>NC_090825.1:55917500-56580000 GCF_028021215.1 Eschrichtius robustus
AGGGCCCTGGGCCAGGAAGGGGGTCTGTGGCAGCGATTTGTGATGGAGGTGGTGTGGGGTAAGGGCTGGGGTGGCCCCTTTGTCTGTGCCACTGCAAAGCCGGGTGGCTCTCCCCACGTGACTCCCCTTCCCTGCTGCTGCTTCTCTTCGTGGGGTTAATTACACCCACCCGAATCTCAGGGAGGGTGAGTGAATTGCCAAACACTTTACAATTATCAGGAGCCCACAAGGTGCTTCACCACCATAAAGTATTACCTCTAATTATTGTTCATAATTATAAAGGCTCTGAAGTGCCAAGGGCTCCCATGGCAACCTTAACTCTTTTCCTTTCTCTCTCTCACACACAGTGATAGACTTTTTCATTACCGTACAAAATGCAGCTCATAAATCTGCCATATTATTGGGCAAATATTTATTTTTATAAGGGGAGATAAGTAGGCAGTGCTGGGGTAATGATTCCTGTTCTGAATTCTCTGGACGTCCCAGTCCTCAGTCTAATGTCATACACAAGGTGCCCAGAATATCAGCCAACGCACCTCGCTTCATCTGCAGCAGCAAAATCTTTATCGGATAGACGTCATGAGGAAGGATGAGGAGTGTGACTTTATTTACTAAGAATAACCCAGGTTGACTGAGAGTATCTTATAAAAATAGCAGAAACATATCCTTAAACAAACAATATAGGAGAATATAAACCATTGATCAACTGAAAGGCTGCTTTGCAGGGAGATGATGGGTTGTGTCCCAGAATGAAAGTTCAAGGCTAAGAGACTTGGCAAGTTTATCATGTTGGCTAAATGAACTGCTCTTAAAAGTCCAGTATAAAAGCAGCTTGACTCTTACAGATGCTTTGTGCGTAGTAATGGCGGCATCAGTGGAAGGAAATCAACCTTGTTTACATGGATATACTTGAAACTAAGCTATGTGTCTAGCCTGGGGCATCTGCAATATGAAGTTTCCTAAAGCTGGTGGTTTGGGGTTGTCTGGAAATGCTGCTGCCAGGGGGGTCTCGTGTGGATGCTCCACTCTCACCATCTGGTTGGGGGGGTGTGTTGATTGGTTCTGTAGTTATCAGTGGGGACTTGTGGTCGGACTTGGCTTTCTTCTCTTCTGCACACCTGGAGCCTAGAGCTGATTTCCTCTGGGACTTTCCTTCTTGAAGAAGAGCAGCTCTGACCCCTGTGCTTGACTTAAATTTGGAGAGAATACTGGATGCTTTCAGTAATGTCTTCAGGTCTGGGGTGACGGCCAGTGCCCTTGACTAGAGCCCACTGACGCTACTGCGTGGAGCTGTGCAGGCAACAAAGGAGGGGGATATTTATCCGGAAAGATGGTAAACCCAAACCTCAAGCCAAGGGAGGAAAAACTCATGAAAAGAAAAGACCACAGTGCTGTAGTGAAGGTGCAGCCCTGAAGAGCTGGCCCTCTCTGTGTCAAGTGACCTGGCCAAGTGAGTGAGTCAGTGTACATGGGGTGGGTATGCTCTGTCTATAGTGTCCAGGGAGGGACTGCAAAAGAAATAAAAATAAGATAGTGGACTCACCTTCCAGTAGCTCACAGACTGGGTGTGGTGAATGGGGTGGGGATCAGAGATCCAAATGGAAAAAGACCTCAGTGGGCTGCAAAGAAAGAGATTTCGTAAAGGGAAGATTGTCATGGAACTGCAAGTCAGCAATCAGGGCCAAGGGTGTGGTTCAGAACACCTCCATAGGAAATGCAGGGTTGTGATCTCAGGGCTGCTCAGACCTGGCTGGAATCCTGGCTCAACCACTAAACCAGCTGTGAGACTGTGGGTAAGTTACTTCGCCTCGCCTGGCTTCAGTCTCCTCTTCTGGAAAATGAGGGACATTAATAGCATATATATTGAGAAGTAATTGTGAAAATCAAATGAGGTACTGGATGTAAAGTATTTACCACACTGCCTGACACACAGTGAGTGTTCCATAAATATTAGTGTTAGTGTTAGTTGATAAGCTTGAGAGGGTGGGGAGGGACCTAGGTGGGTAATGAGAGAATATGTAGATTAGAGACATTGAGATTTGAGAGTGGGTCTCTGTGGTGATGCTTGTTATCTCAGGTAAGCGTTGAAGGTGCAGAGTTTTCAGCTTGGGCTCAGACTAAGACGGTCTGGGTTTATATCCCGACTCTGCCTCATGCTAGGTGTATTCGGCAAGTTATTTACCTCTTTGTGCCTGGGTTTGCTCATTTGTAAATGGGGATGATTACAATAATACCCATCACTTAGGACGGTTATAAGAAAATGAGTTAAATACATAAAACACTGAGAACAGCGTCTGGCACGTAGTAAGTGCTACATGGTACTGGCTGTACATGGTATTATTGATGTTATTGTTATGTTGTTTCGTATATATACTTAGAGCTAAATAAAAACCTTTACTGGTTATGAACTATAAACACAAAGTATCCAACCCCAGAGTGTTTGATTGACAAAGTAAAAAAAAAATCTGTGAGCTACCAACGTCAGGCCCAAGTGCCTGAGGGGCCCTCATGGGAATAAAAGACGTTGCTGAAATGAGCGGTTCTTGGGTACCACTGTGGCAATGTGATGACAGCTGGGGCATCCGTCACATCTGTATCATGTTCAAAGTGAAATCTTGGTTGCACAATGAACACCAGAGGAGAGATACCAGTGTCCAGGATGAAATAAAAATTCAGAAACACATGATAATAGTAGATCCCAGCAGTGAGTAGGGTCACAGAATAAAGACTAGGATATGAATTTTCTTGGGTGGCTCTGCGTCATGCTGGCTGAGGGACCTCCCCATCGTAACCACCTGTGGTATTAAAAGGAACAACCATGAGGGCTTAGATGGCGGTGCTGGGGTACACGGCTATTAAATTTTGAGTCATTAGTCAGTTAGCTTATTGCTTATACAGTTACGAAGCCCTTGCTTTAGTTTCATTGGGAACTACGATGCACAGTTTCCAAGCCTGGGCAGGAGTGACAGGATCAGTGCTTTTTGCACACGCGGAGACCAAAGCCAAGTGCTGAGGGGTCAGTGCAGGCAGTCTGGCAGGCTCCAACCTCCTCCAAGTGCATCGCATACAAACACAGTATAGGGCTGCTGGCAACCTGGAGGAAAGGTTGGAGAAAGCATTTGTTGGGACTTGCGTAGGAGATGTGACAGCATTCACCTGTCAATTCACCCATCCATTTATTCACCAAATATTTATTGAGCATTTTCATGTACCAAACTCTGTGCTGGGCTCTGGGTTACAACAACACACAAGGCAGATGTGGTCCCTGGGCTGTTGACAGGCCGTTAAGGTATAGTTGGCAGGTGTTATGTAGGGAAGGTGGAGCACAGACCACTTAAAAAGAGGAAAGTAGGGCTTCCCTTGTGGCGCAGTGGTTGAGAGTCTGCCTGCCAATGCAGGGGACACGGGTTCGGGCCCTGGTCTGGGAAGATCCCACATGCCGCGGAGCAACTGGGCCCGTGAGCCACAATTACTGAGCCTGCGCGTCTGGAGCCTGTGCTCCCCAACAAGAGAGGCCGCGATAATGAGAGGCCCGCGCACCGCGATGAAGAGTGGCCCCCACTTGCCGCAACTAGAGAAAGCCCTCGCACAGAAACGAAGACCCAACACAGCCAAAAATAAATAAATAAATAAATAAATAAATAAATAAATAAATAAATAAATAAATAAATAAATAAATAAATAAGGAAAGTAGAGGTTCTGAGCTACCTTCGGCAGCTGAGAGGTCACACTCCCTGAAGAAAGGGAGGCAAACAATCCAAATTTGGTGTTTATCTTGAGCAGAATCAATAACTTTTGGTGAGGTCTGATGGAGTTGTTTAAACCACGGGGCTAGTCCCACAGTGTGCTTCTATCCCACTTCTAAGCACAGGACAGCTGAGCTATGCTAACGCCAGCAAAAGCGTTGCCTTCTGTGTCATAGGCTTCCAGGCCTTGGGTGGAGCAATACAGTGGGATTCACATGTACAAACACAGGACAGGGCCTGGAGCTGAATCAAGGCTCTAAAATCTGCTCCCCTCTACCTATCTCTCCGAGGAATAGAACAAACTGCAGAGTAGTATAAGGACCATTGACCTTTAAAAGCAGATTTCAGCTTAATACTTCTGAAGGGCCTCAAAGACATACATAAAAGGTTTGAAACACATAATAAAATCCATGATAAATAGATCTCCCCACTCCATCTCTTACCTCATGCCACAATTCTTTGTCCAATTATTTTCCAGGGAACATGGGAAGTTTAAAAATGAAGTTGCAGCCAGTGCTTCTAGCAATGCTATGATGCCTGGCACACCAAGTCATTTTTCTTCCAAAGGAAGTAGGAGTCACCTTTTCTGTGTGCTCTGGACACCCACCTACCAAACCTTAGGAAGACCCCTCAACCTTGCTGTCCTGACCTTTATCAATTACTATACCGAAAGAAATTTTTATTGCTTAAGTTCAAGTAGGCCAATAGGGTTTTCTCTTTATAGAGAACTTTATAGAGACCTCTGTAAAATCAGAAAGTAAATCTCAATAACAACTGAGAAAAAAATAGAGTCACTCACAGCTCTACAGGAAAATAGCATTGAAAGAATCCAGATTCATAATTCACACAGATTAAATTACTCCTTAACTGCTTGATCTCAAGAACCATGTTATTGATGCGTATTTTAAGCATCTCTTAAATAAGATTCATTTGTAGAATGACAGGTAATGCCACTCACAAGGGGAAAATAACAATTTATTTATCATCCTAGATTACGGATTAAAAAGCATTTCACGGCAATTTAACTGATGAGTCAGAATCTTCACCCAGAGATCAGTTCTCATCATCGTAGTATGCAGCTCATTGACTGGGGGAAATGGGGAAAAGGTAGAGAGGATGTGGAGGAGGAGGCCCGGAGGAGGCCCGTGGGCTTTGTGTGGGCCCATTTGCGTGTCCAGCCTCTGGGCTGCACCTCCTCTGCAGAGGAGGGAGCCATCTTACAATGTATCTAAGCAGCAGTCTTTCAACATGTAGCCCTGTCTTTCATGACTTCGGCTTTAATTTAAATCATATTTATTTCCCGATTACAGAATAAATAAAAAACAGTATTTATTGAAAATAATTAGAGGGACTTGCCCAGTGGTCCAGTGGTTAAGATTCTGCACTTCCACCACAGGGGGTGCAGGTTCGATCCCTGGTTGGGGAACTAAGATCCCACACGCCACACAACGTGGCCAAAATAAATAAATAAATAAATATTTAAGAAAAGAAAATAATTAGAAAATTTTTAAAAAGCACAAAGGAGAAAATAGTAACTTTCAAAATCCTACCCTTGAGACGCACACTTGGTAACATCTCCCTTTGTCTGATGAGTTTGTACCTACAACGTTTCGGAAGAGGGACAATGTTTGATGGAAAGTGAAAAGGCTTTGTGGTGAGAGCAGGTTGGTGTGTCCAAGAAGGAGCAGGTGTCGCTGGAGCAGAGTAAGCCAACAGCAAGAAGGAGGATGTTAGGAGAGGTGGTCAGAGAGATAAACAGGGGCCAGAACTTACGAGATCTTACAGGTCAGAGCAAGGATTTGGGGTTTTATTCTGAGTGAGATAGGAAGCCACTGAAAGGTATTCATCAAGGGAGTGACATAATATGGCTAAACTTCTAAAAGGATCTTTCTTCTTGGGAGAGGGGAGGTGAGTAGCACAAGGGTAGGAATCGTCAAGAAATGATGCTGGCTCGGAAGAGGATGCCAGTGGTAGAGATGGTAAAAAAAAAAAAAAAAGGGTTAGATTCCGGATGTAACGCAAAGGCAGAGCCTAAAGGATTACAGATAAATTGCATGTAGAGGACAAGAGAGAGGAGTGAGGATGGTTCCTGTGTTTTTGTCCTGAGCAACAAGAAGGCATTGCTGTTTACTGAGAAGTGGCAGACTGAGGGAAAGCAGATTAAAGTCAGGAGCTTAGCTTTGGATATGTCACATTTGAGGTGTCACTTAGATATCCAAGTGGAGGTAACAAGTGGGCAGTTGGATTTATGACTCTGCAGTTTGGGGTGATGTCTGGGCTACAGAATTAAATTTTGGAATTGTCAACCTGGAGCTGGCATTTGAGGCCACTAAGCTGAATGAAATCACACAGGGAGTGAGTGTACATGGAGATGTGAAGAGATCTGAGAATGACATCAGAGGAGCTCAAGAAGGAGCAGCCAGGGCGAGAGGAGGGGAAACAAGAGGTTGGTGTCTCAGAGGTCAGTTAAGAAAGTCTTTCAAGAGTGAGGCAGAAATCAACCATCAAATCATAACTGCTGATAGGTTGAGTCAGGTTTGCTGAGCAATGGCCATTGACTTTGGCAATGCTGAAGTCAACAGTGACCTTGACAAGAGCAGCTGCAGTGGAATATTTGAAGTGCAGGGGGTTCACGAGGGGATGGGAGGAGAGAAAGGGGAGATGAGAGGTAGAGGCCAAATAGTAGCTCAAAGCAAACATTCGGCAAGAATCTCAAGGCATTCATTGTCAATGTAGTGAAATTATGAAAAGTCTAAGTATTTACCCAGGAAAGAGGAATTCACTTCTGTCTATGGGCATCTGTGAGGATCAGCTTGCTGGGTGTCTGCTAGATCAGGGATGGTGACGATTTACCCAGCTGAGAGCCTCAGAGAAATGCTTATGTCTCTAAAGATGGGATTAATGATGTCCAGCAGAGAACCCCTTTACTGTCCATTAGCTGTCATCAGATAAGCAATGCAAAAAATGGAATAATTTGATAAAAGCAGCTCACATTTTTCTGTTGGTTTTCGCTTTGCAAAAGTGTCTTCACACATGTCACCTGATCCCCACACGGGCAGGGGAGGGAGCCATTATTTCACAGGCGAGGAAACTGGAACTCGGTCAAGGTCACAGATGGTGTGAATAGAGGAGCTGGGACTCAACGCAAGTTTTTTGACTCCAGATGCCAGCTCATTCCACTTTATCATCCTGCCTCACTTAAAAGGCAGACGTTGCTTTTTTATTTTTTTAAGCTTGCTTACAACAGTGAAATAATTACCATGAGTCAGGCCCTCCTTGATGGGCTTTCCATGAATATACCATGTAAACCTCAGACAACGCTATCAGGCAGTCACTATTATTATCCTCACTCTATAGAGGAGGAAATTGAGACAGAGAGGCTAAGCAACTTGCCCAAAGTCACACAGCTAGGAAGCTGTGAATTAGGATTAGAACCCAGGCATGTTGACTTTAGAACCCATGCTCTTAATGACTACATTCTGCCATTTCATCTTCTATTTACACAGCCCTTCAAGCAGAGAAAATATGAATTTATTTGACCATAGTGACATGTGGATTGGTATTGATCCTGGTCCAGAATTCTGATAATTTCGTTCAACTAAAGGGATTTTTACTGAGCACCTTCTGAGAGTGACACATAGGGTTAGATACTTTGAAATTAGGCACAAAAGAAGTTGAGATATGGTTTCTTCGTTTGAGGAGGTTGCAGTGTCAGCAAACGTGCCATCAATTGTCTTGTTTGGCAATTCTACTGTGATTCAGGGCAGTAAGGAGAATTGCATGGTCCAGTAGATTATATTATTGTTCAGCAAATATTCACTTTCCCCTATACCTTCCCCCGACCCATGGGAAGAGTGTACTTCCCTGCCCATGTTGGGTTTGGCCACGTCATCTGCTTTGGCCAGCAAAATATTGGCAGATACAGTGTGAGCAGAGGTTCTAATTGTGCTTTCAGAGTTTGGCTTGGTCTCTTGCATTTCTTCCATCCACCATGAAAGGAATACATCCCTGGGAGCCTCTTAGCCTGTCCCAGGATGAGAGACACAGGGAGCAGACCCGACTCTGACTTGCAGCCTCAGGCCATGCCTAGCTGACTCTGCTTGAGTTCAGCTGAAACCAACAGAGCCACAACTCAGATCCACGAATGAGAAATAAGTATTTGTTGTTTACGTGACTGGGGTTGTTGGAGTAGATATGCAACATTATTATAGAAAGAGCTGATGAATCCACGTAGGGTATATAGACAGAAAATTCACAAATATGGTTGGAAAACTTAGTTACCGTTTTAGTTGATAGGCGATATCTATCTGTGAATTAGGAAAGATCGGTTCACTGAAGCCCCAGTTAACGGCCATTGCCTTTCCCCTTGGAGCCACACTTTGAAACTACTCTTTGAAGGATAGAAAACCAACTGCATATCCATCCCAGCCCCCCCACAGCTTTTTTTTCTTTTGTATTAGACATGTTAACCATGATGACTGTCACACCCATGTAGAACAAAATGCACCACAGCCACTGGTAGAGGTACAGGCTTAGGCAGCCACATTCTAAGTCATACATGTATAACCCAATCTCTCCCAGCTACATCTGATTGGAACAGAGGCAGACAGCTGACCTAAGAACAGCTGACCCATAGGCTGGGCTGAAAAAAATGATTAGCTCAGCCAATCAAGTCACTCCAAAATTTGAACTAGGAAGGACTGAAACTTACTTGGTTGTTTAAGTAGAGAAGCAGAGAAAAATAGAATAGAAGCAGAGGAGAGGCACAGTCTCCTTAAGGCATGACTAGACAGCTGCAGACTGAAGATCCAGGAAACCCTCCTGCAGGGGACCCCATGCTTCCTGGGGTCCAGAACTGCCCTCCGGCTCCATTGTGTAGAAAGCTTGGCCCCCAGTCACTTCCTGTTCTGAGATGTTCCTGAGATGCTCTTTCCATTGTTTCTCAATAGGCAATCTTCCAGCCAAGCCCCATACTCACCCAAGCTAACCTAGAAGTGTTCTGTTCCTTGCACATTTCCCATACATCCTTAAAAACCCACTCAGTTCTCCTTCTCCCTCACCTCCCTGGCTCTGACAGAGAGAGAAGGCAGCAGCCACTTCTTGCGTTATTTTTTTTTATTAATTAATTTATTTATTTTTGGTTGTGTTGGGTCTTCGTTTCCGTGTGAGGGCTTTCTCTAGTTGCGGCAAGTGGGGGCCACTCTTCATCGCGGTGCGCGGGCCTCTCACTATCGTGGCCTCTCTTGTTGCGGAGCACAGGCTCCAGACACGCAGGCTCAGTAGTTGTGGCTCACGGGCTTAGTTGCTCCGTGGCACGTGGGATCTTCCCAGACCAGGGCTCGAACCCGTGTCCCCTGCATTAGCAGGCAGATTCTCAACCACTGCACCACCAGGGAAGCCCCTTGCGTTATTTTAATGACCTGTGATATTATAATATATGGTTGGAATGCAAAGAGAATCAATTGAAATAAAACACCACAAAGTGTGTCCCTTTCAAAGTGAAAGGCAGAGATGTTTTGCAGGCTGTTGTATAACATGCACAATCACAGACCCAAGCTCAAGACTCAGTGCTCATGGCAGACAACACAGAGAAGGTACGAGGACATGGTAGCCTGAAGCTGTCAGGAAGCTGCAGAGGCATGGAGGGCAGAAGGGGACACCAGCTTCAGAGAAATATTGTCTCCTGCAGTAAAAATACCACTTTTACATTCAGAGATGATACTCTAATTTCTTCTGGAAGTGATAATAATAAATGAGGTTATTAATATGCCCCATTTAAAAACTGTTTCATCATTCTCTTTTTTTTTAAACATTTTTATTGGCGTATAATTGCTTTACAATGGTGTGTTAGTTTCTGCTTTATAACAAAATGGATCAGCTATACATATACATATATCCCCATATCTCTTCCCTCTTGTGTCTCCCTCCCACCCTCCCTATCCCACCCCTATAGGTGAACACAAAGCACCAAGCTGATCTCCCAGTGCTATGTGGCTGCTTCCCACTAGCTATCTATTTTACATTTGGTAGTGTATATACGTCCACGCCACTCTCTCACTTTGTCCCAGCTTACCCTTCCCCCTCCCCGTGTCCTCAAATCCATTCCCTACGTCTGCATCTTTATTACTGTCCTGCCCCTATGTTCTTTAGAACCATTTTTTTTTTTAGATTCCATATATATGCATTAGCATACAGTATTTGTTTTTCTCTTTCTGACTTACTTTGCTCTGTATGACAGACTCTAGGTCCATCCACCTCACTACAAATAGCTCAATTTCGTTTCTTTTTATGGCTGAGTAATATTCCATTGTATATATGTACCACCTCTTCTTTATCCATTCGTCTGTTGATGGGCATTTAGGTTGCTTCCATGACCTGGCTATTGAAAATAGTGCTGCAATGAACATTGGGGTGCATGTGTCTTTTTGAATTGTGGTTTTCTCTGGGTATATGCCCAGTAGTGGGATTGCTGGATCATATGGTAATTCTATTTTTAGTTTTTTAAGGAACCTCCATATTCTTCTCCATAGTGGCTGTATCAGTTTACATTCCCGCCAACAGTGCAAGAGGGTTCCCTTTTCTCCACACCCTCTCCAGCATCTGTTGTTTGTAGATTTTCTGATGAAGCCCATTCTAACTGGTGTGAGGTGATACCTCATTGTAGTTTTGATTTGCATTTCTCTAATAATTAGTGATGTTGAGCAGCTTTTCATGTGCTTCTTGGCCATATGTATGTCTTCTTTGGAGAAATGTCTATTTAGGTCTTCTGCCCATTTTTGGATTGGGTTGTTTGTTTTTTTAATATCAAGCTGCATGAGCTGTTTATATATTTTGGAGATTAATCCTTTGTCCATTGATTCGTTTGCAAATATTTTCTCCCATTCTAAGGGTTGTCTTATCGTCTTGTTTATGGTTTCCTTTGCTGTGCAAAAGCTTTGAAGTTTCATTAGGTCCCATTTGTTTATTTTTGTTTTTATTTCCATTACTCTAGGAGGTGTATCAAAAAAGATCTTGCTGTGATTGATGTCAAAGAGTGTTCTTCCTATGTTTTCCTCTAAGAGTTTTATAGTGTCTGGTCTTACATTTAGGTCTCTAATCCATTTTGAGTTTATTTTTGTGTATGGTGTTAGGGAGTGTTCTAATTTCATTGTTTTACATGTAGCTGTCCAGTTTTCCCAGCACCACTTCTTGAAGGGACTGGCATTTCTCCATTGTATATCTTTGCCTCCTTTGTCATAGATTAGTTGACCATAGGTGCGTGGGTTTATCTCTGGGCTTTCTATCTTGTTACATTGATCTATGTTTCTGTTTTTCTGCCAGTACCATATTGTCTTGATTACTGTAGCTTTGTAGTATAGTCTGAAGTCAGGGAGTCTGATTCCTCCAGCTCCATTTTTTTCCCTCAAGACTGCTTTGGCTATTCGGGGTCGTTTGTGTCTCCCTACAAATTTTAAGATTTTTTGTTCTAGTTCTGTAAAAAATGCCAGTGGTAATTTGATAGGGATTGCGTTGGATCTGTACATTGCTTTGGGTAGTATAGTCATTTTCACAATATTGATTCTTCCAATCCAAGAACATGGTATATCTCTCCATCTGTTTGTATCATCCTTAATTTCTTTTCATCAGTGTCTTATAGTTTTCTGCATACAGGTTTTTTGTCTCCCTAGGTAGGTTTATTCCTAGGTATTTTATTCTTTTTGTTGTAATGGTAAATGGGAGTGTTACCTTAATTTCTCTTTCAGATATTTCATCTTTAGTGTATAAGAATGCAAGAGATTTCTGTGCATTAATTTTGTATCCTGCAACTTTACCAAATTCATTGATTAGCTCTAGTAGTTTTCTGGTGGCAACTTTAGGATTCTCTATGTATAGTATCATGCCATCTGCAAACAGTGACCGTTTTACTTCTTCTTTTCCAATTTGGATTCCTTTTCTTTCTTTTTCTTCTCTGATTGCCATGGCTAGGACTTCCAAAACTATGTTGAATAATAGTGGCGAGAGGGGACATCCTTGTCTTGTTCGTGATCTTAGAGGAAATGCTTCCAGTTTTTCACCATTGAGAATGATGTTTGCTGTGGGTTTGTCCTATATGGCCTTTATTATGTTGAGGTAGGTTCCTTCTATGCCCACTTTCTGGAGAGTTTTTATCATAAATGGGTGTTGAATTTTGTCAAAAGCTTTTTCTGCATCTATTGAGATGATCAGGTAGTTTTTTTTCTTCAATTTGTTAATATGGTGTATCACATTGATTGATTTGCATATATTGAAGAATCCTTGCATACCTGGGATAAATCCCACTTGGTCATGGTGTGTGATCCTTTTAATGTGTTGTTGGATTCTGTTTGCTATTATTTTGTTGAGGATTTTTGCATCTATATTCATCAGTGATATTGGTCTGTGATTTTCTTTTTTTGTAGTACCTTTGTCTGGTTTTGGTATCGGGGTGATGGTGGCCTCATAGAATGAGTTTGGGAGTGTTCCTTCCTCTGCAATTTTTTGGAAGAGTTTGAGAAGGATGGGTGTTAGCTCTTCTCTAAATGTTTGATAGAATTCACCTGTGAAGCCATCTGGTCCTGGACTTTTGTTTGTTGGAAGATTTTTAATCACAGTTTCAATTTCATTACTTGTGATCAGTCTGTTCATATTTTCTATTTCTTCCTGGTTCAGTGTTGGAAGGTTATACCTTTCTAAGAATTTGTCCGTTTCTTCCAGGTCATCCATTTTATTGGCATAGAGTTGCTTGTAGTAGTCTCTTAGGATGCTTTGTATTTCTGTGGTGTCTGTTGTAACTTCTCCTTTTTCATTTCTAATTTTATGGATTTGAGTCCTCTCCCTCTTTTTCTTGATGAGTCTGGCTAATGGTTTATCCACTTAGTTTATCTTCTCAAAGAACCAGCTTTTAGTTTTATTGATCTTTGCTATTGTTTTCTTTGTTTCTATTTCATTTATTTCTGCTCTGATCTTTATGATTTCTTTCCTTCTGCTAACTTTGGGTTTTGTTTGTTCTTCTTTCTCTAGTTCCTTTAGCTGTAAGGTTAGATTGTTTATTTGAGATGTTTCTTGTTTCTTGAGGCAGGCTTGTATAGCTAAAAAGTTCCCTCTTAGAACTGCTTTTGCTGCATCCCATAGGTTTTGGATCATCGTGTTTTCATTGTCATTTGTCTCTAGGTGTTTTTTGGTTTCCTCTTTGATTTCTTCAGTAATCGCTTGCTTATTTAGTAACGTAGTGTTTAGCCTCCATGTGTTTGTGTTTTTTACATTTTTTCCCCTGTAATTCATTTCTAATCTCATAGCGTTGTGCTCAGAAAAGATGCTTGATATGATTTCAATTTTCTTAAATTTACTGAGGCTTGATTTGTGACCCAAGATGTGATCTACCCTGGAGAATGATCCGTGAGCACTTGAGAAGAAAGTGTAATCTGCTCTTTTTGGATGGAGTGTCCTACAAATATAAATTAAGTCTACCTGGTCTATTGTGTCATTTAAAGCTTGTGTTTCCTTATTTATTTTCATTTTGGATGATCTGTCCATTGGTGTAAGTGAGGTGTTCAAGTCCCCCACTATTATTGTGTTACTGTCGATTTCCTCTTTTACAGCTGTTAGCAGTTGCCTTATGTATTCAGGTGCTCTTATGTTGGGTACATATATATTTATAATTATTATATCTTCTTCTTGGATTGATCCCTTGATCATTATGTATTGTCCTTCCTTGTCTCTTGTAACATTCTTTATTTTAAAGTCTATTTTATCTGATATGAGTATTGCTACTCCAGCTTTCTTTTGATTTCCATTTGCATGGAATATCTTTTTCCATCCCCACACTGGCAGTCTGTATGTGTCCCTAGGTCTGAAGTGGGTCTCTTGTAGACAGCATATATATGGGTCTTGTTTTTGTATCCATTCAGCCAGCCTGTGTCTTTTGGTTGGAGCATTTAATCCACTCACGTTTAAGGTAATTATCGATATGTATGTTCCTATGACCATTTTCTTAATTGTTTTGGGTGTGTTTTTGTAGGTCATTTTCTTCTCTTGTGTTTCCCACTTAGTGAAGTTCCTTTAGCATTTGTTGTAGAGCTGGTTTGGTGGTGCTGAATTCTCTTAGCTTTTGCTTGTCTGTAAAGCTTTTGAGTTCTCCATCTAATCTGAATGAGAACCTTGGCAGGTAGAGTAATCTTGGTTGTAGGTTCTTCCCTTTCATCACTTTAAGTATATCATGCCACTCACTTCTGGCTTGTAGAGTTTCTGCTGAGAAATCAGCTGTTACCCTTATGGGAGTTCCCTTGTATGTTATTTGTCGTTTTTCCCTTGCTGCTTTCAATAATTTTTCTTTGTCTTTAAGTTTTGCCAATTTGATTATTATGTGTCTCAGCATGTTTCTCCTTGGGTTTATCCTGTATGAGTCTCTCTGTGCTTCCTGGACTTGGGTGGGTATTTCCTTTCCCATGTTAGGGAATTTTTCGACTATAATCTCTTCAAATATTTTCTTGGGTCCTTTCTCTCTCTCTTCTCCTTCTGGGACCCCTATAATGTGAATGTTGTTGCGTTTAATGTTGTCCCAGAGGTCTCTTAGGCTGTCTTCATTTCTTTTCATTCTTTTTTCTTTATTCTGTCCCACAGCTGTGAATTCCACCATTCTGTCTTCCAGGCCACTTATCCATTCTTCTACCTCAGTTATTCTGCTATTGATTCCTTCTACTGTAGTTTTCATTTCAGTTATTGTATTGTTCCTCTCTGTTTGTTTGTTCTTTATTTCTTCTAGGTCTTTGTTAAACATTTCTTGCATCTTCTCGATCTTTGCCTCCATTCTTTTTCTGAAGTCCTGGATCATCTTCACTATCATTATTCTGAATTCTTTTTCTGGAAGGTTGCCTATCTCCACTTCATTTAGTTGTTTTCCTGGGGTTTTAGCTTGTTCCTTCATCTGGTACATAGCCCTCTGCCTTTTCATCTTGTCTGTCTTTCTGTGAGTGTAGTCTTTGCTCCACAGGCTGCAGAATTGTAGTTCTTTTTGCTTCTGCTGTCTGTCCTCTATATAACATTCTTAAAATGAGTAAATTATAGAGATGGAGAACAGATGAGTGACCACCAGAGGTTAGAGATAGTGGGGGGTGGGAGGCGGTAGGTATAACTATAAAGGGGTAACATGAAGTCACTAATTCAGAGCATACATTGTGTCCTGAAGGATGGCACCCCATCATTGCAAGGTACCCCTTCCAAATTTGCACTTTAGCTGTTCCTTCAGTAGGTCATTCCATTACTCTGTCATGTTAGCTGCTTCTGGCTTGTATGGCATTTGATATAACCAGTGGATCCCCCTCACATAGATGCTTTGCTGTAAAATGATGACTTACTCTGTAAACCTCCAGTGGTAGAGTTGGCTTAGACTCTGTGGGCAGGGGAGACAAACCCATATTTGAGTATGTATCTCTTATTGTCAGAGTGATGCACTTCCCCTTCCAGGATGACAGAGGTCCAATGTAATCAACCTGCCACCAAGTGACTGGTTGACCCACTTGAAGGATGGTGCCATGTCAGGGACATATCCTTGGTGACTTAGGCTAGCAGGTTGGACATTCAACAGCAGCATGGGCAAGGTCAGCCTTTGTAAGTGGGAGGCATGTTGTTGGTGCCATACAGTCTCCATCCCTACTGTGTTACTCTATTCATGAGACCGTTGTATTGGAACTGGCACGGCCAATGGTAGGGGCTGGCTGATGCCAACTGGATTTTTAATGGTTCTTCCAGGGTGGGTATTAACATGAAATACTAAAGTCTCCCTATTTCAAGCTTATTCCCATCTGTCCATCCACATCCCTCTGCCTTCTACCTCTTCTTTGTCCCTGACCTTCCCATCTGTTTCCTCCCAAACTTTTGATCAGCTGGCTATGCCATTTGCCACTGCCCATGGGTCTCTGTGAGTTCTAACCTGTGACCATTTCTCTTGCCACACAAAGTAGATGACCAGATTCACTGCCAGGCTCTGCTCATTGAGAGGATTTCCCCTCACCACTGTCTTCAGGTTCACCCATGAGTGTGAACAGTCATCTGTTTTTGGCTTATACTCACATCCAAACCAACCCATCTATGAACTGAACTTAGGCTTCTTTTCTCCTTTGTTATCTGGTTGTAAGGGATCCCCCGGACGTGGCCACAGATATGAGCTGAAGGAGAAGCACTCTTCAGCTGCAGCAATTTCCAAAGAGGGCTGAGAGCTGGCACCAGTCCCAGCAGCTAGGAGGAATGTCTTGAAGGAGAATCTGAAGGATGTACTGTAGTGTCCAACAAAAGTATCAACTACGGCTAAAGATATACCTACCCTATAACCCAGACATTCCTCTCTTAGGTAAACATGGAGAAGAAATGAGTGCATTTGTCCAACAACAACAAAGGAAGATATAACAATTTTCATAGCAGCTTTATTCATAATAGCCCCAAGCTTGAAACAACACAAATGTCCATGAACAGGAGAAAAGATAAATGAATCAGGAGTGTTGTCATACAATGGAATATGAAACCACAATGTAAAAGAACAAACTGCTGGTATGTACAATAATATGGATGAATCTTACAAACATTATGTTGAGTGAAAAAGCCAGAACCCAAAGAGTATAGACTGCCTGATTTCATTTCTGTAATTTATCAAGGACAGACAAAACTCATTTATTGTGTTAGAAGTAAGAATACTTCTGGCAGAGGTTGGTGGCTATTGCCTGGGAACTTTCTGGGGTGGCGGAAATATTTTGTCTCTTGATCTGGAGGTTGGTTATGTTGAAATAGATATATGTATGTAAAAATCCATGAAGCTATGCGGGTGAGATTTGTTTGTGTACTTTACACATTTCACTTAAAAAAAATTTTATACCTCATTTTAAAAAACTGCAAATAAGTAGCATATGCAGGTGAAACAAGAAAATAATAGTGTGCAGTAAAAAAGATATACTATGTGGCTTCTTAATTTATGACACCTCTGCTTTGACCTTCTCAGCTGTTTTTTAATAGGCAAAGCCTCAGGGCATAAACACTATGTAAATCCCACTTTGCTATCAATAAATTACATAGAGTTACAGTGTTGTGAATTTACCTGATGTGATTCTTTTTGGGTTTTGGGGTTTCTGCTCAACTGTCCTCCATCTACAGCTGCATTTTCTCTCTGACCTTCCTGGAATAATTTCCATTTCTCGAGCAAACTGCATTCTACAAAATATAAACATGCTCCAGTTCCCTTCCCTATACCTCTAAATCTTCTCCTGTGGCTGGTGTCCTGTGTCTTTTATATTAGAAGCATTTGATGTCACTATTCCTCAGCTATTTTCAATTACGCTGTCACTTCCCTTTCCTCATCCCCCAAGGCTTTCTGTGTGTGGATGATTTAGCAAGACTCAGTAATCAGGTATTTAAAGGGACCAGCTTCTTTTGCAACAAGACAAGTTTTTCTACACAAAATTAAGCCCAGTTAACACCATGATATGAGTTATGCACAGCCTTCTTCCCATGGTGAATATGTCAGGCAATGATTTAACTGTTGGGGGTAGGCAGGTGTGATGGGAGCATTCTATTCAAGTTATTTAACCATTTTCTTCGTCTGTAAAATAGAGAAATAATGAGGGGCAATAGGATTGCTGTGGAAATTATGCCAATAGATATAAAACACTAAAACAGTTCCTGACAACGGTGAGTACCTTAATGAGAATTCTGATCTGAACCACGATGCTCACTGAGCATGTGCAGAACGCATCCATGGAAACCGGCAACAGCAGGAAAATGTCTCTTGTGTAAATAAATGCACCTCTCTTGGGAAGGACGAGTCCCAAACAGGAAATGATCTCCTGTTGTTAACAGGCAAAACAGAGAGAATGATTTAAGTTACATGGAGAGAATTTCTTTAAAGACTGAGCTGAATTAATTATTAAAGACGTACGTGATGCGTAGGCAGGTTAATATCAAGGAGTTTTAAATTATTTACACTTTATTGCTTGCTCTCTGTCTGTGGGCATCTGACATGCCTCATCTTCTATTGGGGGATTCTGCAGAATGTTCTTAGCCCAGAATATTTCCTGATAATGCACCTCCCTGAGAAGATCTTGAAGCTTCTTACTCATTTAAAATAATCAGAGTGTCTTGAATTCCCTATTACCAAGATTCTGCTTTGGGGAATATCTTCTTTCAGGTTGCAGATTGTACCTTCGATTTTAAGATGTGTGAGATGGAAGCACTATTTGCAAGGGACATGTTAGTTCTGAATGTACAATCAACTCTCTACCATTTCTGAAAATCTTGATATGATGATAAAAACAATATGAGGAAGATTTCCCTTTTCAGATGCACCTTACTGCTTCTTCTACTTGTATTATTTCCTGGTGCCTTGGAGTTGTCCAAATACGCCCATGTACTGTACTGTGGTAATAAATGTTAACCAACTATTGTGTCTTACCTACACATCTCCTGGGCCAGATGCATGTGTATGGGAAGGGAACTGAAAAGTTCTCATGGTACCAAGCTGCACAAATATGAGAAGAAGGTGAGTGTTTGTGAACACCTATGAAGAGAATTTTGACAAGGGATGAGGGCTCAGTGACTAACCTGGGGCTCTTTCTCATCTTTAAGTGTAAGTAGAGAATGAAAGGCATAAAAGTCCTGTGCAAATAAGTTGTCATGGGGTCTCTTGAGCACCCCAGTTTCCCAACATTGCTCTGCCTCCACCAGGATGACTGATTTTGGGGTCCCAGCAAAGGCCAGGTGTCTTGGATAGGTTATGGAAAAATCCAATGCATCTGTTAGTTTTTACATCAATTTCCCCCAGGTGTGCAGAGCCCTGGCTGTAAGAAATAGCCTAAAGCTAGGATTTGGGGTGGATGTGGGGCAGTGGAGGTGGTAGAGAAGGAAACAGGAAGGTTAAACTGGGTTTCACTTTGACCACTGTCTCCTGACAAAAAGGTTTCTACTCTAGGAATCTCTATGTCAACATGCTTACCTTGGTTGATATCCTTTGGATTAAGGAAGAAACTAGGAATTTGAGAGAGATGATGAAAAACCCTAATCAGGGGCCATCCATAGCACTTATTTACCTTCTTTTTGTAATCCTACCATCACCTCTGTGCACCTAACTTCTTGACATTTGGGTCAGCTACAGTTGGGCTGCTTGATTCTAACGGGGTCTTTGGATTATTAGAAGATAAAAGAGGAGGGGGCAAAATCTCTCAGTCCTAATCCTCAGGTATGCCTGGTAAGACTTGTGAATCCAAACACCATCTTCCTTCCCTTCAGGGGGTTTGAACAGCCAGGAAGCAGAAGAGTGGTTCTGCTTGGGCAGGTCTTGGCAATGCTCTGGAGGTGATGTGTCTATTCCCTGGAATGGGGCGAGGACCAGAGGCTGTTAGCAACACGACGGACTGAGGTGCTCCATCTGAGTTAGTTCTTATATCTCAGCTGCAGTCTTTTGTTTTGCATTAATTTCCAGGCTCTCGGGGAGACCTTTATTCAAATGAATTAATCCGAAAGAACAGCCCCCAATTAATTAGTGTGAGTGCTTTTGACTGTTCCCCTAAATCAGAGTGGTAGCTCTCACTGTCCTGTGCCTGCCCACTCTTGACCCCTGCAGGGCTGTGATCAGGTCCTGCCATTTCCCACCTTCTCCCTGTCCTCTCCTCAGGTTTGGCTTGCGTTCCAGATCCTCTGCATTTCTTTTCACAAGATCTTGGACTGTTTCTAATTCTACATTCCAGACAACTCCTGACCTGCAGCTGTTGCTGTTTATGGGAGCTCTGGATGTGGCCTTGGCAGGATAGAGGCCCTCGGCTCCTGTGGGCCAACAAGCTGGCTGATCCCTTCATGTGACTGAAGGTCTTTTCATTTTTAAACTTCACTTTCCCCTCCCCTCAGAGACCTTAGGAAGTCTTCTGTAGCTTTGCCCTTATTCTCAGATGGTGTGTTAAATCTGTAGAGGTGTTTTCTCTCTAAGTCCCAGCCTTTTTCCTTTCCCCCATACTAGGAGAAACCCTTTTTTCTTCAGAAAGAGGCCTCCTGGTTGCTTTCCCCAACCCCTTCTTCCTTCCCTTAGTTCCTATCCACAGCCTCCTTGAAGCTTATCTGCAAGTGTGTCGGTGGGTCTTCGGGGAAGGGACAGGCAAGACCCGGGACTGAACAATCACCAGTCCTTGCTTAATGAGTGTGGCCCCAGGAGAAGGGGCTTGGCTAGGTGAGGAGGGAATGCGTCCCTTCCCTGGCTTGTTTCTGTCTCGTCCAAAAACTGCAGCTCTGCATCCCATGACACCCAGGGCAGCACTGTCTTCCCAGACACCAAGTAAGAGTAGCCTTCCTTTACTGTTGGCAGCCATGGTGGCTAATATTTGTAGCTACTTATTATGTGCTAAGCTTGGTACATTATTTTATTTCATCCTTGCTCTGAAGCAATTCTGAGAGGTGGGTCCTATTATTCTCTCAGTTTTACAGATGAGGACACTGAATTCTAATGCAAAGGAAGTGGTAGAACTCTGCTTGAACTCAACTCTGCCCCTAGAGCTGGAAGGCTTGCCCTGGCCCCGACATGAACCCAGCCACTCCTGCTCTGTGACTGCCCTGCCAGTGTCTTCTCTGTCGTCAGATTATTTGGGAAGCTGCAGCAACTCTCTCAAGTGGAGGGGACACTTTGAGTAAATCAACGTTGACAGGCACAGTGAAAAATAGCAGTGTGTTCTGCCCTGTCAGGCTAATTCTTGTTCTCTAGGTGAAAACCCTGGCTCCCTGTCACTTTGGGCCATTGTCACTTTGGTGTGACTAGTTTGGGTTCAGTTTTGAGTGTTTTCATTTCTTTTTTTCCCCAGACAGAATCAGATCCAGACTTTCTGCCCCATCCCTTTTCGGAGGCACTCATCCTTTCTCTGTAAGTGATTGACCAGTCGGGGCTGAACCTAGCCGGAGCCATCTCTTGTTTCTAATCCCCTACCATGCCTGTCCACTGTACTTTCAAAGTCCCTTGGACATACTTTCCCTTCCTATAAGATTGCAACTGACCTTCTGTTGCCTCTCCTAGACCAGCAGTCTCTGGAACATGGTGCACAGCCAATAAATGTTTGTTGAATGAATGAATGAATGAATTAGACTTTCAATGTGTCTAGAGAATCATGGCACTCTGACAGAACTGCTGTTATAATCCCCTTGGGAAGGATCCACGTGCTTAATTTCAGGCTAGAAGGATTGTGGCAACTACATTGTACTGACCTCTGTCTCTTTTGATAGCTTTGGCTTCATCCCAGACCCGTCCCATGCCTGCCAGAGAGAAACTCACACACTAGCTAGGTGAGGGGCAGCCTGGTATTGGGCTATTCCTACCCCAGCCCAGCATTTCCATTTAGGGGCTTGGAAGTAAGCTGACTATTGTCCTTCTGTTTCAATAGAGTCAGTGTGACATCAGCATGTTCATCCCAAGCCACTGGGCAAGAGCACTTAGGTGGGATATTGCATCAGATGCTATATTCTTGTGAGATATAAAACTTCAGTTTCCAACTCTGGAGGGGAGAATAAGGCCTTATCGAGATTGCCTGGCAGAGCACGTTATTTATAAACCCACCCGGCTTATCACCAATGAGAGAGGTGATAATCTTCACTGAGAGAGGCTTTTTTTCTCAATCTTCACTGAGAGAGGCTTTTAAAGATGTCTCTTTAATAGTTGCTTCATCATTTCAGAAAGTCTTTAGCTAGGCCTGATCAGACAGTTATTTCTGGCTGGGTACAAATTCCATTTTCAGAATATTGCTTGGCTCTCTGTTCCTCTCCCCTCCATGCTATCCACCCCCTAGCCTGACTTTTCTCTTCTAGAACCTCCTCTGTCCTTCCCCAAACCACTGGGAGTGATTTACTAAGGGCATTTCCCAGCCAGCTCCCAGACGCTGGCTAGAAAGACCAATTAACGGGAACAAAATGTCCCCAAGTTATCACTGGGTCATGGTCCAAAATCCATTTGGGAATCAGCTATTGGAATTAACAATGTTTTTTCTCATCGGTACAATGGTGGTGCTGGGTGGGGGTGGGGGGCAGCTCAAGACATCCTTCTGAAGCCATTTTATCCATAGCAAAGCTGAATTATAATGCAAATTAGGGGTCTAGGAACAGAATATCCGGTGGTACAGGAGAGGGTATACAGGGGAGTGGGGGAGATAGGAGAAGAAATGGGAGTAGAAGGGAGCTTTTTTTCACCCTCCATTATTAATAAAATTCTAGTCTTGGACCATAGTTCATAATAATCAGGTCTTATGCAGGCAGTCTCTTGTGGTCTTAGAGTCAAAAAGGATTAGAGTTCAGGGTCTGACCCCTGTTAAACAAACTTATAGTAGCTTGATGTACCAATCAGAATAACATTACTGGCTATCTAGTCCCTGGATAAGCATGTTGCTACCAGTTTCCTCCTTGGCAGCAAATCTATAAAGGAAGCTAGAGCGCAATCAGAAAGCTACGTGGTGAGCCTCACTTAGATCAGGACATCAGCTGTCACAGGACTGGACAGGACACCTTTAGGCCCCACTATTCTCTCCTCTGGTTACAGCATGCATAATCAAAACTCAGGGCTTTCTTCTTTCACCTTCCCTTTCCTAAGCTTCCGGGTCCTTTGCTAGATACATTCCTGCTCTAACAGTGGTGATTTCTTCAATCAGATTAGAGCCAAGTGTGATTTCCCAATAGGACTGATTCTTTAAAGCTGATGTAGTATCACTCTCTCTGTTCTGATCCAACAATTGCGTTTTGTAGTTTAACTAGCAGGAAACAATGTTAACGGAGGTCACTTCAATTTAATGTTTCTAACCCCCTAACCATGTTCCAACTATATATTCAACTATAGACAGCATCACTATTTTATGTGTGTATGGGAGGGAGAGGGAGAGGGGAGGGCAAAATCAGTCTATCTTTTTTTCATAAAATCCTCAAAATCCAGAAATATTTGCTGCCTCAAATCCTTTTCAGAAGTATCAGGAATACAAAATAGAACAAAAGATATGAAGAAATATACAGTCATTTACTAACTTTCATCCTTAATTGAAACTTCCTTTTCCTTAGAGCAAATGATCTCAGCAAGATGTTAGAAAGACAAGTGGACAAATTTTTTTAGTAGTTTATACTAATGTGTGAATGACTACTAACATCTCTAATAACACCCCAGGAGTTTTTGATCTTTTAAAAAGAGGGTATATAGTGATACATATGCATCTTTAACCAGTAGAGTTTCAGGCAGTATAAGAAGCTATTTCCCATAGAAGAAAACTTTGGGGAGTATTGTGGGGAAGACTTCAGGTTCAGGCTGGTCTTTTGCTTTGGAGTTCAGCTTCCCTCAGCTAGTTATAGCGTCTTCTTTTCTTTCTGAACATCAATCTCAGAGATTCATAAGGCTCCAGGGTTTATCACAAAAATTCCCATGGCAGTACTATCAGGACCTCTAGTTGTGGGTGTGAGAGAGGGGCCAGGCTGCTCAGGGGAGAGGGAGGGCAATTGTTGGCACGTTTGTACAATGGGAGACCCCTCTACTAGCTTCACTTGACCTTTTATCCACTTCTGTTGCTCAAGTTTCTCATCTCTTTCCAAATGCCCTATTTCATTTAATTTTTTGGTATTGCTTTTAAAGATGAGCTTGGCACCTTTACAGTTTAAGCATTTCCCTGAAATCATTCATGTTTTGATTCCTCTCCTTCCTTCCTCCTATCTCGCTTAACCTTGACACCCAGGATCCCACTGTGTCAGGATCTTCTTGTTTCCTAGCAACTCAATTTGATGCTGACTTTACTGGGTTAGTTTCCTCCTTTTTCACTAGCTTCTGAATTTCTTCCCCATCTTGGGGAGAACTATTCTACCAGCCGTATGAATACCTACAACATGCCTCACCCTCAGCTTCACAACCCCCCCGTTCTCTGACCCTCATTGCTGGATACTCAAAGGGACCCTCAGTGGCTGCTCCTGACCAACAGAGAGATGAGTTGAATAGTATCTGTAATGGATGATTTGGTTCTACCATGTACCCATTAGCCACATCTGGACTAATCCCAAGCTCTGCATCTAGACTAAGAATAGTGGTCCTTAGCTATGGTAGGGCTGGGAAATGCTATAGAACAAGTTTTTGGTTTTGTTTTTTAAAACTTCACATTGATTACTCTCACAATATAAGCATACTGCTTGTGAGAATTGGTCAGAATGACCTCTAGGGCCTCTGCTATCCTTCTGTTCTATGAATCTAGATCTCAAACAAAGCAGATCAGATGGGGACACCAATGCTAGGGACCATGGGGTATGCTTGGGATGTATTTCACAAGAAACCTTGTCGTCCTCTTTCAAAGGGCAACTGATATTTCCTCATAACTACTCTCCTGCCTTAAAGAGATTCTTTGTCATCAATTTCTAAGAATCCCAGTGACCTAGTTAAACATTCAATGAATTGGCCCCATGAATATGTAAAAAAATCATTTTATTTGTGCCCGAAGGTTTAAGAAACCAATATTGTCAGCACCAAGAAGCTGAAAAAGTTTCCGTGTATATGGTTACTCTTATCAAATCAAATATTGATGGAGCACCTACTGTATGTGCCACACTGTGCTAGACCTCAGGGACACTGCAGTGAAGAAAGGTCCACATCTGCTCTCCTCGATCTTCAGGCAAAAAGAAAATCATGGTACTTTTTCCTGCAATGTAGAAGACCATCCTTTCCCAGTGGTCCATGCCATATTTTATCTACTGTAGGTGTATGTACAGATCCTCATCCGATTTCTCCTACTAGATTGTAAACTCCTTGAGGGCATGAGTTGTTTCATTTTGTTGCTTTTCCTCGGAGCCCTGTGCTGTGCTTTCCTGTTGCTTGTCGCATGACTCTATGATGTTTTCCTCCCTTGGGTGTAATGGCTGATGCATACTGAGTGCTTACTGAATGCCGCACTCCTGTTCATGACCTTGCTTTACCCAAACACCATCCCTAAAGGAAGCTGCTATTATGGGCCCCAATTAACACTGTTCTTACCTTGGTCTACATAGCCCAGTATGACCTGGCCGCAGCCTCAGCTCTCCTACCCACTGCCACTTCCCCTTGCTCACAACCTCCGCCACCCTGGTCCCTTCCTACTGTTCGGCCACAGCAGGCATGCTCCCACCTTGCTCTTCTCTCTGCCTAGAGTGCTCTCCTCCCAGACTGCCATGTGGGCCTCTGCTGACTCAGCCAGATCTCTGACGGATGCTGCCTCCTTAGAGAGGTGTTTCCTGACCATCTAATAAGCAGCCTTCTCCTCCATTCACGGTCCACTCACCCTGCCCTATTTTTCTTCATAGCACTTATCATTCCTGACATATTATGTATCTGTTGTTTCATTTTTAATATCCACTTGTCAATATCTGAACGCCAACGTCACTTGGGAGGGATTTTGTCTGTCTGGTCCAGAGCTAGAGCCATAGCACCTAGCCTGTGCTGGGCATACAGTGGGTCTTCAATAAATATTTGTTAGATAAATGAGTCTCCATTTTACAGATGAGGATATGGAAGCTTAGAAAGATTAAGTGGCTTATTCAAGGCCACACAACTAGGAAATGTCAGAGATGAGATTTCAACCCATGTCATCTGATGCCAAAGTGCATAAATCTTAACCATTCTGTGTGTGTATTTAACTTTCATTCTTCTCCACCAAGCTCTCAGATTCTCCATGACAAGGATTATTTGTTTTCCATCTTGTAGCCTAAATGCTCAAAGAGTCTCACCCATGGAGGGGGTTTTATAAATGTCAGATGAAAAAAATACGGTCAGCTAATGGATGACTGCTTGAGCAGGCAGAGAGAGGCACGTTCCGATGAAGTCACAGTGTAGATAAAGGCACGAGGGCCTAAGGAACGTATTGGAAATAGCAAAGTACTATTCAGCAGAGTTACAATGCCTGTGAGAGTGGCTAGCTTATCACCAGGGGCGGCTTAGGCAACGTGAAAAATACAGTCTGTTGAGTAGGTATAATCATTGCACATTCCCTTGTAGCCGCCGGAGCCACGGTCCCATACCTTGCTCACCGTGCACATGCAGGTTTAAAAGCCTGAAATGCTTTGCTAATCTTCCAAAGACTTCATTACGATGCACTGGAGCCATGGTAAAAATGCACTAGTCTTTAAAACAAGGACAGATGGCAAATTGATAACACTATAAAATGGCCACAAGACTTAACACTGGTTCTGAATGTCTGCCAGACGACAGGTGCAATGTTAAAGTTTACTGAGAGAGTTGGACGTAAATGATCCCAATGAATTTGAAGGTGCCTGTCCAACAACAAAGATTTATTTTGTTACTTAACTGCAGAACTCTGGGCTCTCAAGGGTAGATAATAGTCTGGTAGAAAGCAGTGGTAGAATAACCAGTTGTTCTGTTTTTCAGAGCTGGTCCCCTTCTTCCTTATAACATGTTGGTTTCTTTGCACATCTTTCGTGCTTTCCTCAGCAGGCGAAGCAGGAAGGAGGTGCAATCAGAGCCCTCCCTTGGGGTTGGCCCATGTGAGCCAAGACAGATCCTCCCAGCTGGCTGGCTAGAGTGGTGTCCACCGTTGTTTGCTACCATCAGGATAGTGTGGAGTGAGGTGCACATCTCCTTTTCCACCGTGGAGATTTGGTCACTTACGATGCACCCCTTTTCTAGGGTCCTTCTCTCCCACCCATTTTATATACCCTCTTCCATCATCGCTCCTCATCATATCATCCTACCCTTCTCCCATTAGCTCTGCATCAAAGAAAATGTGCTGCCCGACTGGCAGGTATTATACCGGGGAAGCAACATTTCAAAGCTTAACTGCTTGTCTCTTGAAAGGTGCTTTCTAAATTAAATTGGTGTGTTTCCCAGTCTCTTGAACACCTTTTCTTTCTGTGGGAAGATGGAGCCAATCTCCTGCCGTGAGATTACAAAGATGGAAGCATCCATCTTTTTGTTGCTCATCCAGAACCTCCTCAGAGCCCCAACTGCCCCCGCTAAAGTCTGCTGAATGGCAAGAGGCAGGAGACATTGGCTGTGACACCAGAGGCCACTGCGAGCACTGCTAGGCCTGCGCTGAGAGGGATGTGCTTTCCTTTATGGTTTGTACTTTGTTCGTCATATTTAAGAAATAATTCTCTATGCTGAGTTTTTAGGACTTTCTCCTCTATTGTCTTCTAAAAATCTCTTCATTGTACCATGCGCATTTAAGTCTTTAATCCACGTGGAGTTGATTTCTGTGTATGGTACGAGGTAGGGATCAGATTTCATTTTTCTATATGAAAAACTGTCTAAACTCCATTTATTAAATAGCTCATCCTTTCCTTGCTAATGTGTAATGCCTGTTGTTATAAATCCAGTTTCCATATATACATGAGCCTGTTTTGAGGCTCTCTGGTCCGTCCCAGCCATCTGTTTGTCTATTCCTACACCTATACTATACTGTCTTAATTTCTGTACCTTTATAATAAATCTTTCTAGAGGTTAGAAGGGGTTCCCCTGCCCCACCTTGTTCTTCTTCAAAGCATTATTCTTTGTCCTTTGAATATGAACACACACACACACACACACACACAAGTCAGCTTGCTGAGTTCCATGAAAAACCCAGTTGGGAGTTTGATTGGACTTGCATTAATTTTATAGGTACATTTTTTGAGAGAATGAACATCTTCATCATATTGAGTCTTTCTGTCCAATAACATGGAATATTGCTTCCTTTATTTAGCTCTTCCCTGTCTTTCAGTAAATTTTTATAATTATAATTTTTTTCCAAAAAGGCATATATTGTATGTACATCTGTATTTAAATGTCTTTTTAGAAATTCTTTTGTTGTTGCTGTTATTGTAACATCTTTCAATAAGTTACATTTTTTATTTTGTCTAATATATAGAAATGTCACTGATTTTTTAATATTGATTTTGTATATAGCAACCTTGCTACTAATTCTAATAATTTAAATACATATTCTCAGGATTTCTTTGTGAACAATCATAGCACCTACAAATAGTGACAGTTAAATATTCTTTTCAAATCCTTATACTTTTTTTTTCTTTTCCATCCGTATGGATAAGATCTCTAGTCCAATGTTGAAAAGGAGTAGTGAAAGCAGATCTTCATGACCTTAAGCGTTCTACCATTAAGTATGTTGTTTACTGTAAATTATGTTTAGGAAGTTTCTTTTTATTCCAAGTTTAACAAGAGTTATATTTCTTTTTAAAGCTGAATGGATGTTATATTTTATTGAATGCTCTTTCTGCATCTCCCGTGATGATCTTATGTGTTTACTCATAATTTATTAATATGATGGATTACATTAACCAACTTTTTAAACCAATCATATAATCTTGGGGCATACCCAACTTGGTCATGATGTTTTATCTTTCTTTACACATTGTTGAATTCACTTTGTTAATATTTTGCTTAGGATTTTTGCATCTACTTTTATCAGTTCTACTGGCCTGCTAGCTTCCTTTGCCTTTCCTTGTCTAGATATGTTATCATGGATATTCTAGACTCATATTCTAGACTCATAGAATGAATTGGGCATGTCCTCTTTTTTTTTTAATGTTTTCTTTTACATCTTTATTAAGGTATAATTTATAGGTAGTAACATTCACCTTTTTAAAGTGTTCAGTTTGATCAGTTTTGGAAAAATGCACACATTTAGCAACCATCATAATGAACTTTTAAAATATTTATATTGCCCTGAAAAAATTGTAGACAATATATACTTGGATCTCCCTTTCTTACCCGGTGTGTCAATCTGTCTTTTGACTGGAGTGATAGTACTTTCACATTAATTTAATAATTAACATGTTTGGATATAGATGTGCCTTTTTGCTATTTGTTTCCTGTTTGTCTCCTTTCTCTTTTGTTCTTCTGTGGCTGCAAGAACCTTAATTGTAGTTGCTGCGCTACACTTGGGGACACTTGCTAGAGGAGATTAAGAAGGCCTCAGACATATGGTCTAAGATCTGTGGCTTTTGTGAATGTGTTCTTTTCTATTCTGATCAGAAAAGATTAGAAAGAGTTTGTATTTATATGAAATGGACAATGAATATTCATTCTCAGTTTTGCCCTAGGGCTATGTTAACTTCGCCACTCTCTGTCATAATATACTCCAAGGAGATCTGGACTGTCTAGACGTCCTGTGGAACATTACATTAATCTATTACTGACTAGGAAAAATGAGCAAGAGGAGGTAGTGCACTGAAGTCCATTTAAAACCCATGGGGTCCAGAAAGTGGGAGAAAAACCCTAGACAATTCGGGAACCTGACACTTCAGTAAAGTTTTTAGGGTGTAGTGGTCAGGGATGTGCTAGGATATCTCCACCAAAGTAAAAGAAAAAAGATAGCATTTTGCATCTCCTATCACAAAGAAGGAAGCACAGTGCCTGGTAGGCCGCTTGGGTTCCAGAGACAACCCATTCCACACCTAGGAATATTGCCCTGGCCTGAACACCTAGTGACACGGAAGGCTGCCAGCTTTGAGTGGGGTCCAGAGTAAGAAAGAGCTCTGCAACAAGTCCAGGCTGTGGTTCAGGCAGTCCTGCTATGTGGGTCATACAGTCTAGCAGGCCCTATGGTGTTGGAGGTGTCAGTGGTGGGAAAAGATGCAGGGTGGAATTTATGGTAAGCCTCTGTGAAAGAATGGCAACACAGGCCTCTGGGGTTCTGGAGCAAGGTCATGACATTTGCAGCAGAGAAATATACACCTTTTGAAAAACTGCTCTTGGCATGATATTGGGCCCTGGTAGAGATAGAATGCTTGGTTATCTGGAGAACCAAATGACCCTGCACCTGGGACTATCCATTCTGATCTGGGGTCTATCAGATCTGTCAAATCATAAAGTTGGACAAGCCCAGCATCGGTCTATAATAAAATGGAAATGTTCTAGGTTCAAGCCTAAGCAGAACAGAGAGCACAGATAACTGCATGGGCAGGTCACCCATACTTCCATGTCACTCACTATAGTTGCAGCAACACCCATCTCCCAGCTCATGCCTGTGGCTGTAGGGAAGATCTCATATGATTAGCTGAGGGAGGAGGTAAAAGCCTGAACTTGTTATCCAGTTGAGTTGACTCAGTATGTGGAAGCCAGCTGAAAACAGATAGTGCTGCATTATATCCACATTCATGGGTGACCTTGAGAGACAGTGAAAACGGAAAATCTTCCCAGTAGGCAGAACGGCAAGTGACACACCTGGTCATTCACTTTGAGTGGAAAGAGAAGTAACACGAGGTAAGAATATATATGCAGATTCCTAGACAGTGTCCAATGTCCTGGCTGGTTGGTCTGGGGCCTGGATGGTAAACAGGAAGATCAGAGACAAGGCTGTGTCAATCGAGTAGAGGCTTGTACATGGACACATGGGAGTGGGAACAATGTGAGAAGATTTGACACCCACTAGAAAACATCCAACAGAAGAGCCGCTGAATAATAAAGTAAACAAAATGATTCAGTTAGTTGACATTAGCCAACCTTCATCATTGCCAACCCAGAACTGGAATGATGGGCACACGAACAGTTGATTATATGGATGTTCTCTCACCACAATATAATTATATTAGAAATCAATAACAAAAAAGATATATCTATAAAACCCCTCAATTATTTGGAGAGTTAACAATAGATTTTCTAAATAGTCCATGAAACAAAGAGGAAATCATGAGAGAAATTAGAAAATATTTTGAAATGAATGGAAATGGGAGCACAACATGTCAAAATTTGTGAGATGCAGCTATAGAAATTTTAGGGATTTATGGCATTAAATGCTTATATTAGAGAACAAAGAAGATATAAAGTCAATGATCTAAACTTTTACCTAAAAAGCTAGGAAAAAAAGAGCAAATTAAACCAAAATAAGCAAAATATAAAACATAAAGATGAGTGAAAATCAGTAATACAATAAGCCTACAAGTAATTGGCAAAATGAACAAAGCCAAAAGTTGTTTCATTGAAAAAGATTTTTTTTTTGAAATTGATGAATCCAGAGCAAAATGGACCAAGAAAAAAAGAGAGAAAACACAAATAATACCAGCAATGAGAGAAGACATCACTATAGCATCTATAGACATTGAAAAGATAATGAGATATTATGAATGCATTTTAATGCTAATAAATGTGGTAATTTAGATGAACTAGATAAATTTACTGAAAGATATAACTTAGCAAAACTAACACAAGAAATACAAAATCTGAATAGCTACATATCTGTTAAGGAAATTGAATTAATAATAAAATACTTTCACACAAAGAAAACTCCAGGCTGCATGGTTTTACTGGTGAGTTCTGTTCAACATTTTTAAGTAGGAAATAAGATCAATCCTATAAAAATCTTTCAGAATAGAGAGAAAAATGGGATGCTTCACAACTGATTTTATGAGTTCAGCATAATCCTGATACCAAAAGCTGACAAGACACCAAAACAAACATACAAACAAACAAACCAAAAAACCAGACCCATATCCCTCCTATAACTAGATGTAAAAATCCTTAACAATATTATCAGTTGAATCAAACAAGATATAAAGAGGATACTTACATCAAGACAAAGTGGGAGATTGTTTTAAGAAGGCACGTTTGGTTTAATATTAGGAAATCAATAAAAGTAGGTAAGCACATTAACAGAATCAAGGAGAAAATTATGATTAGCTCAGTAGATGCAAAAAAAGCCTTTGACAAAATTCCAACATTTATTCATGACAAAAGTAGAAGCTCTTAACAAATTTTCCATAAAGGGAAACTTCCTCAACCTGATAACGGCTATCTACAAAATAATTATAGCTAACATCATGTAATAAAACTGAAATATTGAACTGAAAACAAGTCAAGGATATGTGTTCTCACAATTTGTATTCAGCATTGTACTGGAAATCCTAGGCAGGGCAAAAAAGAAAGATTAAAAAAAGACAGAAGGATTGGAAAGGAGAAGTAAAACTTTTATTCACAGATGAGGTATAGCTGTATACACAGATAATCTGATATCAAAGGAATCTACCAAAAACTATTAAAACTAATAAGTGAATTTAGTAAGGACATAGGATACAAAGTCAGTATCTAAAAATCATTTGTATTTCTATATACTAGAAATAAAAATTAGAAAATGAAATATAGAAGTCTACATTTACATTTACAATAGCATTGTAAAGTATAAAATACTGAGGAATACATTTAAGATGTGCAAGACTCCTAAACTGAAAGCTATAAGCTACAAAACATTGCTAAAATGAAGAAGACATAAATAAATGGAGGGATATACTGTGTTCGTGGATGAGACAGTCCAATATTGTTAAAATGTCATTTCTCCCCCCTTTAATCCAAAAAATTCAACGTAATCCCAACTAAAATCCCAGCAGCCTTTTTTACTGGTAGAAATTGTTAAGCCAGTACCAAAATTTAGATAAAAATAAAAGGAACAAGAATAGTGAAAACAATCTTGAAAAAAATAACAAAGTTGGAAAACTAACATTCCCTACTTTCAAGAGTAAATATAGGGACTTCCCTGGTGGTGCAGTGGTTAAGAATCCGCCTGCCAATGCAGGGGACAAGGGTTCGAGCCCTGGTCCGGGAAGATCCCACATGCCGTGGAGCAACTAAGCCCGTGCGCCACAACTACTGAGCCTGCGCTCTAGAGCCTGGGAGCCTGAAGCCTGCGTGCCTAGAGCCCGTGCTCCACAACAACAGAAGCCATCGCAATGAGAAGCCCGCGCACCGCAACGAAGATTAGCCCCCTCACGCTGCAACTAGAGAAAACCTGCGTGCAGCAACGAAGACCCAATGCAGCCAAAAATAAATAAATTAATTAATTTTTAAAAAAAGAGTAAATATAAAGCTGTAGTAATTAGAAGAGTCGGTATTGACATCATGATAGACAAACAGGTCAATGGTATAGAATTCAGATTCCAGATATAGATATAGTCAATTGGTTTTTGTTTTGTTTTTTAGTAAAAGCACCATCACAATTCAATGGGGAAAGGAAAGCCTTTTCTACAAATGATGCTGGAATAGCTAGATAACTGTACAGCAAAAAATGAACCTCAACTACTACTTTATACCATACGCTAGAATTAAGTCAAGATGGGTCATAGACCTAAATGTAAAGGCTAAAGTTATGAAGCATCTTAAAGAAACTTAGGAGAATATCTTCATGAGCTTCGGATAGGCAAAGATTTTTTTAGACAGGACACAGTAAGCACTAACCACAAAAATAATTATAAATTTGACTTAATCAACATTAAAAACTTCTGCTCAGCTTTCTCCTAGTCTGAGGCATACTTCTCTATTTTCTGACCAAAAAAAAAGTTGTAATCAGAATATTAAAAAACTTCTTAAAATCCATAATAAGAAAACAAACAACCCAATACAGAAATTGACCAAGGAGTTAAACAGACACTACATAACAGAAGATATGCAAATGATCGGCATGCACATGGAAATGTGCTTGATATTACTGGCCATCAGAGAAATGCAAATTAAAACCACAGTGAGATTCCATTTCACACCCACTAGGATGGCTAAAATTAAAAAGATCCACAATACCAAATATTAGTGAGAATGTATATTGCTGATACAATCCTTTCAGAAAATTGGCTTTTTTTCATCAAGTTAAACATATATCTGTCCTATGACCCAGAAATTCCATTCCTAGCTATTTACCCAGAGAAATGAAAACATATGTTCACAAAAACAATTGTATAAGAATATTTATAGCTGCTTTAGTCATGATTACCAAAATCTGGAAAAAACTCCAATGTCTACCACCAGGAGAATAGACAAATTGTGGTGCATTCATAAATGGAATCTGCTTAGCAACAAAAAGAAATAAATTACTGAAACCTGCAAGAAAAATGGCTGAATCTCAAAAGTATTAAGTGGAACAAAAGAAGTCAGACATCACAGAGTACAAACTGTATTATGATTCCATTTATATAAAGTCCAAGCTAATCTATGGTGATAGAAATCCAAGCAGTAGTTGTCTCTGGGAAGGGCTGGGGGATTGACTGGGAAGGGACATTAAGGAACATTTTGGGGTAATAGAAATGTTCTCAGTCTTGATGAGGGTTTAGATTAATTGGGTATACACATCTGTCAAAACTCATCCTATACTTAATGCCTGTGCATTTCTCTTTATGTAAATTACAGCTAAATTTTTTTAAAGAAAAGAACAAGAAAATATTGGGTATCTGCTATTCTCTGGCATTGTTCCAGGGGCTAGGGATACAGCTGTAAACAAACTGACAAAAATGTTCCTGCCCTTGTGAAGGTTAATTCTAGATTACACATCGGGTGTATCAATAAAATGCTGATGTGCTAAATTGAACCTCTGCAATCACAGATTTCCCCCTGCCTGTAGAAAATGGCTCAGGGTGTCACACCTCCTTACTCCTTCCCATTAATCATCTTGCTGCCCTGACGGTAGACGCTCTCAAGATGTGGAGATAGGCCAGTCCACCTGGTTGGGAAGTGGTGTGTTGGCATTTGGTATTTCCTATAGACCATGATGTGTTAAGTGAACTGAAAATGAGCCCTGGAAGAAAACCCCTCTGGGCCGTATTTCATTTCCACATAAAGCAGGATTCATTCAATTACATGCTTTGAATGGGATTCATGGGGACAGGCTTGGTTTGGGCAGATGGTGCAGGGGAGGCAGCAACGAGGTTGCTGCAGAGCCTGTGATCTTATCAATCTGCAGAGGCTGGGCCCTAGGCTCATCTATTAAAGGCATGCTTTGCAAAGCACATGGGACAGACTTGAAGGGGCACAGGAGAATAGACCTCCTGCTAGGACAAAGTTTAAACCCAGGCAGCGTCCAGCAACTCCAGCCATCCTAGGGGCTTTCAGCCTTTTGTGAGTAGTTAGGCCCTTTGTTTTCCCTTTCCAAACCTGTCTTGGGGCTGAGAAGGTAAGAAGTTGACAGGAGAAGGTAAAAAGTGGTTGTGAAGACATCTCTTTCTCTGTTCTAGTCCTCCCCAGGAAGCTACTCAATCATATACTATTCTAAGGGCAGGGTTCCAAGGTGTCGTATGAATTTGCGTCTTGGGCTGGAAGGTGCTGAGATGGGAATGAGTGGGAAGTTGCTGGTAGAAATGAACAAGGTGACTTTCAAGGTTCTTTCTAGATCTCTTAACTGTGACCGTGTTGGATGCCTTCTTTTTCTACTGAGAATTTGACAGATTTTTTTATCATTGCTAATATTTACATAATGATTTATATTTTATAAAGCACATTTCTTATAATAATCACAGCTAGCTTTATTGATTGTGTGTGTGTGTGTGTGTGTGCCTGAGTATCTTACTCAGGTTCCCCTAAATGCAGACTCTGAGAAAAGAATTCAAGTGCAAGTTTTTTTTGGAAGTATAGTTGATTTACAATATAATATTAGTTTCAGGTGTACAGCCTAGTGATTCAGTATTTTTACAGATTATACTCCATTAAAAGTTGTTACTAGTACAGGGAACTCTACTCAGTACTCTGTAATGGCCTATATGGGAAAAGAATCTAAAAAACAGTGGAGATATATATATGCATAACTGATTCACTTTGCTGTACACCTGAAACTAACACAACATTGTAACTCAACTATACGCTAATAAAAATTTTGAAAGAAAGTTGTTACAGGATAATGGCTATAATTCCTTGTGCCATACAGAATATCCCTGTTGCTTATCTATCTTATACATAGTAGTTTGTATCTGTTAATCCCATACCCTGAATTTGCCCCTCCCCCCTTCCTTCTCCCCATTGGTAACCACTAGTTTGTTTTCTATATCTGAGTCTGTTTCTGTTTTGCATATACATTCATTTGTATTATTTTTTAGATTCCACATATGTCACATCATATAGTATTTGTCCTTCTCTGATTTATTTTACTAAGCATAATGTTCTCTAGGTCCATCCACATTGCTGCAAGTGGCAGAATGTCGTTCTTTTTATGCCTGAGTAATATTCCATTGTCTATATATACCACATCTTTTTTATCCATTTGTCTGTTGATGGGAAGTGAGAGTATTTTATATCAATATTTGGGAGATGGAGGAAAAACTGGTAGGAGAGTAGGGAAGTAAGACAAGGAGGAAAAGTCAGCCAATAAAAGGTACATTTTGTTGGCCAGTTACCACTAGGGGAACATGAGAGAATAGCCTGAGTTGCCCTACCGAGAGGGAAGGTTACTGGCTTACTTATACAGCTTCCATTAGACATTGGTTGAGGGTTGTTCCTTGGGGGAACATTCATTCCCTGGCACGTTGGTCCCTGGCACGCTGGACAGCAACTCTGGTCCAGCAGCAAGAAAAATCCCTCAGAAAAGAAAGGCAGGTGTTGGCAGTTGGAAAGTTGAAGGTGGAGCTGGTGTTCTCTGGAGTGTAAGGCAGGTGGGTCACCAAGAGCATCTGCTACACAGCACTGTGCTAAATGCTTCTTATGCATTTTTGACTTAGCACTCACAACTCTATGACTTGGTACCATAGCCTTCATTTTAAAGAGAGGCAACTGAGACTCGGAGAGGTTCAGTAGCTTCATCAAGGTTGAATTACTGATGGAGAGTTGGGACTTCTGACTCCAGAACTCATTCTTACTATGCTATTCTGTTTTGTGTTTCTTAATTACTTTAACTGCATAATAAACAAGAGGCATTTTTCTTACTTAATTTTATATATAAGGAAACAAAGCCTCACTGGCATCAAACAACTTGCCCACAGTCTTCCAGCTAGCTGGAAGGAGAGCCGAGCCAGTTCTCTGAAGCCCACACACAACCTGGTAATGCACCGCCTGGCTACGCACTTTACATTCCTCACTTGCCTGCCTCCTCACTAAGGACTGTGGTTTTTCTTTTGCTCTAGTCTTTAGAGAGTTTTATTTATAACTCCCTTGAAATGGGTTTCCCCAAATCCATTGTCCCATACAGCAGGGTTTAGAGCTCATTGCCTAGAAAGTCTCTTTCATCAGCCTCATCTTAGGGAGAATTTAGTTGATTTACTGGCTTTCAATTTCTAAGCCTTCATTTGTTTGCTTCCTTAATCGAACAAATTAGACCTCTAGTCTTTGAAGACAGAACTATCAGAGAGGACATAGAATGTGTTCAGTATAAAAATTAAGTGAAGTCCAAGATCAAGTGTCTAGGAGGAGATATTTTGGTCAAATTTGATCACAATAAGCCAACACTTTTATGGGCTTGAATCCAGTTCACATTCCTGGAGATGTCTGAGCCACAGCTGCATAGAGAGCAGATGGGAAGATCTTTTTCTGCATATAGAAGCTCAACCTGCAGGGGTAAGAATTCTGACAGGACCAAAGGAAATCTTGAGATACCGTAGGTATAGAACTTACTCCCCTAAAATGGCCCAAGGAAGGCCTCAACCATGGCTTGAACTCTTCCATATAACCAATGGGGAACTAATTCAGTTCTCCAAACTTCTGTGCCACTGGAGGTTGGCCATTGGTCTTTCATCCAGATATCTGGCTTCCCACCTCTGTGGGGAGATGTGTGAACCATGGAGGTGTGCTGCTCAGATACCCTTTCAAGAGAACTTGCTGCAAAGATGGTACCTGGAGGATATCTTCCAGATGCTGCAAATTCAGGTCTCCAGCAGAGCTCCCACTGAGGCCATGTTCTCCATGGTTTGACATCTGCCAGGACTGAGCATAGCAGGGACTCTAGAGCCATGCCATTCCTGTTTGACATGAGACTTCTACGATGGGAAATCTTTGCTCTGGGGCTCCCCGTCTGCCTAGCTGAGACCTTCTCAGATCTGCCCTGCAGTCAGGGGTTCTCCTGCCTGTCCTCCTTTCTTACCTCTCTCCTTTTACCTGCATGTTCTGAAGGCAATTCCCACCTACCCCTGCTTCTTCTTCACAAGCATTTTCCCAACAACTCTCTAGCACATCTAATTCCATCTTGGTGTCCACTCTTGGAGGGCTCAAACTTATATAGTTGGTACATAGAGTGGAGTTTGGGGACTAGTTTATTCACCACACAGATGGCAAAGAGAATGCCAGCCCAAGAGAAATGTGGGGCCTGGATAGTCCCTGGAGTACAATGGTGTGGCTCAGATGCTGAAGATTTCATGGGTGGGACCTGGAAGAATGTACCAATGAAGGAGAACACCTTTGCCAAGACAGTGGTTCAGGCATTTGAAATATATGAGGGAACGATAACTACAACGACAGTCGTTACTATATTGTATTGACACCCTGTAGAGGGATCATTAGAAACTAAGGGCCATTAACAAACAATTCAGGACTACGTGTGAGAGCCAGACAGCCTCTTTGGACAATTAGAAAGAGTCTCTTATCCCCTGCAGTGGAATAATGATCATAGTTGAAGAGAAGACTCAGAATCTAATAGTTTCTCAGAGCTCCAGAGACATTTAAATGATCAACCAAAACAGGGCTGTTATGCTAAGGTCAAGGCCCTGGCTGGGAAAACCTTGGACCCTGAAACTTTGCATAAAGACATCTTGGTGGATGCCCCCAAGACTTTTAGCTATGTAGACTCCCCTGAAACTTTAAAACTTGCTAAGGCAGCCCACCCCTCTCTATTAAGAGATGTACTTCCCAGTTTCTTGGGACACAGACAAAACCTCACCCTGGGGTATGGGGAAAATTCATGGCTAAGGTGGCTCTTAGAAGTCTAAAGAATGTAATGGGTAACAGTGAGCAAAGTGGACATTCCTGAATTGCTCTGGCAGATGGTAGAGAAAGGAATTAAAAGACCCAGGGAGGAGAGAATGCTGGAATCAATATTATATGTGACATCAGAAGGACTGGATTGCTTAGGAGAGTCCAGAGGACACAGCATTCATCAGGCCATCAGGAATACTCTGTGAAGTTCAGTGGTGGCAGGGGTGACCTGGGCTTATTGATAGCAATGGGAAAATGGAACCTGGAAGTAATAGAGGCCAGGTGGCAGCACTAAACCACTGGAAGCTAGGGGACTGCAATTGCCATACTGACTGGCAATGTCAGAGGGGCAGCCAAGAGGGCTTGGCCACAGGGAATTGTGGAGATGGTCAATGGAATATGGCCAAATAGATGAGAAGCCAAGAATACTGCTTAATAACAATCAGAGAAGATAAGAATAGAGGAGAAGGAGACTGAAGGCAGTTACCGTGATATAAGGTCATGATCACTTGCTCAATTACTAGTCTTCAGCCAATATTCTGATCTGGGATCCATTGACTGAAGAGGTGGCCAGATCTCCAGGAGAAACACCACAAAAAGTATATGCTATAATGACTCCCTTCCTCAAAAATACCGATGGCCATTTACTTGGGTGACTGTACACTGGAAAAGAGGAATACCCAAACATTTCAATAAGTGTTGGACACAGAGTCTGAGTTAAATTTGACACTCAAAGACCCAAAATGTTATTATAACCCCCTAATGAATGGAGACCAGTTTAGTCTGGTTTACAGTGGGTTCAAATGTCCATAGACCCGTACTTGGCAATTGGACTAACCCTTATTTTAACCCTTGGCCTGTGGGTAAAAGCTTGCATAGTGAGAAGGTCAAGGGGAAGCCTCCAAAGTTAGTAAAAACACTCTCACATCCGGAGGTTTTGTTTTGGTTTTTTTTTTTTTTTTTTGGAAGGAGATGGATGGTGGAGATTAGTACCACCATTTAAGATCTATGGGATGCAGGGATGGTGGTTCTTATCACATTTCCATCTAATTTACCAGTCTGAACCCTACAGATACAAGGTAGATCATGGAGAATGGCTGTAGATTACCACAAGCTCAACCAAGTAGTAGCCCTGATTACAGTGCTATCTATATCAGACATAGTATCTTTGCTACAGCTGATTAATAAGGTCTCAGGTAGATGGCTATTGATTTGGCACCTGCATCCTTTCTACTCCAATCAAGAAACCAAAAGATCAGAAACAGTTTGCATTCACATTGAACAAACAACAATATTTATTTAGTTTTGCCCCAGGGCTATGTTAAACATTCCCCTTCACTGTCATATATAATCTGAATAGATCTGAAGCATCTAGAAACCAAGAGGGTGAAAGCAAGAATAGCTCCACTTGCCATCACTCTCAGTGACCCACACGGGGACTTTGCACTTCCCATCCCCATAATTCTGGGCTTTGCAAGGTTAGAGGTTCTAGTCTCCAGAGAGGATATATTTTTGTCAGAGGATACATCATGTATCCCATTGTACTACAAGCTATGGTTTACACCTGAGCATTTTGAACGTCTAGTGTCCAAGGATCAGCCGGTGAGAAGAGGAGTCATCATTTTGGCAGGGGTAATTGTCCTTGGTAATTTTGGCAGAGGAGGAAGGGCTACTGTGACACAATAGCGACAGAGAGGAATATGTGTGAAATGCAGTAGAGCCAACTGGGCACCTATTAGGAGTCTTTGCTCAGTGGTACTGGGGGCTCAGACCCTTTAGGAATGAGAGATTGGGGTCTACCATTGGGTAAGCCATCAAGACCTGCCCAGGCGACACTGAAGGTGAGGGGGATTTAGAAGGGATAGTGGAGGACGGAGGCAATGACCAGCTGCAGAGATGGGGCTATAGTTTACCCAACTAACCTCTTCTAATTTTCTCCTCTAGAGGAGATGCCAGTGGGAAGTGGGGAGATGCTGCTTGCTGAACACGTGTAGAAAAATGGAGCTGTGTGGACATGGCAGCCATGGAAGTCTTCCTTCAAGAGAAGTTGCTCTAAGGAGAGTAGTTCGTGGGCAGCTTCCTGCTGTGTGCCTTTGGATCTAACGCAGCATTCACGCTGAGGCCTTGCTTTCTAAGGGCTGCATTTACCCAGTGGCCAAGCACGGTAAGGAGACCAGAGCCATTGTTGCCCAATATGGGACCCCTCTAATGGACAGTCTTTCCACCGGGGCTCCCTATTGACCTGGCTGAGGCTTTATCAGAGTTTCACTGCAGTCTAAACCTCCTCCTACCCACTTCTCCTTTTTCCCTTCCTCTTAAACAGCTATCAGCCCTGCATAGGGGTCTGAAGGCTCTCACTGCCCAGTTCTGCTCCCTCTCCCCTGAGCAACGTTCACAAACATTTCCCTTCTGTGTGTTTTATTCTGGTTGGCATCTGCTTCTCCAAGGACCCAAAGAGGCACAGGAAGCCTCGGAAAATGGTAAATAAGATACCTCTAATAAAAAAATTGAAAAAATTATACCGTCTACTGCTGGATGGAGAAGTGATTGGGAAAGCATTCAGATATCCGTTTTCTGGACATTTTTAGAAATTCAAGGAAACAGGAGTAACTGTCAAAGAGAAAATCTTTAGTTCAAAGCTATTTTCGAGTGTCTCCATAATTCCAAGTTCTATTAACTTGTGTGAAAGCTCTTATACTTGTCAGGTCAAATTCTTGTTCTCTGCCATGATTGGGACGTTTCCCTGCCTAGTGGCAAAGGACAATAATTGAACTTGTGGTCCTGAATCTTGATTGGAAAGGGATTGGCCCAAATCTTATCTCTCCCCAGCCTCTCTGAGATCACCAAGGGCGGCGCACCTCCTGACTTCCAGAGGGAGTCGTGAAAAAGCATTAACACATTGCACTTTAGAGCTTGTCTTGATGGGCTGAGAGCATGTCCTCACCCATCTTCTTGTTACCAATCATGTGTCTGCCAGGTCAAGGAGAGTCTCTGCCAGTACCTCTTTTTTTAAGCAATTGGATGATTTGCCACTTCCACCCCATCATGTGCTTAAAAGTAAGGTATAATTGTACACCGAATAGTTGAAACTAGAGCCAAACCAAAAAAGTGACATTCCCTGCCTTTGGTAGAAGAAATAGAAGCAAGGCCATATGGGAAATTGTTGAGAAAAAACTGAGGCTAAAAATAGGTCAGAAAGAGAAGCAGACTCTCGCTCTGCGATTGTAAAAGATGCAGCAGGTGCTCTGCCTACAACAGGCCGTTTCTCATGTCTGCATTTTTTTTAACAACAGGCTTGAAGCTACTGAAAAAATTTTCACCACACTCATTTTTCTCCTCCCAAATCAATAAATGAAACAAGGAAATATCCATGACTCCGTTGAATCAAATCCTCTGTCAAAACCTGAGTCATTCCACGAATGAAGGAAACGAGAATGGATGAAGACGGCCTTCGTTCCAATGATAACAGCTGCAATGGCCGAGCGTGTGCAATGTGCCAGCGGCTTTCCATAGCTGCTCTCACCCCCAAGGACACTACAAGGTGAGTATAATTTCCCCCACTGTGCAGAGGGGATCACCAGACTCAAAGATGTCAGGGAACGTTCCCAGGTCATGAAGCTTGGACAAGGCAGAGTCCAGGCAGGTGTGTTTCCAAAGCTAGTCCGTCCTCTCACCTTTTCATCTTCAGGTGAGAGAAAGATAGAGGAGGGGCAGGGAGACGCTGGGGGGGAATCATTTTCAGACCAGTGGCAATCCTTGTAGTGAAAGGAAATCAAACCACATCATGAGTTTTACAATAGTTGGCAAAAATGAGAGCCACACTGATACCAGGGATACTGTAAGATCTGGGGAGTAACCTTGGCAGGCAGCATTTAAAGAACAAGCAGGTAATTCTTCCCTTCTGAACTCCTTTGCACTCATTTGAGCATGTCGTCTGGCCCATATTAGAGCTCAATAGGTATTTTGAACGAATAAATAAATGAATTTGTACCTCTATCAAAATAGCATTGACTTTTTTGCCTTGTATTATAGGTATTTCTATGTGCTTTAAATCTTCCCTGCTGGGCAGTCAGTATCTTCGTATCAATAGACTCTTACATTTATATAGCACCTTATAGTCAGATTTTGTGTACATCTTTTTATTCAGAGCAATTCTATGAGGTTAGAAAGACAAGCATTCTTATCTTCATTTTGAAGACTTCGAAGCTCAGGGTGGTTAAGTGATTTGCCCAAAATCATATACCTAGCAGGGAAAGCTTGAACTTGAATTAAGGATTTCTAACTTCACATCTGTTTTCTTTCAAACATGCCAAGTCTTCTTACAGAAAACTTCCCCTTGTGACTCATCAGTGCTGTTCAACACAGCCAAGCCCTACACCTTACTCATGATTATGTTCCATACATATCTGTTGGCTCACTTTTGTGAATGAATGACTGAATGAGGGAAGGAATAAATGAAATTCTCCATAAAATGGCCTAATGTTGTTTGCTTTGGGCAATTTGACTTTCGGATCTGGATGGAAGGTGTTCTAGAAAATTATTCTGTCTACTCACATTTCATTTAAATAAATGTCCTCCCTGATGTTCTCAAAGGAGATAGTGTTACTGCACTTTCTACTTGAAAAATGTTTGTGTTTGGTCCTTTCAGATATCATAAATCTCTCTAATCAGTTCCTGATGGTTTGGGGGATGACTCTGAGCAAGTATCCCATTAATTGAAAGAAGAATGTTGTCATCTGCCACAGAGGTTTCTCATTATGTTTCATCAAATTCAAAACAGAGCCCCGTTTGGAATTCTGTTATGAGCAGTGTAATTACACTGCGTCCTATGGTGTTGGGAAGTAGCACTCACAATTAGCATCTCTGTCGTGAGTGGGAAGTGATCCAGGCTAAATCGGAGCTGGGCCAGATGGGTGTTGCTAAGACCCTCTCCCCTCCCCCTTCAGCTCCATTAAATTAAGCCGGCCCTATGTGTGTGCAGAAGACATAAATCAATCTTCTACTTCTGTGTATTAAAGAAAAGCATCCGCTTCCATTAATTAAAAGTCAAATGCTTCTGTTTACAGTGATCAGGGTAAAACAGACCCTTATGCCAAAGAATTCCAGAGAAGCAGATCCTGGTGAGATGCCACAGGCCTCCGCAGGCTGGGCAGCAAGAGGAACTCAGACGTGAATGAGCCTGTCCTTGTCTTGGGAGGTAAGGGACAGCACCTCAGCACACCCAGGCCTCTATTTCCTTGCTGCAAAGTGGCCCCATCCTGGGGACCTGGCTGGTATTCTCCACAGCTGCACAGAACTCAGGGCCGTGCCTGATGAGTGGGGGCCCCTGACATGCCAGTCACGTGTAGCAGCGTACACTTCGTCCTGGGGTCTCCAATTTCCTCCTGTGACAGTCGTTTCTAATTGTCCCTTTCACTTCAACTCCTTTCTCCTCCCACCCCTACATGCTCTTCCCCAACACACACACACACACACACACACACACACACACTCACTCATGATCTTTTCAGGTATTCAGTGCTCTCTTGCTCTTATTCTTCCCTTCTCCCCTTGCAGTTGTTGCTAAGTCATGTCAGTCATTCACACCTTAGTAAGAAGTTTAGCCAATGTGGCTTCCCATATATACCATATTATATATTGTATGTTTGTATCTATGTATATTATATAAAGTATATAGAGTACATACTCCATATATTTAGTATACATATACATATATAGTATATATTAATACATATATACATATATAGTGTATATGTGTGTGTGTGTATATATATATATATATATATATATGTATGTATGTATTTATAGCTTAGTTCCTCATTATGGGGAAAAAACGTTTTGTACCTGATTAGAGAAATTTTCAGACTTCATTCTTATGTATCGATGTTCTTTTTCTGCCATAAATCAAGTGTAATAATGGATACATTGGGGGAAATTCTTAAAGGAAAAGTAAAGGAATCCCACCTATAATCCTATCCCTCAGAATTGACTGCTATAAATATTTTGGTGTATTTTTCCTTCTCTTTTCCACTTACAAAATTTTGAATTTTTTTTGCTCACAATAAAGTATAGAGAATAATATAATAAACATTCCATATGCATGCACCCAATTCAAGAAAAAGAAATTGGATATATAATATCCTTTCTTACTCACCAGAGCTAACTAGTATGCAAAGTTTGATGTTTATTGTGTTTAGTGTTCCTATGCATTTCTTTATCCTTTACAACAAATCTATATACCTATAAACAAAATATGATATTGCTTACGTACTCTTAAGTTTCAGGTAAATGGTATTATTCTACAACTTGCTTTTAAAATTCTTCTAAAACTTGTGTTTTTGCTCAAATTATGTTTTGTGAAAGTTAACTAGGTTATATGTTAATTTACCTGTAGCTCTATTTATTCACTTTAACTGCTGTATAATATTCTAATGTAAGATTAAATATATCACAATTTATTACCCATTCTCCTGGAGATGGACATTTAGGTCATTTTTAAGTCTTCTGCTACCCCAAATAGTGCTCCAGTGAATATTGCGCCATGCCTCCCAAGTACACATGTGGGAGGGTTCTCCAGGGGATAAAGCCTGGCTCTCTCAACTGTGGCCTGAGGGCGATCCCAGGGGACAGACAGGGATGCTGTGACCTACCCCTGTGGAAGGGAGAAGGCAGTGCTCATGGGAGGAGACATGGTTGCGCTGTGATAACCCAAATTGTCTTCTGATATTCAGAATTCATAGCCTAGGCAGTGGACAAGTCAGGAGTTCATTATAAGGCTATTAACAATAACCTTGCAAACATCCACGTCTCCGTGTAAATTCATACCAGGCATATAGTCCACCTCATTTACCTTGGGTCCCTTATATCAAATTTTGACATGGGGCAGTGAAGCAGAAAAAGCCCCAGAACAGTCAAATAAGTAAATCTGAAGACTGAAGCTCATGAACTTTAATCAGAAGAGGGGTGACGTGGCCCTCAACTGGAAACTGCTTACTCTCTTGTTTCAAGCATGGCTCTGACAAGCTTGGTTTCATTATTTCCCAGTCCACAGTAGATTAGAGATAGAAATTTTAATGCAGGGAGATTGACAAGGGAAGACAGCAGGCAGGAAAGAATTGTAACTCCCCTACTCTGCACTCCTGTGTTTATCCTCTCACGGGTTGATGAATGAGAAAAACAGAGTCAGAAGTAAGAATTGGGGGCCTTTAGTGTAGGGCAAATAGTTCTTTATATACAGCTTGAAACTGAGTCATCAAGAAAAAGCCTTGAACTCTTTAGAGAAGGCTGAAAGCTTTGTGATACTTTTTCGCAACATTTCCATTGAAATTTAGGTATTTGGAAATTTTAACTTTGGGACAAAATAGTACTCGATGTCTGCAGAGTTTGCAATTTAGTAAACACTCTCACAAAACTTGTCTTCACAACCAGATTGTGAGCCCAGGTGGCCAAGCATTTTCCTTAAGAACAAGGAAACCAAGACCTAGATAGGCTTAAATATATATACAGATATTTTAATGAATTTATTTTTATTTATTTATTTATTTATTTTTGGCTACGTTGGGTCTTCATTGTTGCGTGCGGGCTTTCTTTAGTTGTGGTGCGCGGGCTTCTTATTGCGGTGGCTTCTCTTGTTGTGGAGCACAGGCTCTAGGTGGGTGGGCTTCAGTAGTTGTGGCACGCGGGCTCAGTAGTTGTGGCTCATGGGCTCTAGAGCGCAGGCTCAGTAGTTGTGGCGCACGGGCTTAGTTGCTCCGCGGCATGTGAGATCTTCCTGGACCAGGGCTCGAACCTGTGTCCCTGCATTGGCAGGCAGATTCTTAACCACTGCGCCACCAGGGAAGTCCCAGGCTGAAATATATTGTCCAGGTTAGCCGTGGTTCTTCTGGCTCCTCACCTTGTATTTTTCCTGCCTGGCAATACCCCCCCCCCTTTTTTCTTGGAACCCTTCCCTGGAGAACTGGGACAGGGTGCTACAGGGTCAAAGCTAAGAACACTGATTTGACACAGGTGACTCCTCTGTGTGGTGCTTAGAACACGCATTCCAGGGATAGATAGCCTGGATTTGACTCCTGGCTTAGCGACTCACTAGTAGCATGACCTATCTGGGCCTCCATTTACACATCTGTACTATGGGGATAATATCCTACCTACATCTTAGGGTTATTGGGATAGTTATATGAGTTAATTCACATAAAGTACTTAGACAAATTCTTACTGTAGGCAGTAAGTACGATATCCCAGCCCCCAACCTATAGCAGTACAGATGTGAATCTAAAGTCTTTAGGAAATAAATTATGATTTGATTGTAGGAACTTGAATAGAATAACACATCCCTGCCTTCCATAGAATATTTTAATGCTTCTGCACTATTTTATTACTAAGTAGGTTTTGTTCTAATAGTTTTCTTATTTTTTTTAAGTTAGTTTTCTGCCTCAACATATATATTTTAGTAAAATGTTAAACATAAAAAATGATATACTGTTAAACATAAAACATTTATGTTTGAGCACCAGCAAATTGGTATAGTCTGTCTATGCTTTTGACTCATGGTGTGGTTTGGGTCCCTGTGTCTGTCAAAGTTTGCGAACAGTGTTAACGACATTTTAGTAAAATATTTTAAAGTATGTGAACGGGGCTCTGCTGCACCTCCTCATCCCCAGCCCTACTCTCAAGCCTGAGGAGGGGTCCTGCTTTAGGGAAATCGAGTAACCACTTTTCAAAATTGTAAAAATACCTTTATTTACTGCCACCGGTGCAATGTTTACAGGAAGCCACCGAATGATCCTCTCTAGTGGCAGCTGGTGTGGTTGGGTTGGCAGTTGGGAAGCTGTGAAAAACGCACACTTCGCCTTTAGCAAATAAAAATATTCACGTTATTTCATGCAAAGTCCTCCCTTTTTCTTACAATATTCTGGAATAGACTGGGAACGTCGGAAGGAAGAGTGAGCTGCTCGGCTGGAACCAGTGAGAGCGTCTTTCTTTTTGGTGCCTATTATTAAAGCAGCTCCACAGGCATTGTGCCCCTTCTCTCTCTGTTCTCTTCTGATTATATGATTATTTCCACTTACGAACATAATTGCTGCGAAATTATGATCATCATATGAATACTGTTTTGCAGTCTTCGTTTTTCACGCACCATAAACCATTTAAAAATGTTTCTACAAAGTCTTCCCTTGTCTCCTTTAAAATTGTATGGGATTTTATCTTATAAATTCACCGCAAGTTTATTTGACCCTATCATTGGACATTTCCCAATATTTTCCTATAAATATCTTTTTACTTTTTCTTCTTTTTCTTTCTTCTTTCTCCTTTTTCTTTTTATTCTTTTGAGATGTTATTTTGGGACCCTTTCCCAAGGTTAGGATTAATAGATCAAAGAATGTGAATACATTGTTGTTTTTGTCACATATCACTATTAGGACTTCCAGGAAATGTCAACAAACATTGCTGTGGAGGTGATTCTTTTTAAGAGAAAGTAAAATAGAATTTTATATTCAGCGATTCAGTTATATATATATGTATATATATATATTCTTTTTTAGATTCTTTTCCCTTATAGGTTATTAAAAAATATTGAGTATAGTTCCCTGTGCTATACAGTAGGTCCTTGTTGGTTATCTCTTTTATATATAGTAGTGTGTATATGTTAATCCCAACCTCCTAATGTATCCCTCCCCCCTTCCCCTTTTGGTAACCATAAGTTTGTTTTCTATGTCTACGAGGCTCTTTCTGTTTTGTAAATAAGTTCACTCATATCATTTTTTTTAGACTCCTCATACGAGCGATGTCATATGATATTTGTCTTTGGCTTCACTTAGTATGATAATCTCTAGGTCCATCCATATTGCTGCAAATGGCATTATTTCATTCTTTTTTATGGCTGAGTAATATTCCCTAGTATATATGTACCACATCTTCTTTATCCTTTCATCTGTCGATGGACATTTAGGTTGCTTCCATGTCTTGGCTATTATAAATAGTGCTCCTATGAACATTGGGGTGCATGTATCTTTTTGAATTATAGCTTCTTTCTTTAACTTTCAGGGCATCCAATAGAATCATTCCATATGTTAGCCTATTGGCCATGAAGCTTTACTACTGGTACTTTTTGGTACTTTGGGCCTCATACACTTCCCATTTATTTTTAATCATTTGGTTGGGTCCTTGGTTGGGAGGGTAGATACTTTTCCCATCAGAAGAGTGTGAAATGAGCTCACACGCCCAGCAATTGGCAGAATATAGACCTTTAGATTGCCAACCCTGGGGTTTATTTATTGACCCTTTCAATGAATGGGAGAAAGGGGAGGTGTCATTTTTGGAAGAGTTTGAGCTTTAATTTCCCACTGGTGGATTTCATTTGAATAACAAAACACCCACATGTGCATTGCTATTGACAGTATTGAGTTGAGGGTATCTTGCTCTGAGATTCCCAGGATGTCACCACCATGCACCCAGGTAGTCACCTTCTGTTTGCTTATCCTTAAAGATAACCTCGCCATGATGGGTTTTCTTTCTTGAAGTATGTGAGAAGCATAGGTATGAATTCTTGCAGTCTATAAGTATCCCAAATTCAAGGGCATGTTGGATTTCCAAAACTACAGGTCAGATGTTTGTGACTTAAAATATAATTTCCCATTAGAAAAAATTATACAAACGACATCTCACTTCTTAATCATGTTTAATAGCTTTCAGCTATTGCTCAGGTGTTCATGTGTAAATTGTTATGTGATTTTATTTGATCCTCACAACGATTTCGGGTAGGGAGTATTATTAGTCTACATTACAGATGGTGGAGTAAAAAGAGACAGAGAAACTAAGTCAGACTTTTCAAGTTCATGGAGCTGGTGAGTGGTAGAACCAGATCGCTAGCCCATGTCCTTGGACTCTAAGTCCAGTATCTTTCCATGTCAACACTGTTGGCCAGGTTCCTGGTTCAACACTTAGAAAGCTGTTTTACCCACGATTATTAACACTGCAATTTAGGGAAAATGTTTGCCTCCCAATTTCAGGATTGGAGGCAGACTCTAGGATGTGAAATGATCTGTAATCTGATGTTGTGAAATCAACTATGCTAAGCTTGTCTTTTGAGCCCTTGGGCTCTTTCCCTGTACCCCTGATGCTCTTTTCATTGGCCCAGCTCCAAGTACACTAAATTAGATTATCCAGAATCGTTGTCCAAGAATTTGTATTAAAAAAAAATAACCTCACACAAAAGAAGACAAACAAAATGGAAAGGTAAACCAATTTCTTGCGTAAGAAAACAGGAAGACTTAACGTGAAGATGTCATTTTCCCCTACATTAACCTGTATGTTAATACCTCAAAACAATACTTCAAGGGAAAAAAAAAACTGGAAGTGATTCGCTGATGCTAAAGTTTGCTTGGACAAACTAACAAGCGTGAGGCCAGAATTTCTGAAAAAGGAGAGCAGTAGATGCCTTGCAGGATTTTATAACATGATGTGAAGAAGCCAGCTCCTTCCATCTCGCTAGTATGGCACTTTCCTCAGATACAGGCCAAGGTGAGCTACATACAGTCCCTGTGCTTGTCTTCATCAAGTCAGCACTGAATTTTTGAGGAGACGAAAGTCTGGCTGTGAGCAGAGAAAGAGTGGCCAGACATAAGAAGAATGGCTTGGTTCTGAAGAACATTGGAGAGACAATGGCTTAAAAGATTTAAGAAGACACATGTAGATGAAAGTGTGTAGAAACAGGCACTCATATATTGCTGGTAGGTAATTATCCTCAGATACCATGTGTAAAATATCATATATACAAGGGTCTTTATTCTTAAAAATCTATCTTCTAATCCTTCAATAATGTCATTCTCTTCTTCACTTCTGAACCTACAGGGTCTTCAAAAACTTCCAATTTTTCCAAATTTCTCAATTTTTAGGAGCAGTGAGGCCCTCCGGGGAGAGCAGGATGCAGGAAGACATTTTCTTCTGTATATTGTTTGTGAAGCACATATTTCCAAGTATTAAGTGAACTGACCGAAGTCCTAGTTTGCTCAGACACTCACGGTGTTTGGTTGTTGTTCCATATTTAATATAATTATTAAGATTTCTTCTCATAGATGTCCTGATATGGATGATAAACTATATGATCACTCTATTTATAAGGCATCTTAGTGCAGATGTATGATAGCTTTGCCTAGATGACTTTGCATTCCTCTCTAAGATATGGAAGAGGGTTCCCCACACCCCAAACTCCCTTGTCTTGGGTTGACTCAAGGGCTCTTGGGGACTTGGGGCTGAGACAGCCTTGAGCCCTCATAAACAAGATGGGATCCCTGAGTGTTCCAACAAATGCACCCCCGTTAAGCTGCCATTTATCCAGTTGGAACTATGTGTGTGTGTGTGTGTGTGTGTGTGTGTGTACTCACATAAATGGGTGTGGTAGGAACCTAATCTTTCCATGGGTCAGAAGAAAAGTAGAAATACAGAGAGAAACGCTCTTTATTACTGGAAATGCCTGCTCTGTCTGTTTGCAATACAAAGGAGAGAGAGAAAGGTTGAGATGGATTTAAGGCCACCATTGACTCCAGGGTCCTCTCCCTCCCCTGCCCCCAGGCACACACTTCAGTGAGAGTGGCTCTGATAGGAATGTTTTTTGGAAAAGGCAGCCTGTCTCCGAGCTGCTGTACAGCCACCAGTGACGTTGGCCGTCTCTATAGAGACGAGTCGCTTTCCTAGGAAAGCTCGGTAAGCAGGAAACCCTAGCAACCGGTTGAAGGCCTTGTTTTTTTTTTTTAATATGAGGATTTTCTGTACTTGAATTCAAAAGACCCCTCCCTGGGAAAGCAGCTTGTGGCAGGCAGAAGAGGGCGGGCTAGCTTGCCTGGAGGCTGAGAATTTGGGAATAAGATTGGAAGGCTGTTGGTGGACCAGGGTAGGAGAGGGAGGAAGAGAGGCTACTGTTTGCTATGCCAGGTTGGCTGGTTCCAGCCTGAATTCATCTTCAGCCTGCTGTATGGGAGCCCACTGCCAATTAATCCACGAAATGATACCCCTAGGGACAAAACAAAGCTTCGATCGCCTTAGCAACCTCATCATGGTTTTCCTTTTCACCTGGCAAATTCCCGGCATTAGTAGCAGGGAGAGATCAGGAGCTCAGGGGGTGCAAATCCGAGTGCTATGCAACCCAGCGAACCTGCTTACTTGGCACAAAGTAAATGCTCCATTTAACTGACATTTAGTTCCTGCCTCTTCCCATCGAATCAGCGCAAACATCCCTTCTTAAGGAAAGTCTTCGTTCTTAGTAAGAGATTGCACTGGGCTGCATGTAAAGAGAACCAACTGAGGAGTTTGACCAAATAGGGATACTTTTCACCTAAGAAGTCTGGAAGTGGGCAGTTCAGGGGGCTGCCAGCTCCATGGTGTCATTCACGTCCTAGCTCCTTTTGGCTCTCTGCTTGGCCATTTTTGGAATGTGTCCCTCCACGGTATAAGAGAGACACCCTCCAGTCATCATTCCAGGTAGGATGAAGGAGCAGCAAAAATTAAGGAGGAAAGAGAGGTGCCCACGTAAAGAAGCAAGACCTTTCCCAGCAAGTTTCTAGTTCCTTCTGGCCAGAACTGGGTCATATGACTCTAGCCTCCAGGGAGGCTGTGATGTGTGGTTTTTCAGCTGAGCAAGTTGCCACCATAAACAAAACAGTGGTTGCGTTTTTCTGTTTTGTTTTTTTAACTTAATTAAAATTCATTTATTTTTCATTTACATTAAATCACATTACCCTAAAAATTTAATATACATATTTTACACATAAAATTTAAACTTAGAAATGAAGCAACTGGTGTTGCTTTTACAACCCTTTCCGCCCAAAATATGAAAAGAGTATTCTGGCTCCATGGCTCAGAGGGATAGGACACTGATATGAGTGTTAGAAAATGAACAAATAGTTCTTCATCATGAATAGTAGAAAGGCAATATTCAGACACGGCAGGTGTCTGCCCAATTCTTGGACCTCAGTATTGAGGTAGAGTATCAATCACATTGACCGAGTCCTTCACTAGGAAGCATCATCAAACATTGTGATAGTCTCAGCTCCAAAATGGCTTGCAATCCTACTGGAATCAATTCTCGGTCCCCAACATTCACAGAATTCACAACATACATATTCCATCCACTGTCAACCTAAAGTGAAAATGTAGTCAGTTCTGTTGTTGGGCCATTATCTGGCTACCTGGCTGAATTTCCATTTTCAGGTTATATACAGAGGCTGTGGAGTAGGAGTGGATGACCACCTAAATATTATGATTTCGGGGGGGGGGGGTCCCAGAAATTAACGTCCAGAGTAAATCTGAGCTGGTGGTCATCACCCAGACAACCACACTGCATGAACCACAAACTATGAAATATTAACATACATAACAGGGGGAAACATTCAGGGTTCTCCCAAAAAACAGAACCAAAGGGCTGTGTATAGAGAGAGAGAAGGACATTTATTATAAGGAATTGACTCACATGATTACGGAGACAGGTCCCAAATCTGCAGGGTGAGTCAGCAAGCTGGAGACCCAGGAGGGGTGATGGTTTAGTTCCAGTCTGAGTCTGAAGGCCTGAGAACCAGGTGAGCTGATGGGGTAGCTCCCATTTGAAGGCCAACAGGCTCAAGACATAGGAAGAGCCAATGTTTCGAGTCCAACAGTAGAAAAAAAGCCAGTGTCCCAGTTTGAAGGCAGTCAGGCAGTAAGAATTCTATTACTTGGGATGAGGGCAGCATTTTTGTTCTATTCAGGCCTTCAGCTGATTGGACAGGGCCCACCCACATTAGGGAAGGCAATCTGTTTGACTTAGTCTACCAATATAAATGTTACTCTCGAGCTCTACCCACCACCAGAGCCTCCCATCAAGCCTCTTAGATAGCCTCAACCACCAGAGGGCAGACAGCAGAAGCAAGAAAAACTATAATCCTGCAGCCTGTGGAACAAAAACCACATTCACAGAAAGATAGACAAGATGAAAAGGCAGAGGGCTATGTACCAGATGAAGGAACAAGATAAAACCCCAGAAAAACAACTAAATGAAGTGGAGATAGGCAACCTTCCAGAAAAAGAATTCAGAATAATCATAGTGAAGATGATCCAGGACCTCGGAATAAGAATGGAGGCAAAGATCAAGAAGATGCAAGAAATGTTTAACAAAGACCTAGAAGAATTAAAGAACAAACAAACAGAGATGAACAATACAATAACTGAAATGAAAACTACACTACACTACATGCTACACTACACTACACAATACATTGGCAGAAGGAATCAATAGCAGAATAACTGAGGCAGAAGAACGGATAAGTGACCTGGAAGACAGAATGGTGGAACTCACTGCTGCGGAACAGACTAAAGAAAAAAGAATGAAAAGAAATGAAGACAGCCTAAGAGACCTCTGGGACAACATTAAACGCAACAACATTCACATTATAGGGGTCCCAGAAGGAGAAGAGAGAGAGAAAGGACCCGAGAAAATATTTGAAGAGATTATAGTCAAAAACTTCCCTAACATGGGAAAGGAAATAGCCACCCAAGTCCAGGAAGCGCAGCGAGTCCCATACAGGATAAACCCAAGGAGAAACAGGCCGAGACACATAGTAATCAAATTGGCAAAACTTAAAGACAAAGAAAAAATTATTGAAAGCAGCAAGGGAAAAACGACAAATAACATACAGGGGAACTCCCATAAGGTTAACAACTGATTTCTCAGCGGAAACTCTACAAGCCAGAAGGGAGTGGCATGATATACTTAAAGTGATGAAAGGAAGGAAACTACAACCAAGATTACTCTACCCGGCAAGGATCTCATTCAGATTTGATGGAGAAATCAAAAGCTTTACAGACAAGCAAAAGCTAAGAGAATTCAGCACCACCAAACCAGCTCTACAACAAATGCTAAAGGAACTTCTCTAAGTGGGAAACACAAGAGAAGAAAAGGACCTACAAAAACAAACCCAAAACAATTAAGAAAATGGTCATAGGAACATACATATCGATAATTACCTTAAACGTGAATGGATTAAATGCTCCAACCAAAAGACACAGGCTTGTTGAATGGATACAAAGACAAGACCCATATATATGCTGTCTACAAGAGACCCACTTCAGACCTAGGGACACATTCAGACTGAAAGTGAGGGGATGGAAAAAGATATTCCATGCAAATGGAAATCAAAAGAAAGCTGGAGTAGCTATACTCATATCAGATAAAATAGACTTTAAAATAAAGAATGTTACAAGAGACAAGGAAGGACACTACATAATGATTAAGGGATCAATCCAAGAAGAAGATATAACAATTATAAATATATATGCACCCAACATAGGAGCACCTCAATACATACGGCAACTGCTAACAGCTATAAAAGAGGAAATCGACAGTAACACAATAATAGTGGGGGATTTTAACACCTCACTTACACCAATGGACAGATCATCCAAAATGAAAATAAATAAGGAAACAGAAGCTTTAAATGACACAATACACCAGATAGATTTAATTGATATTTATAGGACATTCCATCCAAAACCAGCAGATTAAACTTTCTTCTCAAGTGCACACAGAACATTCTCCAGGATAGATCACATCTTGGGTCACAAATCAAACCTCAGTAAATTTAAGAAAATCGAAATCATATCAAGCATCTTTTCTGACCACAATGCTATGAGATTAGAAATGAATTACAGGGAAAAAAACGTAAAAAACAGAAACACATGGAGGCTAAACAATACGTTACTAAATAACCAAGAGATCACTGAAGAAATCAAAGAGGAAATCAAAAAATATCTAGAGACAAATGACAATGAACACACGACGATCCAAAAACTATGAGATGCAGCAAAAGCAGTTCTAAGAGGGAAGTTTATAGCTATACAAGCCTACCTAAAGAAACAAGAAAAATCTCAAATAAACAATCTAACCTTACAGCTAAAGGAACTAGAGAAAGAAGAACAAACAAAACCAAAAGTTGGCAGAAGGAAAGACATCATAAAGATCAGAGCAGAAATAAATGAAATAGAAACAAAGAAAACAATAGCAAAGATCAATAAAACTAAAAGCTGGTTCTTTGAGAAGATAAACAAAATTGATAAGCCATTAGCCAGACTCATCAAGAAAAAGAGGGAGAGGACTCAAATCAATAAAATTAGAAATGAAAAAGGAGAAGTTACAACAGACACCTCAGAAATACAAAACATCCTAAGAGACTACTACAAGCAACTCTATGCCAATAAAATGGACGACCTGGAAGAAATGGACAAATTCTTAGAAAGGTATAACCTTCCAAGACTGAACCAGGAAGAAATAGAAAATATGAACAGACCAATCACAAGTAATGAAATTGAAACTGTGATTAAAAATCTTCCAACAAACAAAAGTCCTGAACCAGATGGCTTCACAGGTGAGTTCTATCAAACATTTAGAGAAGAGCTAACACCCATCCTTCTCAAACTCTTCCAAAAAATTGCAGAGGAAGGAACACTCCTAAACTCATTCTATGAGGCCACCAGCACTCTGATACCAAAACCAGACAAAGACACTACAAAAAAAGAAAATTACAGACCAATATCACTGATGAATATAGATGCAAAAATCCTCAACAAAATTCTGGCAAACAGAATCCAACAACACATTAAAAGGATCATACACCACGATCAAGTGGGATTTATCCCAGGGATGCAAGGATTCTTCAATATACGCAAATCAATCAATGTGATACACCATATTAACAAATTGAAGAAGAAAAACCATATGATCATCTCAATAGATGCAGAAAAAGCTTTTGACAAAATTCAACACCCATTTATGATAAAAACTCTCCAGAAAGTGGGAACTCTCCAGTAGAGGGAACTTTCCTCAGCATAATAAAGGCCATATACGACAAACCCACAGCAAACATCATTCTCAATGGTGAAAAACTGGAAGCATTTCCTCTAAGATCACGAACAAGACAAGGATGTCCACTCTCACCACTATTATTCAACATAGTTTTGGAAGTCCTAGCCACGGCAATCAGAGAAGAAAAAGAAATAAAAGGAATACAAATTGGAAAAGAAGAAGTAAAACTGTCACTGTTTGCAGATGACATCATACTATACATAGAGAATCCTAAAAATGCCACCAGAAAACTACTAGAGCTAATCAATGAATTTGGTGAAGTTGCAGGATACAAAATTAATGCACAGAAATCTCTTGCATTCCTATATACCAATGATGAAACATCTGAAAGAGAAATTATGGAAACACTCCCATTTACCATTGCAACGAAAAGAATAAAATATCTAGGAATAAACCTACCTAGGGAGAAAAAAGACCTGTATGCAGAAAACTATAAGACACTGATGAAAGAAATTAAAGATGATACCAACAGGTGGAGAGATATACCACGTTCTTGGACTGGAAGAATCAATATTGTGAAAATGACTATACTACCCAAAGCAATCTACAGATTCAATGCAATCCCTATCAAATTACCAATGGCATTTTTTGCAGAACTAGAAGAAATCATCTTAAAATTTGTATGGAGACACAAAAGACCCCGAATAGCCAAAGCAGTCTTGAGGGAAAAAAACAGAGCTGGTGGAATCAGACTCCCTGACTTCAGACTATACTACAAAGCTACAGTAATCAAGGCAATATGGTACTGGCACAAAAACAGAAACATAGATCAGTGGAACAGGATAGAAAGCCCAGAGATAAACCCACGCACCTATGGTCAACTAATCTATGACAAAGGAGGCAAAGATATACAATGGAGAAAAGACAGTCTCTTCAATAAGTGGTGCTGGGAAAACTGGACAGCTACATGTAAAAGAATGAAATTAGAACACTCCCTAACACCATACACAAAAATAAACTCAAAATGTATTTGAGACCTAAATGTAAGACCGGACACAATAAAACTTAGTGGAAAACATAGGAAGAACACTCTTTGACATCAATCACAGCAAGATCTTTTTTGATCCACCTCCTAGAGTAATGGAAATAAAAACAAAAATAAACAAATGGGACCTAATGAAACTTCAAAGTTTTTGCACAGCAAAGGAAATCATAAATAAGATGTAAAGACAACCCTCAGAATGGGAGAAAATATTTGCAAATGAATCAACAGACAAAGGATTAATCTCCAAAATATATAAACAGCTCATTCAGCTCAATATTAAAGAAACAAACAACCCAATCCAAAAATGGGCAGAAGACCTAAATAGACATTTCTCCAAAGAAGACATACATATGGCCAAGAAGCACATGAAACGCTGCTCAACATCACTCATTATTAGAGAAATGCAAATCAAAACTACAATGAGGTATCACCTCACACCAGTTAGAATGGGCATCATCAGAAAATCTACAAACAACAAATGCTGGAGAGGGTGTGGAGAAAAGGGCACCCTCTTGCACTGTTGGTGGGAATGGAAATTGATACAGCCACTATGGAGAACAGTATGGAGGTTCCTTGAAAAACTAAAAATAGATTTACCATATGATCCAACAATCCCACTACTGGGCGTATACCCAGAGAAAACCATAATTCAAAAAGACGCATGCACCCCAGTGTTCATTGCAGCACTATTTACAATAGCCAGGTCATGGAAGCAACCTAAATGCCCATCGACAGATGAATGCTTAAAGAAGTTGTGGTACATATGTACAATGGAATATTACTCAGCCATAAAAAGGAACGAAATTGAGTCATTTGCTAAGACGTGGATAGATCTAGAGAGTGTCATACAGAGTGAAGTAAGTCAGAAAGAGAAAAACAAATATCGTATATTAACGCATGTATGTGGAACCTAGCAAAATGGTACAGATGAGCCGGTTTGCAGGGCAGAAGTTGAGACACAGATGTAGAGAACAGACATATGGACACCAAGGGAGGAAAACTGCGGTGGGGTGGGGATGGTGGTGTGCTGAATTGGGCGATTGGGATTGACATGTATACACTGATGTGTATAAAATTGATGACTAACAAGGACCTGCAGTATAAAATAAAACAAACAAAACAACTAATACTAAACTTTCATTGGGTTATTTGTATGGAAGTATGTTAATATAAATGTTTCAGACAAAAAAAAAAAACAGAAATGTTACTGTCATCCAAAAACACCTTCAGAGAAACACCCAGAATAATGTTTGACCAAATATCTGGGCACCCTGTGGCCCAGTCAAGTGGACAGATAAAATTAACCATCACAAACGGTAATTTAGTGGTTTGGAGAAGGCCCAACTATCACGATTCCACCCAATTCCCCCTTTTTTGTTTTGGCCATGCCACGTGGCTTGCAGGATCTTCGTTCCCTGACCAGGGATCAAACCCAGGGCCCCTGCAGTGGAAGCATGGAGTTCTAACCACTGGACTGCAGGGAATTCCCTCCGCCCAATTCTTTTTTTTAAAAATTTATTTATTTAATTTATTTTATTTTTGGCTGTGTTGGATCTTGGTTGCTGCATGCGGGCTTTCTCTAGTTGCGGTGAGCGGGGGTTATTCTTCGTTGTGGTGCGTGGGCTTCTCATTGCAGTGGCTTCTCTTGTTGCGGAGCACGGGCTCTAGGCTCACGGACTTCAGTAGTTGTGGCACGTGGGCTCAGTAGTTGTGGCTCGTGGGCTCTAGAGCACAGCTTCAGTCGTTGTGGCGCACGGGCTTAGTTGCTCCACAGCATGTGGGATCTTCCCGGACCAGGGCTCGAACCCATGTCCCCTGCATTAGCAGGCGGATTCTTAACCACTGCGCCACCAGGGAAGCCCCCTCCACCCAATTCTTAAAGACAAACAATGCAGTCTTTGTAGAGCTGGGGAGAGGTGTGACGAGATGGTTTTCAGAGGGTACGTGCAGGTTGGGCCAGGGGCATCAAAGCCTACAAATCATAACCATCTCCAAGAAAATACAGTTTTATGGGCCTGGAGCCAAAGTAGGTAAAGGTCTGGACCGTGCCCAGCTTAAGACAGAACAGCTGCCTGTACAAAAGGCCAGTACCTCAGACCACTCTTATATGTATTCCAGAATTTCTGTCTCAGGTCCAAAAATATGTCATCCTTTTGCTAGAGAATACTCATACCGAAGTAGAAGGCAGAGACGTACACCGGCCTGCCGAGCGCCTGGTCGCACAGCACCTTGGCCAGGACGGCGCGCGCGCTCCAGCAGGCGCAGCCACACGTAGTTGAAGTTCGCGTGGAAGGCCACGGCCACGGTGGCCACGCGCCCCGTCTGCCGCCAGTTGGCAGGGCCGCCCTGCAGCCGCTGCTGCAGTGTGTCACCGGCTGAGAAGAGCGCGGCGTAGAGCAGCACGTTCGTGGGCCAAGGGTAGCGCTGGGCGGTGCGCAGGAGCGCCTGCCACCAGCCCGCCGTGCCCGTGCCCCGGGAGCCGCAGTGGTTGGGTTTTAAGGGCAGAGCTTAGTTAAGAATAAGCATGGACAAACAGCTAGTGTTATCTGCTGCACCTTCCCTGATGGCCTTGTGCAGGGGTGTGGAAAATGTTTAATAACCAGCCATCTGGGACAAAAAAGGACCCTGGTTTGTCATGCTTACCAATTTCTGTGGTATAAATACCTGACCATGGCCAATTTCAGGCTGTTAACATGACGACGCTTCCCCCCCCTGGAAGTTTATAGAGAGAGACTTGAGGAGTTCCATTAAGAAGTAACACACAGCCTGGAGCCAAATACAGATAGGTCTTGGGTCTTCTCTGTTCCAGAAAGTACTGGGGGCAAAGCACTCCTCCTCCTCTCTGAAAAGGGTCTCTACCTATCCTCTACTGACATGCATTAGAAATCTAGGAGCAAGTTGGAGTGTTCCTAGCTTAGTGGCTCAGCCCTACAGATCCCAGGTTTCCACGTAGCTCCTGATGCATGGGACATCTTTTAGAAAATTAACATTGGTTGCTGCTCTAACATGAGTTAAGCTTTTGCTCAGGGTCCAGGAGCCCAGTGCTTCAGTCTCCAGAACTCAGGCAAGAATGATACTATGGGAAAACTGACAGCCTCACCCCCAACTCTCTGGAGACAGTGTAGCATAGAGACAAAGTAAAGAAGGAACATGGAGAATGGGGTAAAAATATCACTGAGTTGTCTAGTCCCCTGGCTAGTGCACAGCTGGAGGAAGGAGAAGCTGGAATGTCTCCTGCATGTATCTCTATGTTGGGCTCTGACCTTGTAATTCTGGCCACCCTCAAGTTTTATGAGCCCTGCATCCAACCGATTGGCTGGAAAGCTGTTCTTCATGTTCTGCTGTTAAAGCCAAATTCCCTGAGAGATGGGTTTCAGGGCTTACAGCCTGTACCACATTAACAATTGTCTAAATGAGATGCAAATGTTGCCTAGTAGACAGAGGATGAAGTGACCTGTGATGGTGCATTTTGGGACTAACCACCACAGACTGGACCATTTGGGATCCCCTCAATAAAGCATAAAGAAAGTCTCACTTATTACATGCTCACCTAAGATGGAAAAGTCTGGCTTTGTGAAACCAAGAGCAAGATAGAACCAGTAGCCTCATTTTCAGGCTGTGAGACAACTCAGTTTATCAAAATGACATCAGGCAGTGTCCATGACTTGATTTATTAAGGACAGTTACTCTTGGGCTCCTTTACTACTTTCAGGGACTGGAAGCATCTAAAAAGAAGTACAGACTTAGTTTCAGGTTCTGATGTAAAGCAAATAAAGTTCACATTATTGTGAAGGGGCTGTTATCCAAGCCTGGGGTCCCAGCATGCACAGAGACCTCCAGGTAACTGCTGTGGTTCATAGGCTTGAAGTGCCTAAGTACAATGCTTGGTTTTTGCAGGCTAATAATAGACAACACTGTCCCTCTAGTGGCAGGAACCTGAATTGCAGGCCCAGTGCCTTGGAGGGACCCATCAGCAAAAGGAAGGAGTTATGTCTCACAAATTCAAATATCACAAGAACTTACATTTTTATAGGACTTACAACTTTAAAAGTTCTTTCACATGAACTCTCTCTTTTGACTCTCACAACCATCCCATGAAAAACAGCTTGCATTTCATTTTTCAGATGAGGATATAAAAGATAAGCTATTTAAGACCACATACCTATTAATGGACTCAGGTCTCCTGACTTTAAATTTAGGCCTCTTTCTACCACATCGTGCTTCTTTCCTCTTCTGGACATCAAAATGAACTGTTCTGTGTTATGTCCAGGTCTGAGATGTCACCATGATGTGGAAATGAATATGATTGTTCCTTGTCCAGTCACTGTATTGCCCCCATCCTAGACAACAGTTGAGGAAACTTGGCTTTGCAGGGAAATGCTTTAACCTTAAGAGACAAATAGTGAGAATTTCAGGTACTACTGAAGGTAAGTGGAGGAGAGGTTTCCAACTTGATAGGTCAAACCTTGGAAGCAGCCTCCTGTTCTTCTCCAGAGCAGGACTGGAGCTGGAAGGAACTAAAGTTCCAAAGTCCAGAAGGTCTCCTGCCCCTAACATTTCTCTCCTGTCAGTGGGTTGATGTGTGACTGTCCTTTATAAGGAGAAAAGGCTTTTATTTTGCCATCAGGGCTAAGGCTTACAATGCAAACGACCCTGGGAGAGAGAATGCATTGGCTTAAATTTGCACTAGGTTGGAAATGATTGATTTCCTGACAGCCATTTTGTTGCAGTCTGGCAGAGGCGGGAGGGGAGATTTGGAAGACCATGTAGAAGCGGAGAGTGGATGATGGTTATGCAGAGGACCATTTCTGAACATATGCCCCGCCTGCAGGACTTCCTCCTGAGAAGTAAACCAGCCACAGCTGTCCCTCTCCCAACCACCCTCTCACCTTGACCCTCAGCTTTTGACTCAGCCTCTCCTTCCAGGCAGAGCTTCAGCTACTTAGCTTGCCGACCCTGACCCCAGGATGAACTCTGCATCCAGCTCTCGGCTCCCCAGACTGCCTCATGCACTTCTCTTTCATGGCTCCTTGGAGGCCTTTGAGGGAGCAGACATGGAGGGGAGGAAGCTGCTGCCAGCTCCTCTGCATCCTCTCGTGCTCCCGAGGGTATATCTGAGCCTTTTCCAGGATCTTAAAAAAATTAAGATATTGAATTAGCATGCTGGAAGACCCCACTGGATGGACACACAGCAGAAAGAAGAACATTTCCTTTGCAGGGAATGTATATAGAGTGAGCATTCATGGGTGTGTCCGTAAAGAGAGCATTTTTGCTACATTCCATTGTCCTGAAATAAAAGCCATCAATGTTACAAGTATCCCCCAACAGGCACACATACACACAACACACACACAACACACAACACACACACACACACACACACACACACACACACACACCCTGTGGGCTCCTTTCTGAATGAATTTTCATCTCCTGAACTTTTTGCCATAGGCTTTGTCTTTCCCATGACGCAGAAAAGACTAGGGAAGAAAGTGATCAAATGGAAACCCTGGGCCCCTTCTCCACTGAATCATTGAATGCCCAGGGCTGGACCACCAAGGGCCTAGCACTCTCAGCAAGGCCCAGGCCCCAGCTTGCTGCCCAGCACAGAACAGGTACTGGAAGTACTCTGGGGCGTAGCCAGCTCCCTGGAAGGGCAACGCTTCCTTGCCATGGAATTACTCTTCTCATTTTTATGTACACGGCAAACCACTGCCCCCAACTCTGGATGCAACTGTTTTCTTCCATGTAATTAGATCCTTTCCAACAACAAGCCACCAACAGATTTCCAGAAAAGACCCAGGAAAAATTGTGTAGACTATCCTCAACCTGGTTCCCTGCTTCTGTGGGAAATTCTCTCAGAGGGAAGAGCAAAGAACCTGGGCAGCCCTTCATCTAAAGACTCAGTCACTGGCCTAGTACCCACCCTGCCAAAGCCATTTCCAGGGCTAACCCAGAAGGATGGAAGCACTGTGTGTGGGGGGGAGGGTGGGGGCTTATAATACGCTGGTCTGACCTGAACTCCTTGAATCTCTATCACTCATCTCATATATCCCAGGACCAGCCCACAGGTGTGTGCTTTGGGCAGTGCAGAAAGAGTCAGGGGGAGGTTGCTGAACTCCGAAGAAGAGAAGAAGGTACGAAAACACTTCGAAGGAAAAGAAAGATGTGGGCGCTGGGTGGAATGGAAAGAGACCAAGGGAAATAAGTTACTCCTCCAATTACAAGGAGCGCTAAATGGATGGGCTTGTCCCTGAAGTGATGCAGCAGGTAGCAAGTCAGTGTACAGACATCCAAGCCTGCCTGCAGTCCTGAATGAGGGCTGGGGTTTGGTGTTTTGCTAGATAAGCAGGAGCAAAACCTTGAAAACTTGCTTGATTCCATCAAATGCTTTCACTGATCAAAGGCTTAGAAGCTGCCAGAGTTCTTTAACTCCTGCTGCTACCAAACAGGCGTGGTAGGTGAGCCGCGCAAACGCTTATCTGAATTTAAAGGGAGTAGAGAAATGTGGTTGTGAAGTCCCAACCCAGCAGGCGTCGGGGCTGGAGTTTACTGCTCGCTTGAAGACGCCGAGGCCCTGACGAGGGGCTGGAGTGCAAGCATGAGTCCCAGGGTGAGAGACTTGGGAACTGCCGGCTGATGTTAAAAATAACATTCTGCTTTGGGTAGACTCAGTGTCTGCCAGGAACTGCAAGAGAAAGATAAGCACATCTCTGAAGCTCCTGCTGGCCCAACGGTGGCATCCTGGGAAGGGAAGGGAGGAAGAAGAACCAAACAGGCCCGAGGAGAAATGACCTTCTGTCCTGAATGTCAGCAAACCCATCCCGCTGTCAGGTTCCTGGGCTTGGGCTCATGGCTGAAGCTCCTCCCAGAAAGACTGTGATCCTTCTGGGTGAGAGGCCAGCTTGCTGTGGGAAGTGCAGAAGAGATTCTGTCCCCCCCATGAGCAGCCCCAGCACCTACTCTGAGTAGAACCCAGAGCACAGAGGCCCCCTTGGATGAGGACAGAACCTTAGCTGGATCAATGGCAATACTTCTGGACCTGGCCAACAAAACCAGATGGAGCCCTGAGGGCCTCCACTGAGAAAGTGGGGTCTTTTCTGGGTGCCTAGTTATCCCTTTATTTCAAGGCACAGTTCTTTCAAGAAGACAGAACCTGGAAAAGTATCTTTAATGAAGACCATGAAATCAGAATGCAGCTGTGGATCCCCGCGCCCGTCCTCCTCATTTTACAATCGAGGAAACAGAGGTCAAGGGCACACAGTGAGAGGCAGAGATGGTAGAGCCCGTGGTTCCCATCTGAGCCTCATTCACTCCACCTGCTACCTCTGCTTTGTACCACCTGCAGGAATTCCCAGCCAACCCACCAGGCACCGTGAACTGAGAATTCTTTTTTAATCGACTTTATCTTTCAGAACTGTTTTAGGTTTACAGCAAAGTTGAGTGGAAGGTACGGAGATCTCCCCCACATGTACAGCCTCCTCCATTAACAACATCCTCCGCCAGAGTGGTCCATTTGTAGCAAGTGACGAACCTACCCTGACACATCGCAGTCACCCAGAGTCCATAGTTTATACTACGGCTCACTCTTGGTGGTGCCCATGTGTGGGTTTGGATAAATGTATGGTGACATATATCCACCATTAAAGCATCATACAGAGTGCTAGTATGTCCTGTCTCATACTAAAAATTCTTGTACAGAGAATTTGCACGACAACTATAACAAAGAACGAATCACAAGGCTCAGTTGCTCTTAGTCTGGGGATTCATCTGTGGTGCACAGCTGCCTAGGTGCTCACTGGCTTGAAGACATTCTGCTCCCCACGTTCCTTGCTGCTGGCTCCTGGGATGGAAGTGTTTAGACATGCAGGTCCAGGATGAGGATGCAGGCACCTTAGACTGACAGATAGGGTCAAGACAGGACCAAGCTGTGACATATGGAGTTGTCATTGTAGACAAATTTGTCTTTGACAGCTCCTAGTTCCACCCCTATAATACCTGCATGCACATACACAAACACACACACACACACATACACACACACACGCATACACACCCCTTCTATTCCTTTCTTCTAGTACAGTGAACTTCTCTCCATCCTTTTGAAGGATCCTAGTGCCCTTTTGCACTGTCTTTCATTCTGACTATAAAAAAGTGTTTCAGGAAGGGATCCAATGTCAGTTATTTGCTATTCAGTGTCAGCTGAAGCCATTGCGTTTTCCTTCCTGGGATATTTGCACCATGGGCCTTAGCTCTCCTTGTATAATGAAAAGTTTTGTCTTTTAGAAATTTTAGATACCTAAAGCAGGTGAGAAGAAGAAGGCTCTTCCCTGGGTCCTTGAAATCACCTGAACTAGTACCTGCTTCTCCTTTGCCTGGCACAGGTTCTAGCCTCCCTTCAGCCAGACACAATGGCAAAGGGCCAACACAGGACGTGAATACAGAAAGGGATTTGAATTAGAAATGGTCCTTTGGAGCAAAAACTAAAGTTTTATTTTTCCAAAATATAAAGCAAGTAAGAATAGATCCCTGACTCAATGCTATGGCACAGATGTGTGGTATTAGAGGAAAAAGCGCTGGAAAGACAAGGATTCTAGTCCTGGGTTCATATAAAAGTGGCTGTGGGACTTTTCAAGTCATTCTACTTCTGTGAACCTTGATTTCTTGCTCTCTAAAATGTGTGGGTTGGATTAAATGTTTTCTGCAATTTCTTCCAGCTCCAGTGTTCTACAGTTCTATAGTTAGAAGAGGAACTAAGATCAAACCAGATGAATTCAGGGTGCCAGGCTCCCCACATCCTTTGCTTTTGACAAAGGTGATTGAAGTGGCTGGAGGAAGAAGCTATTTTCACCAAACCTAGGCTGTCCCTATCCCAGGAAGTAGGTGCTAATGCCCAGCAGATTGCAAATGCCACTATGACAAAGAGCCGGGCTCCATTTTAAAAGGAAAGCATATTGATTTTTGGAATAGCCATCTCCTAGAGAATGTAACTTTGAGCCAAACCAAGAAAATTTATGAGGGTTCAGTCTATTCTTATAAAGTTTTTAAATCAATAAGTGCTGCTTGGAAGAACCTGGCCATTGTGATGGCTCAAGAAGGCAGACGCAAGGATAGTTATACTGGTCTCAAACAAAGTGAATCATATGACAGAGGGGAGGTCTGGGCTCTTGTATCTGGTGGAAAGCGTACTAGGCTTGGATCTGGAGTTAAGACACGTAGGTACAATTTCCAGCTCTGATACCAGTCATAGGTAAGCTACATCACTAAGGCAGGGACCATATCTGTCTGGCTGACAATTGCAAACAGTTCCTGGCATCTAGTAGGCACTCAATAAATATTTTTTGAATCAATGTTTTGCAGTGTCACATAATCACTGACCCTCGGCTTTCCTTTCTTACTTGCTCTTTCATTGGATCCCTTCTCAGTCTCCCTACCACCGCTTCCTTATCTAGGTCATTATTGTCACTGCCTAGATTATTGCAGTAGGCTTCTAATGTCCTCACTGCCTCTGGTCTTGCCATCAATCTAGCCCATTTTCCACACTGCAGCCAGAGCAATCTTTCTGAAATGAAAGTCTGGCCATATTACTCCATTTTTAAAAAAGTCTCCTAAATTGTCATATTTATTGGCATAAAATTGTTCATAACACACTCATTTTCTTTTAATGTCTGTTAGATCTATAATATCATCTCTTTACTTTAATGCCCAATATGTGGTAGTATTTAGTAAATGTTTCATATATACTTGAAAAGAATATGTTCTGAAGTTGTTTGTTGCAGTTTTCAATTAGGTAAAGTTGTCTAACCATATTTCAAGCTTCTATTTCTTTAATGATTTTTTTGTCTACTTGCTCTATCAGTTACTGAGTTACGTTAAAATTTTCGGTTATGATTTTGTATTTGTTTATTTCTCCTTTTAGTCTGTCAAATTTTGCTTTACATATCTTAAAGCTGTTACTAAGTTCATACAGTTCAGAACTTTTCTGTTCAATTGACCCTTTTGTCATAATGAAAATTTATGTTTTCTCTTTTTTACTGCATTAGTCTAAGTAGAGAGATTAATTTTATTAATCTTTTCAGCACTCTATATGTAGTAATACTTTTTGACTGGTCTTTTTTTGTCTGAAATTTAGATACCATACTAGTCTTTGGTTTATATAGTGTATCTTTTTCCACCTTTTTTCTTTCAACCTTTCTATATCCTTGTGAAATAATAAGTATATATATAAGTGTATAGGTACCTGTATATGTATATGAATATGTGTATGTATATGTGTATGTGTACCTGTATGTGTATGAATATGTATATGTGTATATGTACATGTATATGTGTGTGTATGAATATGTATATGTACCTGTATATGTGTATGAATATTTATATGTGTATATGTACCTGTATATGTGTATATGTACATGTATATGAATATGTATGTGTACCTGTATATGTGTATGTGTATGAATATGTATATTTATATGTGTATATGTACCTGTATATGTGTATGAATATGTATATGTATATGTGTATATGTACCTGTATATGTGTATGTGTATGAATATGTATATTTATATGTGTATATGTACCTGTATATGTATATGTGTATGAATATGTATATGTATATGTATATATTTCTGCCCCTGGTTCCTGACACATTGCTCCTAAAACCCTTGTAATCTTCTGAGTAATAGGAGTGCTAGGAGCATCTCTTATTCTAATATTTGATCTTTTACTCCAGACCCTGACACAGACCTCCTAAATCCCTTGGAATTTCCTGGGTAGTAGGAATGTTTTGTCTTAATAATATGACTCTTGTTGGACTCCTGGATGGGGACTGGTCACCAGAAAGACCAAACCATGCTTAGAACCTTGGAACTTTCAGCCCCAACACCCATCCTCATGGGAGGGGAGAGAGGCTGGAGATTGAGTTAATAATGCCTATGTGATGAAGCCTCAATAAAAATCCCTAAAGTATGGGGTTTGGAGAGTTTCTGGCGTTGATGAATACATCCATGTGCTGGGAGGGTGGCGCATCCAACTGCATGGGAACAGAAGCTGCTGTTCTCACTCTATGTACCTGTTTGTCTGACTGTTCATCTGTATCCTTTATCATATCCTTTATACTGTATAATAAACTGGTACTTGTAAGTATTTCCCTGAATTCTATGAGCCATTATAGCAAATTATTGAACCTGAGGAGGGAGTCGTGGGAATCCCCAATTTGTAGCCAATTTGGACGGAAGTGTGGGTAACCCGGGGACTACTTGTGATTGGCATCTGAAGTGGGGGCAGTCCCGTGGAACTGAGTCCTTCATCTGTGGCATCTGATGCTAACTCTAGGTACATAGAGTCAGAATTGAATTGAATTTTAGGACATGAAGCTGCTGTTGGAGAATTGGTTGGTGTGGGGCAAAACCCATACATTGTGTGGCCAGAAGTGTTCAGTACATAAAGAAAATAGAGTGTTTTTTCCCTTTCAATCCTTATATGTAAAGTTTGTCTTTTAGAAACAGCATTTAATTGGTTTTTAAATTTTTTCATAAATGTTGAAAATCTTTGTCTTTCATTCAGTATTTATTTATAATTACTAGTAAGTACTGATATACTTGGTTTTAAGTATACATCTTTATGCCAATAAATTTAAAAATTTGGATGAAATGAACAAGTTCTTGAAAAGCACAATTTCCTAAAATTAAAACAAAGATAAGTAGAATCTTTCTGTATCTATGAAATAATTTGGATTTCTAATTTAGAACATTCCTATATGGAAAACTCCAGGCTCTAATAGCTTCCAGATATTTTAATAGCTTCCAGATATTCTAATTCTTCCAGATATTTTTGGAAGAAATAATACTAATCTTACACAAACTCTTCCAGGAAAAAGAAGAAAAACAATGAATAATTCCCAACTCATTTTATAAAGCCAGCATTACTTTCATCAGGTGATATCAACATCTGAGAATGACATTTCAAGAAATGAAAATCACAGACCAATCTTACTTATAAGCATAGAGGCAAAAAAACTTAAACAAAATTTAATAAATTAAATCCATCAGTATACAAAAAAAGATAATACATAATGGCTATATGCCAGGCATGTAAGTTTGATTTAACATTCAAAAATCAATCAATGTTTCACTATATGAATAGAATAGGGGAGAAAAATCTTATAATCCTCTCAATAGATGTAGAAAAAAATTTGACAAAATTCAACATCCGTTCTTGATTTAAAAAACAAATCTCAGCAAACTGCAAATAAAAGGAAATGTTCTACAGCATACATTATACTTGATAGCAAAATATTACATGCTCCCCACCCTGAGTTCAGCAAAAAGACAAAAATGTCCAATTTCACCACTACCATTCAATATTATACTGGAGGCCCAGGCCAGTACAGTGAGCTTAGCATAAAGGAGGTACAAAGATTGGAAAGGAAGAAGTAAAACTAGCATTATTTACAGAGTATATAATTGTAAAAAATAAATAATTCAAAAGAATCAATTGAAAAACTATTAAAATTAATAAATAATTTAACAATATCACTCTATGCAAGGTCATCATACAGCAATCACTTGTACATACTAGCAAAAAAACAATTAAAAATTTAAAAAAAATTTTAATGTCATTTTATAGTAGCATAAAAAAATAAAACGTCTAGGAGTAAATCTTACACAAGACCTCTATGCCAAAATCTACAAAACATTATTGAGAGAAATGTTAAGTCCTCAGTAAATGGTTGGATGAATATACCAAGTTAGTGGGTTGAAAGACTCAGTGTTGTTAAGATGTCAGTTTTCCCCAAATTGATCCACAGATGAAATGCAATCCCAATCAAAATACCAGCAGGTTTTAAAAAAATAGAAATTGCCAAAATTTAAAAATTTACATAGATGTGCACAGAATATAGAATAGTTAATACTTTTGAAAACAAAAGGAACAAATCTGGGAGACTTACATTACCTGATTTTGAGACTCACTATAAAATTACAGCCATCAATTCAGTGTGGTATTGGCATAAGGATAGATTAATAGATCAATGGATCATATTAGAGTCCATAAATAGACCCACACATATATAGTCAATTGATTTTTGACAAAAGCTCCAAGATAATTCAATGGGGAATTCCAACAAATTGTGTGAGAAAAAAATGATATTTATATGAGGGAAAAATGATTCTCAACCCCTATTGTATATCATAAGAATTTGTCTCAGATAGATCATAGATCTTCATACAAAAGAGAAAACATAAAACTTCTAGAAGAAAATAAATATCTTCACCCCCATGGGTTAAGCATTAATTTTTAAAATTGAAGTATAATTGACCTACAACATTATATTTGTTTCAGATGTACAACATAATTCGATATTTGATATATTGTGAAATGATCACCACAGTAAGTCTAGTTAAATCTGTCACCGTACATAGTTACAGAATTTTTTTCTTGTGATGAGAACTTTTAAGATTTATTCTCTTAGCAACTTCCAAATATGCAATACAGTATTACTAACTATAGTCATCATGCTGTATGCTATATCCCTAAGACTTATTTATTTTATAACTGAAGGTTTGTACCTTTTGACTTCATCACTCACTTTGCCCACCTTCCATCCCCTGTCTCTGACAACCACCAATCTGTTCTCTATATCTATGAGCTAGGTTTTTGGTTTTTGTTTCTGATTCCACATAAAAATGAGGTCATACAGTATTTATCTTTCTCTGACATTTCATTTAGCATAATGCCCTCCAGGGCCATCCAAATGGCAAGTTTGTCGCAAATGGCAAGATTTCATTTTTTTATGGCCCAATAAAATTCATAGATATATGAATTTTCTTCATTCATCTGTCAATGGACACTTAGGTTGTTTCCATATCTTGGCTATTGTAAAGGATGCAAGCAATAATTTCTTAAATAAAGCACAAAAAACACCACAGGGAAAAAAATGATAAATTGTATCTCAAAATTAAAACCCTGACTTTTGCTTTTCGAAAGACTCTATTAAGAAGAGTGAAAAAGCAAGTCACACAGACTGGGAGAAAATATCTGCAATACATATATCTCGCAAAGGATTTATGTCCAGACTATATAAATAACTCCTTAATAACAATAAAAAGCAAACAATCCAACTTTGTAGAGATCGGATTTGATCAGACCCTTAGCAAAAGACATATGAACGGCCAATAAAAGATTCTCAACATCGTTAGTCATTACGGAAATGCAAATTAAAACCATGAGATATGACTTCACACCCACTGAATAAACAATACCAGGAGTGGTTGAGAATGCGGAGAAACAAGAATTTTCAAAATTGTTGCTGGAAGTGTAGAATGACACAACTTCTTTGGGAAACAGCTTGGCAGTTGCCACTAAAGCCAAACTTATGCATACAACTGTACGCTTGGGTATTTACCCAACAGAAATGAGTGCATATGTTGACCAAAGATGTGTACAAGAATATTCACAGCAGCTTTATTCATAATCACCAAAATCTGGACTCAGTGTAAATGCCTATTAACAGGTGAATGGATACACATATTGAGATATGTTCTTACAATGGAATATTGCACAGCAATGAAAAGGGACAAACTATAGCAATAACCAGGATGAATCTCACAGGCATAAAGTTGAGTGAAAAAGCTAGACTCAAAAGGATACATATTGTATAATTCCATTCATACAAAGTTCAGAATGAGGCAAAACTAGTCTATAATGAGAGATTTTGGAAGAGTGGTTACTTTAGGAGAGGAGAATTGACTGATAAGGAGGCATGAAGAAGCCTCCTAGAGCTTGATCTACGAGGAGCGTCCATGGTGTAGACATCTGTAAAATTGACACTTTAGATGGGATGACCAACTTGTCTCAGATTACCTGGAACTGACCTGGTTTTAAAACTAAAAGTCCTGTCCTGGGGAAACCAGAATGACTGGTCCCTGACTTTAGGTTTGTGCACTTTGCCATATGTATGTTATTCCTCAATTTTTATAAATCTGGAAAAGAAAAAAAAATCAATAAGGAAAAAATGTTTTCAACAGCTCTCCATTGCCCTCAGGACAGAGTCCAGACTCCTTTCTTACGGTACGGACAGCTTTTGCAGCGTGGCCCATGTGTGTCTCTTCATTTTCACGTCCTGCCTCATTCCTTGCCCCCTCTCCACCAGCCACACTGACTGCTGACAGCTCCCTGAATATGCCTTGCTCTCTCTTGCATAAACTAGTCCCTCTGCCCAGAAACCCTTTCCCCTAGCTCCTCCCAGCTAGCTCCAGTTCATCCTTCACAACTCAGCTTAGATACCATCAGCTGTCAGAAGGTTTCCCTGGCACATATCCAAGGTTTGGGATATGTCATAACACATGTATAAAATGGTCAGTTATTTATTTATTCCTTTATTTAATAAAACATTAGATTAAGTTTCTGAAAAGGTGCCAGGAAGTACCCAGCCCTACAGGGCCTCACAGTCTAATAAGCATATAAATAGACCATGGCAGAAAATACAGGTGTACGGGATACACACTAAGGCACCATCTCCCCACCCCAAGCCTGCAGGGAGAAAGAAGGCTTTTAATAGCTATTTCAAGAAGAAGAAATGATACCTACAAAATAACTTCTTTAAGCCTCTTTCAAACATTTATCACTTGCACAGATCAAAAGGTATCATTTTCTTTGAGTAATCTTTAAAATAACTCAGTTTTCTTGCTTTTCTGCTCCCCACCCCAGTTTTATTGAGATATAATTGACATACAGCACTGTATAAGTTTAAGGTGTACCACATAATGATTTGACTTACATACATCATGAAATGATTACCACCATAGGTTTAGTGAACATCCATCATCATTGCTTTCCTACTTTTAAATATCATCCAGAAAAGACAGTGGTACTCAGTAGCAGTGAATTGTCCAATGGTTATAACGATGTTGTGTGCAATTGCACAAGGCTGTCTGAGTACTGAAGAAGTAGAGGGTAGTTAGGAGCAAATCCTCAGGTCAGACTACCTGGGCTTGTATACTTGATCAATCACTTTCCTAGAGCTTTGGGACCTTGCCCAAGTACTTAGAACTCCCTGAGCCCCAGATTCTTCATACGCAAAATTGGAATAACAATTGTACCTATCTCTTACGGTTACTGTAAGCATTAAATTAATCAGTACACATAAAGGACTTGGAAAGGTGGCTGAAATATATACAGTCAGCACTCAGTGAGTGTAGCCATTCTTACGTGAAAGACTAGGCAACAGTGCAGACATGTCTCCTTTCATTATTACCCCAAGTCTCCCCACCTCTCTTCCGAGCCTCAGGCTCACAGTTCTTACAGCCGAAAGGATGTTATCACCTGATTGAAATATGAGTAGCTCAAATTCAACATTAATCAATCCCAGATCCCCTTCTTGATTTTTTCTTTCTTTTTTACTTAAAATTAATTACTTATTTATTTTTGGCTGCGCTGGGTCTTCTTTGCTGCGCGCGGGCTTTCTCTATTTGCGTCGAGTGGAGGCTACTCTTCGTTGTGGTGCACAGGCTTCTCATTGTGGTGGATTCTCTTGTTATGGAGCCCAGGCTCTAGGTGCGCAGGCTTCAGTAGTTGTGGCATGTGGGCTCAGTAGTTGTGGCTCTCAGGCTCTAGAGCGCGGGCTCAGTAGTTGTGGCGCACGGGCTTTGTTGCTCTGCGGCATGTGGGATCTTCCCAGACCAGGGCTCAAACCTGTGTGCCCTGCATTGGCAGGCGGATTCTTAACCACTGCAGCACCAGGGAAGTCCCCCCTTCTTGATTTTTTCTCACTAATTATCTGTTACCTAGACTAAAAACATCACAATCATACTTCTTTCCATCTTCCTCCATATCCAGTTATTCAATAAGTCTTGAAAATTCTCACAGCCATTACTTTTTATTTTTTCTAGTTCCCTTGCCACTTCCAGAAATAGAATTTCAGATCATCACACGTTTGGGTTTCTTCCATAGCCTCTTAACTCGCTCCCCTCTAATTCAGACTGGTCTTCCTAGATCATCCCTTGACCCCATACTCTTTGGCCCAAAAGTCTTCAGTGGACCATAACTGTCCCTGAGAATCAGTCAAAACTCCACAGCCTGACATTCAGTGTCCATCACAATCTGACCCAGATCCTACCTTTTCAAATCAATTTATTTTCTACACAGAATTTCTCTGTCAACTTGTTTACCTAATCTATAACACTGTCTGGCAAACTTGGCTAGAACTGGGCTAAGGTGCAAGGCCTATAAGGAGATTCTTTCTCCTCTAAGCCCAAACTTAGAGCTTAGCACCAGTCCCAAACCTAATGTGAATGAGGCAGAGAACCCAAATACTCATGACCAAGGAGAAATGAAAGCAACCAAGATGGCTCCCCTCAGGCCAAAGTGATCCCTATCTTTCCCATCCAGCCACGTGGAGAGAAAAGGGAGAAGAGAGGGCCACACCCAGCTTTTTGCATCAGCTTTTAAAAATTCCAATATTCTTCCCTGCCACCAAAGCCTGGTCCTATCATTGTCCTGAATCTGGCCAATTGGATTTGTAACTCCTCCTGGGGTGGAGAGAGTGAACTGGAGTTCTAGTGTCTTCCTTCACCTAGAGCCTCGACTTTATAGTGCTTCCCACCTCTTTACCTTGCTCACATCATTGACCCTGACCTGAATATCTTTTGCCTGTTGAAATTCTACTTGAAGTCCTTCCAGATCTAGAATGACATTCTGCTTCTTGATCACCTTACTTCAAACTCATATCTTTTCAGTTCTAACAGCACTGACTGTACTCATTTGATACTTAGCATCTCCTGCCTTGCATTATTAGCTATATTTTCCTGGGTGTATATATTTACTTCTAACTGCACTTACAGCTCCTTAAGCTATAGACCATGTTCCTGTGCAAGTCTGGAGCTGTTAATTAAGATTCTCTTGTCCAGTTGTTTTACTCTGATGCCAACTAAGCGTAACAAATATGTGTTGATGAGTTAAATGTTTTATGCATTAGGCTTTGAGGTATAGATTTCAGTGTGAAAGAGATCTAAAGATATGGGTCACATACAAGGCTGCTCATTGCTACCATACTTATGACGGCCAAAAATTAAAAACCAAGAAGTGTCCATTAGCAAAGTAATGGATAACTAAAATCTCTTAAATGTCTATGTTGAAACACTACTCTGAATAAAAATGATAAACTAAAGCTATGTGTATCGACAAAGATAAATCTAAAACCATAATGCCTAATGAAAAGAGCAAGTTTTAGAACTATTTTATATCCTACCAGGTATGTAAATTTTAAAAACACAGCTAAAATAGTATATTCTATTCATGGATATGAATAGAAGAAAAATAGGGTATAAAAATATGAATCAAACCTATTCGTATTCATATGTATCAGTTGAAAGAAGGATTGGTCAAAGAATCTTCCAACTATTTTCTGTAATTTTTATTTTATTAAACAAAGTAAACACAACAACCTGGGGGCTTGTTAGATTGTTCTTTGTCTTTTTCGGTATTTCTAAAGCTTCTCAAAATGAAGAGAAACAAACAGAAAGATAGCATTCAGTCCAGCCCCCTGTCCTCTGACTGGCACACTGGTATTCTTGCTATTGTATGAGTTTAGAAATCAAGGCAGACAGGAGGGCCTGAAGCTGTTCAGAGGCTAGGACATGGCTTGGGAATTACTGCTGATGAAAGTTCACTAAATCCTTTCAATCTGCTAGTTTTCTTAGTGATTTTCTTGTAAGTGAAAAGTGAGGTGGAGTTAGGGGGTGGACAGGAGGAAAAGAAAAAAAAACCTTTCTTGTTGCCTGGTTACAGTAGATCACTGTATATTCTTTTTCAACTCTTGAAAAGAGAGGTCTCATTCTTTATACCCTTTTTGGGTTGATGCTTTTTCCAGCAAAGGTCTGTACATGTCTTGTACAGTGTCTGTAATAATAATAATAATAACAACAAGTGCTAACGATTTTCAAGAGCTTATTACATGCTGCGCATGGTACACTTTACATACAGCTTTCTATCTGTATGGATACTTCTGGCTGCAAGTACCATGAAACTCTACTCCAACACAGTGAAACAGTAAAAAAATGTGTTAGGTCACATGACTTCGAGACCAGAGATTGACAGCCTTCAGGACTGGTTCGTTCAGAGGCTCAGTGATAAAGACCCAAGACTCCTTGCGTCTTTCTGTCCTACCGTTTGAGGACCCGTTTGTCCTACTGTAGGAGAGACCCAAATTGGCTCAGACCTGCCCATCCCTAACAATCACTGTGGAGGAGATGAGGTTCTAGAAACTCTTTAAAGCCTTAAGCAGCTGGGGTAGAATGGAGGGTTGGGAAGAGGACACCGTGCCCACCACGAGTATGTTCTCATTAATCTTGTGAAGTCAATGCTAGTACAACCTACATTCATAGATGGGAAAATGATCAATGAGAGGTTAGGTGGTTTGCCAGAGGCACACAGCTGGTAAGTGCCATGCTCTCCACGACTGTATTGCACTGCCTTCCAGGACCTTCCGGTGCAAGGTTACCATAACTCAGTAGTCAGCCACATGGTCCTCCTGCCACTTAAACCCTGCGGTGATGGTTGACGGGTGGCCACCTCCAGGTCTCCACTGTTCCGTTCCTTCAGCTCCTGACTCTCCTTTTCCTTTTGACCACACTGATGCCATCTTTTCTGCTCTGGAATTTCCTCTCTCTGCAAGCTTCGCTGTGAGTGATAGATGGATACACCACTTCCCCGATTCCCTGCTGTCTTTGGGAAGTTGGCCCCTAAAGTGGTTTTATACTATTAATCTTTTTTGAAACAAATTGTTAGAGACTGAGAACAATAACAACAAACTTGGGAAATTTACAGAGCCTCCAGAAACTCACAGTTCTCTTAGTCATCGAGCTGGATCTCTTCCCAGTAAGTAGGCCTGAGGGCCTGTCCCAGAGGAAGGGAGGAAGGCTTCCTGAAGCTCGTATCTCCCAGTGTTGGGGGAACATCTCTGGGCTCCTCCCCAAGGTCACCTCCTCAAAGCACTCACCTGATGTCTTTGTCATCTTTCAAGGTGTCCTCCTTGGAAGCACCACCTCCACTGTGCAAGTCCAGTTTTCCTGGACGGGGTCACTGGTTCCCAGGAATGCTGTGCACCAAGATTCTGGGGCCCCAAATCAGGCACGTGGGTCAGAGTCAGCCAGTGTTCTTCATAAGCCACGTGGGCAAGTGAGGATGTGCTTACGAATGTGCAGATGGATCTTATTAAAATGCAGATTCTGATGCAGTAGGTTTGGGGAGGGGACTCCAGGCTCATTTCAGTACGCTCCGGGGGATACTGGTGTTGCTGGGTGCATGGTGCACACTGGAGAGGACGGGGGTGTGAATGATGCTAACATTGGCTGTAGGTCAGCCATCCCATTACGGACACCAGTGTGTCTGGGGCTTAGGGCCAAGGAATCAGCGTGTCCTTGAGCCATCTTTTCTGGCCTGATGTGATGGGTGGTCATCACAGGTTGTCAGAGATGAGTAATCCCAGATCTCCTCAGAGCCCTAAGATACCAATGCCAGAGGGCGGAAGCTATGGGAAAACAAATCTCCTCTTAATATGAAGGCTAGTTCTAATAGCACAGAGCTCCCTAGACCTGGCTGTGGCCAAGAAGGGCCCAGAAGATGCTTGCAGAGGGTGTAGGGAGGGCAAAGACTGGGGTAGGGGAATTGCACTGGGTGTTCTTAAGGTTCCCCTTCAGCCCTGAGATTCTCGAAACCATAATTCAGGGACAGAAAACAGTGATGAGTCAGAAGGTTCTTGCCTTCTCTCCAGCATCCTATTCAGCCAGATTATTCAAAGTGATTTGTGTGAAACCCAGCTTATCATTCTAGCCCTGTTTGTTTTGCATTTGTAGTACTCTCTCCCAATAAAGCCCTGCCTCCTTCTCTCAAGGGTCACAGAGGGTTAATATCATCAATGCAGTTGCAGAAGAGAGAGAGTGCGGTTTTAAAGTGAGAAGAAAAATATTGACAGGTTTGTACAAGAGACATAATTAACTCCATGCTCTGGTGATCTGCCAACATATCTTTCTCTCCTTCCAACCTTCTAGCTCTTCCATAAGTCTTAAAAATCCTATTTTAGCCTTTAAAGGCAAAAAAAATATATAATTTGGCTCTGAGAAATGTTCTAATCTTATGCAATTTAAATTTGGTATCATCTTTAAAAGATAACCCGATACAGATGCTGTGGGTAAGAAACCACTCTGTACTGACGCCAGCCCCCATGTCATCCAACCTCTCCTGACAGTCCAGCTTTCTCAAATGCTTTCTGTCTCAGCAAAGGTCAAATATTAAAAGTCAGAGAGCTCGGAAATACAAATGAACACCATCTAAGCCATAGCCACAGAGGCAGGAGAGGGCCTCTGTAAGAAAAGAAATGCAAACAACAAACAGTGCAAGTAAAAGCATGAGATAAACAGCAGGGTTTGTAATCAGGAGCTCTGAAGTCTGTCTGCGGCATTTGGATGCTTCCAGTATTTTTAATAGGCCAGTGAGAGAAGAGCTTGGTGAGGAGGGCCATCTTTCATCTCTGATCCTCTCCCAGACAGTGGAAACAGGGTGAGCACATTAGCATAACAGAAGAAAGGGACAGATTGCCACTCCAGAAGGACCCGGAGGACACCTGTCAGAAATATTAAAAAGCAGGATAATCTCACGAAGTGTGAAATGTTTCATGGACCGGTCTCGAGATACTTGGTGGAAAGACTACAGTGGAAATCAATAAAATGTGGGCCGTGTCCCACCTACAAACCCTCATCTTGTGAATGATTTCAGGCTCCTAGAAAAAGCCCTCTCCCCTGTCCCTTGATTCCCATTGAGAATCCTTCCAGGCTGTGAGCCCCTCTTCCGTAGTAGAGAGAATGATCGAGTTACTAGAACTCAAGAGAAATTTTCTTGGCTCCCCTCTCAGCCAAGCCAGAGCCCTCCCCATACCCCCTCCCTACCCACTCCTGATCCCCACCCCTAGTGGGAACACCCTTCCCTGCCCTCGGGCACAGGGAGATGCGTTCCTGTTCTCAGGTCACACTCAGACCACGTAGGAGCGCCACCATTTTCAGTAGACAGAACTGAGACAGTGCTGTTAGAACGGTACTCCAGGCCACTGTGAGTTAGAAAGACATTCATGGCTTCCTGCATGTCACATGGTTTCTTGACAAATGCAATCCACGTAAACAACCCAATTTGAGGAGCGTGGCTCCGTGGGTCAATTCCACCGCAGAAAGGTAAAGTCACGTCTCCCCCAAAGACTACGATCTGAAGGAAGCAGAGCAGGGAAATGTTGGAACAGCAGAGCATTGTTTGCGCGTGGTCGAGGGGGCGCCCTTGACGTTTTGTGTGTGGTATTGGCTGTGGTCCACAGCCCTAGCTGCTGAGTAGGAGGACAGTGGGTTTGGGGTTGAATTTCCTGTGCCCACACTCAGAGAGGGGAGAGTCTGCTATCCCCTAAAGATGTTTTGGGCTACTGAGACAAAGAATTCGAAAGAAATTGGCAGGACTCGGGGGAGGGTAGGAATATAGAAGGAGACCAGAGCTTTAAAAGGACACCCTAGCAAGTGGCAAACAGATCCTTTCCTTCCCCGTGCCCTAGGCAGCTCTGGGCAGGAGGAGGAGGAGGAGGAGGAGGAGTAGGAGGAGGAGGAGGAAGGCTGAAGAGCCTGAGCTTGCGAGATGGGAGCCGCCCAGAGCTGCCTGCCTGTGACTCAGGGTGGAATTTTCCTCCCAAGCAATGAAAATAGGTTGAGGTTTTTGTTGTTGTGGTCATGCATATTGATCTTCTATTGTTAGATATCTCTCTCTCTGTCTCTCTCTCTCTCATAATACACACAGACACACACACACACACACATGTATTTACATACCTGTGTGTGTTGCCCTTTCTCTCTAGCAGCTCTCTAACTTAAGGGAGCATCAAAATCATCTGTGAAGCTTGATAAAAATGTGAATCCCCAGTCCCTCCCCTCAGAGGTTCTGACCCGCGGGTGTAAAAGCATTTTTACTAATCAGAGTATTCAGCACTACCCTCTCTATAAAATAGAGTGTATAATATAAAGAAGAGTCTAAGCAACAAGATAAGTGGGGAAAAGAATTCAGAAATGCGTCCCATCCTCAGCCACACCCATCCTCAGCAGAGATGCCCAGACACCATCCAGCTCACCAGAGATTTAGACATTCATATGAGGCTATTAGGTTGATATGAAGTGATACTTCCAGTTGGAGGTCATGGTTTCGGACTGAAAGAATTGCCACCTCGGGGTTTCATGGTGTGTTGCTGCAGATGTTTGAGGGGAATCAATCTCAGGCTGTCTGAGCAGTGAGCTCTCAAGGGTGCCTATAAGCTGGGTCTAGTCATTGGTTGTTGGTGTTTGGATGGGCCAACCTCAGGGTTTCTGCACATGGGTAAACAGCTGATTTTTTTCAAAGAAAGCAGCGTGTTAGGTATTTTGGAAATTTATTGCCCTTTATCACTCTTAGGCAGTTTCAAATCATCCCCATTCTTGAAAGAATGAGCCCAGAGGACTCTTGATTCAAATGTAACCCTTGGTCTCTCAAATATCTTCTAGACCAGTGCTGTCCAAGAGGGAGGGGATATGAGGATATACGTATGCATATAGCTGATTCACTTTGTTATACAGCAGAAACTGACACAACACTGTAAAGCAATTATATTCTAATAAAGATGTTAAAAAAAATAAAATAAAATAATGTGCACTACATATGTAAATTTAGTTTTCTATGCTGTATTAGGAAAATAAAAAGAAAGATATGAAATTGATTTTAATATTTAACCCAATATATCCAAAATATCATCATTTCAACATATAATCAATATTTAAAAATTTACCAATATAATACTTTACCATTTTTTTTGGACTACATCTTCAAATTCGAGTGTGTATTTTATACTTAAAGCCCATCTCAACTTGGACTAGCCACATTTAAGTGCTCAGCAGCCACATGTGGCTGGTGGCTACTGGACTGGACTGTGCAGACGTAGACTGTGGACCAACCTGGGACAGAGAGTGGGCGGAGCACCCAGTGATGAGCGGGCATGGAGGAGGAGGAGCTGAGAAGTGTTGATACACGACCCATACCCGATCCATACAGAAATGCTACTGGCTCTCCCTTCAAAATATGTCCAGAATCCTGCCTCTTCTCACCACTTCCACTGCCGCCACCCTGGTCCAAGTCATGGTCTCACCTGGATTGCTTCTTACTGGTCTTCCAGCAGACATTCCCTTCCCTTCCATCTTAGGAACATACTGCCTATTTCTTTTGCTAGAATGGTCTTCCCCCAGACATAAGACATCTTCAAGGCAAACTCCTTCACCTCTAAGGTTTTGATCGAATGACACCTTCTCTTTGAGATTTGTCCTGTGTAAGAGCACAAATTGCCCCACCTTCCACCATCCTGCTCCTCCCCTCCTCACAGTGAGTCCCCCTTATCTGGCTCCGCTATATAATATACTCATGTTGTGTTTATGATTTATTCTCTGCCACCTCCCCAAATGTACACTTCATAAAGGCAGGAATCCTCTTCTCTTTTGTTCATTGCTATATCTGCAATGCCTGGAATAGCGCCTGGCACATAGTTGGTGCTCAATAAATATTTGTTGAGTGAATGAATGAATGAATAAGCGTGGAGGCACCCTGAACTCAGCCCTCCATCAGGCTCCTCTGTCCCAGCCTCCCCAGCCATCTTCCTCATCTTCCGCATCTTCCCACCGCATTCAAAGGCTCACGAAGGAACAGCCGGAATCAGAGTGAGTTAATCATCCTCACTAAACAAACGCTTTTCTTAGAGCAATGATTCTTCACTGGTTTTGTTTTTGTTTTTGTTGTTTCATCATGAACTCCCTTGGGAAGTTGATGGCAGCTATGAATGTTCTCCCTCCAATATCCACGGAAACACAATTTCACATACAATTTTGGGAGTTCATAGGCCTCCGCTGCTCATCAGTTAGAGGTCAGGGACCTCACGTTAAGAATTCCTGGGCTTCCCTGGTGGCACAGTGGTTGAGAATCTGCCTGCCAATGCAGGGGACAGGGTTCAAGCCCTGGTCTGGGAGGATCCCACATGCCGCGGAGCAACTAGGCCCGTGAGCCACAACTACTGAGCCTGCGCGTCTGGAGCCTGTGCTCCGCAACAAAAGAGGCCGTGAAAGTGAGAGGCCCGCGCACCGCGATGAAGAGTGGCCCCCGCTTGCCACAACTAGAGAAAGCCCTCGCACAGAAACGAAGACCCAACGCAGCCATAAATAAATAAATAAATAAATAAATAAATAAATAAATAAATAAAAATTAAAAAAAAAAAAAAGAATCCCCTCTCTTTGTTGTGTGGATAAGCACATGTCACAAAGCACTTAATAAGTTCTAAGGCACTCAATTAACGTTAGTTATTGTCATCAAAGTTCAAGGAAAAAAAAAAAAAAAGAATTCCTGCCCCAGAGGTTCACCCACACACGGTTTTCCTATCTGTCTTTGAAATCAAATCTTTCTGCTGCAACGAAAATAGAAACCATATCCAGAAAGAAATTTCAGAGCTCTAAGCCAGAAGCAAATTTGAATGATGATATATAGTTCATCTTCCCTCCCAGGAAAACTGTTTTAGGATTAACAGGCCTTCTTTAGTCAGATCTTGGAAAACAATAAAAGTAAGTACTTGACTTAAAGATGAATAAGGATGCCCCCGTGCCCTGTCCTGAGTCCTTTCAGGCCAAATAAACAGACTTTCGGGCCTATCATCTAAGCCAGTATCATTGGAAATGCCTTTGCTTGGGAGGGCTGGAGCCAGCCCAGGGACGTGTCCCAGGGACCCACAAGAGCATGGCCCCCAGGGAAAGGATCACATTCCAGGCAACTCTTCTCCTTTGCCTAGAAATGTGGCACGTGCTGACTGAGAAAGACACAAAGCAGGGGCTCTCCACACTCTCTTCCCAGAAGCGGCTGCCAGATCCACAATGCTGTCCCAATCTTAGCTTTGGGACAATTAATGTGTTTTCATTTCAGTCAATCAGATGATAATCCTCAAACAGGCCTTTGGTCAATGGAATGAGATAAAAGATAAATTTGCATTATTCTGAATTTCAGCTATTCATTGACTATTGCCTGAAAGCTTTAAAAACACTTTACAGGGCTTCCCTGGTGGCACAGTGGTTAAGAATCCGCCTGCAAATGCAGGGGACACAGGTTCGAGCCCTGGTCTGGGAAGATCCCACATGCCGCGGAGCCACTAATTCAATGCACCACAACTACTGAGCCTGAGCTCTAGAGCCCGCGAGCCACAACTACTGAGCCCGTGCGCCACAACTACTGAAGCCCACGAGCCTAGAGCCCATGCTCTGCAACAAGAGAAGCCACCGCAATGAGAAGCCCGCGCACCACAACGAAGAGTAGCCCCTGCTCGCCGCAACTAGAGAAAAGCCCGCACACAGCAATGAATACCCAACGCAGCCAAAAATAAATAAACGAATTAAAAGAAACAAAAAACACCTTACAAAATAAATTCTCAGAGCTCCTTTTTCTGAAGCATGATTCAGCCAGCCAGAGAATTGTACAACTCCCTGGGCCAGAACTGAAACTGCCTCAGAATTCTTGAAATGAAATCGAAGGATGACAGTCTGTGTCTTCCCAAAGGAAATTCTATTCATTAGGCAATAAAAAGCAGGCTAGAATAAAACAGAAGGTTTATATCAGAGCCTGATCAGAGGGTTTGGGCAGAAATTGTTCCATCAATATTTTTTGTTGGGATTGCAGTTTATTTATAAGAAATTGCTAAGAGGCACTGATACATTGTGAGAATTCCTAAAGGAACCAGAATCGCACAATCAATGAAACTGAGGAAAAACACATTAAATTCCCTGAAGAACTTAAAGATTGAGTGGAAAATAAAATCAAACATACTGATTGCTTATAGCTGTCTTTCTTTGGCCACCTTAGGCTAACCAGAGGTTCATGGAAGCATGGGGTTTCAGAAAACCTTTGACATTAGCGAGCCCCACAGTCCCCTGCGCTGTGCCCACTGAGCATGGGCACAGACCACACCTCCATAACCACCTCAAGTGGACACTGCTAGCGGTTCATTCATTCCCTCAATTAACAACACACTACTGATGGGAAATTCACTAGCTCCCAAAGACCCAATTCTATTCAAAGGGCAGCTCTAACTGCTACATGGTTCATACTTTTCTGAACTCAAACCTGTTGAGGAATAGTGTTAATAATCATGAAGAAGACAGATAATCCTTCCAAGAGGTTTAATAACTCAGCCAAGCAAAAAACTCTCAAATACTCTATCCTCCCTCATTATCTGATTTTAGTCTCTTGTGGCAAGAAAATATTGAGCAATTACAATTGGCCGCACATTGGTGTAATGGCATTCTTTTTCTTTTTGTTTGTTTTTGTATTGTCCAGACTAATTGCTGTCGAATAACTGTTATTTTAAACAGTGATGGGATGAAGGAAAAATTATGTAAGACTTGGAAAAATATTTTAATTTAACACATTGTAAAGATTTTTAGAAGGGAATTTTCTGACTCCCAAGTCACAAGGGACAATAATTTCTGTATTCCTTTAAGTTACTTCATAGGACCCCTGATGAGCCATAACTACCAAAACAGTTACGGTGTGTTCTGAGAACCATTCAGTTTGGACTGAATTATGGCATAGTCACCTCAGACTGAGGCAGAAAACCCTGGACATGTATTTGGCATTCAAAAGGAAATTTTAAAGGACTTATTCACACAGGGCTCTGTGGAGGGGTTCAGGTCATTATATGGGTCATATCATTAAAAAGTTACTGGGTGAGACCTTTTAAGAGACACATAGGTTAGACACATCTTTGTGCAGGTGCTACATTTGGCTTGACTAACAAATGCTCAGAATCCAGACTGGAGATTTTCTGGGAGGAAAAGCTTTTGCTCTACCCTCTTAGGTTCTGAAATTAGACGCCTGTGAATTAAACTAACAGGAGACAGGTTAACAACAACAAAAAAGGCATACAATTTTTATTAATATTTTACATACATGGGAGTTCACAGAAAAGACGTGAAACTCAAAGAAGTGGCTAGACTTGGGGGCTTATATATCATTTTAACAAAGGTAAGGGAATTTGGGATTTAAGGGAGAATAGATTACGGGGAAGTGACTAGGAAATATTTGGGAGAATTAATGGAAGATAGGGGTTATTTTAGTAAGGTCTGTTTGCACAAACTTGTTTTGGTGTTGAGCTTTTGTCTCCAGTGATATGAGGGCTTTCCTCTTCCTGGGAAGTGGGAGACATCTTCACAAAGGGAAATTTATGCCCTGCTTTTAGGCAAAAAAAGAGGAAGGCAAAGAACTCTTCTTGCATCTGTTGATTCTTCATCACTTCCAGCTGAAAATAATCCTTACACCAAAATGGCATATTTTGGGATGGCTTATCCTGCTCTCTTTCACAGCATCTTCCAGGTTGTAATACAGGAAGGTTAAAGTCCTCTAGTAAACTATCTTTTGAAAATGAGTAAAGGGATAAATCTCTCTTGCCACAAAGGGGGAGCAGGATTAGATGGAAAAATTAGGCTTTGTTCCCTCCGTTGGCAGTACTTATGAAAGTCTCTACCCCTAGAAATGTTGGAAAGGAGAAACTGACTGCTAATAACCAGACTCATTCCTTGAATGAACAAATTAAAGAAAAAAAGGGCCTTGGGACACCACAATGCTTTGATGGGAGGGACTGGGCTCTAGAGAGTTGCTGGAAAGCTCACCTTCCAGAACATACCTGCTGACTACTGGAAACGGAAATCTAAAGGGGACAAGGATGACCTGGGAGAAAACATCCTGGGATCAGACCAGGCTTGGGGCTTATACGTGGACTTTTAATTCCTCAAGTTTTGCAGCTCTGTCTACAAATGTGTCCAAACTTTTCCTTTAATATGTAGGTGGTAAACCTGAAAAATTGTCCTTGAGGTTGTAGGCTGAATTGGTTGTTAGGGTTAGAGAACTTTAAGGAATGCTTCCTTAAGAAAAAAGGTCAGTAATTGTACGCATCTTCAGGAATTTTAATAGTTTTTGGGTTTGTGTACGTGTTCATGCCAAGGCATGAAATTAAAAATCCATCCCTCTAGCTATTGGAGTCCAATTTCCTAAAATGCCAAGGTTATGAAGTTTACCAATTGGATATCATAAACTAAGTATTTATTAGAATAAGTGGAAATCTTACCTTTCTTTGTAGGAAATACAGGTATGACTATGTACTATATTGTGAGATCTGAATAAAAAGGGTAACATTTTTACATCATTTTAATAGAAGCATTGCTCTGTTTTAAACTTATTCCAAGTTTAAATGAGTGAGTTTTTTCCTTTCTAAAGTGGAATTGAATCTTCTGCTCCCAATAATCAGTGCTGGGATAATTCAAGTTACTTACTTAGTTAAAAGGCTGGTTAGAGAAGATGTGGCTGGTTTTACCTAATGGCTGGCCCTATCTGGAATCTAATTTTTGCACCTAAAAATCACCAAGAACCAGGCCCTTATTTATGTCAGCATGTCCTGAAAGCATCCATTATACCATGCCTCACAAGACTGGGATGGATGGGGTTTGTTTGGGGATCTTAGGATAGAATGAAAGGAAATTGATTAGAACATTCAGATAGTTGGAATGCAGTCTGAAATAAGATATTTTAAATAGATATGTTGGTGGAATCTATAAAGCCTTCTGGAGAATGAGCAAGCAGTTTGTTACTGGATGCCATTACAAAAGAATGGGCAAGGGCAGACATAAAGAAAGATGTGAAGAAGGAAACAGGTTTCAAATAGTGGCACTCCGATGGAAGAATCTGAATATTTAGAACAATTTTTAGCCAACTGAAAAGTAGAGATAGGATGAGATTTTACATAAATCCTTAAAATTCAAAATTATTGTACATGAATGTTCATAGGAGCATTTATTCACAATAGGCTAAAAGTGGAAACAGCCCAAGTGTCCCTCAACTGATGAACGGATAAACAAATATGGTATATCCATACAGTGGAATATTATTTGGCAATTAAAAGGAATGAAGTGATGATATATGCTACAACATGGATGAACCTCAAAAAATGTATGCTCAGTGAAAGCAGTCAGATCAAAGAACACATATTGCATGATTCCATTTGTATGAAATGTCTAAATAGGCAAACTCACAGACATAGAAGGTAGATTAGAGGTAGCCTAGGGCTGAGGGTGGAAATGAGGAGTAACTATAAAGAGATAGGAGATTTCTTTGGGGGATGATGGAAATAATATAAAATTAGGTTGTGCGGATGGTTGCACAGTTCTGTAGCCTTACTGAAAATCATAGAATTGCAGATTTAAAATGGGTGACTTTATGGTATGAAAATTATTTTTTTCAGATAGTATTTTTTTTATTGAAGTGTAGCTGATTTACAATGTTGTGTTAGTTTCAGGTGTACAGCAAACTGATTCAGTTATACATACATATATATATTCTTTTTCATATTCTTTTCCCTTGTAGGTTATTACAAAGTATTGAGCATAGTTCCCTGTGCTATACAGTAGGTCCTTGTTAGTTATCTATTTTATATGTAACAGTGTGTATATGTTAATCCCAAACTCCTAATTTATCCCTCTCCCTCCTTTCCCCTTTGGTAACCATAAATTTGTTTTCTATGTCTGTTGGTATATTTCTATTTTATAAATAGATTCATTTGTATCTTTTTTTTTAGGTTCCACATATAAGCAATATCACATAATATTTGTCTTTCTTTGGCTGACTTACTTCACTTAGTATGATAATCTCTAGGTCCACCCATTTTGCTGCAAATGACATTATTTCATTCTTTTTTATGACTGAGTAATATTCCATTGTGTGTATATATACCACATCTTCTTTTATCCATTAATCTGTCAATGGACATTTAGGTAGCATCCATGTCTTGGCTACTGTAAATAGTGCTGTTATGAACACTGGAGTGCATGTATCTCTTTGAATTATAGTTTTCTCTGGATATATGCCCAGGAGTGGGATTGCTGGATCATATGGTGACTCTATTTTTAGTTTTTTAAGGAACCTCCATACCATTCTCCCCAGTGGCTATACCAGTTTACACTCCCACCAACAGTGTAGGAGGACTCCTTTTTCTCCACAATATGGTATGAAAATTATACCTCAGTAAGGCTGTTAATTTAAAAAATTGCTAAAAAAGAAAAAGAAAAAAGAAAAAAAATTGCTGACTACAGCCCCCTTTATTGTTATTGTTTTATCATTATTATTAAGTGTTCAAGGACTCTGTGTATGAGGCTATGTTTTTTTGGCTTTAAGTAAATTCCTTGGCTTTCCCTTGAGGTGTGGTTTCACCTGGTTTATTTTTTTAGGCAGCTAGAGTTGTGCTCAGGTATTGCTAACAGAGAAGAACAACTGGCCGCCTGGTAATCTCAGGACACTTGGGCCAGAGGTCAGGAAGAGGGATTGCATCCCCCATCACTACCTCATCCTCATAAAAGTGCTACCTCTTCTTCTCTCATTGTGAGCCAATTCCCATTCCTCTAAGCCCAGAGGGGCACTGGTGGGATGATAGATGTCGGGGGTTTCAGTGTTTCAAGGATAAAGGATGCCAAGGGAAGAGTACCTTCTTGTAGGAGAGAAGATGTGCAGCAGTGTAACGATAACATCGATAATCATACAGGCCTGATGTTAATCGCAAGAAGGGATAATAACTCAGGCTGGGGAAAACTTTCATATCCCCTCTACTGACATTATTTCTTCAAGGCAGGTGGTTTTGAATTGCCATGAATAACCTCATATTTACATAATGGCTTTCCTAGGTTCTTTTTTTTCCTATTATCCCCAACAAATTGCTTTAGAATAACAATATTTCCAGAAAACCCATTCTCCTAGGAACTGGTCCAACCATATGTAGTATTTGGGTTGTTTTGCTTCTTCAAAGCATAACACTGAGGCTCATGCTAATGTTATAAATCTTTGGTTGTCAAGGTTCTGAGACAGGGCCCCAGACAAGCTAGGATTAGAGATGTCTCCTGTCCCTTCTGTTACAGGTCACAGTGAGGAAGGGGGCGGGATTGTGAGCAGAGTTCAACTGGTAGCTTACAAGATGTTGGTGAAATCTTCATGGTCTGATTTGGGCTAGAACAAGGGTATGCCTGGTGTCCATGTCACTTAAATTTGCAAGCCAACAATGTCAACACTCCCTTAAGTTAGCCCAGGATTCCTGAGAACCACACTGTCAAAGGATGTAGACATAAAAAATAATCTCTGTACTTCTCTTACTCATTGATCCTATTTCCATCCTCTGGGGACAGCACAAGTCAAAGCCTTCTTCAACATGACAGCCCTTCATAGAGTTGGACACATCTATCAAACACTTTTCTTCTAAGGCTTCTTTAGTCCAGACTGAGCATTCTCAGTACATCAGCCATTCCTCTAAAGATGTGAATTTTCAGTCTTGGCTGGAAGAATTTTGTTATTGTCTCTCTTACAGTGTGCTGCCCACTTTAAGTTAAGATCTGACTAGAGATGAACATGGTGTGACTATCACCCTCCTCATTAGTGACAATGACAATTATTCATAAGAAATATAAGCTGTGATGAGAGAGAATTCTGTCTGGGCAGGGAGAGAAAGCTATTATCTGTGGGTGTTTGCTGTGGGCAGACTCTTTTATAAGCATTAGCCCTTTATGCCCATGAAGCGGGTAGAGGAGGAGGGGTGCTTCTGTTCACCTACTGGGGCTCACTTTGGGGATGAGAATTTTGACTAAAATCACCAGTCGGGTCCATCCATTCCAGACATCACCCTGAAGGGTCTCTTTCACTTGAAAGTTTACAAAGACAAAAAGATGACTAATTGTAAATTACCATACTATAAGAAAGGAAGTGAAGGTCATTTTGCTCAAAAGTTTACTAAGCATGATTATGTCTAATAGTAAGGAATTAGTCATTCAGCTCGGATGATAACATCTAATCCTTCTTCACTGGGGAATTGCCAAAAGCCTTCCCCAGGGGTGAGCTAGGAGGCAGCCTGTGTCCTAGTCCTTTCATCATCCTAGGTCTGCATCACCCACTCATTCCCTCCTGGGCCATGCAGTTCTGGGTCTGGAGCGCTAGTCTGAGGTGTCATGACAACTTTAAACCAACTGCTGAGAACTCTCAGGCATTATATGTGTGATTGCTTCAAGTTTACTCCCCAAGTGCAACCTTCAGGGATTGTGTTTCTGAGCGTGTTTGGTCTCTTTCAATGAGCATCCCACTACAGCTACACTCTGTGATCAGCATATTTACCCAAGGCTCTGAGCTGTAGCCATGGGGATGACTAAGTGGGAAGAGAGCGGCTTGCGGAGTCAGCCTTTTCCAATTCAGGAGCCTGCAGATGTTCACAGGTGGATCCTTGGAGGAAAGATCAATGCCAGCAGCAGGTGTTCTTCTAAAATGTATTTCGTATTGAACACAGATGAAAAATACTAGGTGTATTTATATAGTTGTTCCTATTGTAATGTGATAACAAGCCTTTTGGGAGTGACCTGTCATAGCCAAGAATGTGGAGAAATCACCAATGCAAGAGCATGTGTCTTTTAATCTCAACAGCACTGACCAAGCCATCACTGCATTGACCTGTGTCACTGGGGTACTTTGTCTTATAAATTTAACATGTATTTGTGATGTATAATAGTTAAAAAGGTTTTTAATACCAAGAAATAGGAAACTTGGTTAACAGTGGCTTATACAATTAAAAATTTGGTATTCTTACCTTCTGAGTAGTTGGGAGGCAGGCAGTGGCAGGCTTGTTTCAGCTGCTCAGTGACCAGACAAAAGATCCAGGCCTTTCTAGTTTTCTGCTCAGGCATCTTCAGCATGTTACCTCATGGTCACAAAGGAGGTTGCCTTTCCAGGCAACATGTTCACATAGGAAGCAAGTTGAGTAGAAGGTTACCAAGGCATGACTCCTGTAAGCTTTTCCTCTTGTGTCTGTCCTTTTATCTGAAAATAAAATCTTTCCTAAAACCTCCCCTAGTAGACTTCACTCGTATATCTCATTGGCAAAAATTGGAATCCCAAGACTACGGCTGGCTGCAAGGAAGGTTGGGAAAGTGGGTGTCTGACAAAAGGGAACAGGATTATTAAAACTGGTTTAAAGAAATCGAGATCCATAGAGGGGAGCTAAGCATATTGTCTCTCCCAGGCAAAAAGATGCAGGGATGGAGACCCCTAGGTGAACAACGGTGATGGAGTGCAATGACCTGCTGTATATTGAATGTGTGGACCACAAAAACTCACTTCCCATGGATCAGGTTCTAAGAAAAAAAATCTTAAATGAAAAGTCAGCTTTTAAACTGTTTCTGATTCAAATCAACACAAAACTAGAATTCTACAAAGGAAAAGGAAACAAGTGTGGATTCAGATTTCTAAAAAAATTGAGACTGAAGTATACAATATAAAGAAATTAATGATTTTTTAGAGAAAATTGTATTGAATATCTATCACTAAACACAGAGGTGCCACTTGTCATTACTTTTCTGTAATAAATCTTTGAAAAAAGAATTTCTCCTATTATGCTAAAAACAACAAACAAAAAGGATAGACTTGATGCTTTACTGATGGGAATATATGACAATATTTTTCCTATAATATACAAATATCCAATTGAAACATACTTCTCATTTTGAAAAGGTTGATGTTGTTCTGTTATTACTTAAAAGAAGAAAAATTTTACTTGCAAGAGGCAATATTGTTTAATGAGTGAGCCCTGGAGCAAGGCAGACCTGGATTCATATTCTGACTTAACACTTTCTAGCCTTGGTCAACACTCAGCGTCCTCCCTGCAAACTGGGGATAATAACAACATTGACTTCATAGACTGCTGAGAGTCTTAAAGGGGCCAGTGCATATTAAACACAGCATATTACCAGGCACATAGTAAACCCTCAATTTACCTAGCTCAATATTTTTGTTGGTTTTGTCCTGCATAAAATAAAATCATTTCGGATCTAATCTTAATTGTTAATTATAACTAATTTATTTGTGAGCTCCTTTTTGTTATTGTTTACTTTAATCCAGGCATGCATTATACCTGTGACCTCTCCCTGCTGGTGTTCTGCAAAGAAAGTACAATTTAAAAAATATTCTGTGGTGTGTTTTGATAACAACCCTCTAATTGGACCAGGACTTAAAAAGTCTACAGTAGTGGATCAGACCACACCTAATGGAGTCGCTGGTGTTTCCTAGGTGACACTAGCCATCCCCCTGGACCACAGCGTCCCTGATCTGCTGTTAACCCTCCATGTCCTGTGCTGTAGGCTCCAGAGGCAGCAGCTTTGGTCATCATGGAGAAGTGCTGAGTCATGCTGGCTTTTCTTTCCCACACTCTCCAGGTCTCTTCCAAGAAGTCTTCTCTTGGCCCACATGTCCTCAACTTTGTTCTTGAACAACTAAATTTTTGGACCCAAGTATAAAATGGGACTGTTCTATTAGCCGGCTCACATTATTCCATTTTGCCTTCAAGATTATCAAGAGACACTTTGTCAAATACTTTGTTAAATCCATGCATAGCATATTTGTCTAGACTAGTGGTCTGGCAATGGCACTGAGGTAAGCTTGGAGTGCTTGTTTGTGCTATTTTCTCTCACCCTTATTGGACAGTAAGAGCCAATATGATAGAAAGCATGTCTGTTTTTGTCACAATACTAGAGACAAAATAAATAATTTTCAGTTAACTCACAGACAGACTGATAAACTGAACCCTGATAAACTGAACCCACCTGACTCTGAATGATGACTAATTGTTTTCTTTACGTGCTCGCATGTCTGTCCTTTAATAATTATTTTCTAGAAAATCACCCATGATCAATGTGAAAGACACCATCACTGTGTGGAGCCCATCTCAGATTTCTCCAGCCTGACTCTTCCTTTCTAGTATCATGCTTAGAAAATCCAGACATATGTAACCTGTCTAACCACAACCAGGGCTAATGCAGAACAGCATTCTTTCAATAAGGCAATCTAAGCAAGGCTAATACCAGGTATGAATAAAGTTACCTTGGAACGAACTGGGGCTGAGCAGGCCATTCGTATAAGCTCCTCTTAGAACAATGGGTTGCTTTAGCTTTTTAAATTCCAGGCTCCAGCATCTTTGGCTTATGCAGTCACCAGATATCTTCTTCACCCACAGACTTTGTTGCAGAACTGACTTTAAATTAGTGACTGGAAGGGACCAGGGTAGCCATTCATTGCAGTTGGCATTTCCATCCCACTCAGAGTATCAGGAAATGTGGTTAGAAACAAAGAATAAAAATGTTCTTGATGTTTAATCTGAGTATGAAGAAGAGAGGGGAATTTGTGCTTCTTGGCATCAAATGTGACCCAGGGCTGCTGTCGAAATGTCCAGTGGAGACTGCTTCCCAGAAATAACTTATAGCCCAGAACAGAGCTTGAAGCAATGGAAATGGAAGCTTGGAGCAGGCAGGAGACTTCCTGAAGGTCAACAGAGTGACATACTGTAGTGGCCATGGAAATGTACCACTCAGATCTCCTGCTATGGGAGATTGATATTCCCAGCTGCTGCCCCTCTGGACCTACCGTGACACTCATGTTAAGGCCATGCTTACCCCCAGCTGCTCCTAGCCACCACAGCAAGGGCATTAAGGTGGGCTCATTCTGTGAGATGCAGAACTCCTTCAAGGATAACTTTGTCTCAAGGACTCTCCATAGGCTTGAATCTTTCTTGAAACTTTGCTGTAGTCTGAGACCCTTCTTACCCAATCTTCCTTCCTTCCCCCTCTCCCTCTACAGGTGTTAGACCTCTACTGTGGTCTGAAGGTGCTCCTTGCCTTTCAGGCTCTTTCCTCCAGGAAATCTCTTGCACATCTAATCCCATCTTGGCATCTGTTCCTTGGCAGATCCAAACTAATGTATGTAGCATTTCTTTGCCCATTCAACTGAACATTGTTATTGCTCCAAAAACAAAACAAATCATACGTAGAGATTAGCTGTCTTGATCGGGGTGAGAAGAAAGACCAAATATATTTCTAATTCCTTAGACAAGCCAGGAGTGAGAGTGTCTTCTTCCCCCTGTCCCCCACCTTGCCCTCTTTGGCCAACCATAAAATACTTGTGTCTCCTATAACTTGTTTATAAGATAAGGACATAATACCATATTATGAGTAAATATACTTATTAGCCATTTGGCATATTGAAAGGGAAAAATAAAGACCATCACCAATGCTGATGCTGGAACCTCCCTACTCTGGAATGTAGCACATTCTCTCAACTCTCCAAAGATGCCATAGATGCATAGGGGCTGGGAGCTGTCCATAGGGAGAGGCAAAGGAGTGTGTTTCACTAGACTTAAAGGTTTCCCCGCTTGCTCTGTCTCAACTATGTTCACTTATTCATCTGTCCAATGTAAGCTCCATGAGCTTAGGGCCTGTATTTATATTTCTCTTCTCTGCTTCCATATCCCAATTTCTTTTCAAGTTGCTGGCACATAGATGTGCTCAATAAATATTTGCCAAATAAACAAACCCTTGCACCCCACGGCCCTTTCTTTTGTCCTGGGTGATATTTCCTGCTAACCTATGGAAGTTGGGTGGGTAAGGGTAGGGAGTAGAGGGCATCAAGTATTTTTACCTTTCAGTTCCCCGTAACTGAGAAGTAAATAACCAATAGCTGCTTGTCATTGAGTCGCTCTATGACAGTTTGTATGGTTCTTCTTCCTCTTCTTCTTCTTCTTTTTTTTTTTTTAATAAATCCCGAATTGTCTTTGAGTAGCAGAAGATAACATTGAAGTCTCTACATGAAGGTTGTGAAGGAGTTGTCAAGATAAGTAAAAATAATCTCAAAAAAATTGCTGAGTTTTGTAATATATTTACATCATAATGATCACAATGTGAAAAATAAATCCAAAATCAGTGCGTAAAAACAACTGCAACAGCTCATTTCTCTTTTTAAAAATGAAACTGAGCATCTTATTTGCGGCTGTTTTTTATTTACCTTAGATATTGCAGGTAAACATTCTGAATGATGTAAGAAAAGTTGCAATAATATTATTATTCATTTTCAGTGTTTGTGTATTAACTCATTAGTCATACCTTCAGTGAAACACAGTTTACAAGATTGTATCCATTTGTTTGTGAGCACATTATAAATAACAGAGATGCTTTATTAATTTGATAATTACAAGCTGTTATTTGGCTGGAGAGAACCAATTAAGTAAGAAGAATTTAACTCTCTCTCTCTCTCTTTTTCTCAGAGAGAAAGACAGAAGCTGACCAAGCTTGGGGGAGCATAAAAGAATTAAAATAACCATATTGTATTAGAACTGGCAGAAGACTTTGAGATGATCTGGTCCAGGACTCTTAACCTAGAAGCCATGAATACCTAGGGAATCAGTGAGTTGGCTTCATGGAAGGTAGGTCTATCTACCCTTTAAGTTACATGCAAAATGTTATGGGAAGGTACATAAGCATATTTTTCTAGAGTGAGAATCCATAACCTCAAAAGATCAAGAAATCAATGTGCTGTAGAAGTGATGGATGAAAACAATTATGCCGGGGCCTTGACAATGCTGTTAGATGGTCCTGGAGATGCAGAACAGTTCAGTTGCCCTACCTGAGGATGACATGGACTCAGTGGCTCCCAGAGCCCTCAAAGGCAGGATTACAAGGTGTAATCAGATCAGAGAAAGGAGCAATGGATTGTTCCTGATAAACTCAGTTGTCTGTGAGTATTCCCACGTCCTCCTGGGCTTTATTATCCCAGAACATGATGGTCCTATCATCCTGAAGGGTCAGCGCTACTGGGAGCACATGTTAGGCAAAGAAGAACAAGAGGTCGAAGACAAGGAGAATTGTGGTTCCCTGGACAGAAGCAGAAAAATGATCAAATGTTGGTTTGGAAGGGTAGTCAAGGGTTTGGCTTTCAACATATGACATTCGAGGAGTGGACAGAGCATCCAGGTTCAGGTGTCCCAAAAGCAGCTGGAAAGAGAGAAATAAAGCTGAAGGCTCCCTGTTAGTATAGCAAAATTCCTTCCCCAGGAGTTTTTCCTTCCTTTGGGGTTCTCCTGAATCAACCCCAAAGCCACCATTGCACTCAGCCCCAAGACTATGCTGCATCCTCCTTCCTTCCTTTACCTGCAATAGTGTGCTGAGCTGGCTTGTACCAGATGATGAGAGTTGACTGTTAGCCTTTCCCATTAGCCTTTCCCAACTTTGCCTTCAGTAACTTCATATTGATAGCTTGAAGCTGACCATGGTGGAGTGTTACATCACAGTATTACATGAGCAAATGTTACAAATCAGGGACACCCCCCCCCCACCACGGGTTGTTAAACATTTACCAGCACTTACCAATTACTGCCTAAGAGTGAAATAGTGATAGAGAGTGTATGAGGCTTTAAATAGGAGGTCAGGGAAGACTTCCATGTTAAGGTGGCATTTGGGAAAAGACTAGAAAGGCGTGTAAAAATAAATCATGTAGATATCTGAGGCATGAGCATTCTTGTCACAGGAAACAGCAAATAAAAAGCGCCTGATGCAGGAGTGTGCTTGGAGTTCAAGGGGCAGCAAAAAAGGGTAGTGTGGCTGGAGCAGAGTGAGTGAAGCAGAGAGTCATAGGGGATGAGATCAGAGATGGATGAGGGCGTGAGAGGCAAATCATGAAAGACCTTTTAGATGATTGTAAAGAACTTCACTTTTGCTTTGAGAAACATGGTGAGCCATTGGAGGATATAAAGCAGTAAAGTGACATACGTATAACTTAGATTTTTACAGGTTTACTCCTTTTAAAAGGGATGCTTTGTAGAGACAGACTGCCAAGGACCAATATGGGTCAAGGCATCTATAGAAAGACCAATTAAGAGGCTATTGCAACAATGCAGATGAAACATGATGGTGACTAGGGCTAGAGGGCTGGTGGTGGAGGGGTAGGAAGTGGTTGATATTCAGGAAATGAATGTGGTAGAATTGTTATTAGCAGTCAGCTTTCAGCTTAATACAGACGGACCTTCCTAATAGAGATTGTATATAATCTCCTGTGAAGTACCAAGCTTTCTGGGTCTGGAGATAATCAGGAAGAAACGTGATAGCTAACCATCAGAGATACTGTAGAAGAGTTTCCTGTGCTGGGAGGAGCTTATACCCACTGACCTCTAATATTCTACAATGGCATAGGGGCTTAGTTACACAAGAAAATGTTTCTGTTCTAATGTGACAACTGACTTAAGGCTAAGGGAGCAAATAGAGTCGGATATATCTATTAAATGGCTTCATTTCTGTTGATAGTTTTTCTTAGATTAATGTAACATAATATGACATATGATACATATAAAATATACATTAAATTATATTATATATTTATGTTGGATATAATATATTATATGTAATATATAATATTATATATAACATAATATATTAGTACTTCTTGAAAGGGGCTTAATATAATTGTGTGTATGTGTATGTATATATATAAAATATACATACATATATACATAAATATATACATATACATATGTGTATATATATACACATATATATACACACACACATACACACACATACACATACACACACATATACACACATACATACTTGACATAGGCATTTCACCTCAAAGGGTTTGAAGGTAATGGGTGGGGTTAGTTTAGAGTATGTTGCTCTCCGTGGTGCTGAAACACTGAGATTAAGGGATAGTGTTCTCTCAACTGGATGTCTCATCCTCCATGGAGGTGAGGCTACTGGGCTTGTGCAATCACATGAGGTACAGATGGGGTGGTTTGGGGAGGTTTGAGAACAAATAAAAAGAAGGTGTCTTAGAATTCAGGATATAACAGCAGGAAAGAATTTTAGGAAGTATCTAGTCCAACACCTTAATTTGGCAACTGAGGAAACACAAATAGAGAGCAAGCCCATTGGTCCTAAGTAGCAGAGATCCAGGACCCACTGTAATCTGGGATGGGATAAAACAAGAGAGGGCTAGTCCTGTGGGATTGTTCTTAACACTTCTGATGGAGATTTCTACCAGTTGAATTCTCTCTTATCATGGGACCCCATTCACCATCCCAGTGAAAAAGCATCCTCAGAAATGTGAATTTGTGAATGAATTTTCCTGTGCAATGAGTTTATATCTGGCACCCCCAATCTGGACTTTATATCTGTAAGTGTAAAGGAGCTGCTGGTTGGTGTCACCCCAACTTCCTGGGCTTCTGCAAATGACCACTACTTTTTATTAATTTTCCAAGCTTCTAATTGGTCTGAATTGATTTCTGAAAGATTCAAAGAGCTTGGTATGCATTTCATGTTATTTTTGTCCTGTGTGGCTGATGTTATGCTCATTGAGGCTATAGATCTGCCATTTGAATAAATTAATGAGGTTGAAGGATAGGGGAAAGAACAGAGGGGTAAAGCACCCAGTGACCAGTCACGCAGACTTGCAGTGAAGTAAGAGCTCCTGCCGTAATCTATTAATTTTTACAAAAGAAGCGAAAGGACTAGAGTCTGCTGAGATGGGTAATCACACTGATTAAGCTGGTGGGAGTTTCCTTGCCTGAATTATCTAGGTAAACACAGACATGCCTGAAAGATTTATATATCTTAGGAAGCTACATTTAATCTTCACTTTAAAACTTTGTTCAGTTCTAATTAAGTGTGTGTTTTTTAACTGGGCTGACATTAATAACTACTGAACTAGTGAATTGCAAAATGCCATTGACTCCTGATCTGTAAATAGAACAAAGCCATCTGTGGCAGTGGAGAGCATAGAAGATCCTGCTTCACCCTCCCAGAGGCTCATTGTAACCTTGGGTCGCAGATGGAGGTGGCTCAGCTGCCCTGAGCACCAACTTCATCTGGCCTCAGGGCCCCAGAGCCAAGAGCAGGTGTGGGCCACTTGCCTAGTCTCCCCAGGGGCTAGGAAGAGTGGCTCGGAGAACCACACTGCAAACAAAAGCCAGGAAGAGGACTTTCCTCGCTGTTTCTGCCTGAGCCAGAAAGCAGGGCTCAGAGGGGAGGGGAAAATCAGCCTTATCCAAGCACCCCCTACCTGCCTGTGTCCAAGAGCACTTCAGATTCAGAAGGTGCTTTTACCAAAGTGTCTGTCTCCAAGCCTGAGTCCCGAGGTTCTCACCAATATGCTATTTAAAGTCTGCACAGGCGTCAGCTGAGACAAGGGAGGGTGTGTCTAAAGAACTGTGGATGGCTTGTCTTTCCCTACATCCCTCACTCTCAAAACCGACTCACTCAACTAGTGTGAAAAGGGTCTTCCTCTAAAGAAACACGTTTACCTTTGCTACTCTGCCTTTCTTCCATACTAGAAGATCTTTTATGTTTCTTTTCTCAATTTCCTTTTCTACTTGAGTGAATGTATTATTTCCTTCTTGTTTGTAAGAAAATTAGCAAATGAAGAAAATGTCCTGGCAAGGACAGGGGGCTCCATCTTTCATTATGCAATCTGAAAAGGATCTTGTGAGCTGTGGTTTGCCCTTGAGAACTGTCTGGATGCAGAGGGTTAGAACGCAGCTAATGGTGCACCCCTGTCCAGATCTTCAGATTTCCATGGCTCAGGGTGTTTCTGACAGCAGGGAGGTTTGCATGGGGTTGGGGGAGGGGCCCAGGGACTTAATAAATTGTTGTAGATGGAGGAGGCTTGGGAAGGGCTGAGCCATATTCCTATAAGAGCCTCAGGAGGCCGGGGTTCCAGACCTGATCCTGCATTGCAGGCTGAAGCTGGCTTATTGCTGGTAATTAAGGCAGGATCTACAGTTTCTGGGCATGCCTGGTGGGGGAGGGGCTGGATGTCTGGCCTTGGATGAGCGGCAGGAAAGCGAGTGTCTGCTCCATTGCACTTGCAGCTCCACCACTCCCAGCAGGGCCTGTTGCTGAGCAGTTTTCAGCACTAGGAGTCTTTACAAACCTGCTCTTCAAGGATGGAGGACTGTCTTTTCAAAGAAAACCAAGGCAGAATAGAAATAGTTTTTATTGAGAGTTTACTATAGGTTAGATATTGTGCCAGCACATTTAATTCTCAAAACATCTCAATGAGGGAATTTTAAATTGATGATGATGGTAAAAGATTAAATAATTTATTCCAGGCCTACAGTTAGCACAGAATGCAAATTCAGTTCATTGGATCCTGAGTTTGTGCTTTCAAGGCCTATGCTATTTTGTAGAGGTTGCAAGCTGGTAGCCTATGAAGCTGGATCTGCTCTTCAGCGGGTCTGGTCCCGACATTACAATATGGAAATGTCTAATAAAATTCAGGATTTCTGCTTTTCTTGAAAAAAATAATAAGATCTGCCAACCATGGCCCAATTTTTTGCGTGGCAATAATGAATTGGGGCTGAGTGAATGCTGCCTCTTTTAGAGGGGGCATCTCCCATTTCCCTGGAGATATTTTTTTCGTTTACACTGCTCCCTCTTACCTAACTCCTAGCCCATTTCAATCATTTATGGAACTTGCCTGACCCTTGTTAGCGTTTTGAGATTGTGACACTGCCTCCCATAGTGCAGGCTGGAATAAAACATCAGATAAGAGGAAGAGCTGGAATAGAGGAAGGAGGTGGTGAGGCCCCGTTACCTAAGCAAGCATCCTTGCTCTCAGCCACACCCTCAGAGAGCAAAAGCTTGTCACTGAGGCCAATTGGTCCCTAGTGTCATTTTCACGCTCACAGATGAGCAGAGAAAAGCTGGTTCAGGGTGGGGGAGAGGTGCACAGAAATCTCAAGAAGCACTGTAGTCTGAGACAAGCAACTTTCCTTGTCTGCTTTTAACAGATTGCTTTTCATAAAGCTTTGCCGTAGCTCTGCTTTATCATCCCTGTGTGAGCGTCCAGCTGGACAGAATCCGAAAGCTAAAAGCCTGCAAACTTGCAGAGAAGGAGGGCATTTGGCTGCCATTACAGCTGTATGGCCACACCAGCCTGCCTGCTTCTGGGTGATCAGGTGAGAAATTTCATCTGAGTCTAGAATTTCCTGCTGTATCAGTCTTCCCCGGGCTCCTGCAGAGTTCAGACTCATGTATCCACACCAGCAATCCCACCCTTTAAGAGGCTGAGGTGTCTTTTGGAGAGGAGAGTATAATTAAAATTAAACGATTTATTGGTTTTCTTTAACCAGGGGAATTAGCCACACTGGTCAAGGCAAGAACCATCATGAGGTGGTTCAATGTTGTGGTCCAGTTTTTGAAGTCCTTGGAGTGAGCCGAGAATGACCTCACATCTAATACCTCTAGAAAAACACTGTGATCTCCAAGCTGAGGCCGTAAGACCCCAGAGGGCTTTGTCTTAGAATGTGTCTTCTCTGCCTGAGTGACAACTAAGCTTGGGTGACTAACAATGAGGGTGACTAGGCTTCTCCCTAAGGACTTGTAGGGCAGCTGGTATTTTCCCACTTTCACAGGCCAGGAGATTCTGGCCCTATATGTGTGTGCTCTAGTCTCTTTCTCCCAGACTAGCTCTTCCAAGATCCTTTACTAAGACATGTCAGTGAAGCCCGTTCTTTCCTAAACCTAAACCTCAGAGGTTCCCCACGTTAGGGATGAATTAGGATGACTTCAGTCCTGAGCAGAGGCAATGTAGCAGACCCATAGGAGCAGAGTGTAGACTTATACATCCCTGGGTTTGTGTCCCAGCTCTGCTGCTTGCTAGCTGGGTTAGCTTACTAGTCACCTAACCTCTCTGAGCTATGGTTTCCTCATTCAAGGAGTACATAATGACCCTATCTCCCAGCATTGGAATGAAAACTCTTTGAAAGAATGCAGCATATGAAAGAGCTTACTACTATAGGAAGTGTTTAATAAATGGTCTTGCCTGCTCTGTCCCCTGCCCGTCTCTCTAATCGTGTCTCCTCCCATCTCCCTCTCTCACTCTCAGTGATGCTTCTTCTGATAGGAACATTCTTTCCATCCTTCACGCCACACTTGCCGATCTCCCTTTTCCAACCCCCTCAGATCACTGCCTTCCCTGGCCTTCCAGGCTGGATCAGGTCCCCTGGCTGAACTCTTTTCAACGACCTTGTACTTTCCCTTCAGAGCCCTTACTGCTATTTGTGAGAAATGCTACTATCTGTCTCTCCCACTACACTTAGAACTGAGTAAGAGCAAGGTTCAACTGTTTTGCCCACTCTTGTATCCTAAGTACCTGGCACATAGTAGGCCCTCAATTAACACTTGTTGAATGATTGATCAATGATAAAACTCAGCTTGAACTTTCTTTCAATTGTACAATAAATGGACAGTTAACAGTCGTGTTAAGAGAACATTATAACCATACACAAAAATTAACTCAAAATGGATCAGAGATCTAAACGTAAGAGTTAAAACTAGGAAACTCTTAGGAGAAAATGTAAGTGTAAATCTTCATGACCTTGAATTTGTCAATGGAGTCTTACAATGTGACATCAAAAGTACACATGACAAAAGAAAAAATAGATAAATTGGGTGTCATCAAAATTTAAAATGTTTGTATTTCAAAGGACACTATCAAGAAAGTGAAAAGACAACCCACATAATGGGGAAAACACAAGTCATATATCTGTCAAGGGACTTGTATATAGAATGTATAAAGAACTTACTTACAACTCAATAATAAAAAGATATATAACCCAATTAAAAAATGGGCAAGGATTTGAACAGACATTTCTCCAAAGAAAATATGCAAATGGCCATCAAGCACACGAAAAGATGCTCAATGCCATTAGCCATCAGAAAAACGTAAAAACCACAATGAGGTACTTCTTTACACTCACTAGGATGGTAGAATCAAAAAGTCAGATAATAGCAATTGTTGACAAGGATATGGAGAAATCAGAACTCTTATACACAGCTAGTGGGAGTGTAAAAGGGGGTAGCCACTTTGAAAAATAGTCTAACAGTTCCTCAAAAGGTTAAACATAGAGCTACTATTTGACCAGCAATTCCACTCCTGGCTGTATACTCATAAGAAATGAAAATATGTGCCTACACAAAGACTTGCATGTAAATGTTCATAGCAGCATTATCCATAATAGCCAAAAAGTGAAAATAATCCAAATGTGGCTCTTTCCCACAAGGAGTTATCAGACCAGTAGGGAAGACAAGCATATATGAAACAATAAGCAATACCAGGTGGGCCAGAATCAGATGCTACTTTGAGAGTTAAGAGCTGCAGTCCTGAGAAGGCACATAGCCTGGGAAGGTGGGAAATCTTGCAGAGGAGATATTTTAAACTCCAAGTAACAGAAATCACATCCTGTGACACTTGGTGATGGCACTACTTATTTTCTAGTACCACTGTCTGATTTTTCACATGGTTTAGTCAGGTCTGCCCAGCCAGATTGACTGTTTCATCTTTGTTTCCCTCCCAACTGCAAGCACAGAGCCTGAACCCCAACTGGGGGTGATTGGATTTTGGGATGAGGATGGAGCCAGACTCAGGATTTAGAGTTTCCTGTCTGAACTGACCTGTCTCTTCTAATCATGCCTGTGTCACTAAGGGCTTCCTTTTTGCATTTGTCAGCCTACCCTGTAGCCAGGGAGGGCAGAAGAGCATGCTGATGTTACTGTCTGGGGAAGTAACTGGAGAGCAGGAAGAGCAGGGAAGCTGGTCTTACTTCAAGGTCACCCAGAGGGCAAGCAGCTGGCTGATCAGGGATTAACATAGTTGCTACTGTCCTGCTAAGCCCACAGAGCTAGTTTGTTTATCTGTTTCTAAGATAGGTTTATAGTCATTTAAGGGAGAAAAAATCAGTCTGAACCTATCTTTATTTTAGGACTAAAATAAGTGTGTGTTGGGGGGTGAAGAGAGGAGGGTACAAATTACATCTTTAAGAAGAAAAAAAAAACACATGCAAATAATAAAGTTACCAGAAAAGTGTTGTTGATCCTCAATATTCCTGAGCCCCTCTGACATCTACATTCTGAGATGGGGAAGATTAGCTTAAGGCAGCCTCAGTGTTCCTTTGGCAAGTTTGTTCTATTTAATATATCATTTAATGTATTTGTTCATTTAGGCCATGACTCATTGCTTCTCTAAATTCTATTTTTAGCTATTGCTTCTCAGTTGGATTTTTCCACATATCAGATGTTCAGCTACGTGTCTAAGGGGACAGTATCTGCCTTGGGGCTGAAAAACTTACCATAGAGTTTTATTATTTGTAAACTGTGGAAGGTTCTGGTAAAAATGATTTTCATCTCCCCTCAAACTTGTTAAGACTGAAGCAGCACCCTATAGGGAGTATGTGATGAAAGGCAAAGTGTTTTAAGTATGTTATAAGGTATAATTCTGGGACACCCAGAGGAGGATGTTGGCTACCTACCTGCACATTACTGTCTAATACTTGAACATCTGACTCCTGACCCCCTCCTTAGAAAGGAATCTGGTAGCAACATGAACAGGGAAGAGCCATCAAATGTGCTGATATGGCAGAGGAGTGAGGTTGAGAGAAGCAGTGGCTCTGAAGGATGGAGAGTGGCCAGGAGAATGGATCTGGAGAAGGGTAATCAGGCCCTGAGAAGGCAGTGTAGGAACTTGAACCAAGACAGAAGGAATCTCAGAATAAACAGATTATGATGGAGACTAACCAAGATGGTGGACCACGTGGCTGCTAAGAAACGACCCTTTGTTAACCTTCATTTTTTTTCTGAGTTTATTACTGATGTATGCATATATTTATAGGTAAAAGCACAGAAAAGTTTTGGAATGATACACACCCAACTGATAACAAATTCTGGAGAGGAAAAAATGAAATGGGGGTTGGGAGAAGTGGAATGATTGCCTTTTCCTCTAAATACCTCTAAGTTGTTAGATTTCTTTTTAGTAACAAAAATGTATTCATATATTCCTTCCGTAACTAAAGAAAAAAATAAAAGACAACGGGGAGAGAGTATAAGACTATATACGTCCACTGTTAAAAAATAAAATTAGACTCATGGAACAAGGAGAAAAGAAAAACCATTCGTAATTCTTCCACTCAGATGTAACCTCACTAGGGGAGCATTTCTCGCCCAAGCCCAGAAGGGTGCATTTGCAGTCCAGGCAGAAAGTCTCCACTAGTAGAGAAAAGGGATGTCACACCAATAGGATTGGGGACAAGTGGCCAGAATCAGGCTAAGGTCTGAGCAGACAAAACCATTGGCCAAGTCAGGAAGAAGGTCACAGATCAGGGATTAGAGGGAACTGCACCAGCAAGAGCGACTTGGAGGCCTTGCTACTAGAGTCAGACGTTCATCCTCAGTCCTGTTTTCATTATGTGCCTGTAAATGATGTCATCAGCAAGAGGTCAGGCGTTACAGTTGGATCTTGCCCAAACTGGAAGCTGGGATTACACACAGAGTTAACACTACCACACAGATAGCTTATCCAAGGTCTCTGGTAGATGTGGGGCGTGGAGGGAGCTTCTAAAAAGAGAGGTCAGTGGTCTTACAGATCTGTCACAGATAAGGGAAGAGAGGCTTACAGTTGACACCAGAGTGCCTTAGAGTCTGGAAGAGCCTAGAAGCAATAATGAGGATTCGATGGGCTTTGGAACGCCCCTTCATTGTATGGACTGTCCGTGCCTTACACGGAGTTGGGGCACCCCGGCCTTCTTTCACTAAAGGTGCCGTGGTCGGGAGATGACTGAAAGCACCTACGCACATCCAAACGGCTCTGTGGCCTCAGTACACACCCTTGTTTAGGGAGCACCGGATCCAATGCCTGACTAAAGGCACAGCAGGAGGTTGTAATGTCCCCATTCTCCTGCGGCAGGGAAGTTGAACTGTGGCTTCAGAATGACTGTGTCCAGGACTTCCCTGGTGGCGCAGTGGTTAAGAATCCGCCTGCCAATGCAGGGGACATGGGTTCGAGCCCTAGTCCGGGAAGATCCCACATGCCGCAGAGCAACTAAGCCCGTGTGCCACAACTACTGAGACTGCGCTCTAGAGCCCGTGAGCCACAACTACTGAGCCCACGTGCCACAACTACTGAAGCCCGCGCGCCTAGAGCCCATGCTCCACAAGAGAAGCCACTGCAAGGAGAGGCCCGCGCACCGCAATGAAGAGCAGCCCCCACTCACTGCAACTAGAGAAAGCCTGTGCGCAGCAACGAAGACCCAACACAGCCAAAAATAAATAAGTAAAAATTAAAATTAAAAAAAAAAAAAAGACTGTGTCCAGGCCACAGAGAATGGGGTAGACTGGAGGGGTTCTAAGTAACAAGAGAAGTAGGAGAAAGGCATGAAAGCAAGAGGCACAGTTGGTAGAGGGGAAACACCCTCCGCTCTGTCCTCTGGGGAGAGAGCTAAATGCCTCCTACTCTGAGCAGAGGCGGGAGCCACAGGGAAGACCCTGCTTCGTGCCAACAGTTATGAAACAAGACATGCATATGGGTCCTTTGGCCTTCAGGACTTTAACTTTGGATTTCACGCATTTTTGGAGGAGGATGAAGACTGCCAGTTGTTGGATCTGCTGTGAACATTTAAAGAAATGTGCTCTTAATCTATCACAGCATTAAGCACCTCTTGAGATAGAGCCTGTCACATCAATAAGACATGAAACTCCTCTCTCTCAGCATATCTCCATATTTAACCATTTGGAGGGAAAGAAAACTTTCATGTTCATGTAGGATATAGATAGTAATCATCCAATAAACCTCGGTTCTATTTTTAGACACTCGTCTCTAGGCTTCTGGATACTGGACAACAATGCAGTGTTTGCAATGCTAAATCAAGAAATCAGTTTTTCATTTTAAGTGGAAAAATGCACTGTGTTTCTGGGTTTGCTCATATCCACTTTCACAAGTTAATTGCTTGGGAATACATATGCATGCCTTTTCCCCCCTTAATGCAGTCCTACACAAAACTGCTCACAGAGCAAATCCTCAACTAAAAACACTGTTTGAAAAAAATCTGTGAGACATAAAACAATAAAGCTTAACATGGCAGATTGCAAATGCAGGGCCTTGAAAAAACCAATAGATACTCCAGCCCTTGGAGGCTTCCAGTCTAATTGGAAGGAAGCCCCACATTCTTCTGCTCCTGTGCAGAGAAACGGAGGCAAGTCAGCAAGACCGTTTGAGGAGATCGTATTTTCTCCATCCTTTGGGATCCCCATCAGCTCTGCATGTAGCCCTACAGCATCAACTCAGAGAGCAAAGATAGTAGCAGCAGTAGCAGCACACATTTTATGAACGGTAACCCTGTGCTGGGCAGTACACTACATGCTTTATAGGCATTAGCTAATCTAATCATCACCACACTTGGTGAGGCGGGTACTATCCATTTTACAGATGAGGAAATTGAGACACCAGTAGAGAAGTGGTAGAACAACATAAAGAGGTCTCCAAAATACCCACCTTCCATCCGTTTCTGGCTGCAAGAGAACAAAGGCAAGAGAACTTTCTGTAGGATTCCAGGGTAAGAGGAGGGGCCAGAGATAAATGCAGGGACTGTGCCATGTTCTGATGCTGTGGGCCCCCAATGTGACCTCCAAGGCAGGATCAGTACTCTACCGAAGGCAGGTTGCATTGCAATTTTTGTTGTTGCTGTGATTGAGGGTCACATAAGCTGTCCCAAGTGGGGACAGGAAAGGACTGGTCCCCTCCGCCTGTCCCCTCTTTCCTTTGCTTATTCAGCATCTTCTCCCTCATGTTGGGAGCAGCTGGGGTTAGTGAGGTGGAACCCAAGCAGATCAATACCACGTGTGCTTAAGGATGTTGTTAGCAGTGTACTAATGCTTATCACGGATACATCCGGGATGTCAACCGTGCTGTAGAGGTTAAGTAGACTTTGTCTAATGTCAGGAGGTTCATCCTGCTGGAACATGGAACATTTTTCTGCCTCGCTCACCCATAGTTTTAAAGAAGGTAAACTATCTGCTGTTTAAATACTTGTAATAATGCTTTGTATGTGGTGTTTGCATAAATAATAAAAATCCCATCTATCAATGCGTACATAAAACATACATGTAAAACACACACACTCACTTTTTTTTTAATTAAAAAAAAATTTATTTGTTTATTTATTTATGGCTGTGTTGGGTCTTCGTTTCTGTGCAAGGGCTTTCTCTAGTTGTGGCAAGCGGGGGCCACTCTTCATCGCGGTGCGCGGGCCTCTCACTATCGCGGCCTCTCTTGTTGCAGAGCACAGGCTCCAGACGCGCAGGTTCAGTAGTTGTGGCTCACGGGCCTAGTTGCTCCGCGGCATGTGGGATCTTCCCAGACCAGGGCTCGAACCCGTGTCCCCTGCATTGGCAGGCAGACCCTCAACAACTGCGCCACCAGGGAAGCCCCACACACTCACTCTTAAAAATTGCATGCAGTTTTCCCTGTGCTGTAAGGTACTCAGATGCCAAATTTTTTTGCAAAATGAAAAATACGGTGGTAATGTACTTACATGTTTTGCAACACTTGTTTTTGTGTTTTTGTTTTTTTGGTCATCTTTTTTTTAACCGAAGGCATGGCACTATTGCAATGAATAATAACTTACGCAAACTTGAATTCCTTTCCTGATGTAGCTGCCACCTCCCCATGCAGGAGGGTCCTTCCTGGTGGCGAGCAGAGGTGCAGGTCTGTTCCACAAATGCCAGCTTCCCTCCAAACGGTGCCTCCCTTCTCTAAATTGTGTTGGGAGCCATGGTTCTCTGCTCAAGCTTCAAATGTTCTGTAGCCCTTTAAGAGCTGTGAAGAAAACAAGGAGACAAGCTCAGTAAAATGGAGGAAGGAAGTACTGCATTTTTCCTTCTTGCTAGAATATTTCCAGGAATGATTCTCCTCCAAATTAGGGATGTTTCACCGAATTTGGCTAACTGAGGCCATTCATACAAAAATAATAGCTATATAATAGGCCATGGATTCTTTCTCTCCTAAAGGACATTGCATTTTCAAGAAAATTCCTGCACAAATACAAATGCACAGAGAGATATTTTGTCAGATGTCCGGCCACACAGATAAAACTGCCCCATGTGTCATTTTTCTTACCAACACTCCTAATAGGGAAGGAGGAATCTTAAGTTCCTGTTACCAAAGGCATCCCTGGGCCCTGAAACACAATGTCAGAAAAAAGAAAAGAAAAGAAAATCCTTTTAAGCCAACAAATAATGATGGATCCCCAGCCATTTGGAAAGATGGAACTAACTACCTGTCTCCCCAGTACTAGAGACCTTTTATCCAAAGTCCCCCATAAGCTGGAAAGCTGCAGTCAGGGGGATTGTACAGATATTGGCCCTAAAAAGGAGCCCACAGATCTGAATTCCTTGCTGAGCTATTCAACAAAAAGAGCTGTATAAAGCCAAAGTGCTGAAGCAGCCCTGTGCAAGGCAGGGACAAGTGGGTAGAACTCATGCCAGTGTGAAATATTTATTTATGCAGCTGTTATCTTCCTGGAGCATGGCTGACCAGAGGTAGACTAGGACCTGTTTATTTTGTTATATTGGCTTCTGCTGTATTAATTTAGAGCAGCTTGTAAAATAAACTACAGGACCCTTTAGGCCTCTTTAAACTGGCTATGCATATAAATATTTAGGGGCAATAACGCAGACAATGCAGTAATATGCTCCCAACTACATGTGAAAGTGCTTGGTACACAATGAGAGACTAATAATAACATATAAGATATAATATATATACTAATATAGGATATAAGAAAATAAATAATGTATAATGTATATAACTTAAAAGATGTAATAAGAAAGAATAATAATCAGATATTATTCTCTACATTGCTGCTATTTACAAATGAAAGGGACTCTCACCTATGGGAGATTATTAGGCTCAACCTTGTGAGAGAGATCGGGGTTGGAAGGAATTCTGAAATAGATACACTCGTCCTAGGCAAGAGAAAGGTAAAGAAAGCCCTCCACCTGGATGGTTCTGACTTCATCTGGGTTGTTTGAGGTAATTCAGACAGTCTAGGGAACTCACAAAGCAGGTTAACCCTGTTGGAACTGAACAGCTTGTCTTTATAATGCAGGCAGCTCAGATCCCTGTAATGTTTACCCCCCACTGTGTTTCTGTGTTCTGCACTGTCTGCGGGACATCACCTGCAGCAGCTCCAGGAGAGGTGGAGCGCTCAACACATGAAGGATTTGTGGAAGAGCTGCTGAACTTAAAATGACTACCAAGTTGTCTTGAGGACCTTTAAACGTCCAGACATATCCTTCTTCTTTCTGGTCTAGTGCCTGTGGGCATGAGGACAAGAAGCCCATCCTCTACCGTGTCATTGCGTTCCATCTTCACTTTTCTCAGGGGAAGAAACTTGCAGCCTAGACAACTGAGAGCAGCAGTCTCCTGCCTTAAAGTGCCCTTTAAGAAATTATTTAACTGGGGCTTCCCTGGTGGCGCAGTGGTTGGGAATCTGCCTGCTAATACAGGAGACACGGGTTCGAGCCCTGGTCTGGGAGGATCCCACATGCCGCGGAGCAACTAGGCCCGTGAGCCACGATTACTGAGCCTGCGCACCTGGAGCCTGTGCTCCGCAGCAAGAGAGGCCGCGACAGTGAGAGGCCCGCGCACCGTGATGAAGAGTGGCCCCCGCTCGCCGCAACTAGAGAAAGCCCTTGCACAGAAACGAAGACCCAACACAGCCAAAAGTAAATAAATAAATTAATTAATTAATTAAAAAAAAAAGAAATTATTTAACTGAAATCCACCCGTGTTCTCATTATACATGTTATGGGTCCCTAAATATTTTCCAGGAACAGCTCTCTCCGCTGTTGTTATGGAAGGGCTGCAAAAGAGGATCCCTGCCTCAGACAAGTGAAGGCCACTGTGCCTCGAGGAAGGGAAGCAAGTCATCAAATCACACGGAAAGGTGATGTGTTGTTTGCGTTTATGTGTTTTCCTATAACCGTTTTTTTTTTTAAATCAAGATGATTTATTCGTATTGTTTTCATTGAATGTAATAGATTTTTTAGCCCATCTTCACCTCCACGTGACCTTGGGTTTTACGGTGTGATAACTGTGTTGATTACCATTGCGTTGGCTACAAATCAAGTCTAGAATAACCTGGATGACAGCGTGGCAGGGAGCTGCTGATAAACAGGGAAGCTCCGGTTATTAGATGGGGGATGACGGGGACTCGCACAGGAGTTACGGCCGGCATGTGGGGACAGTCTTCCCAAGAGCCGGTGGGACGGGATGAGAGAAGCACAGCCATGCTCTCGCCGACTTTGCCACGTGGTTTCCAGGCCTGCACTAGGGAAAGCAAAATGTGATCCCGTCCCTGGTCTACCTGGGCTGCTCCCAAGGCAAGGCTGCTTGAAACTTTGCACTGGCTTCTTCCCCAACCTCCCCACGTTAATAATAGCTCCCAATTTTTGAGCATTTTCTCCGTGCCATGCAGTATCTATGTGTTTTATAGGCATTGATTATCTCATGCTCACAACTACCCTGTGATGTGGATTATTTTTATCTCCCTTTTACAAATGAGGAGTCTGAGGTGTAGAGATTAGATAATTTGCTCAAGAAGTGGCTGGGCTACAAATGGAGGTTTGATGCTCACGTGAAGCAGAATATTGGAGCTTTTCTTTCTTTTTCTTCTTTAACATTCTTTTCCTCCCCCAAGGCCCTTGCCTTGCTCTTCAACCCTCTCAGCTTCAACTTTTTAGAGCTGGTGCTTAAACTCTCGCTGAAAGAAATGACAAACAACCAATTGCCTCGAACTTCAGTTTCTAGGTTTGTGTCAACATCTGGGGGTCAGATGTCTTCTTAGCAGCTGATGCTGGGGTGTTGGGAAGAGGGAGCAGGACTTTTTGTTTGTTGTCCAACAAAGGCATCGTGATGGAACTCCTGAGCAATGCTGAGATGCATTGAAAGAAAGGGACATTTAGAAGAGCCCGAGGTCTGAGGGGGCCTCTTGAAAGAACAACTACCGCTGAGGAGTTTTCAGACATCCGCCAGAGAACCCATTTTCTCCCAAAAGCATAGAACTTTGAGTACACATTTTAGCTGTGGCTTCTAAGGGCCTATTTTTATCACTGTCCGGTTATTGGTGAACAGAAATGTCTTTTATTTTCCATCGACACTGTCATCTTTTGCTATGTATTTTAGGCAGATAAGATTCTGTGAGAACAAAATGTCACCGCCACGTCCACTAAACAGAATAGGAGCAATTAGAAAGCTCTTCGATTTATTCTCAAGGAGACCATTTTCTTAACTAATACAGAGGGTTGCAGTCCTGTTTTGATTTTTTTGGTGGGACTTTTCAATATTAAAGATCTCAGATTTTTCAAAAAGAGTTTGTGGTTTGCATCTGCAGCGTAGAGATTTACATCTTGGAACTATTCTGCTTAGCATCAGGGCTATGTGAGCCACTGCAATTGTGTGTCCTCCTGTCCTGTCTCCTCCAGAGGACAAAGATTTCTGCCCAGAAGGGTTGACCAGCCACATTCACAGGTTCAGGTCCTGTTAACTCCTCAGCCCCTACTGGAGGAAGTCACAGAGCAACTTCCTGAGGGCTGCTCTTCTCCCTGCCATCCCTGGGGCAGTGGGACACTGCCAATCATGACGGCAGTTCACAAAGATGATTTGGGATCTGGTTGGACTTCTCTTGCCAGTACCTTATAGTAGCTGCTTGAGAAGCCTGCAGTCACCCTCTTCCCCTCTCCAGGGAAAACTGAATGAATGATCCAGAAAACAAAGGTCCTCTTTTCAAGGATCAAGACACCACACGCCCTAATTTCTCTTCCTGATAATTTTGCTATCAGAGAGAAACCTCTCAAGGATCGTATTTGTAAGGCGAAATCAAGATGGAACACTGCCCCATGGTCTGTTTTTCTAAGTGAAGGCACAGAAAACATGGAGAAGCATCTGACTTTGAAGCCCAGAAACCAGATATGAATTATAGCGTAAGAAATGTAGGTGTTCTGTAGGTGATGATTAATTAATTTAACTTTCAAATAGGTAATATAGTCACATGGGTCAAAACTCCAAAATGTATACAGCAAAAAGTTCCCCACTTCTCTGTGCCTTAGCCATTGGGTTTTCTCCTCTCTTGTGTATCTTTCCAGAGATATTCTCTGCATAGACAGACATCCCTCGGTATCCATGGGGGACTGGTTCCAGGACCCCCAAGAATACCAAAATCCATGGGTGTTCAAGGACCTTATACAAAATGGCATAGTATTTGCATATAACCTACGCACATCCTCCTGTATACTTTAAATCACCTTTAGATTGCTTATAACACCTAATACAATGTAAATGCTTTGTAAATAGTTGCCCGTGCACGGCAAATTCAAGTTTTGCTTTTCGCAAATTTCTGGAATTTTTTTTCAAGTGTTTTCAATCTGATGTTAGTTGAATCTACAGATGTGGAACCCACAGATACAGAGGGCCAACTGTACAAGCAAGACACGTATATATCTAGCTACTTTTCCCCCAAATAATAATAACCTGTTGTATTCAGCACCTTGGTATTTTTCTTTTTTCATTTTACAATGTATTTTAAAGATCTTTCGATATCAATACATAAAGAGCCTTCTCTTTTTCATGGTCACTCAGTATTCCACGAAGTGAATGTACTATTTTTTTTTTGTACTGTCCGCTAATGTTGACCAATAATTTCCTGTGTTTTGGCCATTAAAATCTGGACTAGTCACTGAGAGCATTGAAAATCTGCCTACTTAGAGGTATTTAAAAATAAGTTCGGAATAAACATGAAATTAAAAAAAAAAAAAAAAAAAAAGTTCGGGACTTCCCTGGTGGTCCAGTGGTTAAGAGTCCTCCTTCCAATGCAGGGGACGCGGGTTCAAGCCCTGCTCAGGGAACGAAGATCCCACATGCCACGGGGCAACTAAGCCTGTGTGCCACAACTACTGAGCCCGCGCACTCTGGAGCCCATACACCACAACTAGAGACCCTGCACACTGCAACTACTGAGACTGCGCGCTCTGGAGACCATGCGCCACAACCAGAGAGATGCCTGCGCGCCGCAACGAAGAGCCCGTGTGCTGCAGTGAAAGATCCCTCATGATGCAGCAAAGATCCCGCGTGCCGCAACTAAGACCCAACCCAGCCAAATAAATAATAAATAAATAAATTTTTTGAAAATGAGATAAGTTCTTATCACACAGCAATTTGAATAATGCCCGTGAGACAGTTCCTTTTGAATAGTGTCAGCTGAGGATTCCTGAGAACTTGGACTCCCGAATCTTCCGCAGCACGCCATAAGGCACTGGGTGGTTGCTAAGAAGGGTTCACCCACTTTTACAGCATTTTAAAAAATGAAAGTGAAACTTTAATAAATAATTTTGATAAAAACTTAACATCCATGTGTGCTTGAATGAGGGTTAGTCTAACATTTGCTTTTAAACCATTATAATTACAGTATTAAAATAGAAATTATTTGACATCTGCTCTGTTCTGCCATTGCACTTAACTGGGGTAACACTCCCTTTGCCTTATGGTATGCATTGCAAATACAGCAGAAAGGGATTAATTGCCTTCTAATTTGGAGCTTTAAAGATTCAAACTGAAGCTATAGTGATTAACTTTAAGCAACATTTGAACTATGTTTAATTATAGCCTTCAAATCCATTTTCCCCACTTTTGGAGCTATGTTATTTATGTCACTGACATAATAACATCTATTTTTTTAAAAATTTATTTATTTTATTTATTTATTTTTGGCTGTGTTGGGTCTTCATTGCTGCGTGCAGACTTTCTCTAGTTGTGGCGATTGGGGGCTACTCTTCATTGAGATGTGTGGGCTTCTCATTGCAGTGGCTTCTCTTGTTGCAGAGCATGGACTCTAGGTGCACAGGCTTCAGTAGTTGTGGCACGTGGGCTCAGTAGTTGTGGCTTACGGGCTCTAGAGCGCAGGCTCTGTAGTTGTGGCGCACGGGCTTAGTTGCTCCACGGCATGTGGGATCTTCCCGGACCAGGGCTCGAACCCGTGTCCTCTTCATTGGCAGGCAGACTCTTAACCACTGCGCCACCAGAGAAGCCCCATAGCATCTATTTTTGATAGATCTCAAGACCATGCTTCAGCAGCCATACTGGGAGAACAAAGGCCCTCAGAACATGTGCTGGAGGGGAAAAAAGACAATGTGACTGCAGGAACTGACAGCAGATGGGAGAACCTATCTTCCTGAAATCCAGTTTGGAGATCTTGACTTGAAATAAATTACCAGGATGACCTGTTGAGTTATAACTGAGAACAGGGTGAGTGGTGCTCCTCCCAGGACTCACTCTTAGGAGCCTGTGAATTAACTGAATTGTGCACGGGCCATTCAGAGACTCAGACAAGAGGCCTTGTTGCCATGACTCCTTTATGGATGAGAGCTGAGGCCAGGCACCCAACTTCCTCTCATTGTAGTTCCCGTGCCAGGCACACACTTGGTGCTCAATGTGTGCTTACTGAACTGAGCTGTTACCAGTGGCCTCACTCTGGGCATGAGACAGTGAAGGAGTTTATGGATGTTAACCACATATTGTCAAGTGCGGAACAAAACCAACCAACCAACCAACCAACCAACCAACCAACCAAATAGGGCATGAAGAGGGGGATTTACTGAAAAGCTAATGGAGCTTAAACTTCAGGACCCCTGATGTGTACAGCCCCTTCCAAGGCCCTGTACATATATTTGTATTCATCATTTTGATATGTTTTCTTAAGAGAAGACCCCAAATTTCATAAGCTTCAGATCCACAAAATCTATATCCTCTCTGGTACAAAATAGCATATAAACACAATTCCATTTTCAAAATGAAAAATGCTAATTTTCATTCTTAATGGAAAATTCTGTTCAAAAACAGAATAACAAATCTATATGCAACATACACACAAACATACCCACAGGAAGGGTATATATCAAAAATGTTCAAACCGGTTTTCTCTGAAAGTGACTATTTATTTATTAATTTGCTATTTTCTATTTTACTGGAATGATCAAGTGAATTAGTGCCATGTTAAAACTTACATTTTTTTCCCATGTAAAGAAGTATGCCTTTGAACTCACTAACCTTTTCCCAAACTTTTACTTCCAGTCAATCAATATCATATTTCTCTTCATCCAGCACTAGGAATGAAGTTGTCTTTTTAGCTTCCTCGTAATCATAACTCTAACTTGGGGAAGTGAAATGAAAATATATGAGCTAAACTGGCTCCCTCTGGGTTAAAATCTTCATATTCACGGAAGGACGCACGTCGCTATTTGGCAGGTTTTTTCAGGAAGTTGATAAAAGAGTCAAGAGCTTCTATTTCCCACCCGCCTTGGTTCTGTCTCTAAGCCCCTCACCCACACGGTCATACTCTGCTTCAACACCAAGCGTCTTCAGCCCTGCTAACTCACGTCTCTCACCATCACATGGTAACGAACTTGAAATCGGAAACTCTGGGGTTATGGAGGGGACAGCTGGCCTTCAGGTCTTTGTCCACAAAACCCAGGACAGCAAAGGCTGCGTCCCCTGAGTTCAAGTCTCCGTTAAGATGTCTGAGAATTAGAATCTTAGAATTACCTTCATCAACAAGAACTGTTGACAAGTCGTGTCGAGCACTGTTCTTTCTCTGTCTCCCATACCCTCACTCTCAGAGCCCAATCTGTCGAGTTTTTCACCTGTCCCTACATCCTGGGCCAGCAAACAGGAGTGGGCAGGAGGCAGTAACATTAACGTTGTCCTGAGGTTACTACTCCTGTCCTGCTGTATTCTCTGTGACCCTTAAAGAAGACCACAGGGGAAAAGACCGCACTGTGAGTACGTGTTTGTGGTCTTGGTGGGTTTGACTAGGAGAGAAAGAGGCAGAGTTGAGGGTTAGGAGCTGACTTGGGGACCATGGCATATGTCTGTAGAATTTCACTAATTTATTAACTTGCTCACTCATTCAGTTTTTCAAGCATTCAACAAACATATATTATGTTCTTACTACGTGCCAGGAACTGTTTTATATGCTGTGGATACAGACAAATGGGGATGAAACAGATAAGAACATTGCATTTAGGGATTCACAATAAGGTGAGGTCATTTCCTGGTCATTTTTAGTATAGTTGTAACTTTTATAAAAATAGGCAGACACAGAAACATACACCCAAAAATACAGACTAGCAATCTTCTACCTTTCTAATAAAATTCAATTATAATTAAGTCTATGCCTCAAAAACATTAGCATGGCTGGAAACCCCAGTCTCAATTTAGTATTCCATAGGGGTACCAGCCCCCAATGGAAGATGAGAGAAGGAATAGCACTAGTCCAGGAAATGAGGGTTCTTCTGGAAAAGAAAACACTTAGAACAGTGATAGGCACATAGTAAGCACCATGTAAGCATCAGCTATCATCATCATCGTCATCTTCATCATCATTTTAGGCAAAAGAGACAGCAAATGCACAGGTTTGGAGGGAAGAGAGACAGCATGGCATGTCAAGGAGTTTAAAGGAACTTGTGATCAGCATAGGTGTGGTGAGATATTGGGCTGGAGGGACAGGTAGGGGACAGGCCATGGCCCTAGGGAGCCACTGTCCTTCACGTCCCCCTCCCCTATGTTAAGCTCTTCTTACCATTCCCCTAGACTTCTGCTCAAGTGAAATATGACTTGGCATCTCTGCGTCCCGTTTATCTATTTTACCGTATCCTGGTCGTAGCTGTCATAGTTTCCCATCATTCCTAAAACAAGGCTCCCCTTGGCTCACTCTCCTACTTAAAAACCTTCAGTGGCTGCCCGTTGTCCATGGAATTCAACCAACTGTCTCAATGTGGCATGCAAGCATTTCTGGGCTAGGGCTGCAGCTAACCGGTCCAGGGTTCTCTTTTCCCATCCCCAGTGTGACCTCTATATTCAGCCACATGCGGCCTCTTGCTTCCAAATGCCCCCCTGCCATCAATATTCTCCCTTCTCAATCTTTTTTTTTTGTTGTTGTTCTTATTTGTGGCTGCGTTGGGTCTTCGTTGTTGCGCACGGGCTTTCTCTAGTTGCAGCGAGCGGAGGCTGCTCTTGGTTGCGGTGCGTGGGCTTCTCATTGTCGTGACTTCTCTTGTTGCGGAGCCTGGGCTCTAGGCATGCGGGCTTCAGTAGTTGTGGCGCACGGGCTCAGTAGTTGTGGCTCATGGGCTCTTGAGCGCAGGCTCAGTAGTTGTGGTCCATGGGCTTACTTGCTCTGCGGCAAGTGGGATCTTCCCAGACCAGGGCTCAAACCCGTGTCCCCTGCATTGGCAGGTGGATTCTTAACCACTGCGCCATCAAGGAAGCCCCCCTTCTCAATCTTTTGAAATCTCTGCCCCTTTCAAAGCTCTTCTGAAGGCTGCCTCATCTGTGAAGTCTTTTCTCAGCCTCCCAGTGGGTTGTGTCTCCTTCCATCTCTGAAGCCCCACTTTGTGTTTCCTCTGAGGTCCTTTTATGACGCTCTGCACCAGTCTGTTTCCCAGCACAAGGTCGTAAGCTCTCTGAAGTCCTTCCTTGTCTGGAGAATCTTTTGGGATGAGCGCTCTGTAGAATACATTTTAGCGAACACAATGGGAAGGTCCGGAACCAGATCCCAGGGTGGGCTCTTCCACATCCCCACTGCTCAGGTCTGCTTTGCTTTCTGATGGAGGGAGACTAGGGGTCCTCTAGAGAGTGAGGCAGAAAATTCGTGGCCAAAGCAGGATGGAGGCTATAGCCACACTGCAGCCCACCAGGTTCACAGGGTTGTCAGAAGGTTGAATAATGCAAAATATTCAAGTATAGGATTCTTTTTAATAGAAGAAGCAGTCTTTAAAATTGCCTCACATTCATTCAACAAACACTTGAGAGCTTCTTATGGGCCACACTATACACCAAGCTCCATGGATATAAATTGAATCAGCCAGGTACTGTTCCCAGATGCCCCAGCCTCCTGAAGCTTATACGCTGACCGGGCAGACAGGCTTTTAAATGGCTTTTTAGGTTATTTTCAGGAGCATAGAAAAATTAGCAATAAGTAAGGGAATAAATAGGCTCAAGCCAAAAACATGTTCTAAAAAAATCGAGTTCTATTTAAAATGCAAATAAACCCTTGAGGCAAAAGATACTTTTTGCTTTTCTTTGGGGTACAAACTGTCCCTGAAAAATAGAAAATCCTTTGGACTGAATTCATGTACTATTTAGTAGCATGAGAAGAAAGTAAAAACAAACATTGAAGGTCAAAAATGGGGATATAGAAAAATGGAGCACAGTTAAGTAAGGGTTATTTCAGGGAGAAAATCAGCAATGACCACGTGTGCTGGGTTTAATGAAGGATCCAAACATAGAACCCATAAACAACCTAAGGTGGCTTGAAATTTATCAAACAGGTCAGGCTCTGTGACCAACACAGAAGCCTGGAAATGTATACTTTGCTTACTCCTTCTGCAGCTGGCTGGGATACACAGTCTAGAAATAAATTCCAAGTTTGGGCTAAGTGATGGAGAAACTCTAAAGCTACACTCATACTTCCATGATGACTCCATCATCAAGCTGTAGTGGGGACCCAGTCACATCAGGCACTGTACCCAGTCCAGTGAAAAAGAGGTGAAGAGAAATAAGCCCTACTGCCTAAGGCTTGCAGACGATGCTGAGGTGATAAGAGAAGAGATGCTCTCAGCGCTTCCTGTAACTATAGCTGACACCTATTGAGTACCTAATATGTGCTTGATACTGTGCTAAGCACTTGGTTGTTTTTTAATGTCATTCAATGCTCATTTGAAATAAGTACTGTCATCACCCCATTTTAGAGATAAGAAAATTAAGGCACAGAGAGGTTAAGCAACTTGCCCATGGCCGTTTCTGCTGTTGGGTCCAAGAACCAGAATGAACTCAGAGCCTCTGTTTGTAACCTCTGACCTGCTCCCTTTCAAAGACTACGTTTTCCACCGGGGCATAAAAGAGACACTTCTTGTAACATTTACCCTGCTGTTCACTCTACCAATGTGAACTTTTCTGTGATTAGGTTGTCAGTGTATTTGAAAGACAATGTAAAATAAAGTGAATCATTTCTCTCTGTCAAAGTGGAGCTAGAGCTGGGTAAGCGTAGGGTCAGGGTAAGTTGTATCAGAAGCCAAAGGAAATAAGGATAAAAACATGGGCAGAGGCAGAATCCCTCAGAAAAGGGGTGATCAGGAACTGACAGTGCAGCCATGTTTGATTGGCACGGCCAGTTGGCTTAATTCCCAGTGCATTGGGGCCCAAGGGAGATTCAGAGGGGAGGGTGACACGGGCTCACTTCAGAATCACGGACTCACAGGGAACTGTTGAGAAAAGAGGTCGTTTCAGAAAGGGCTCAAGGTTGGGAAGAAAGAGGTGCAAAATAACGTCAGGGACTCCTCCTGGATACAAAGGCTGAGGAAGGTGAAAGGAGTGGCATGACCAGTGCCCAGGAGAAGTACGTCAGCCGGGACGGAGGCAGGCGGCCAGCCTTCCTGGGGCAGCTGCACCTGACAGCCTTTCTACAGACTGGCACTTCTGCCAATCCCATCGCCTGATTCAGGGAGAGTGGGGACCCTACAGATGACTAGTGTCACCAGGAGGAGCTGGGATTTAAGTAAAAGGGCAGAAAATTCTCTCTTCTAGTCAAGACTCCGAATTGCCGGCAGTAGCCAGATCGCCCCCGAAGCACAAGCTTGGAGTCACAGAGTGTTTCATGGTGAGTAGAGGGAGGCGAGGCAGAAGGAGATGACCAACAACAGGGAACTGAAACCCCCATTCTGGGAAAAAAAGATTCTAGTTTACTCAGTGTCTATAGAAAAACCTTGTCCTTGGAAAGCTCTGAGAGTGCAGGGGGGTGTCCAGAGGGAGACAGGGACACAAAGGTGGTTCCTCCAGCTTCCTTGGACTCATTCTCCTTAGCACATACGTATCAATACATCCCCAGGGCAACCCCACTTGCGGAGGCCAGATCGGGTATGGGGGCTGCCGGGCGTCCTGCTTGTACCTGCCGTTAATACCATGTGCGTGAGTCATTGAATGAAGAACTGGAGGGCTCCCGGCCTGGGATTGGAGACAACCAGATTCACAGTGGTCTTTCCTCCCACTTGGGGTTCCAGGTGCTGAGAAGGCCAGACTAACAATGAAGGACCCTGTTCAAGGTGAGAGACTGGACACCCAGGCCACCCCTCAGTCCTCCCCTGGGTAAGCCTGTATGGAAACCACAAACTTGGGTGTATTTCTGTTCTAGCGTCCCCATGGGGCAACTGGACTGGCACGTGATGTTTGCTTGCACACCTATTCTGTAGCCTGCAACAGTTTACTAGCTGTGTGCTGCCAGGATGGGGTGAGCACGTGTGGACAGTTATAAACGTGAGCCTCAGAGCCAGGGGAATCCCAACACTGTTGACCTTGACGGCACCTCTCTGAGCCTTGTTTTCTTCATCTGGAAGATGGGCTGATGAGAGCGTGCACTCCATGCTGCCTCTTCCCCTGTGTTCATCACTCACACACTATGCTGCCTTCTTCTGTTTCTCACACACCCTGAACTCAATCGCATCTCAGACCTTCCGGAAGGCTCTCCCCACCGTTCTTCCCACGGCTGGTTCCTTTTCACCCTGCAGGCTTCACTCAAATATCACCCTTCGCCACACAATCATACCTTCCTTGGCCAGACAATCTCAAGTAGCTTCTCCCCCAAACTCAAGTTCATTTTTTTATTCTGATCTACGGTCTTCACAAAATTTGCTACTCTTTGAAATTATCTTGTTTACTTGTTTACACACTGATTTTGCACTCACTCAGTAAGAACTCACCTTACTCCTTATGGAAAATTATACCCTATGTCTCCCCTATTTCCCTTCCCTGCTTTATTTTTCTTCTTGGCACTTACAGCATACTATTTAATTTACTTCCTTCTTTAGTTTATTGTCTGTCTTTTCTCCACTAGAATATAGCTCTGTGAAGGCAGACATTTTTGTTTGTTTGGGTCACTGCTGTATCCTGAGTGCTTAGCAGGACACTTGGCACATAGTAGGTCATCAATAATGTTTACTGGTCGGAAGAATCCATTAGTTCATAGTCTGTCCCTCTCCACTGGAAAGTAAGCACTACTCGAGCAGGCACTTTATCACCCTGTTCACTGTTGCACGTAACAACTCCATAAGGGCACCCAAGAAATATTTGTTCAGTTCATGAGTGGCACCCATTTTATAGGGATATCTGAAGATTCAAATGAGATAATACCCATAAACTTGGCATAAGTGCCATGCACATTGTAAGAGTTCAGTAAAATTTAAGATGCAATTACTATTAAAAATTGAGCTTTTGGTATTGAAACTGTAGAAACTCTTGTGCTTTCTTGATTTGGGTTTCAGAACCCAGGACACCTCATATTTGTACCCTGAGACTTTGCATCTGCTTCTGGTTCACAGGGGACCAGGCAGGATGGGGCCCCTAGAACTTGATCCTGGTCTGGGAAATACTCTCTTTATTACCCTTTCATGGTAAAACAAATCTTTTTGTTGAGTCGACTTGGAATATTGAAGCTCAACTGTTAACAAGTGCTATGTTAAATTACATTAAAGTCAAGGTTTGAGCATTTCACACCAGCTAACAGTGCCCCACCCCTTGGAAACCTGATTGGCTTTTAGGTCAAGGTGAGTCTAGAAGGAATCTATCCATGTTAGACACATCCTGGCTCTTCCAATGTTTGCCATGTGTTTTCACTCTCGTGCTGTTTGATTTTTAGTAAACGGCTGTGTTTTCCTATGCCCAGTGAAACTGCATTGAAGCAGAGGGGTTGTCTGGCAGAGAGGCCAGCAGTTTAGAGTAGTGTATGATTTTCTCAAAAGAGGGAAGCCCAGACCCAGGCCCGCTATACACTGGGTTTCCACCATGAAGAGTATTTTTTTTTAGGAATGGAAGGCCATGTTTAAGCTTTCAGTCCCACATTTAGGGGACTCTTCTGATACAATAGACACATCCTCCCCCAAAAGGAATTTAACAGTTTGATGACCTGGTAAATCCCACTATTTGAGGCTTGAAAGTGGGCATGAAAGCCTTTGAGAACCCAACTTGCAGCTGATTTTAAGTATTTGCTCTGACTTTAAGAGCACTGGGAACTTGGTGAATATCGTACCTGAGGTTCACTGATTGTCTTTAGACAAATCCTAATCTCGCAGGTGTAGCCTTGGAAGGAGAGGAGAACCTGGGTGAGTTCCTGATCAGGTTAATTGTTTGCAATTGGCTGCCTAAAAATAAGACATGCTACATCTCCAGACCTTTGGAAGTATGGTGGCAACCAAGATTTTTATTTTTAATGCCATGTTCCTACAATAGCAAATGTCTGGAGAAGAATGGAATCTACCAGTATGTGTCTGGAAGCCTTACCCCGTGGACCCCCCAAATTGACCGATGCTGCACATCCCACTCTACCAGCTCCTCCACCCCCAGGTTGGCCCAGGTTCACTGCAGATCTCAAGGCAAAGAGCTGGACCTTCACAACTGTCTTCACCCTCCCAGAGACCTTAAAGCTCAAGAAAAATGGAAATTGGCGAGCCCTCACCAGTGATGGGGAATCCCTCCCCTGGGAAAAGCAAAGGCTAGAGCCCAGCTGCCTTTTATTCTTTGTTAGACTAGCTAATTACAGCCTTAACTCACAACTTTTCTCCTCATTCAAACCTGAAACCCGGACAACTCCCTTTTCTTGCATAATATCCTGGAGTTACCACTGCAAAGGAAGATGTGTGACAGGTAAGTTGCTTTCTCTATTTCTAGACTAACTAAGGTACATGTGAGAAGTGATGTAATCACTGACCATGAAAATGTTGTTAAATTATCTAAAAAAATGTTTGTTGCAGTTTGCTATCCATACATCTAGGAGTCACAGTCAGTATTCTGTGAGCACATTTTTGAGGCCTGATACATTTCATATAACAACCTCCTCTTTGAAAATAGTTTTTAAAACAGAATTAGCACAAAGCATTGATGTCACTTTTAAAAGTGGTATTTTAAAATGAGCTTAAAGTGCTATTAAGTTGTAACCACCTTACAAAACAATATGACTAAATATAAAGCAATACAGTACGAGCTGAGCTCACAAGTTTGAAACGAAATTTTTAAAGATGAAGCAAGCAGTGAAATTCACATTCTGTTTAAGCAGATCTTCTGGTACTCCCATTGTATCTCCTTTTCCCCTATTCCAATAATTTGAATTTTTTTAAATTATGGCAATTTGAAGAGTTCTCAAAATAAGATCTACCTTCGTCTCAGTAACAACAGACATATGGTTTTATTTACCTTGAATTATAAGTTGGTGTATTTTGGATATTTTTTTCAATCACACATACAGCAAAACTTTATCTATACAAAACTCAGCTATCCTGAAATCTCAGGGAGACAGGGGTTGGCTCAGGACCACAAAAAAATTAAAATAGATAAATAAATAAGTAAAAGAGGCCTCTGGTTAACCAAATAAATTTTGGAAAATCTATGCACTAAAGCTCATGCACTTGATTCAAGTGGCAAATCAGAATCTGTTTTGGCCTAGTTGACTTACCATTCTAAACTTACAGATTGGGACTTCTCTGGTGGCACAGTGGTTGGGAAACCGCCTGCTAATGCAGGGAACACAAGTTCAAGCCCTGGTCCGGGAAGATCCCACATGCCGCGGCCCGTGTGCCACAGCTACTGAGCCTGTGCTCTAGAGCCTGCGAGCCACAACTACTGAGCCCACGTGCCACAACTACTGAAGCCCGTGTGCCTTGAGCCCGTGCTCCGCAACAGGAGAAGCCACTGCAATGAGAAGGCCGCGCACCGCAACGAAGAGTAGCCCCCACTCACCGCAACTACAGAAAGCCTGTGCGCAGCAACGAAGACCCAACGCAGCCAAAAAAATAAAAATAAAAAATAAACTTACAGATTAAACACTACATAAAAAAGAGGGAGTTAGAGATATTTCTTCAAGGTTATAACATTATCATCATCAGTAAGCGATGGCTGAAAGCTCATCAGCAATGAAGGAGGTAAACAAACCAAGAACCAAGAACCAGCCAGTGAAATTGCCTATATGAAGTAGATATTTATTTATTACAGGGACAAAATCCCAAGAGCTGTCACTGTGTTTCAGCTAATGTTCACAATGATAAACCTGAGTCATCAAAGAAAGTTAGATTTAGAACATTCCGTGTACAAATGGAGAGAAATGTTTAGCCAAACAGAAAATTAAGCTATTCTGAGTTATTCATTCATTCAGCAAATCTTTACTGAATATATTTATTTATGTGCCAAGTACTGTGCTAGGCAGGTCTTGGGGACACACAGATACTGAGATAGCAGTTCCTGCTCTCAAGAAACTCACATTCTGGGACTTCCCTGGTGGCGCAGTGGTTAAGAATCTGCCTGCCAACACAGGGGACACGGGTTCGAGCCCTTGTCTGGGAAGATCCCACATGCCGTGGAGCAACTAAGTCCGTGTGCCCCAACTACTGAGCCTGCACTCTAGAGCTCACGAACCACAACTACTGAAGCCTGCACACCTAGAGTCTGTGCTCTGCAACAAGAGAAGCCACCGCAATGAGAAGCCCGCGCACCGCAACAAAGAGTAGCCTCCGCTCGCTGCAACTAGAGAAAGCCCGCATGCAACAACGAAGACCTAACGCAGCCAAAAATAAATAAATAAAAATAAATAAATTTATAAAAAAAAAAACAACTCACATTCTAAGTCAGAGCTTTCAAAGTATGGTCAGGGAACCCCTAGGGGTCCATAAGATCCTTCCAGGCTATGTTCAAGGTCAAAGCTATTTTTATTAATAATACATACTAAGATGGCATTTGCTTTTTTCCCACTGTTTTGGCATTTTCACTTATAGTGCAAAAGTAATGGTGAGTAAAACTGCTGGTTCCTTAGCATGAATCAAGACAGTGGCACCACACATACTAGTAATCATTGTATCATTCACCCCCCATGCACAGAAAGAAACAAAAACAAACAAACAAACAAAACACTCCTGCCACTTTCACTGCAGAATGTCCTTGACATAGCAGGAAAAATGATCAATTTTATTAAATTTCAACCTGAAATATATATCTTTTTAATATTCTATGTAATGAAATGGGAGTTATGCATGAATCACTTTTGCTGCATGTTGAAGTATGATAGTTGTCTAGAGGAAAAACACTTGTGTGATTGCTTGAGTTACAAGCTGAACTAGCCACTTTTTTAATGGAACACAATTTTCACTTGAAAGGGTGATTGACATATAAACTGTGTTCAAACTTGGGTATTTGGCAGAAGTTTTGTCAAAAGTGAGAAAAGTGAGCCTATCACTTCAAGAAAACAACCTGTATTATTGGTTGCCAATAATATAATTTCAGCTTTCAGATGACACTTTGAGTTTTGGAAAACTAGAGCTTGCAGCTTTCCAATAATGAAAGATATGTTTGATGAGAATGATACTAACAATTTTTTAATATTATATAATGAACTCGTCAAATTAGAATGATGTGTATAATTCAGTGAACCAATCTTTTCCAGATTGCCAAAATGTATGTTACAAAATCACGCATGGATAAAAAATTTCACTCAAAGTGAAGAATGGACCAAATGGATTTTAATATAACAAAATACAGAAAGTTCATTGATTTGCTTTCACATTACACATTGAACATAAACTTTAAGAATCTACCACTTGTTGAGTTTTAGCATAGAATCAAAGAAGAATATCCACAATTACCTGAAAAGGTTATAAAACTATCTTTCCCTTTTCCAACTATCTGTGTGAAACTGGATTCTCCTCATATACTTCGACCCAAAAGAATTTATTGCAATATATCGTATGCAAAGGCAGATAGCAGAGTCCATGTACAAATGTATAACAATGCCATTTAAAAATGTATAACAATGCCATTTTCTCTCTGAAATTTTTGTTTTGAAAAATATAATTTTCATAAAAACATGTCCTTAGATGTTAACATGTAATAAGTTTATTACCATTATTTTTAAATGAATTGATAAAACTATTTTAAGAATTTCCCAATTTTAATTTCTAATACAATAAATATCAATAGTGATAGCCACATTTACAAAAGCTCTTCAGGGTCCTTAATAATTTTTAAGAATACCAAATATCCTGAGTCCAAAAACTTTAAGAACCACTGGTCTAGAAAGAAGACACAGACCTATCAGTCACTGATTCTAACCTATTTCTATATGGACTTTGATAGGAAGAAGCACAGGATAACATGGGAGACTAGGGGATCCAGCCCAGTCTTGGAGAGTCAGAGAAGGCTCCCTGGAGGAAGTTATCTCTATGCTGGGACTTGATGGTTGAGAAGATAGCATAGTAAGAGGGGTAAGATGTTTAGTATTTAAGGAGGAGCTGATGAAAAGGTCCAGAGGAAAGAGAGAGTATGGCTCATTTATGAAAATAAAAGTTACTTGGCAGAGCTAGAGACTAGTTCGTGATAACCTAGATTGTTCTGCTTATATGATCATTTCAATAAAATGAGCATATATGTGCAGTGAAGGGTAAAAAATGGACTCTCTCTCAAGTATGCATAATACTAATAAAGGGGGGAAGGTGGAAATAGTCTCTGGCGTGCTGTAAATATTTATGGAAGGTTGAAAAGAACCACCTTAATAAGTTGGCACAAATATTTAATTAGAAGTTGTAGTCTACATTCCATAATATCTCTAAACTTGAGCCAAAATTCAGACTATCTTTAAAAGATTTTTTCATGTTTAAAAGAATTCTAATGAGATATTTAAAGTCTGATTTGAATTTGAAATATTACATGTTAAAGTTTAAAGCCTTATATTCTTTATAAATACTATTTTCACCCCGATCAGTGGTAGTTATCTCATGAATTCAGATTATATCCAACAGCGATTTCCTCTAAAAGTGTCATAGATTGTAATGTCAACTTCTCCACATCTTGGTGGCTTCTTTGTCATGTCTGCCATATGGTCATGGTTTCCTGTTTTTTCATTTCCATTCTCTTTAATAGAGTCTTCACATCACTCTAAAGAAAACCTTTCAGTCAAATGCCCTGGAAAACTCCACCAGGAGTGAGATGTTGGCAGAGGCCAAGGTAGGCATGTGTCCTGAAGACCAGGTAACCAGCAACTCTAAGAGGCATGTTCATACTCAATGCCCCTAGTCTATCCCATGGGTATTCATGAGCTGGAACAGAGCTTCTGAGAGTGATTTTTTCTCTTTTTGGTAGGAGTTCAGAAGAAGCAGAAACAAATATTTCTGGCTCAGAGGTTGGGCTCTGTTTAACTGGTATCTTGGAACAGAAAGCCACCCGCAATCACGTGACTGCAATCTTTGGATGGCAGGCAGGCTGCTGTTACGTATTATAGAATTAGGATTCACTGTGAAGAAAATGCAGTGGCCAAGGCTGTATTGCTATACTTCACAAACCATCTGAAGGGCTCTCTTTATTCATAAACATTTATAGGGCACTCCAGAGATTATTTAGTCAACTTCTGTTTGTAAGTCTGCATGCATGTTGCTTTATCAGTATATCTTCTGCATTATATGTTGCATGTTGTTTTGTTTGTCTATATCTTTTGTGGTTCCTGAGACTCTGAAAGGACAAAATAATACAACCATGGGTGGATTATAGTGTGACATTTTTTATAGTCTATTGTACTTTAAGGTACTATCAAAAACAAACCAAAAAAGCAGCAAAAATATGTCAAACCAGTAAAACTAAGTAGTTTAAAAATAAGATCAACTCTGGAACTGTGGACACCGCCTATATCTCCTAAAAGATTTAAAAGGACATCAGACAGTTAACATACTGTATCCCCAGCAACTAGCAGTGTGTCTGACACCCAGTGTGTATGTAGTAAATGCTGAATGAGTAAATGAATGGATGACTGAATTCTATGATATAGAAATGATAGTTATGCACAGTTTTCAAACGAGGAAATTGAGACACAATGAGGTGAGGTAGCTTGTCTAATACACACAGCTAATAAAAGGTGGGATTGGGCTTGGAAGTCAGGCAACCTGACTATAAACTCGATTAACCTCTATGCCACGCTTGAACATACCGTTAGTGAAGTTTTCAGAGATCATTTATATTTAGGTAATGTGACATTTTTCCATCAAATATGATGATTGAATATTTAATAATTATTTTTTAGGATGAAAGGTCAGACTGACAAATAATGGTCTAACTTCCTCGCTGTCAGTAATCACTTATTGGGGTCATCTCATTGGTGACAGTGAGGGGATGGTGGATGAAAATCTCAGGGGACAGCACGTGTGGCTCCAAGACTAGCACAGTGGTCTTCGTGTTCATATGACCTAAGTAGCCCCCTCTTGCATGCTTCCCTGCTGTGTGCCCCTACTTCATGCTGCTGTCACGATTAAGGTAAAAATGCTTTTCCAGATCAAATCAGAACCTTCTTTTACAATTACCATTTGGTTTGGTTTGTTTGTAATCCTGATGATTAATACATTTTGAAGTTTCAAATACTTAAAAGGCAGTCGATTTTTATATTTGCCACAGGAGGGACTATGGTTTAAAAGGCTGAGAAACGACGATATAGTCATGTTGCCTCCAGGTTATAATAATACCTGTTAGTGATGGTCCTAATGACCTTCCTGTGCCGGTTTTATATCCTGGAAAATGGAAGCATGGGAATTGAGAGAGACAATGTTTCTGAAGCCTGCTACAAGCTGTGAAAGCAGTACAAATGCCCAGTTACACGGGGGCTGTTCTGAGTCTGGTCATCACCCCACGCCCCTTTAGTTTTGGCAGATTCTCCACACTCCTTACTGCCAGTTGGCTATTTCTTGTGTCATGTCCACTAGCGGCCAGCTTCTCACTGCCTGGTGTGGATGGAGAAACAGTGATTCAAGGGCATTCAAGATGCCATCTCATTCCACACTGAATCTGTGCCACTTCACAGTTCTTTCAGAGGCATTTTGTCCAGTGAACCTTCCTTTATTATCATCTAAAGAATGTTTAAGATGCCGTTTCTCCCCTTTCCCTGGTTTTCTGTATCTGCACTTCTTCCCTTCTGGAAAGTAAGCCCTATGAGGGTAGGGACCAAGCTTGTTTTTCTCATCATTGCATCTTGAGAAACTACAGTAGTATCTGGTACATGGTAGATGGTTATTAAAGACATGCTGACTGAATAAATGTAGGAGTGACTTAATAAAGGACTATCCCTTTGTGTGCCGATATCACGTCTTGGAAAACTTTCTTTTATTCTGCTTGTCTGTATATGATTTCCCTTTTTTTCCTATCACTTTTAAAAACTTCTCACACGTACACACAGAAGGAATCCATCTCTGAAGTAACTAATCCATAAGCAACTATGGAATTCTAAACAGAACCAAACTCTTTTCAGAAATGGCAAAACTTGAATACCATCTAATGGGAAATCGGATACTTGCTGACTATGGGATTCGAGATAGATGGCCCACAGTTTTCTAAAGGGCAACTTTGATTGTATCGCTATTTTAAATCCCAGTGGTTTTCAGATGTTCTTGCCCAGCTCCAACCTATTTAGAGGGTGAATACCATGTACCCTGACTGTGCTCTATGAGAAGCACAAAGATGAGAGATGCTGCATCAGGCAGCTTCACAAACAGTCCCAATCCTTCATTCCCAGACCCATTCTCCCCATGACCCAGCCCACAATGGGTGGGACTGGGACATAGCCATCCAGAATGCCAGGCTACGTGGGGGCTTCCCAGAAGGCATGACACAAAGAATTAGGTTCCCAAAGTGTTACCTGTGTTAACAAATTACCACAAGTTTAGTGGCTTAAAACAACACAGATGAATTACTTTACAGTTTTAGGGGTCGGAAGCCCTAAAATCAAGGTGTCAAGCAGAGGTTCGTTCCTTCTGGAAATTCAAGGGGGGAATCCATTTGCGTGTCTTTTCCAGCTTCTAGAGGCCACCCACGTTCCTTGGCTCGTGGCCTTCTTCCCCCATCTTCCAAACCAGCAGAGTACCTTCAAATCTCAATCTCTCTGTCTCTGTCTCTCTCACCTCATCACATCTCTCTTCCATCATCACATCTCCTTCTCTAACTCAGACACTCCTGTCTCCCTCTTATAAAGACCTTTGTGATTATACTGGGCCCACCCAAATAATTCAGGATAATCTCCCCATCTCAAAATCCTGAGCTTAATTACATCTGCAAAGTCTTTTTTGCCAGGTAAAGTAACATAGTCACCCATTCCAGGGATTAAGACATGAATGTTTTGTGGGGGGCATTATTCTGCCTACTACCCCACCCCCCTGCTTTCTTCCTAATAGCCTCACAAAGTGGCCTCAGGGTCTCCCCTCTCCCGAGGCTGAGCACACTCACAGGCTGCTGGAGGCCTCCTGCCATTTCCTCCTTCTGAGTTTTCCTGGTCCTCCCATCCGGATGCCACCTACTTCTTTCTCCACATTCCTTGGAGCAAGCCAGACCCTCTCGGGGCATTCCTTTCTGCTGCCTTCCACCACATGTGTGTGTGTGCATGTGTTACCTTCCTGACTCACCTGAGCCAAGAGCCAACTCTCTGTGCCCTCCTGGGGCCTAGAACACTGCGGCGGATTGCAGGTGCTCAGCAGAGGACACGTGAGCCACTTCTCCCTGGGCTGGGGGCCATCCGGAGGTTTCCCCCAGAGTCCCCAGACAGCACCCCTCACCCCCACCCCGGAGCGCCTCTGCCTGCGAGGGGTGGCTTCCCTGACCGTAAGCTGGTTGGATCTTGCTGTTTAGACTACAGTTGTCCCTGGGGCGGGGGCCGTTTGCCTGTGGCCCGGGAAGGGAGTTTGCATTTACGTCTGCAGCTTCCCGCCAAGCCGGCTTGTTATTGCTTTGCTGTTTGCTGTGGCCCCGGCAGTTTGTCTGCAGTGCCAGCTGAGGAGCTCCGTCTCCAAGCAGCCTTGGCTATTTCCACTATAATTCTCTTTCCCTCAGGATGCCATCCTCTACATGTGTTGGTATGACTCACTGGGCACTTGTACTTGGTAAGGGCCTGAGCTTAATGAGAAGGCTGGCCGAGAACTTCCCAGTCTCCTTTTCAGGCACTCCCTGGGCAGGTCTTACCTCAGCACAGGCAGAATCTTACCTCCAGCCATCAAGAAATGCAGAAGTAAGAACTGCTCAATTGCCAGACACTAGGTGAAGCTTGGGGCTGGAGTTGAAGTGGATGAAAGGGCAGGGCAGGTGAGGGAATAAAAACATAAAATCAAAGTTTCTGCTCTTACACATTCAAAATCGGCTGGGGAGAAAGATAGGTTACCAAGTCATTGCAAAATCTTCTCTCAGCAAAGTGCTGTGGAGCTGAGGCAAAATGAGTGGATTCATGTCTCCCAGTTTTCATCTGGATAAATCCAAATCATTAAGAATAAAGTCTTAAAAGTACTAGAAAACCCCTGGGTGAATTTTTCTTACATAATCTCAGAATGGCAAAGGCCTTTCTAAATATAACATAGGACTCATAAACCATAAATGAAAAAATAGTTAAATTTAACTACATAAAAAATATTCCCCATGGCAAAATCTACAATACATAGAGTCAAAAAAAAAAAAGTCAAAATGAGAAAAAATATTTGTAAATCATATTACAGAAAAAAAAGCAAAGTTCCCTAATGTATAAAAAATAGACACGGATCAATAAGAAAAACACTAACCATCCAATAGAAAAATGGGCAAAGGATATAAGCAAACAGCTCATAGAAGATGAAACGCAGATCACCCTTAAACGTATGAAAAGATGGTCCATCTCACTTATAATAAGAGAAAAAATTTTAAATCCATTCATAAAAACTGAGAACGAAATGTAACAAAGGAACCTATTTATGTATTGAGTTAGTGGCATAATATATAAAAAGGAATTAACTCAAGTGACTTTAAAACTGCATCCCTGTGCGATATATCTAATAACAAAGAAAATTGCAAAAAAAAAAAGAAAAAAATCCTAAATTGCTTTCAGTAATCCTATTGATATCAGTAGCATTTTTATTGCTATTCTGTTATTCTAAGAGGGTTGTATACGAATTGTAAAATAAAACAAAAAGAAAAATGACCATTTTGTTGTTTTTGGCAACTGGTAATTTTGGTTCTCTAGTGTGATACATTCTAAGAACAAAAGTAATTGCAAAAATTTTAAACTGCTTTTAGTAATCATTGTTAGCAAAAGTATTTTGACCTGAGACTCCTGTCAGTATAATTTGTATATATTTTCAGATAAAGAAAATGAGAAATTATCTGCTCTTCTAATTCTTTCACCCTTGGTGACTTTGAGAACTGGAATTCTTGGCATAAGACAAAGGAAATACAGTTGTAAAATTGAAGGGTAAGCAAAATCTCTGTAGTCCTGACTCTGAATTGGCAATTTCAGTATGAACTCTTATTATCTTGAAAAAAAATTCACTTTCTATTTCTGTCCACTGAAACTACCTACAAACAATGACTAAGATAGTAGCAACAAGTCACTCCTAGTATTCAGACTATGGTCTCTAAATACAATTTCCCTCTTAAGGAACTAGGGTTCCTTAGAGAAATGGCTAATTCCATGTTCTGAGGCCAGGTATATTCAAGGTGAGCTGGGAATATCTTAGCATATCACTGCCCAAAGATTGAAAAGTTAAAATATCAATATGAATAATGACAAGTTATATTCTTAATGATACAAAAAAATTATCAATCACCTTTGGAGGATGTTATGGAATTCATTATTTTCAAAATTAGTAAATAAAGAGAATCATGTGTTTATCTTTCCCTTCCTGCGTAAGTGTACCTCAGGCTAACCAAGTGACAGGGTGATATTTCTCCAAACAGAAGTCTCCCAGCTGTCAAATGAAGAAAGAATAATAAAATTAGAATATTATTATATTCCAACCTTTAATGAAATAAAGGATCTAGGTAATGATCATCAATGGCTGCCAAGACCTCAGGACAAGGTCAGCCAGTCTTTATGTGCTTCCTGATGGAAGAACACAGTATCACCCAAGAAGTATAATTGCAAAAAAATATCAAACCTGAATGTGATCAAGCCTTTAGATTTAACTATCAATATACAGATAATTCAGGAGATGGACGAACATGTTAAATAACAGGGATGGAATCAGCAAAACTCAGACTGTGAAATTCTGCAGAACAAATGTTTCTACTATTCAACAAGAAGTTTCAAAGGAAAAAAAAGCGTAGGAACACATAGATTAAGAGACTTAAAACATATCAATCAATCGAAATATATGGATCTCATTTGGATCTTGATTTAAATAAGCAAACTGTAAAAATCATTTGATTTGGGATAATGGGTACATGGAGGTTTCTTATACTATTCTCTCTCCTTTTATATACATTTGAAATTTTCCATAGTAAAATGTTTAACAATAGCAGAAACAACTAACCCTTACTGAGTGCTTATTACATATACGGCACTATTTTAAGCACTTTACATATTTAAACTGTCCCCCTGTCTGTGAGGTGGGCACTCATCTCTACTATGCAAATGAGGAAACCAAGGCATAGAGTGGTTAAGCATCTTGCCCAAGGTCACACAGCTAATAAACTATGGTGCTGGGACTTGAAAGCAGGCAGCCTGGCTCCAGAACCCAATTTCTAACCTGTACACTACTACCTCTCATGATGATGGTAGCTTGGACCAGGATGGGGACAGTGGAAAGAAGTAGAAGGATTGAAAATATACTTAGGAAGTAAAATTGACCAGACTCCATGCTAAATTGTACATGGGGCTAAGAGTCGGGAAGGAGTCCAAGATGCCTGTGAGGTTTCTGCTTGATCACAGGATAGGTGGTGATACCGTTCACTGAACGAGGAAAAGTGAGAGAGGATCAGGTTTGGAGGGCAAAGATAATTTGGGTTTGGAGCATGTTGAGCCTGAGGGGCCTTTGGGACACCCAGGTAATATCAAGTGGCAGCAGGTAACACAGGTACTCTTATAAGTTAGTTTTCCCCTTCTTCCTTAGGACTGTATCTTTTTTTCCTGAGATGGGGATGGGAGCAACTACTTTTCTAGTTTGCAGTGTCACTTAATATTCAATTCTTGTTTCAGAGGTGTTGGTAGTTGTGCCCAACTTGATGTCACCTACACATTTTGTAAGGGTGCTTTTACTTCATTATCTGAGAAACTTGGTCAAAACAGGTCTATTCATCAATCATGTCTTAAGTGCTTACTATATTCCAATCACTGTATTAGGCATTTACATTTATATCATTTACTCTTCTCTTACGTAGTTACTCACACAGTTGTAAATATATTCTGCCCAGTTCATAGATGAAGAGACTGAAGATAAGAATAAGTCACTTGCCCAAAGTTACAGAGTTTTACAGTGGCAGTCAGCATCTCTAGTCTGTGTTCTTCCGTTTTGTCTCTTTTTCAAAGTGTGGGTAATGACGTAGGTGGTTCATGGTCATGGCATTTAATTGCACGAACTCATACAGTAAGAAGGCTCTTCTGTTGTTTTCATCCAACCTTCTGTTATAACAACGGAGAATGACTCAGGTGCTAGTATGTCTTTAATACCTCTCTAACACTTGCTATCTCTGTTTTTAACTTAGGGCACACCTCAGGGTCAGAGTCTTGAGCAAATAACAACAGTATATAGCAGGAATTTTATCATATTACTTACTTTCATTATGTTTATTCTTAAGGATACCTCCTAATTATAGTAATATTAGTGTTTCCATCTATACAGCAATAAAGAATTTCATTTAAAATAAATTTAAGTAAAAGAAATAGTGCTAATGAAAACTATTACATAAATCAAAGTAATGGTGGTTCAGAGAAATGGAAGACAATCACTAGCTGACGCTAATTCCAAGCCTGAAATTGGAAAACAGTGGTCCTCGCCACATCTCCTCCCCCCATTATGGGCTTCGGTGCCTTCCTCATCTAACAGCAATTGAATGCCTTCTCTTGACCAAAATGTGATCTGTTACCATCTCACTTGGAAACTCTTTGTCACTGCTCACTGGTGAATGCAGCTCACCAGTAAGATTGTCACAGACCCCAAGTGCTGTGGGCCAGATGGTATCTTTAGTCCCCATTGATCAGACTGGCATTTAGGATGGGGCCAGGACCGTGTCAGGGTTTCAGGAAGGAGCTAAGAGCAAAGAGTACATTACCAATAAGTCAGGGTGGTTAACAGCTAAGACCATGGGCTATTTTGGAAGTCTTAGTATATCCAGGTGATTTTTTTTTTTTTTTTTTACTAATATGCATTCTAGTACTAAAACTATATTGACTACTCTAGTTTCCATCCATTCCTCTTCCTAAGCCTCTTATCCCCCAGTCTTTTATGATAGTACTGTGTTTGCACGTTTTGTTCCTTCTTCACCACCACCCCCTACTTCCTGGGACAGAAGCTATATTCAGTATATTCAGTATGTTTGTAGGAATGGTTGTAGATGGGCTGCCTTTAAACAACATTTTTATGAGTTCTTCTAAACATAGACAAAGACAATAAAAATTCCCAATGCTACATGTATTTTAAAAGACATCATTGTCACATGAAATAATTTTTCTTGTGTGTTCCCCAAGGAACTGAAAAGTATATTATAGTCACTATAGTCCTGCTGGGTAGAGACAGTATCTTCTCTTTATTCTTTGTTATGCCTCATATCTGTTCAGCATATTATTAAGAAAAATCTGTATCTGGAATAATGCATCTGCATTCTTCTCATTTCCCACGAGCACCACAAAGCCAGTACTTTTTCATCAGTGGCTCCTGCAGAGTAAGGTCCAAAGCCTGAACAATGGTAAGCTTAGGTTTTGCATTTTTGATGTATTCTTTACAGTGAAGGTGGTGAATACTGGTAAATATGTCTTCCTGAATTCACATCAAAGAAGAGACAGGTTCCATCTTCCCGGGCGGGGTACCCTCAGCCCAACGTCCGCTGTGCTAACACAGCTCCTAAGAACCTGGCTTCAACGCAGATGGGACACAAGGCAGAGACCTGACTTGTGCACCTCGGACAAGGTAAAATATCCCGACTCTGAAAACGGAAACCCATCCCATTCTCCTGCACCAGCGGGGTGAGGGTTTGCAGCGGGCGGTGGGTGTGGTGTGGGGTGTAGGTTGGGAGTGTTTTCCCCCCTTAGAGTCCTCCTGCCCCTTGACTCGCGGCCCTGCCCTGACCATTGTCCGCACATCTCGTCCCTCCAGCTTCCGGGCCGCGGGCGAGATGATTTGCTGCAGATGACATCAGCCCTGGGCCAACGGCTGGAAGAGCGGAGGCAGCCACCCCGTGAGGATGTGCCGGGTGGTCCTTTCCTCCTCCTCTTCCTCCTCCTCCCCGCTTCCCTGCCTAGTCTCCATATAAAAGAGGCGCCGCCTCCCCGCCTTCTCTCACTCCCCACTCCTCTCCGCCGCGCGCTCTAGGAGAGGGCGGAGGGGGAGGCGGCGCGCAGCGCCAGGAGGAGGGGAGACGCAGGGGGCGGAGCGGAGACTGCACCTTCGGAGATAATCCTTTCTCCTGCCGCAGAGGAGAGGAGCGGCTGGAGCGCGGCACTTCGCCGAGGCATAGCAAGCCGGCAGGATGGCGACCGTGGTGGTGGAAGCCACCGAGCCTGAGCCGTCCGGCAGCATCACCAGCCCGGCGGCGACCACCTCGCCCAGCCTGTCGCATCGCTTCCTCGACAGCAAGTTCTACCTGCTGGTGGTTGTCGGCGAGATTGTGACCGAGGAGCACCTGCGACGCGCCATCGGCAACATCGAACTTGGTAAGAGGCCCTGCGCCCCGAGGGGACGCGTTTGGGGAGACGCGCAAACGCGACCCCACCCAGGGCGCGACGGCCACCTTTCTCCTCCGGCACGCCCCGCGCCCATGTCTTTCCCCGCTACTTCCCACACTCGGTCCAGACTCTTTTTTCTGGGCTCATTTCGGAGAATAATTTGAATTATCAGATTTGAGACGCAGTGGGAGAGCTTCTCCTAATCTTGATGGATCCGTTACCAGGCTGGGTCGGCAGATCCCAGCTGGCTACCGCCTCTCCCGCTAAATGAGATGCAGGTGTCAAAGGGGCAGAGGCCACAATAAAGCCGCAACCGCAGGAAACCAAAGGTGGGGGGGGGCGCTGATGCGACCACTCCTTTCAGCCCCCCTCTCACCCCCGCAAAATGCTGGGATTGCCCCTCGCCGGCAGACCCCAGGCTGAAGTACCATGTGCCAGGGCTCGCGTGGGAATCATTCTCACCACAACCACCTCAGCCCCCGAGAAGTGCCTTTGCTGGCTTAAAACCTCCCCATCTTTTCTTTCCTTGGAATGACTAGGCTAGTCCTAGGGCCACGCCCGCTCCCCCCCACCCCCCCGGGACGCAGAGATGGAGAACCGCCTGCGCCTCCTTCCCAGACGGCGCCTGCCTCGCTACCGCCCCTGGGGCCTTGGTTGCAGCTTTTAGCAAGGACAATGGGACCCCCAAGTTGTGGGGTGGGGCTTCTTCTTCTAAAATTCTCTGCCTCGGGAGTGATGGCTTAGGGAGGGGGCCGGCGCCTCGCCCGGTGCGCGCACTACGGGCGCGCCCTGCAGAGGCCGAATAGCGGTTTGCCGGGAACCCTGGGCGGGGCCGTGAGGGTCCGGCGGGCGCAGCCTCGGGCGCGCTGACCGACCCGCCCCGCAGCCCCACCCGGGCTGCCGCAGTGCCCCCGCCCGCCGCACCTGCCCCCCGCACTGCGGCGCCCCCAGTGGGCGCGGCTGGCCGGGAGTGCGCTCCGCCAGGGCTTGGGGGTGCTACGTGCCCCCACCTCTCCCCAGCCCGGCTTTGTTGCGCTCGAAGTCCCCGGGTAGGCAGTCTGTCCTCTGCCTTTGCCTTTACCCCCGGCGTCCCAGACCTCCCCTCGCCCTGACAGGGACCGCTGGTCCCTCCGCAGGCCCAGCCCGCGCTCTATTCTCTCGGGGTGGTGCTGAAGCGCTTCTGCCCGGAGACACCGGCTGGTGGGCGTGGTGCAGTCCGCACTGCGGTCTCTACGGCAGCCCGAGGCGGACAAAGGGCGTTCACGCAGCCCTCGTTCCCCGCGCCCGCCCGCCCCCCCCGCCCCCCCCCCCCCCGCCCCATAAATTTAAGACGAGAGAAAAACCTTGTTTTAGATGAAAAAAAAATAAACGCTAGTCGTCTGCCTCTACATTTGGAAACGGTCGCCTGTCCCCAGAACAAAAGGCTGCAGGGTGGGGGCTGGAGTTGCAGACCTGGTTCTTTTGTTTAACTTTAAAAGCACTGATGTTCCTTTTCAGATTAAAAAAAAAAAAAGAAAGACAGAAAGAAAAAAGAAAAGAAAAAGAATGTGAGCAACAAGCAGTCTTGTTATTTTCTTCGGAAAACAATATTTAAGAATAGGATATGTCAATAGTGAAATGCCTCATTTGAGCATCTCAGTAACGCTTCATTTTCAAACTACAGCCCTTTAATCTGATCTGTACTCATTTAGTTTATTTGCACATTTTCTCCTTGGAAGATTTCACACGTACTGATTTTGGGTGTGGCTACTGTATGAATCAATGACTTTGTATTTTTAAAAAAATATTATTTGTCAGCACCTTTGCTGGGAAGCAATAATACATCAGGAAGTGTTTTTCTATCTATAAAAGGTTCATAACCACCCAATGTGGTGCAAGGAGAGGGACCACCATCCCCATTTTGGAGATGGGGGGCCCAGAGAGGCAGGAAGGATAAAGGGACCGGCTCAAGGTGACACCACTCATAAGTGACAGAGGTGCCAGCACTGCAGCATCACTGGTTTTCTGGCCCTGTCATGATGTTAGTGCAGGACAAGCTAACATCAGGGAGATCAAACAGCAATTTTCAGAGCTTGCCTTTATACAAAGGCAATAGTCATCCACTTGTGGGCAGCGCCCCATGCAGGGAGGTGGTTCAGCAATCATCTTCCATGTAATTATATTCCTGCTTTGTTACTCTGCTGATATCCTTTTAGTGCCCCATTTCTCAGGGGGTTTATTCAAGCTGCTTCTGTTTGAGGATAAACTAGAGGTATTCAAGTATCGCTGTGAAGTGCTCTCTACTGTTTTTTACACTACTAGCGCTTAGGGATAATACTCAGATTTGTCTTCCTGTCTTTCAAAAAAATTTTTTTATTGATGTATTACATAGAGAGGAAAAGGTACAAATCATAAATGAGGAGCCTGGTGAATTTTCACAGAACGACATACCTGTATGATCCTGATCAAGAAGCAGACATTACTGGAATCCCGGAAGCCCCCTCAGGTTTCCTTTTCAGTCAGCGTGCCTTCCTGATTTTTAATTCCCTGATTCAGTCAGGTTTTTGCAGGTACCTCTGAAATGGCAGTATTGATCCCATTAAGAATCAACCAAGTGAGTGAGCAGAGCCATTTCCTAACGCACAGTAACAGATGCTGCTTTTCCTCTGGAGATCACTCTCTTGGGTCCTGGGGTCTCGGATGCAGATCAAGCCGCAGGGCCTTCCAGTGCTAAGTGAAAACACTGCTCCCATAGCTTTTCCGACAGTCTAAGATGACTTAGCAACAGGGCAGGCTGGCTGTTTCCCTGTGCCGGACTCGCTGCTGCCTCAGCTTTCAGGTCCCAGCTGGACCTCCTCCAGAGGTCACTCTGATACCATGGCTGTAGTTACTGGTGCCCATGGACCCCGTTGTGTGAAGCAAGATGGAGCTGCTCCAGGGGGTTCGGCTCTGACTGTGTGCTGCAGGCTGGGAAAGCCGTTCATCATCTGTTCCTCTTGCTTCCCATTTCCCCTCTTGTCTTAACAAAGGCTCTGTGGGTTTGGAGACCCTGGTGACTTGGATTTTTGCCATTTGATGACTTAGGGCTCTTTGGGAAGTCCAGAAAATAGATCTGTAGGAAGATGGTGGTAAAATCAACAGGCCTGAAACATCCCAGCATGGATGCTTAGTAAATTCTTCATGAAACCTGGTGTTACTGAACCAAACTCGGGTCTGCTCACCCTCGCACAGTAAAGCCGATCTACTGACACCAGGTTGTGGTGAAGGAAAGTGCAGCTTTATTGTAAGGTGCCAATACAAGGAGAATGGGTAGTTTGTGCTCAAAACCCTGAACTCCCCGAAGGGTTTCAGCCAAGCATTTTTAAAGGCAAGGTGAGGGAGGGCGTCCCAGGGTTTGTGACGAGCTCGTGCACAATTCTCTGGTTGATTGATGATGAGGTAACAAGGCGGTAATGGGCACTATGTGCTCATGGTCATCAAGTAGTTAATTTCTTCCATTTGGTGGTGGTTTTAGCATCTGAAAAACAAGTCAGGAAGTAATGCATCAGATACTAATATCTAGGTACTTCAGAGAGGAGCTAAAGCAGAGGATATAGGGGAGGGGTCCGTCCCAGGAAGGCCCCATAGGGTCCTGCTTGGTTACACAAGGAAGAGAGACCATCACTCATTTCTTCAGCTGTATTCAAAATGCATAATGCAGGGTCTGGTCATTTCTTCTCAAATTTGAAACAATAGACTTTCCTCAGACTGGTCTAGCTTTAGTTAGTTAGTTATGCAGGACTCAATGCCAAACCATTGTTGTTCCATCAGCTGCTCTTTGGCACCTCTGTTGCCCCCTTCCTAATTAGTCCCCAAGAAGGACTTAACAGTCATCCCTATTTTTAGTAGAGCCTCCACTCCTCCTGTTTATTTTAGGACATGGACTACATATATCCATGCCTTGCAAAAGGAATTCTAGAGCCTTGTGAAAAGTTTTCTTTGCTTTATTTTATTTTTTTTAAAAGAAACTAAAACATATAAAGAATACAAAGTGTCCGTTTGATGTTTTCAATTACTGTTAAAGAGTGTAACTTTCCCCTAGTTAACATTGGGAATCAGCAGGATTTGTTCATAAAAAGATAGATGTGTGTAACATCTAATGTCCTGGATTTTTAGATGTAAGTTTCGCTAACTACAGTGTTTCTGATGTCATTTATTGAATGTTTTTAGTCTAAGATGGTTAAGAGAATTAAGAACCCAGGAAAGATTTGGGGTTTCATTTCCATTTTGTTTCAACAGGAAAACAACAACAACATGGTAGGAAGTAAAAGAAATGTTGGGGACTGTTAAACTTACTATATTCATCTTCATACTTTTCAAAGTCAAAAGGCAGATGCCTTTCTGCTTGCACTGCTTAACTGGTACTACCTACTAAGGGTTCTTTGATCCATGCTGAAATATAAGCCAGACACTAAACTTAAGGTCATTAAATTGATGAGTCATTATTAATGTTCTCTAAAGGCTTACTTTTTAAATAAGTTCTAACTTTTAGGCCAATAAATAAATTATTGTAAATCACTTCTTTTGCTTGCTTCTAATGTGAAATGCTAGCCAAGACCTAAATTATTTATCATCAATGCTTTGAAATGATGAACTCTGTAAGATACTGTCTGCATTACACATAACATATAAATTATGAACGTCAAATTGTTGGCTTAAAACAAAAGGAAAAAAGCAAATTGAAGGTTAGGTCAAGGGAAAAAATAGGAAAACTTTTCTCTAGGAAAGAAAACCTTATGGAATTTACCATTTCTTTGTTTTAATTGTTTCTTTATGATTCAAATCTGACTTCAGATCACGTTTTAGCATAGTTTTGAAAATAGAATCTTATGGTTATAGTTTAGTAATAATTTAGGAACTTGGACAAAAAATATTCAAAGTCTGTTTCTGAGAGGGAGCAACTAAAGCTCATGGAAGAAAACCAACTTGCTCAAATAGCAGTCAGATAGAATCCGTGTACCATTTCAGCACACAATGCATGGTCATTTCTTTCTGCTTTCTTCAATCTATTGTTTCTTTCAGGATATAGATTTTAGCCTTTAAATGAGAGGTGTTTTTAAAAAATTGTTGGTTTTATTAAATAATCCTGCAAAATGCTTGCATGATCAGTAAACTTGGCAAGATCTAACCTGTGTAAAATAAGGCGACCTGGCTCTTCCTTATTGTTCACCCTGACTTGTCCTGTGATACCCACCCCCCAACAATACACACACACACACACACACACACACACACACACACCCTTTTCTTTTCTCCTTTTTTCATCTGTCAACTTTATGTGCACTTTAGCCTCCCCTTTGTGCACTGCCACCCCTGGAATCAGAGAACTGAGATGGAAATCCATGATCCTTTGTTCCCGCCTGGTCATCAGGCTATACACAGACAGTGATAGTACTCGCTTCCAGGGCTGGAAGACAGCGCCAGGTTAGGTAGGGGTGTTCTCAGGATGCCTAGCCATAGGCCAGCTGCCCAGGGGTGACACATGTTCTCTGGGCCCAGTTTAAAAAGTGGAGGTTGATCTCCTCCAACTGGTGGGGTTGTTTTGTCCCCACCTGGGTAAGCCTGTAAGGGCACAGTCATGATGGAGTTTGCTGGAGAAGCAAAGGCCCGGGGAAGAGCTTGACCCGGCATGGATTGGGGGATAGTCAGAAAAAGGGCCAGGAAATTCCATGGCTCTTCTACTGCCCACTGGAAACCAGGATGACCTGCTTCTGAAAGCCTCTTCAGACCTTCTTTACCAGCACCCCACTATCCCCTCCAGCCATGAACTCAGGGAGGGGACTATGTGAGAAGAGCCAAAGAAGACATTTGTTTTGTCCTGTGAACTTTAGAGGGGCCACTGCTGGCTTCCTCTTAGGCACAAAGGAGCGATATATAAACTGACTAAATGCAATATGAATCTTCATTGAGAAGTGGCATTTACCTTTACTAACATTATCCAGTAGAAGGTACAAGGTAATTACACAGTATTTTCTTTCTAAAATTGATATAGAAAGTGGCTTGGTTCCAAAATTTTCCTTTGCAACTAAAATTACTAGTGAATCCATTGTAACCTTTATTTTATAAGTGGTAGTAGTGATGGTGCATCGTTAAGACGTAATTTGGCTGGAAATTGCTCCCTTGAAAAGAGAATCCTGAATTTTTAATTTCACTGGGAGTATAAGTTACATTATCAGCTGTTTGCTAATGTCACTTAAAAATTACTAAGTGGTTTTTCTACTGTTTCATACTTTTTCCATTGCTAAATTACAAATCATAGAACCAGGAGTTTATGAAATAAAAAGCAAATGTTTAACTGCATGTGTCATGACATTGAAGTTAATCGAAGCCAAGGGAAAAATGGCAAACAACAATCTAAGAACAAGTCTATGTATAACTCTAGATGAAGCCATTCAAATCATGTAGCAATTTAGGCGTTCCTTAGAACAAAGGCAGAAAAATTATACGAATTTAATTTTAACACATATGTTCATTATTAACTTTATTGACCCTACTTGACAAGGCCTGAAGACAAAGTGGAGCTCAGACCTGGAGCACAGATAATCCGGTCAACAATTTCCAATTAAGCAGCTCAGACAGGAGCTCGATGATTTTCCATGCTAGCCGAATACACAGTATATATACGTGGAAGTAAAATATTCTAATGAATTCAGGCCTCTCGACCTGTCAGGCTTTCTGTGAAACAAACAAACAAAAAAAACCCCATTTATCATTTCTGCACGAAAAAGATCCGCAAAATCACAGCGTGCCTTTCTTGTTAAAATTTAAATACTCCATCAGCACAAATGCAAACTGAGACTGTTAATGTTTCCAGGGAGACCCATAAAATTCTCCCTGTAATTTAGCCTCTCTTTAGGAATGTTAACTCTTGCACACCTGAATTCTTCCCAAAGATTGTATGAGAAATTTCTGCCTCTATGTAGTAGATGTACATCTATTTGAAAATATTTCTCATATTCGTAAAGGTGTTTGGTGTATCATCTGAAGATATTTTAGATGTGTAGTCAACTCAGTTTCCAGAATCTTTGTAGTCTGTGTGTGTGTGTGTGTGTGTGTGTGTGTGTGTATCTACCTTCATTCTTTGCAAGACAGGAAAACTGAACAAGATTTAAATGGGGGTAAATGCACGTGTGCCTTAAGGATTTAAGAGGTGTGTTTAAATAACACACTGCCATTTATACTCCCAAGTCTGTATGCATGACTAATGACCAGCAAAAATGATTAAATGACCAAGTGTTTATTTAGAGATAGTTCACCTGTGTGGTACCCCTAGACGTTCAAGTCCCTGCCTTTAGTAGATAGGCAATAATGATTGTTGTTCCAGAGGTTTGTTTCCGGCAATTGAGGATGTTCCGTGCAGGGGTACAATTAAGGATACTACCTACGTAATGGCTCTACCATGAGCCGTCTATTTGGGAAGATATAAAAATACATGAAAAACAAACACACACTCCCAGTTCTGTGGTTCCCCAATTTTGCCTGGCCTGCTCCCCTGGACTCCCACCTCTGCTCTACCCTTTAGCCATCTCTCTTGGAAGGTCAGGAGAGAGGAAGCAGAAAGAGATGAGGGAGGTAGGGCGTCAGCACTCCTTACCCTCTCATTCCCCTCACCCCAGCTTCCAGTCTTGTGAACGGAAGCCTGAACTTTTGTGGGAATAGACAGTTCATGGCCCTCAACCCTGTAGAAGTTTTATACAGTATAAAATGTTGCCACATTTCTTTGCCTCTGGATAAGAAAATTCAGGACAACTAACAATTGTGAATGAAAGAGCTGTCTGCCAAGCTAGTCAGGTAAATGCCTGGGAGGACAGAGAGGCCACGTCTTTTAAGATTGAGATCCAGCTTTCTTAGCAAAGATCACACAAATTTTGATTGATATCTAGGGGTTGAGAAATCAAGGTCAAGAATGGGAGGGGTAAAGAAAAGTAACCAGATACACACACAAGATGCATATGCACACTGCAAAATCTTTAAAAACAGAGCCCTGGACTTGAATGCCAGCCTCCGTATCTCTGCTTCCCCACCCTCATTCTACGTTTTCTAGCCACGTACAAGCGGACCATGGGAAAGCTAGCAATTGTCTGGTAGCCCCCTAACTGCTACAGGCTCACCATCTTCCTGTCCTTTCTACTCCCTCCCTGGAGTAAAGCCTGTCATTTTCCTAATAACTGTTTTCCTTTACTCTTCCAGAAGAGCTGCATTTACATTTTATGAGGGGCAGGAGTTCAGTCCACACTGCTAGTTATCCTTCCCCTGCGGCCTGGTGGAGAGACTTCCCCGGCCCTCCCATTTTGTGGGCATCCACTGCTGGTCACCACGCTCTTCAGGAAAGGAGTTTCCACATCCTTCCTTAAAGCCTGAGAAATGCTACTGTGATGCTTTCCAAACCACTTCGAAATGAGTAACTGGAGATCTGTCATCTGTCTTCCTTTCCTTCCTTAGGAATCCGATCATGGGACACAAACCTGATTGAATGCAACCTGGATCAAGAACTGAAACTTTTTGTATCCCGACACTCTGCAAGATTCTCTCCTGAAGTTCCAGGTGAGGCTTAGTTCAGTATTAGTCAACCTAGAATTTGAAAGGACGAGAAACAGGCCATTGGCTGGAAAGCTTTGCCTGGGGCATGGAAAAGATTTCCTCTTATTGCTAAAGGATTCTTTGTGTTTGTTATTATGAACTAGGTTAGCAAGAAGCCATATTTTAGGAAAGTCAACTAACTCTTAAGTTGTCACTGTGTGGGTTTCTATTTTGTGGAGTCTTAAAAGTTTTTAAGTTCTAGGGTAAATTTAAAAAAATTTTTTCATATTTATCTCACTGTACTCTGAGCTTAAGGGTTTGTAAACAATTTAAATGTTAATTTTACTCACATGAAGTTATGAATACAAATTGGATGCTTCCAGAATTTCGTAACTGCCCTTCCCTCTCAAGAAAATGAAATATCTGCTTTTCTGCGTTTTCTATCTCAATGAAATATACATGATCATTTTCGTCATTGCATTATCACCTACTTTTCTTAGTGTGGGTAAAAGAGTCTGAAATTCCAAACTACTGTTAAAATAGCCGTTCCTTCAGAGATGAAAAAGAATACTACAGAATAATTAAAGGTAAGGACACAAACATTTGTCATTTATGAAGAGGCTGCCGCTTCACTGGGGATGTAGTCTACCTGTGCCTCTGGGCCTGGGGATGTAGTCTACCTGTGCCTCTGGGCCTGGGGATGTAGTCTACCTGTGCCTCTGGGCCTGGGGATGTAGTCTACCTGTGCCTCTGGGCCTGGGGATGTAGTCTACCTGTGCCTCTGGGCCTGGGGATGTAGTCTACCTGTGCCTCTGGGCCTGGGGATGTAGGCAGACTCACCCACCTTGTCTTCCTCATGTGAGCTGTGACCCATACTTCTCCCCCTTAGTCACATTTGAGGATTATGAACAGAGTTACTTGCCCATAAAGACTCTAAACCTGGGGTGTGTTTCTTTTTTTTTTTTTAAAAGGCCATCCATATATCACCTAAAATTGTCTTTGGGCCATTCTTTTTTTTTTTTTTTTGGTAATATAGTCTCTAAAGGCATTTATTTATTTATTTATTTATTTATTTATTTATGGCTGTGTTGGGTCTTCGTTTCTGTGCGAGGGCTTTCTCCAGTTGCGGCAAGCGGGGGCCACTCTTCATCGCGGTGCGCGGGCCTCTCACTATCGCGGCCTCTCTCGTTGCGGAGCACAGGCTCCAGACGCGCAGGCTCAGCAATTGTGGCTCACGGGCCCAGTCGCTCCGCGGCATGTGGGATCCTCCCAGACCAGGGCTCGAACCCGTGTCCCCTGCATTGGCAGGCAGACTCTCAACCACTGCGCCACCAGGGAAGCCCCTGGGGTGTGTTTCTCAAAAGCTCTGCCATTGATCTATCACAGATACTGTTTTGCGTTTTATTTCTTAAATATCACCTAAATTTTATGTAAAAGAGAGAACACTCTTTTCTGTTTACATGATTTTGTTGTATGATTGCAAATTTTGTTGGCATTGATAAAAAACCAGCAAGGAGGTTCAGCCTTTTTGACCGATTACATCATATTCCATTAGCCTTGTACATACTGAGATTGGAAATCACTTATGGAATGTCAGTGCCTTCATGCATCACACTTGGCTGCAGCAGTATGCCCATGAGACTGGGATAGTTCTTCTCTTTGAGTTTGCTATTAGAATAAAATCCCATACTTTTCAGTTATCAAATGAATTGTAGCTTTCAAGCATGGAGTTGAGTAAATGTGTTAAGAAAAACTTAGCAAGAACTGGTTCATTAAAAGTTAAATTTGCTGTAAAGCCATGTGAAAATCAGCTCTGTAACTTTGCGTCGAGACAAAAAGAATGATCCAGAGACTATTAGACAGCGCATGATTTGCTGAAGTAAAGGTACAGTATATGGTTGTTTCTCTCGTTGTTATGTTGTATTTTTTATGTCTTGCACATTTCCATGACTTTTAAATTCATCTCATGAAAAGAAAAATAAGGGAAGTACCCTTTTCCAACAAGTATGTTTCAAAATGTAAAATTCAAGCTTTTATCCTTTCTCTGTAGGTTGTTCTGGCTTTCTTACTATGACTATTTTTTTTTTTTTTTTTTTTTTTGGTAAATGAATCCTGTGATTTGCATTGTGTTCATTCATACTTGTATTTGACTTTATAAAATGACAGTATATTGTGTAATGAAAGGCTGCAAGAATTGCTAAAGAATTAACCATTTTTGAACCAGGGACCTAGTATGACTCTTGTGGACTAAGGAAGGTCAGGTCCCCCCACAAACCACTACCTTAGGCTCATGTAGCCCATTCTCCCTTCTTTTCCTGCTGTCACCCACAGTAAAGATTGGTTACCGACCTAGTTGTAGCAGTGCTTTGCTAGGCTCTGTGTCTAGAGATTGGCGCCTGGACACACAGCACCCTCCCATTCTTGCCAGCTCCAGGAAGAGGTTATGAGCTTCCCTCCCCAGCCTGAGAGTGCAGCTGTGCAGGGCTGGGCCTCCGCTCTGAGAACCGAGCATCCAGAATGCAGCCATGGGGGTGAGGCCCTATGTGGGAAGCATTCAGAGCGGGGTGAAGGTTTCTAACCAAGACTACAACAGAGGATAAAAGCGCACGTCAGATTCAGTTCAGGTAAGTAAGTGTGTTTTAGAGAGAAGAGATGTTACGTTAGAGGATGAGGATGCCAAATTGGGGTAAGCGGAGATCGTAGGGTGATCGCTGGATTGGACCCAAAGAAGGCTTTAGCTTTTCCTGAACAAACTGAAGGGTTTTACGGGAAAATTTGAGATCTGTTTTTTAAGTGGCTTCAAATCTAGTGTGTCTTCCCCACTCACTGATAGTCTGTAGAAGCTAACGCATGTACCTCAGGCCCCTAAAATGGAGTCAGCTGAACCTCTGCATTTAGAGTTTCAAGAGTCTGAGTTAACTTAGAGGCAAGGAACAAGATGAAGGTTGAAACCTCTAAAAAAATAAAGCTGTTCCTTCAGCCAATTAAAAAATACCTAAATAGCACCTACAGTGTGCCAGGCCCTGTGGGGTGGGGAAGGTGAACAGGCAGTGATGAACAAAAAAGCACAGTCACTGCTTTGCTTACTCTTGTCTTCTTGTGAGAAGAGCAGGCATTTAACAGTCATATACAGACTAGCACAAACTCTAGCACCCTGCATCAAATCCAAACATTTTTTGTTTTGCTTTGCCTAGGCTGGCAGAGTTTTAATAAAATATTCACTGTCCTCCCTGATGACACAGGTATAGTGGCACTCAGAATCTGTAGAGATTTGGTCCAGGACTCCTGTGGATACCAAATCCGATGAATGCTCAAGTCCCTTACATGAAATGCATGATGTTTACGTATAACCTACGTGCATCCTCTCATATACTTTAAATCATCTCTAGATTACTTATAATACAATGTATAATACCTAAAAGCCATGTAAATCGTTGCCAGCCTGTGGCAAATTCAAGTTTTGCTTCTTGGAACTTTCTGGAATTAAAGAAAAGTATTTTCAACCCTTGGTTGGTTGAATCTGCAGATGTGGGACCCGCAGATACGGAGGGCCAACTGTAGATGAGGAGCTAGGGTTGCTCATATATCTGTTTTGCATTCATGCTACTATACCCCTGTTGCTATTTTAAAAAATTGGAGAGTCCTTATAAAAGACCGGTGATAGCCTCAAATGCAGCTAATAGCTCATGCGAGCAGCACAGCCAGATTTGTCAGATTTGTTCCCTTGTACTAGTTTACGTCTTGTACTAGTTTTTAAATATGGTTTTGAGATTCAGTTGGCCTATTTCTTCAGGATTGCAGGTCTGATTGAATGGCCTAGTCATCTTGAACAAATATCCTTTGAGCAGGAAGCTGGAATATGTTGCTTTCTCTGCAGAAGTGGAGGTCATCTACTATGAATAATGAGGTGATGGGTCCTCCAGCTCCCCAGAATGTGAGCTCTGGGATCACCAAGTGCCGTCCAAGTCTGGCATACTCTAATTCTTGGAATAGTCAGTGATCAAGGGTCGTCTTACTCGCTCAAACCTGTTGCAGCATTGACTTCCTCAATATCCTTCAACAGACGTCTCTGTTCCCAGGGCAGGTCTCTGCTGATTAGCCCTGGTGTAACACCACTCCTGGCCACATCTAAGCAGGGTTCAAGTGAGACCCAGTTATCTTGAGAGAAAAGGTTATGTATTCTTTCATGAACACCCCCCAGTCTTTTCACTCAAGTCAAAGTTCAACAGTTGAGTCTTTTCAAAATAGAGGAATAGTCTTATATTTCCTTATATGTACAAATTCAAATACTATCGTAAAATTTTTGTTTATATATTACAGTATTTTTTTGTACCTTAATTGTGTTCGATGAGAATCATTTTGATAAATCTTACCACGAGAGTAGAGCTAGGTGAATGGAATTTATTCACCATGCTGAATGGAATTTATTTCATTCTCCATTCCTATTTGCTTCTTTCCCTAACTTAACTTTAGATCTGTCTGTCCCTAACAGTAGAGAGGACTATCTCCTAGGGTTATAGAAAGTGTCCCATGATTGCCTGTGTTAGACAAACATCAGTTCAAAACAACAAACAAATGTAGAGCATTCCTAGGACAAGGGACACCAGAATGAAAATTAATTTCAGTCTTTTTTTCCATCATTTTGCTACTTCTGCCTACAAAAATATTCAACATTTTTGTTAACCTAAATCCTCACCAGCAACAGAGCATGATGCAGATTCTGGATCCTAGCTCTAAAACTTACTTGCTGTGGGATCTCTGACAAGTTACCTAACCATTCTATGCCTCAGTTTTGTTGTTTGTAAAACAGAGATGATCGCTTCTACCTCATAGAGTTTTCATGAGGATCAAATGAATTAATTTGTATAAAGATCTTGAAACAGTGCTTATCACATGGTAAAACAATAAACATAAGCTAGTATTAAAATTGTGGCCCTTGTTGAAAATCTATCAGATTTGTATATTTGGTGATTATTATTATCTAGGGGAAATAGTGGCTTTAGATATTGGCTGACTTCCTTTTTGTAATAATTAAAAAATTTGTATGAAAGGTGTTTCTCAGAGAAGCAATTGCCATTGACATTATCAGAAGGCACATAGTTGCTGGTTATGTGCAGGAGACAGCAACATTCTTTGGCTGAGTTTAGGAAGGTCCTTTGGGTGTGAGAGCGAAATGGAGGTGATGCATTAAGGTGCTGCCATAGCAGGACCGTAGGGCAGGGTTGAAGACCATGTGCAAAGTGGTCCTGTTGCTGCCTCTCTGAGGATGCTGATGTGGGTGAGGTTGCTAGCCTGCCCTCTCGCTGTGATGATCTGTCCGTGGGTGACGTCTTCCGATCCCTCCTACCCCTCGGTTCTCTCTTCTTTTCTCTCCAAACAACAAGTGACTATAGACTTTTCCAGTTTTAAGAAACTGAGATTTCTTATGGCTTATTTTCTTAGTCAACTGAATAAATAGTAAGACTTTGGTATATTTACATTTTGTCCCTAGTTTTATAACTCCTAGATCGCATTCACAAAAAAGCTTCATGCGGTGTGATTGACTTTGCAATGTGTATATGGGTGGTTCTGTTTAAGAACCCACGCCTTTTCTCTGGAAGGTAAATAAACCACAGATTTGTGCTGAGTGACTGCTAAAAATATCTTGCCTCAAGATTGGTTTTTGACGGAGAATTAAAATCAAGCCCTTTGAATTTAAGTCATGAGAATCCCTTCCTCCCTTTGACGTTAAAGAGTCAAGGGTTTACAACGTTTGCTGGTAGAATGATAAGAAAATACTAAAATGCTCTTAGAAAAGGTCTAAGAATGTTTGTAGTCATCTTCTTTCTCTGCCTAGACTTGTATGTTTAGTCTGTCGTTGTACAGAATTATAGCCTAATTGTATGTGCCTAGAATACATCAACCCCCCTATAACAGCCAGTAATGAATGTGTTTTCAGCCCTGCTCCCAACCTTTAAAAGATAAAGCACACAAATACACGTTCACTTGCATTTGAGCGGCTGACTCGACCCTCAGGGATCCTGTGATTTCCAAGGGAAAGCAGATGCATTATCCTCCTGTTCTCTCTCTCACGTGCACACGCACAGGTACAGGCACTTGCTCACATGCCCACCGGGCTCATCTTTTCTCACTGCATCATCATATGAGGTTATGGGAGGAATCCTGGTCTTAGAAGAAAATGGCAAATAAAGAGACTTAGTTTTGTTGAAGTAACCAGACCTCTGTTTAACATCCATTGAGGTCAATGCCGCCCGCCTGGGAAGGGGGACTCCCATTTTAATGCAAATCACTCGCCTTTCTCCACTCGCCCCCTGCCCTCGGCCTTCCCGGCCCCTCCAGCTTCGTGCTCCCCCCAAGTGCTCCCATTCACACGCTGCCCCAAACTGCCAGCTTGCCCCCCGCACCCCCGCCCCGCCCGCATTCCTTTGACACAGTGAGAGGGTCCAGACTTTCCAAGGAGAAGATCCAGAATTTGGTAGTGTATGCAATACAGGCGTTAATTCCTGTGAAGTTTGCAGTTTGCTCAGCTTTGAAATTTGGCGATCCTTTATGTCCATAGATCCTTACAGCGCGAGTGATTTTTTTTTTTTTTTTTTCTTTTTCTTTTTCTGGTGCAAGTGTGGCCAGAGGAATAAAATGGTGTTTCATTGCCCTGTGCAGGTGCCTTCATTCCCCAGGGTTGTTAATGACGGCTTATTCAGACCACCCTAGATCTCACTTTTTTTTCAGAGTCAGAAGGATGCTTTACTCTGCCGGCTGTAATGGCTCTCAAGCGGTTCCTAATGGGCACTGCAGAACCGCTCAACATAGACAAGCACAGGCAGGAAGGTAGCAGAAAATTGGCTGCCCGGGCCCAGTAGCCATTTTGGGGACTGTCAGTAACCCCGCCATTAAATCTCACTGGGTGCCTCCCAGAACAGCTGCTACCGTCGCCCACCAAGGACGGCATCTTACGCTGAATGTCAGTGCTTTTGTCTTCATTTCCAGAGACCAAAGAGAGCCCATGGTCTTTGCTAGATTTGTTGCTGTGGTGGGTGTGTATTTGTTTGTTTTTAAAGCACACCACACAGCAACCAGCAAGTACAGTCCCTTTACTTTTTACTGCCTGCTTTTGTTTTTTTGTAGGATGTTTTGTTCAGCATCTATGAAAACATGCTGGAAATGATGGTGGAAGATGAGGAATAAAGCATAAGCTAGTAGATTTCTTTTTAAAAAGTCAAGTAATATTTCTGAGTGTTTAGGAATAAGCAAGGAATTTGTAAAGGGATCTATGGAAGAATTAGGAATCCCCACTGCTTATAAGTTAGTTGGGAAAATACGTCATTCACAGCTTTAAAAGACACTAACAAAGAGTGTTTCCTCAATTTAAAAACCATGTGTGTGAGAGAGACAGACACAGGAGGAAGGGCGCGGGGGTGGATTTAGTCAAATTCCTAAAGAAGACAAGGGGTGAGAAATGGACATCATAACAAGCATTGCATTTTGATTGTTCAACCAGAGATTGAGTCACAGCGACAGAGGTTACCCAGGTACCAGCATCCCACCCCAGCTGCACCCCAAGCCTAATTAAACGCTACCCAGGCAACCATCAAGTATCTCCAAACATCATACTCCAGGGCTTACGCCTTTTGTTTTCTCTGCCGCGGTCTAAGGGTAATTTCTATTGCATGTGAAGTCAGATTTCCTTGGTCCTAGAGAAATGTGAGAAAGTAAGAAGTGCCCCTGGGGACGTGCACTTAAAAGTGGGCCACAGGGACTGGAGAAATTAACATAAACACAGGACAAAAATAATGTTGTTTTAATAAACTTTTCTAACCCATGTCGTAGACTTGCCTACAGTCAGGGCTACAGAGGTGGCTGCTTGCAGAAAATGCAATACGAGAGTCTACATATGATTTAAAAGTAAAATTATCTAATTAAAAATGAGCATTAAAAGCCTGGGGAAGGTGGCGTTCTATGAGATGTGGCTCCTTTCCGCAGTTACAGCATTGCTCATTTTAAAGACGCAAACTGAATTGCCTCTAAAAATTGCCTTATGGAGTTAATTACCTGAGGGTTTGATATAAAATATGAACATCCCTAGGATTGCCTTGATTTGGAAAGCCCTCTAATCCTGCCCTTTGCTGGCCCTTTCTTTCCTGATCAAACTGATCTTCATTGGAGGCTGTGAGTAAGTGAGGCACAGTGGAGCATTTTGGACCAAATTCATAGATTCCCTGTTCGCATCTCACGTGGATAGTCTGGGGAAGGGACAGCCGCTCCCCTGAGGGGCACCGCATTTTGGTGCACCTTGTCCCTAGGATGCTGTTGCTTTTTGGTTCCAGAAATGTCAGTCGGTGGAAATGTCACATTTGGGGAAGCTAACTTGATAGCAATAAAACTAAAGACGGAATAAATTCTGCATCTCAGGCTGACGACACTCCCTTGGTACAGAGCTCCTCAGCCATTTTGGGCAGTTGTTTTCTGCATTCTAAATTCTCATCTGGAAGTGTAGACCTGTGTAAAAAAAAGACCAGTGAAATAGGCATGAAGACTGATTGATGGAACTCGTCCCCTTTAATGTTTGTGTGCATCCAAGACAGATAGAGAGAGAGAGAGAGAGAGAGAGAGAGAGAGAGAGAGATGGAGGGAGGGATACCTTATCATATTTGGAAAGGAGATACTCTTTTCACATTATGTCTTTTGAGAAGGTGTCCTAGTAGCAGCCAGTCTGTCATTAAATATCTACGTGGCAGTTCCTGGGAGTTGTTTACAATTGAGCGTGAAAGTAAGATAACTAACAGAACAAGTCAGGGTATAATAATGTGTCAAATGAGAATTTTGCAGGAGAGAATCCTTCTGTAAATTTTTTTGTTCAAGCTATTTAAAAAAATATACAGGCATAAAAATATGCACTAAAATCTTATTATCTATACAAACTGAGGCATAAATACAACAGATCTAATGTACTGGATTCCCTATGTGATCAAGAAATTTGGATTCATACTGAATTAATTATTCCCTAGTTTGGAGCTACATTGTAAGCCCTTTAATTTAATTATGAAACGATTGAAAGTTTTAGGATTCCTTCCCCCCCTCTCCTCCCCTTCCCAAAAAAAAGAGCATGTGAGAACAGAACTGCTGAACTAAATGTAGAGGCTTGATTTCAAAATTGTCTTCATCTTTTGAGTGCTGGAAAATTATCCATTGGCAGACTCTGAAGACACTTGGGAGAGATTGTGGCAGTGAAAGGTTTTATGGAAATAAATCTTAAGTAATCGGTTCACTGCCCCGAGGCTAGAAGGGACACTTCGGAGAGAGCAGGGAGGGGACATCTGTTGTGAGCTGCTTCCCAGGACCGCCCCCCTCCAGAGAGTCCTCGAAGCCTGACCTAGTCAGCAGCTCTGGGCCACACCTGAAATTACTGTCGCCCACGTAGCCCCCTGAAAAGTTGCTGTGAGGCCTTTCCCCTTCTTGCAAAACAAAGGGGCTGGACTAGATTGGGGTATCCGAAGCTTTGTTCTGCCAACTGTTAGTTCCGTAAAATATTAATAGATAGTCAGTGGGGAAGAACGCCATGGTGAAATAAATCTGGGAACTATGGCATACTAGATCTTACGTTTTGAGGAGCCATAAGGTATGTAACTGCGTGTAAATAAACTTGTTTAATTTTGTATAACCATAAATGTCCTTAACCTGTTTGACCTGTCACTTCCACCGCTACTGTCTCCCAGGGATCTAAATTTCTCTAGAACACAATTTGGGAGAGGATGGACTAAGTGATCTCTGAGTCCCTTCCAGTTTTTGTATTCCATGATTCATGGATTTTTACTAAATTGTCTCATCTGTGAAATGTAGAAGGGAATTTGTCCTGTTCTGTGTTTAGCTTACAGTGGCTTTTAATCCAAGTTTTAAAATGTCAGTGAACAAATTTAGTTTAGAAAATCTGCCTGTCGCATCTGCTAGGATTATTAATTTTAGGGGAAGATGCATGGCTTTATGACACTCAGGCTGACTTCCCAGTTTGGTAATTCTTGGCCCTTGGCTTTTCCCATCTGTCTTTACCTTGCAGACAGACCAAACAAGACAGAACTTAATCGTGTTTGCACGATGCCAAACACCTGCATGGAAAGTATTTCAGAAGTCAAATTCTTGAGCGTTTTGTCTACATAATGCCAAATAGGAAACAGCTCCATTTTTTTTCCATTAAAATTAGAATTTCCACGTTGATGTTTGGTGCTGCATTGAGCTTCAGATTAGTTACTTATTCACAGATCTTTGGAAGGAGGCTGAAGACTCAACCTCCTGAGTTCTGGGGATCATCTGTAGGTTGAGTGTATTAAAAGTGCCAGGGACCTCGTTTGTTCTGGATAATTGAGAATGGCCTGCATTTTAATAAGCATGATCAGCTATGCATATCTTGTCATGTGAACCATCAATTAGCACAACACAATTTAACAAGTCAGTACATGCAGATATGAACACCTTTGGGAAGCAATGCTCAAATCAAATTATTACTGACAGTGTACAGCTTGCATGCAGGTAATCATTATCAGAAAACCATGATTGTCCAGAAGGGAAAGTGATTTTTATGGTAATGTGTCATGTGATTGACTCTTGGTATCTAATAACCTTTGAGGGAACAATTTCAATCTGTCCTCTCCCTAATTTGGTCATGTTTGCCAAAAATGTTTAATTCACTCCCTAAGACCTATGTGTAATATTTTTACAGCAAACCTCACAGAGTGTTCTAAAACCCAAATGAAATAATCTTTGTACCAAAGACATTACTGATAATATCTCTATGGATGAGAAGACTGGTGGTCCGGTTAATCAAATATACTAGGTAATAGAGAGTTGCCAGTAATTCCTTGTGGGATTATTATTCTTTGAAAGTTTTAGAATCTAGTTATACAGTCCTTTCTTTTATATATACCCTCAAATTTATCTAGAATTAGAATTCCTAAACCAAATTTATTTCTTTAGCTCATGATATATTTAAACAACGTATAGAAAACATGCCCTTAGAAATCTGTTGTTCCTTTTTCCTTCCGATTACGGTGATATTTTCAAAGGGAGTTTTTAATAAATAACTATTGTACTTTTGGGGCAAATATTGGCATTTTATTGAAGCATGGGCCAAGAGAGATGCACTCACAGAAGAGAACACACTTTGTTTGCCACCTACTTGGAACCCAAGCTCAGAACAATCTAAGTGAGTCTTCCTTAGATAATTCAGGAGGGAAGTCCCCTGTGCTTCGGGTCCTCATTACAAACACTCGTGGTGACTACACCGTCTAAACAGGGGTGTGCTGATTAGAAGCAAGTTCTTGTTATTGAAACATTAGCGAGCAAACCATTTATGTTGAGCTAGCCAAATGGCCACCTCAATACTAATATGATTGTGTTTCTATATAAGACATCGGATGTCCCCGGTAGTTATACTGCTTTTGAAGAAGAGTTATTGGATCTAAATATTGCAGTGGAACTCAGAACTGCTGTAGGGAAAGAAGGGGAGAGTGGAGAAAGAGACGACGGCAGTCTTCTAGGTAGCGTCACAAAATGTGACTTTGCAAAATATGTGTTAGCCCACTGCATTTACATTGTCCTGTTATATATACAACTACTACACCCCACTCCTAAGTCCTCACCATTTTCCCTGCTTCCTGTGTCTCTTGCATATGAAAGCATGATTTTTTAAATAGAGACCTGTCTTCTCCATTACACCATATCCCTCCTCATGAGCTAATAAACAGAAAAACCCAACCAAGTGGTAAAGGAAATGAGAAGTGAGATTATTTTTAAAGGCTTATGGCCTGTGCTTTTAGATGGTCTAGAATAGCTTTGGATCTGGGAATAGACAGGTTGTGTGGTAAAATTGTGTAAACATTTACATGCACGTATGTAATTATATGTGTGTGCGTGAATGACTTTGCTTTTACATTATTTCAAAAACATCTTTCCTCTTTAAAGAAGCATTCCAACAGCCAAGTAAATAGCCGTTGATGAAAAAGTGACATTTCATGTGGGTTTACCTCCTTTACTTCCATTGTTTTGTCATCTGTATCACTCAAGCCTTTTTTTCTAATCTAATGTCATCTATTTCCCCCGTTTCTCTTTTCTTTTTCTTACCCTTTTTCCTAATATGCCCCTCCCCACTCTCCAATCACAGTTTTCTTTTCTACAAATAATGCCGGTTTGGGTTATTTTAAAACATCTGACAAGATTGTTGTCTGCTTTTTAAAGAAGCATTATATTATGTATTCGTTATACATATTATTATACTGTGTCTTATTTTCGTTTTATTGTTTTATACATAGAACAGAGACTATTTGGAGCCTTTGGAATAACATTCCAGCATATAAATATAGATGAAATAATTTGGCAAAGTGACTCACTCTGGGGTCATCTAGAAATATGATTCCATCATCAGACAGAAATTTCTGTTCTTGGGATCCTTTAGCCAGCAAATGGATTTTCTATGCTTGGTAAGCAGACTCATCAAAAATATGAAACTAGTTGTTAAAAAACAAAACAAAACAAAAAACCCAAGCTCTAACTTACAACTTAAAAAGAAGGAAAAGAAAAAAACCAACTAACCAAACAAAAACCTATTTCGAATGAAAAAAATGGAGACCAAAGACCTTGAGTCAAGTAGTCGTAGGGCTAGATTTTTAATCTTTCAGGATTCTGACTTTTCAGAAATGGCTTTTTCCCAGTCGCAACTGAATGATAAGAGAAAAGGAATGCAATTAGGTCATAACCACAGAACTAAGGAGGCCTTAGGCTAATGTCCCTTAATAAAGAACCGTAGAACAGTGCCTGGCACATAGTACTGGCTTAGTATGTGTATGACAATGAAGAAGAGGTGTCATGGGTTTGAGAAACTATAATTAGCTCTTAGGCTTGACAAATAAGCTGCAGAAGAAATCTGAAAATTTGTAGTGATTACTTATATTGCAAACAATTTCTTTATTGCAGATTTCCTTTAGACATTGAGGTGTGGCAAAATGTTTATTTACAAACTATTGATTACTTTCAGAGACTTGGTAACCTAGAAGCTCTGGTTAAGAGCCAGTGTCTTGAGAAGCAATGGATAGAACCTTTGGAGGGTGGAGGTGAGGGATAGAAAATGTGTTCCAATCCCAGTTTTACTGCTAAGTAGATTGTGCTGTTGTGGACATATTAGCATTTATTAATTTCAGTTTCATTACCTCTAAGATTCCTTTTATGTTCAGTACTCTGATATAATACCAACCCATAGTGAAAAAAGTCATTTACATATTTAAAAAAAATGATTTGCCTGGAAAGTTGATATGCATAGCCAACGTGTAGAAGCAAGATGTGTTGTTAGTATAAAGTTCTTTGGAATTCTTAGGATACAATAACTTGCTTGGCTGAACAGTGCATAAAAACATATACACGCAGTCTATTCATTTCACAAATATATATTGCTTGTCTGATAGGGCTGGTACTGTGTCAAATATTGAGGTTAACGATAATAAGCAAAATAAATAAATCCGTTATCTCCTACATGGTCTCCCATGGAGCTCTCAGTCAAGGTAAGGAGGCAGATATTAATCAAATAGTCATGTAAATATGTATCACAATCTGTGCTAAGTACTAGGGAAGAGAAGATGGTGCTATATAAGGATATAAAAGAGGAAACTGACCTACAAGGGGAAAGTGAGAGAACTGTAGAGCTGAGATTCGTGATGAATGCTTTTTATTTTATATTAAAACAGTGGACACTGTATTTATCTTTCCCTTTGAATGCAACATTAGCAATGTAACCTAGTTTTACAGGTTCTAGAGTACACAGATATTTCTTGACTTTCACAGGGGTCAATGTGAGGTGACAATAGCACATTTCTCAGGATATAGGAACAATTAAATAGACATGATTTTAAAATATTTCTGTGAAGATACTAACATTCTTGTTAGGATTCCACTACTTTGCTCTGAGTTAAGAATGGAAGTACAAGAGAGCTATCTGAATATTCATTGGCCTCTTAAAAGCATGGGCTTAATTACAAATTTGCTGGGCTGCAAAAATCCCAATGAGAGGGAAGTGAAGCAACCAAAATTTCTGAATCAGAATTTGAAGGTTTGTGTTGCAAAATAATTACAGTTCCTGAGTCCCTCTGGAACATCCCTCATATCCATGGTTCTTAGAGGTTCGTTCAGTACCTTCTTCCCAGCACCTTCCCTGTGCCTCCTTGAGGGATACTCACCTGGTAATTGTAGGGCTCTGTTAGGCCAGACATCTCTTACTGATGTTTTCTTTTTTTTTCAGGCCAATTATAAGCAGCTTTCTCGCATCACCTCTCTGATCATTTGTCATTTACCTTCTGGTTTAAATGTCCATTTCTCCTCTTGCATGGCAATTAATATCTCTTGGCCCTACTTGATGAAGTATAAAAATACTTTTGCTTTAACCTGGAGGATATGACCGTAGCAAACAGTCTATGTATTATTGGAAACCAGTGTCCCTTATTGGGAAAAAGAAAACCTGACTTTCCCATTAAGTCTAGTATAGAACAGGCTTTCTTGTTCTACATGGGATTTTATGTGAAGGTGTTAAAAATTCAGTTGCATGCAGATTAACTTTCCCAGTCATTTGTTCACTCCCAGATCTTGGCTACTCTTCTGACACTATCTGAAATTAAAATATGTTGTAAAGAAATATTGAGATAGAAGTATTTTTCATTATTTTTTTCTGAAATACTCTTGAACCCTTTCAGACTGCAGACTTTGGTCTTTTTTCAGGTGCAAAGTTCTTTTCCATCTATCCTTGTCATTGTCTCTGTTCCCGTTCTGAATTTAGCCTTAAGAATATGTATAATTCTTATAATAGTATAAGTTGTTTTTATACTCATCCTCTGTCTCATCATTTTTCTTTGATCTTTTGCCACATGTTCTAGAACACCTCACATTTGCCTTGTACATCACGGTCAATATTCTACAGGGTTTGTCCTGCCCTTTATTGCCAATTTAATTTCTGCTTCTGCATTTCGTCTTTCCCAGAATTATTTTGTTAATTCCACTGTCTTCTTTTTCAATCTCTACCTATAATTCAGCCCATTCTATTTTTATTGTTCTGTGTCATTTCACAGAGATGATGTCTGCCATCTTTTGTATCGAGTGTCATTTTCTAAAATTTTATTTTGTTCCCTATGGAAAGTCATTTTTAGAGATCGGGTTTTCCACCAAGCCTCAAGACAGTGCTCATTTTTTCTTGTGCTGCAGAGTCTTTTCAAAGGTCCCATTTTTTTCTATTTATTTTCTTCTTCTTATAACACAGAGGAAGGTCTGTCCAGGCACAGCACTGGCTAACAGAGGGTTGTGGAGACTACTTACTGATCCCCACTGCCCACTTGGGTGCTGGCAGTTTCACCCTTTCATAACTAGAGCCTGGAAGTCAGGCTCAGGTGCATATCCCCACCCCGTGTCCGTGGTCCAGCATGTGGCTTGGGATGCAGGCCTGAGAAACGATGGTGTGTCTTTGCTGTCAGAGCTTCTGCCTCTGATAGAGAACTAGATGGAACCTGCAGTTCGGCTTTGTGCAAATAAGATGTCAGGAAGACCGTGCAGTATGGGCTGCTCTCTGAGTTCTTCCTCTCTCTGCTTCTACTTGTGAGTGCTTTTCCTGAGAAACCATTCAGCTCAGGTTGTAATGCAGGATGGCAATATTTTTCTCCCTCCAGTGTCTGCTGGGTTCTGAAGGTGAGGAGCTGGAGGGGAGGGGCAGGGAGCAGTGGGGACAGAGTTATCAGTTACCCTGCAGTAAGGGACTAAGACCTCTTTTTCTGGTCTTTGCATCCTAGACTTAGGAGCAGATATTGAAAGGGTGAGTCAAAACCTTTTTAACCTTCTTGAATCCAGCAAAATGGTGAAGGGCAGGGACTCAAGAGGTGGAGTGCCCATGTTCAAATACAAGCTGTACCTCATGCTTAAGTTCTTTGTGTCATGGTTTTCTCATCTATAAACCCCACCTTTAGGGGATTTATGTTCTTCATCTATAAATCTACCTTACAGAGGATTTATGAAAATTTGGTGGCATTAGGACATGTAAAGCATTGAAGTGGTGGATGGAACATACTAAGTGCTCTACAAACGTTAGCTATTGTTAATACAGGTACTGTTTTTCTGGGGTGGAGAGTATGTTCAAGTGTGCCCAAAAATGTGTATTTCAGTTCCCTTTGGTACAGTTCTTCCTCCCCCTGCTGAACCCCTCTACCCACCACCTTTCAGCATATGGCCATCTATTTACTTTTTTTTTTTTTTTTTTTTGGCTGCGTTGGGTCTTCGTTGCTGTGCGCGGGCTTTCTTTAGTTGCATCGAGCGGGGGCTACTCCTTGTTGCGGTGCGCGGGCTTCTCATTGCGGTGGCTTCTCTTGTTGTGAAGCACGGGCTCTAGGCATGTGGGCTTCAGTAGTTGTGGCACTCGGGCTCAGTAGTTGTGGCTCACGGGCTCTAGAGCGCAGGCTCAGTAGTTGTGGCGCACAGGCTTAGTTGCTCCACGCCATGTGGGATCTTCCTAGACCAGGGCTCGAACCCGTGTCCCCCGCATTGGCAGGCAGATTCTTAACCGCTGCGCCACCAGGGAAGCCCCATCTATTTACTTTAAATCACCATGGTCAGTTTTTCTGATTTTATATATTTTCATGAATGTTTCAAAAATTCATAAATTTGCATAAGGATATATTAGGCACTTCTGCTACCACATTAACCCACTAGCCTTCCTAATTCCAACTCAAAGTAATAATTAAAGGATATAATCTTCATTTGTGAAAATCTGTAATGCTTATATAATGTGCCATTTTGGCATCTTGGATACACTTCAAAATCATTTTTAAGAGAGAATTACACATGTCATTTGTACAAAACAAATCCTCTGGTAAACTTGATTCGTTTCATGGTAAACAGCATACCATTCTTATTCTAAATAATGTGTAGAATTCTGTACTATAAACCAATAGTTTACTTTACCAAATATGTTATATTTTTTAAAGGGATTTTTAGATAAAAGTGCTTTAAAAGAAAACTTTGTGAATGATTAATGCTTTTAACCTGCTGTTCAAGGAAATGAATTAGAAATGTTAGCAGGAAAAGCTGATTCATCTTGATGTAATGTTCGAATGACCTGTAACGTTTGCTACTCATAAAATCTACAGTACTATTCAAGCATAATTTGTTTGGGCTTATGGTTTCTTTATAACATTATCAGTTCTCTTTACTTGAAGTTCCCTAGAGCTAAGTATCTTTATTTCTCTGTATCTAATCAAGGCTTTACACATTTCAAAAGTTTATATAAATCCCTCTCTTCTTTACAGTTTAGAAAATTCCTTCCTGCAACTTCTAGCTTCTGCCAAACGAAGTGCCACATTCATTCTTATGTCACTATATGAAAACCTTGTGAATTACAGCTTTCTTTTTTACCTTCAGTTTGTGCATGTTTGTGAGTTTTTTATGTGTGCACATGTTGTCTTTTGTGACACTACAGTTCTACTTGGTTGAATGAGAAAGATGCAGTTTTATTTGAGTGGTATCTTGGGGACATAAAGTTTGCATCAGAAAAATCAAGCCTGAACCCATGGCCCAGGTAGTGCTTTGATTTCTGCTTCTTTTGGTATTGTCCCAGCAAGACTCCACCACTGCATTCGTGGGTCCCATTGTATTCACAGAGAGGGCCCAGTGGGAAGGGCTTGCCTGCCCCTCCCAGCGCCTCCATCACTCTGCATTATTAAGCCTGTAATTACAGCGGACATTACATTTGTCCCCAGCTTCTGTGGGATGATGTCATCACCCGTCAAACAGGGGATTAGCATGAAGAGCGAAATCCTACTGACATGTTCGTTTTCATTAAGAAGAATTTGGTTTTACTTCATTTTGTTAACAGGAACTGTTGTCTTACTTCATAGGATAAATTTTTAAAAAGGAAAAAAAAAAGACAAGAAAAACTTGAGAACGTAGAAGCAGGCATGCGCTGACTGCATGAATGGGAACGTGCTCGGTAGCGCTACTCTATCAATTAGTGAAAGAGTCTGGGACACAAAGCATGCCTGGGAAATCTGCTCCCTTTCTTACAAAAGCAGAATATCATTCTTCTCAAAGCCCACAATGGCCTGGGCCTGGCTGCAGCAAATGTTCCTGAAAAGAAGGAAAGCAAAGACTGTGGCTACAGCTGAAAGGGTATACAGGCGGCTGGTCCCACCCACCTTTGAAATGTTTCCCTTTCTCATGATGGCGTTGATCGAGGATGTCTTAAAAGTCTCATTCCTTACATCTTAGGGGAAAGCTTAGTTCCCTTCCCATGTGGAAAAAATAAATAAGTCAGGGAGAGAGGCCTGATGGTCAAGGATGCTTTGGTCCCAGAGCTGAGTCCATAGGAGAACATAATTTATATCAATCATTTTCAGTGCCTCCAACAAAAATAAGCGTAGGAAGAAAATCATGATCAGGCTTGGGAAAGGGAGTCCTGTCCTCCTTTGGAGCAAACTACCAATAATTCTGCATCAGGAAAGCTGGATTCAAACGCCAGCTCTGGCTTTTACTTAGCTCTGTGACCTTGGGCGGCTGAATTGCTGTGAGCCTTAGTCTGTTCATCTGTACAGTCGAGTTAACTAGCAGTAGTGCCTGCACCTCATAGGGTTGTGCCTGGTACCTTTTGGCTGTTTTTCATCTCCCAAAATGATTTCCTTTCAGAAAATAGTTCTGAAGTGACCTTATTACTCCAGTGAGTAAAGGAGGCAACCTCCTCTTTTCCTTTGTCTCACCATTTCCCTCAGCGTCTTGCAGGCACAGACCTAGGTTCTCGTCAGTCTAGATTCTCTCCCTGGAGCGTGGGCTGGGAGCCGTGAGATTGAGGAGATCGAGGGTCCCTGGATTAGATAGGCTCTGGAATTTCAGTCTTTTTGAATTTTGTCACAGCATTGGAAGAATTTTTACAAGTTCTCACAGATTTTTCTTGGGAGATTTTCAAACTCTTCTAATGTTTCTCAGTTCTCTATATTTGGACACCAGAATTTTCTTAGCATCCAGTTTCTTTGGAACAGAGTCGTCCTGTGAAGAAGGCTGAATCCAGTACAAATCAGGCCCTCCTGCCGAGTGATAATTTTCCATCCACACTGCCCTGGGACCTTTCCATTTTCATTTTTGTCTTGCTTTGAAAGGTAGCTTGGTAAGCTATTTCTTTTTTCTCATCTGACTTCTCAGGTTCAATTACCTAGCTAATTGTTGCTTGTTAGAATGACATTTTAGAAGTAAGATCCTGAACCACACGTGGTTTTGAGGTGTAGCACAGCTGGGTTTGACCAAAGGTCAAAGGTCTATGTGTTTGATTGTTGTGCTAGAAGGGAACCTAGATGTGCCAAGCTCTGCATGAGTGTTCTAGAAAGAACTAGACCCTCCGAATCGCCTCTCCCATTGCCCTTGTATGGAATGAGGAGAAGGGAGAAGGCGCTGACTCGTGCTGAGCACTTACCTGCGACGTAAAGTGCCAGTTACTGCCCTGGACATACCTGGGTACATGTGCTCTCTCTGAGTTTCCCCTGAGTTTCTCTACTGAATTTATGGAACTTTGCCATTGTTTCCTTCACCCCCACCTCCAGTACTCCTTAGATTATCTGAAATACAGGACAGGTCTCTTAGCACAAGTTACCTGTGTGTAGATGGAATTCCTAGGAGACATATTACAAGTAGGAAATTGGCAGTTGCTTTTGGAAGTTGAAATTGCTCCCTGTAGGTGGCAAGATGCTCTTTCCTGGGCCGCTGGTTGGGGCAGTTAGGTCATCTTCCCAGTGCCTCACTGTGTCCTCTCCAAGCTCTCAGCATGGTGCTGTCGTCCTAGGCTTGTCCTCATCTGTGGGTTTGGTTCTCTAGGATAATTAAATATCTGTTTTCCACCCCCTTGCCCCCCATCTCCCCAGACCTGATAGCTGAGATGGTGGGAAAAGGGAAACATTCTCAGCTGCCCCAGATCATACCTGGTCTAATGCTTTGTTCTCTCTACTTAATTGTTGGCCAGCCACTCCCTTCCCTTCCAATTAGAGGATATTCTTGAGTTGTTTTGCATTCTCCCCTGATTATAAACTGCAGACTTACAAATTTTGTCTACTGAGTCCAAGTCAGCCTATAAGAAAAATCTTGTCTAGAGTTTGCTAAGATGAGTGAATAATATGCGAATCTTTTTTTTTTTTGCAAACACAATATAAAAATTTATTTTATTAAAAATGTATTGAATTCAGTTTCGAGTATTTTACATTCGGTCATTACAAGTTGTAGAGAGATTCAGATTTCTGCATCTTCTTCCACCCAAAGAACCGAGTGCTTTTACTGTTACTGAAGGCTGTGTTTATGGCACACCAAATCAGTGGGGTTCTTAGAGTGATTGGCATTTCTGTTTACAGCAGCAGTCTCAAGGGTTGAATGATAATTCACAGTTCCACAAAGTTAGTTCAGTTCATTCATTAGGATGCTTTTTTACAAAGCAGCTTTTCCATTTATCTTCCTAGGGATGACAGACCATTTGGTGATAGATCCTGTAGCTTGGCTGTTGACCTCCATGGATAGGAGTAAAATCAATGACTTGTTGGCCCTGTTGCTTTCGTGGTTGATCATCTTGACAGCCTGTTTCTGTAGAACCTTGGAGTGGATTGTATTTCCCAGATCAGTTTCCTCGGGACGTACAGGCAACAAAGGTGTTCCATAACTGTGGCTTCGTGAAAACCACACATTAAACCATATTTTTCATTTGAATTACATGAAAACCTTCTGATCTTTAACTGGTAAGACCCGTCTTCATCCAAAATGAAGTGGCAGCTTCTTCCCTTAATTGGCCTGGCCAAATCAAGCCTGTGTTGATTTTAAATGATCTGTAACTAGTGCATATCATGGCGTAGGAGAAGCTCTGGTTTGAAGGTATCTCTTTCTAAAAATGTCTTTTGAAAAAAAATAATAAGGCAACCTCTCTCCATTCATCTGTTATTTAAACTCGGGTTTTCAATTATCACGATTCCTTAAAGCAAGGCACATATACCTGTGTCTAAAATTGGTTCCAGAGATGGCTTCAGAACTAAACTTTGCTTTCTCTTAATGATATCTAACATGAGTCAAAGCTTGTCTAAGTGAAGTAACCTTAAAAATATTTAGTGAACAGAGATTTTTAGTCATAAGATCCATGTGCATGAAATGTCATAAATCACTCCAGTCCACCATTTGTCTTTTGTTTCCAACACTTTAATATAATCGGCATGGAAAAAGTATTAACTCTGCATCCTATCTTGGAAACATGGAGAATTGCCGTCTATTTTGTTTTGTTCTTTTACCAGCAGGTGGCATGAGTTATTGCTATGCTGGTAACAATGTAAAAACCAATGCATCTTGTTACTTTAAATTGTTTTAGAGTTAAAAGTGATTCCCAAAGTTTTGCTCAAAATATAACAGTCAAAAACTAATATCCATATTATATAAAGAGCTTTTATAAATTAAAAGTAAATCCTTAACATTTCAGTAGAGAAATGGGTAGATATGAACATTCAGTTTACACATATGTACACAGACACACACACAGCAGGGAGTTGGGGGGGTCGGGAAAAAGTGAGGGATAAAAAATGGCCAATAACATAAAATAATAACATAAAAACCACTCAACCTCTCTATCAATTAAGAAATACAAATGAACACAATGAGGTACAATTTTTTACCTATAAATTTGTAAGGCTTTAAAAATTTATACTACTCATGATTGGCAAAAAGGACAAGATAGGCAGCTTCATATTTTGTTCTTTGAATATAAATAACCTTTCTGGAATGGAATTTTTTAATATATATCTGGAGTCTTAACAGTACTCACGCCCTTTACTCAGTAATTCCCTACAGAGAATTTGTTCTGTGGAAAATAAGCAGAGATATGCACACACACACACATACAAAAAAAAAAAAAAACCTATGTAAAAAGATGCTTACTGCCACATTATTTATATATGTGAAAAACTGGAAAAAAAAAAAAAACTCCAAAGTTGTCAATAATAGTGAATGGTGTAATGGATAATGATTCATCACTAGGATGCAACATTTGGCCCGTTTTATAAAGCATATATTTAAAGAATCTTTACTGATTCATATATTTAATGAATCTTTACAATCATTACCGATGTGTAATGTTGAGTGAAAAGGGCAGGATATATGAAAGTATTTTTCAGTCTGATCACAATTTTGTACCGAAAGAATTTTTGTATATTCATAGACAAATTACACCCACATTTTTAACGTGGGTTATCACTGACTAATATGTCAACAAGTTCTTTTAATTGTCTTCCTTATCTTTTTCTGTATTTTTTACATTTTACACAGCAGGCACACGCTATTTTACAGTGAGGGAAAAGTATAAGACTTTTCAAAAATGGTAAGCCTAGCATTGGAGACATGAGTCACGAGTGCTTTTGTGATTCTCATGGAAATGAGATTCAGTAGTAAGTTATATGTCTGGGGAAAATAGAGCTCATTTGAGTCGGAGGTTGGGAAGCTCTTACAAACACTAACCTCAGAAACCTCAAACCAGTATGAAGTGGAATAATGACATGGCACGAAAAGCCACAGATGTCAGTTTGAGTTAAGGAGGTTAGGGCAAATACATAATACAGCCAACAGAGGAGAAAACTCACTAGTGTCTTATCTCCAGCTCTGGTAACCTCTAGGGTTAGTCTGTGCCGCCATATTTAATCTGTATCAAGGTGCATTGCGCTGGGGCTGGGTACTGGAGGCCTGTGTTCTCCTTCTGGCTGCTCCGCTGATACATTTTGTACTTAACCTTGGGCAAGTCACCAAGCTTTCTGAACTCTGAGTTTTCTTCCAGGGCTGGATGTTTATTCTTTTTTTGCAGTTTGGCATTCTGATACAGTTTTGAGCCCTATAAGGTGAGTCTCTTGTGGTGTCTGGCCAACGCGGAGGCGGATTGAGGCCCCTTTGGGGTCACACCCTTGAATCAGATGCGTCTGACGTAATCCTGGTCCTGTCATTTTTGAATAATAAGTTACTATGACATAAATCCTTGAGAAGGACTGCAGTCGAGGGTAAAAAAGGCAGTTTCATTCTCTCTCGGAGCCCACAAAATGAAAGCAGAGATATGTCACAGAACGTGAACAGACCTGGTATACTTTAACAGTATATTTTTTTCTTATATAAAAATTCAAGTTTGCAGACTCACAGACATAAAGAACAGGCTTGTGATTGCCGAGGGGGAGGGGAGGGAGCAGGGGGAGGGATGGATTGGGAGTTTGGGACAAACAGATGCAAACTATTACATATAGAATGGATAAACAACAAGATCCTATTGTAGTGTATAGCACAGGGAACTATATTCAGTATGTTGTAATAAACCATAAGGGAAAAGAAAAAAATTCAAGTTTGCAATTACCAAGTTAATTTTCATCCCATCAATGGTAGAGGTGGTTTTCTAATTGAGACTTTAGGGGCAGTGGATCTGCATCCAGTAAGTACGCTGGCACATAAGGTGGGCCCAGTGCAGGAGATTTTATTGTTTAACCCAGACGAACTTATATTCAGAGACGTATAGGAATGTTTTATAGACTTGTTTTACCATAACTGCAGTATAAAAAATATGTGGTGACTCACGAATACATATAAAATAGAAATAAAATTCTCACAAGACAATACCTGTCCTTCCTATTTTCAGTGCGTTAGGATTATTTTCTCTTCTATTTTAATTCTATTCTATTAAAAAATACTGGTTGCGACTCACTAATGTGATTTCCTGACACACGACAGTATTGCAAACTTCATTTTGAAGAACCCTGGTATAGAGCTTTTTAAAGAGATGCCCAGAATGGAGGGAAAAACTATGAACTAACCTTGAGAGATATTAAATATCACTTACAAATTTCTTTGCAGAGAAATAGGAAAGGAAAATAGATCCTTTCTGTATTAAGTTCTTTGTGAGGAAACAAGAACGCAAATAACACAGGAAGCACACGTTAAAGAGGAGGTTTGCATGTATCCAATAATTTTCAGGTGAGAAGAATGCATCTGAAAAGAGGTAAAATTGTGCTTGTGGAAGCAATCACTTTAAACCTCTGCAGGTGGAGGAAATTGCCACCGACTTTAGACAACTCAGGAAAAGAAAAGGGCCAAGATCTAAGTGGGCCTGTTTCTCGCGTCCACCTAGTTCTTTTTGTCTCAATACCAACCTCAGTGTATGGGTCCTTGTGATTGAAAGGATTACCACACAATAAACCAGCTCTAGGCAGCAACTCCTGGGGGTGGGGTGGTGGTGCACTGTCCAATTTCCACCTGCCTTCTGGACCACTCGATTACTGGGGATGCCCACGACATCATGTGCTTTTTCTGGTGTCTGGGTCTCCTGCAGCATCACCTTGGCCAGTGTAGGGAGGAGTGCCCTGAACCCCAGCACTCCACTCCCACCATGTAACTCTCTGCACTCCGTTCCTGCACATTGCCCTCCTCCTGCCCGCGAGCTTTTCTCCTTCTTTCCTCCTGTCCTTTCCTCCCTTCCCCTCTCTTCTGCCTTTGCTTTGCTAGTGGCACCGGTGACCATAACGTACCTCAGCGTATGGCTGGTAAGGCTGAACACTTGTCACCCAGTGCGCCAGGATTTAAGTGGTTGGAGGTCCTTGAATAAGACTTGGTAGCCACAAGTCTTTAATTTCTTCAGCAGGTTTTTAACGGCCTCGGGTGCCCAGTTAGAAATAGATGAAAAGACCTTTGTGCCGGGCACTTTATCAGCAGGCCAGCCCTGTCTGTGGGCCGAATGGGTCTCTTGAAATTATTAATGCATCGAGCGGGGACCAGTAGCCAGACTGACCTTTCCCACTCGTGGCCAGCCTGGAGCTTGGAAAGGTTAAGCTCTTTCCTGTGTGAGCTACCCCCTCCGTCCCCCGTACTGCATGACTCAGAAAGCTTGAAAGTGCCCTAGGATGACTTTCTCTGTTGAGCCCAAGAAACATTGTGTAGAATCAGTCTGTCTGAAACTCCTTATATGGAGAGGTTCTGAGACTCTATTTTATGTTTGGTTTGTAAGAGGATCACAGCTTTAAAAACGAAAGAAAAGAAAGGAAAGCCTAAGGCAAGGGAATGATATCATATTACTAAGAGGCTTGGTTAGAGAAAGAAAAATACCCTTTCCAATCCGTTCCACCCTAATTCTGGATTACTGTCGGGGCGACAGCAAATCCATCATTTGCACTGGTTCTGGCCGACCTTCCTCTGCATCTTGAACCCTTTGGACCAAGGAAGCCCTCCCTGATGAGACGCTGTCTGCCCGTGTCTCCCAGCGCGGGCTGCAGAGAGGCTGCGAGGCCGGGAAGTCCTGCCACGTGTTTCTGTAAATGGGAGGTTTTTATTATTTCTGGAACGCAGCCCCCAGCCCTAAATCTTAAAATGCTGACAGGGCAAAAGCGAAGGAGATGTGTGGGGCCTTAACCAGCTACAATTTGCTGACCCTCTCCAACCTGGCTCCGTGCCCGGAGGAGTGAGTGACAGCAGTGGGGGACCGGCTTAGGGGCTGGGACACCCTCCCTGTGCCCACCGTGGACCCCCAGCCCTCCTAGCTACCCTGAGTTGACTGGGGGCGCAGGGCCAATGAGTAAAGAGGAGTAATTGATTAAGGTACCTCTGTGGGATGGGGGTCTGGGCGCTGCTTATGATGCAGATGAGATTGTGGTGCCGGAAACTCGCCTGCCTGTGGGTGGGACCTGCCCGCCTGTGGGTGGGGCCTTACCCACCTGTGGGTGGGGCCTGTCCACCTGTGGGTGGGGCCTGCCTTTTCACATCCACCTCCTTTCATCAGGGAGGAGCAGGGGCAGGCTTTCTGTGAAACCTCTCAATGTCCTTTAACACAGTGATGACCCGGAACCTCTGATGGGTGAGCAAGAGCCGAGAACTGTACCTAGGCGTTTCTAGGTAGGATATTGGAGCCAGGATATTGGAGCTAATTAAGAAATAATGACATGGAAACAAATTCAACATCCAATCTTAAATGTATTATTTAAAATGTAGTTAAATAAAGCTGTGCACTTCTAATTTTCAAAGATGATTTGAGAAGACAAGACTTTTCAAGTCAAAGAGACTTGAAATAAAGAAAAAGATTTCTCAGGGAAAAAAATGCTCTCCAAGTGGAACAAGAGAAATTTTCCAGCATAAGTTTCAATGAAAACAAACAAGCAAACAACACCCCGGCAAACTGAGTTCAGCACATGGTGTTTGGGCAAAGAATAAAAGACTAAATCAGAACTGTTGTGGGTCATTTTTATATGGCCTGTAATCTATATTTAAACATTTTTAACTTCCAGTTTTAATTTTCTATTTCTTAATAGGTTGGGGGTGAGTGGGTGGATTGAGGCATAGAGTTTTTAAGTGATTTGAAGGAAAGGTATAATCATTCTAGGTCCAACTGCATAGTTCACCCTTCAGAAATAAGATTTTCTGGTTCTTGTGTGAAATCCATAGTGAGAAGTTTGGTTGTCTAGGTGCCAACACGTTGGTGTTCTAATAAAGGATTCTTCTGTTGTGTTCTTAAGGGGTGTGTGTGTGTGTGTGTGTGTGTGTGTGTGGTTTCTACAGGAACACACAACTATTGACGAAGTGTGGAAAATCTTTATATTTACTTTAGATAAGCTGTATAGTTTGACCAGGATTCCCAGACAAGAAAATGTGAAATATTGGTCCCGGGAATTTAGTAACAGAAGAATACACTGCCTTGTTGAGATGCTGTATAAAAGAGAATGTTCAGCTCAGTCCAAGGGGCAAATATGTTTCCTTTCAAAGACCCTGGGGTGAGGCAGTGCAGTGAGGCCTTGCTTGAACCCGTTGGACAAAATCCAGCCTTTTAAAAACCAATTCAAGGTGATCATTATGAACGTCCACCATTGGATCATGTCATTATGCCTTCAGTGTCCTAGCTGAGCGGACCTGTTGGTTTTTCCATCACACTAAATGGTCTCATCTATGGTTTTTTATTTTTTATTTTTTAAAAAATTTTTATTGGAGTATAGTTGGCTTACAGTGTTGTGTTAGTTTCAGGAGTACAGTAAAGTGAATCAGTTATACATATACATACAGCCACTCTTTTTTAGATTCTTTTCCCATATAGCTTCAGCTATGGTTTTTTAATTCATAGTCTTCTAGAAAATTTATCCATCTTGATCTCCTCCATTGGTATCATGCTGTAGGTTGTTTCTTTCTAAATTACCTTCACTTGTTTCTAAGTACTCTTCCATGTTAGTTTTCTACCGCTGTCCTAAGGAAGAATCACAAACTGGGTGGCTTATAGCAACAGAAACTTATTCTTTCACACTTCTGGAGGCCGGAAGTCTGAAATCAAGATGTCAGCTAGGCTGGTTGCTTCTGGAGGCTCTGAGGAAGAATATGTTTCATACCTCCCTCCTGGTTTCTTATGGTTGCTGGCAATCCTTGACATTCCTTGGCTCATAGATGGATCAGTCCAATATCTGCCTCTGTCATCACATGGTGTTTTCTCCCTGTATCTCTGTCTCTGTTTTCTCTTCTTATAAGGACATCAGTCATTGGATTAGGGCCCACCCACCCTAATCTGATATCACCTCATCATAACTAACTCTATCTGCAAAGAGCCTATTTCCAAATAAGGTCACATCCTGAGGTTCCAGGTGGACATGAATTTGGGGGGAACATTTTTCTTCCTTCTATTTTGTTCTTTTGAATCTGCAGTAGATTAAAAATCCAGCAACAAAGCCTATTAGACCTCGTATCTAAAGGAGAAAAAAAGAGGAGAGACTTGACCCCGTGTGTTAAACCTTGAGGGATTTCCCTGGAATAATGTCCTTGAGCTTTAGTGCTTTGACTTAGTTGTATCTGTTTTGGAGCTCTTTTCTTTTCTTCCTGGACTCTAGCTTGAATGTCCTGTAGTGGAGATTGCTGAGCAAAGAACCTCTAAACACATGATGTGTTATCGTTGGATCCTTCAGACAGCGCTTTGTAGGGTACTGGGGGAAAATGAGCCAAGTAATGCTTCTGAGAGGTAGTCTAGGCCATTACCAGAAATGGGCAAGAAGAGACTGTGTGGGAGAGGTCCTAGAATGCATTCCTTCTTACAACTGAAACACAGATCCCTCTTTTTTCTTGCCCATCTGAGTTGCTGGAGACTGTTGGTGCTTGTGTGTGATTTTAGAAGAGGGCCCATCCCTGCCTGTCCCTAGTGCTGCTGGTGAATTACTCTCTGTGTCGGTGCAGATCATGTTCTGTACAGCTGTGGGGGACAGTGTCTGGGACAAACTCCCTCCTCAGTTCCACTTATTAATATTTTTTAAGAACTACCCTTGTGCAGATTTGCCCACTAGACTGTGGACGGGGGTGGGGGGGGAGGGCATTGGCCTCTAAAGAAAATGAGAACAACCCTAGTGGAAAATGGTCATCCACACAGTATGAAGTTATGGAAAGATCTTCCTGGGAATTTGGGAGCCCTTGCCACCAACCTTTTTATTTCTCTGCCGAAAGAAAATACTAAACCTCAGAGGAACACAAAGAAAGAGAATGATATGAAACACAGAATGATTTTAATCTTTGGCAGCAGCCCACATACTTAAAAAAAAAAAATCCTGTTTCCGTTGTCGTGCACCTGTCATTACTCTGAATGAGTTCTTTTTCTCTCTTGATGGATGGTGGTCTTAAAAGCTTGCTGTTTTTCATTAACAAAGTGAAATGGGGCGCCAGTGCGAATGCTCTGTCATTCTGATGGAGTGTAATGCCTGAATCGGTGTAATTATTCAGTGTTTGCATAATCAGCAAGATTTTGAAGGGGAATGTTGCACAACTCAGAAGTGGCCTAATTTCACCTACAGTATTCCATTCAGACTCCAAGCATCTCCTTCAAGAAGAAGTGAAGTGTTGGTGGATTTCTGTAAGGCACAAGGCAATGATGGTGGGAAATTGAGTTGTCCTAAATCACTGGCTAATTATGATAATGCCCAGTGGGCACCTAGAGGGTCTTGCTCTAGATCTCAGATATATTCATCCTTATTGTTTTAGAAATGTCCTTTATTTATTATGCATGAAGCATGATATGTTGTCCCACATGGGTCCAGTAAGGAACGACCAGCCAAATCCATTAAATTCCATTCTGGAGTAAAGTCAGACCCAGAAATATGGGCAGTTTGTCGGGAATCCTGACAGAAAGGCAGAAGCTGAATAAAGAGGTAGGCCAAATCAGAGACTCATTGGGAGTGATTTGGAAAAAGCTACGTAAGTTAAATGTATACTTTTCTTTCTGAAGGAGAGGGTCTCATTTATCTATACAAGGAAGGAGCTTGCTCAGTTGAGCTGTTTCAGAAACCCTTGCAATACCAGTTGCAAAGAGGGAGACTGAATTTTTCATTAACTCATTTAAATCAATTTATTTCAGCCCTGCATGACACCAGAACCAAAAATCTGAACAGTGCCCCAGGGCTGGACCTCACAGTCATCCAGCTCATCAAATTTGGACTAGATTGCTTTTTTCATTAAATCTAAAAATAATTTCAGGCAGGCCACCTTTCTAGGGATTTCTGTGGTGAATCATATTCTAGGGAAGAATGCTTGCCTTTCTCAGACAGAGCTAGTGGCTTCTGAGTCTGCGTTTGTTCCCCTTTTCTCCATGAAGCCAGCATGCCTTGCTCCTCATTTATTTTTTTCAGTTGAAGTATAGTTGATTTACAATATGGTGTTAGTTTCAGGTGTATAGCAAGTGATTCATTTATATAGATGTATATATATATACATATATAGACATACATATATAATCAAAAAGAATATATATATTCTTTTCCTTTACAGGTTATTACAAGGTATTGAATGTAGTTCCCTGTGCTATACAGTAAATCCTTGTTGTTTATCTATTTTATATATGGTAGACTGTATCTGTTAATCCCATACTCCTAATATTATCCCTCCCTGCTTCTCATTCTTGATGAGAGTTAATAATAATAATAATAGCTAACATTTGCTGAATGATCACCTTGTGCCAGGCACTGTTCTAAGCACTTTACATGTATTAACTAATGTAATCCTCACAACCTCCCAAGAGGGAGGTACTATTATCATCCCCATTTAACTAGGAAGCAACTGAGGCACAGATTAGTTACGTAGCCTGCCCAAGGTCACATAGCCATTAAGTGGTGGAGAGAGATGGGGCTCAGACTCCAGCAGTCTGGCACCGGGGCTCACTCCTCAATTCTCCAAACCTTTGAATACGAGTGGAGAGCGTTCTCTAGGTAAAGAACTCCTGCATTCCAAGGCAGACCCTCTGAGCACCTTATAGGTCTGGGGTAAATGGATTCCAAGCACAGGTAGTACATGCATTTGAGATGCAGCATCGACCCCTTTCTGGGGCACCTAAAACCTTTTGAAAAAGCGGAGCCTGATTGGCAATGAGATATGCTAAAGGATACTCTCATACACAGCTGATGGAAGAACATATCTTATCAAAATCCTCTTTTTTTAAAAAAAAATGAGCAAAGCCTAGAATCAACACTGCTGGCCACTTTCTCAGTAAGGCTGTACCAGAAAGGCCTGTCTTTTGTCACTGGGCCAACATCCTGAAGGACACCTGTGCCTTATCACTTGCTCTGTAGTTATTTATAGTCCACGTTAGAGGCATTACTGGAAGGATCCCTTTTAGTGATTAAAAAAGAGACGGGGGAGATGTCTGGGAGGGAAAGGCAGGCTCAGTCCCTGGAAGCCCAAAGCCTGGGGTGAGGCCCACAGAGGACACCCCGCTGAGTGATGAATTGGCCAGTGTTCACGTGTCCTCCTAGGACTGCCCATCCTCTCCTCCCACTGCAGTCGGACGATCAGTGGTGGAGTCGGGGTGGCCCGCTGGCAGGGGAGGACTTGGGAGAGTTGTCAAGGGAGAAAACTGGTGACTATTGGATGGACCGGGGTTGGTGGCTGTTGCCTGGGAGACCCTGCTGACTACAGAGTGGGCCAGAGGAGGAACCAGCTTTCTGTCTTCACTGACAGATTTATAGACTGAGAAATAAGGCCTTCTTACCGGACCCCAGTGAAAAGTTAACGTGAGAATGAAAAGGAGTCTCTGCAAAGTGGTGTTCAGGACGGTGGTTTCCAAAACATCTCTTGGGTACAGAGGAGAGAAAATCACCCAAATTAGGGAAATGGTAAGTTTCCCTAAATAGAAGAGCAATTTCTTACAAAGATGGTACCTAGTTTATAGCAAATGATCCATATTAATTATAAATAAATTTTATGGTAGTTGTGAGGGGTATGAAGACTTTAAAAATAGGAATTATTTCATAAAATACTTATTTCCTGAAACACTTCTTTTGCCTTGCTCCTTGGAACCAAAGAACATATCCAGCTTAGTGAAGCCACTTCTGAAGCTTTAGTCTGTGGAACTTTTCATTTCACCCTGAGGCAGCACAGGGCTTCTTAAAGTTCTCTTTCCTCCTAGCCCCCTGGGGATTCAGAGGACACCCCCTCAGCCCCTCTGTTCTTGGAGACCAGTGGAGGCGTGCAAAAGAAGAGCCCTCATGCAGGGAGGTCTTTGCTAGCACCGTCTAAGGAATTGGCCTCCCGTCCTCGAGGTTACCCTGCTAGGTTTCAGTATTCTCCTCTTCAGATTCATTGCAGAAAGTCCAGCTTAGCTAAAGCTTTCATCAGACTCCCTTGGCGGGGTCATGCGTGTGATGAACCTACAGCTTCCTGAGTCTCATCCCAGAGCTGCTGACCTGGAGCCTCCAAGAGGGGGATCTAGGAATCTGCATTTTGAACGAGCTCGCCACATGATTCCAGTGCACATCAGAGCAGTTTTCTGCTCTCTCTAGAGTTCGGAAGGCGACATGGTCTTAAGCATTTTAAGATCCGTGAGGTCTTAAGCATCACTGTTCCTTCAAACTAACAAGGAAGAGATTTCCTATTTCTAACCAAATGATTTATCCCCTCTTGGGGCAGTGTCCTAGTCAAGCATGTTAGGGGAGGTGGTGAGCAAAATCTAATTTCCCTTTTTTCAAAATAGACATTTATTTCACTGTGTACTCTCAACACACATCTGATGAACATTACATTTGACAAGAAGTGTTTGGTAATTTGTTGCCTTTGTTGAAAAGATTGTTAGCTCATTAGTAAGACTCTGGTCCAGCTTCCTAAGATTGGAGAACTTGATTTTCTAAACAGATTGTTGAAAGTCTCCCAGGACCCCCTCTGGATAGAGTTTGTTTGCTCAGTGGGGATGCCTCTGTCTTCTTCTGTCACTCCTCTGAACTTTTATTTAGAACCATGGAGGCAAGTGGGTGGGAACAGAAAATGGGGTGGAGGTAGGGAGCAAAAGGAAGGTTTTCTCTTACATATACCCTATAGCCAGAAGGGAGAAAGTGGGATAAATGAAATTCAAAAATAAGAATTTAAATTTATTCCTCAAAGCCAACTTCTCTGTGTATGTTTGGGTTTTTGTTTTTTGTTTTTTCCTGAATATTGATGTAGCTACTTGAGTGCACCATGGGGAGAGAAATCTTGGCAGGATTAAGTTTGTTTTGGGATTTGGCTGTGTGTGTGTGTGTGTGTGTCTGAGTGGGTATATCACATGGGATCCCATTTTCCCCACTAGGAGCTAGGCGTAGGCCATTTCTGCATCTACATACGTAGGTTTTCACTCATTTCTTAATATCGGGCTGATATTTATTCCCATTTAGGTTTTTACAAAAATGAGTGTGTTGACTTAGTGTGCAACACAAGCAGACTGGCTCATTTAAAACACCGCCATGGTTTTCTAGGTCTTGATGTCTGCTATTTTTATTTTATTATTCACTAATTTCTGATTCAGAATCCATTTAAGGTTTTATACCTATGTAACTCAGGGTACTTGCATTCTCTTTTCTTATGGGCTGAGATTTTCTCTGGTGGTCACTGGCATTTTCATTCTAAGCATCATTAACTGACCACAAAGCCAAAATGGACCCAAACATTCTGGAACAACCTGTTGTGCCTAATTTACCAGTGAGGAGTAACTTAACCCCAGAGAGAACTGGATACAGGACTGTTTTTTTTCTTAAGCTATCCCTGTGGTGTATTAACCGAGGGGGCACAACTCGGATGCGCCCTGACGCAGCAGTGGGTGTCCGGTTAGGGTGAACTGCAGAGCTGTTGCCCAGTGGAGTTTGTGGGCAGCCATTAAACCTGTGTTTGCGAAGCTTTGGGTTCATGTCGGGAAGTCAATTATGAAAGAACATTAAGTGAAGAAAGCAGGACCGCAGAACGGTGTTTCCAATATGCCTTCAACTATGTAAAAAATGTGCGTGTAGAAATGAAAGGAAATACAGTGAAAGATGAACAATAATGATTGTTTCTGGGGAAGGTGAGTCTAGGTGAATGCTAGCTGCTGCTTCATTTATGGCATCCAAACTGTCCACAGTGGGACATTACATTTACTTTCAAAATTTGTTAAAGGTGTTAGAAAATCCATCTCTGTGAGACTGAAAAGGGCGTGGTCTTGCTGTTGGTATAGGCGGCCTCCCAAGGCGGCAGCGCCGAGCTGGCCTGACCCCAGGGTCCTTGTTCTATCCCTCCGTGGTTGTCACAGCTCCCTCCCTTGTTTTTGGGGTAGGTAATAACCCCTGTGTGTGGACTGAGCATATTTTTAATCACTTTTGACATTTCTTTTATTTTTGAATAATTTTAGGTTTACAGAAAAATTTTAGATATACATTTGAATAATTCTGGATTTATGCAAAAGTAGTACAGAGAGTTCCTCTAGACCCTTTACCCAGCTTCTCCTAATATTAACGAGTTCTATAACCACGGTACCTTTATCAAAACTAAGGAATTAACGTTGGTAGAGTGCTAGTAAAGAAACTACAGATTTTATTGGAATTTCCCCAGTTTTTCCCATTAATGTCCTTTTATTGTTCAAGGATCCAAGGAAGAATTCCACAGTGCATTTAGAGGGTGGTTCTTCTTAAAGGTACAAATCAGAACAGCATTCTAGCAGATGTGTATGTAGATTATTCTATCTGTTGTAGATTATCGTATCTGTTTTATGTACATAAAAACCAGATTTTTTTTCCTCTAGGGGTGGAGTGACACAGTTAAGCAATCAGCCTCTAACTTCTCAAAATGAGAATTTATTTTTTCTCCAAAACCCAGGGGTCTAGTCCTATTCTATCCCCTTCCCACCCTGAGCATTATGTTGAACAACCGCAGGGGAAAAATAGCAGAACAAAAGAGAGCATTTGGAAAAATCCCATATTATTTTTGATGGCATTTCTTATAAATAAATCAGGTTCTGTAAAAAAAAAAAAAAAAAAAAAAATCCAGCTTTTGTTGAGAAATACCATTTCAAGGGAGGACAGTGTACAGCTCGGCCTCTGAAAGCAGTGTGGCTGCAGCGTGGCCCCCCGGGCTGCTGGCCGGCCTGGCTGTAACGGGAAGCAGCCCCGTGGTTCCCCCAGCAGAGCCACAGGCAAACCCAGGCCGTCTGAAGTCTGAGAAGAAAGCCCGTCCAGGGTCCCAGGAGTGAGCGGAAGAAAACAAAAGTCAGTCGGGGAATCGCTCTGTGGCTGTGTCTGGCGTCCGGCTCTGTGGATTCTGACCAGACGATAGACAAGTGTTCGCTCAGTTATCTTGTATTTGCGGAACCTTTTTGCATAGGTTTGTCTTTCTTTGCGTGCCACCGGCACACGCGAGGCCACAGGTCACCCTTGTTGCATGGCAACCGGCTGCGCTCTCAGCGCCCGAGTTCTCCCGGGAGGGAGGGGCGGGGCGCGTGCAGGTGCCGAGCCCACACGTCATACCCCCTGGAAGCCGTTTCACACATAGGCAGGGGCCGCAGTTGACTTGACGAGAAGCACTCACTTGATCTTGTGAAGGTATGAGGTCTTTTAATTGGCTCAAGTCAGGAAATATTTGGTAGAAGCAATAGTATTTTGCCATTTTCTCTGCGGGTACCAATCTTCCATTATAGTCTCACTCAAAACTGAAGTGGAGACAGGCAGAACTGAGGCCTTAAAGCCGGTGTGGTGGTGATGTATAAGGGTGGGTTGGAACTGAATCCGGGTGGGACCGCACGTAGCGGGTGGTGTGTGGCTTTGGGCGGTGGGGGATGAATAAGATGGGCAGTTAGGAATATAAACCCCTGAAGATGTCGGAATCAGTTTACTTTCCCCTTTCCATTCCCCGGGTTCCCTCCTGGGGGTCATGAAACAGGGAGAGAGAGGGCATCCCTTACCCTGGGTTTAGAGACCACAGGTTGACTTTGAAGAGCAAATGAGAGTGGAAGTGCCCAGAACAGCTCCAGCTCTCAGCTGTGGGACCCTGTGGGCAGTGTGCTGCACGGACCCACTCCCAAAACCTGTGCTGTTGCTTTTACATTGTCTATTTTTTTTTTTTTTTTAAATCTCTTTTCCTTAGATGACGTTCAAAACACAAATTCCAACTAAACCCTGCAGGTCGGAACTATAGTTAGGGACCAATTCCTGACTAAAACACCCTGCAAATGTCTCATATATTGAACAAAAGCAAAACCAAAGCAAGTATAGTGGTATAGAATTATTAATTTGCTTATATTTCCACTGGGGGATTGATTGTCTTTATTACTTGTCTCCTCTTCCTCGCCCACCCCGTGGTGTCTGTCGCAGTGGGCATGAGGCCGTCAAGTTCTCTAGGAACGTTATGTACCTGGAGTGTTCTCATGAGCAGAGGGGACTGGATTTGGGGCCAAGGAACAGGGATGGCCCTGCTCAGGGCCCACGTGTAATGCCACACAGACTGAGTGACTTTCTTCCAAGTGTGTGTTAGGCTGACATATTTTTGGATCAATTGAATGTTTTTGGTCCCGTTCCAGTCTGCTGTTAACAACTTAATCTATTTGTAGACAGACATAGAGGTGGTGTCTCTACAACATGAAGGGAGGTTTGACAACTTATAGTTAATTTGGCCGCTCCAGATGGCCACAGGCAGGCGAGAGTCAGCGGGACATGGGGGAGCAGTGAGCCTTGTGGTTTCAGCTGTGCCCAGCATCCTGTCCGGTGGAGCTCGTGAGCTTTGCCAGCCAGGGTTTCCTGAATAGATAAGTACAGGGCCCCTAGCAGACAGAAGGTGGATGTCGCACAGGCCCCAGGCGAGCAGCTGTGCCACTCTCTGAGCCCAGGCTTTTGGGCTGAGGAGCCGCTGCTTGTTCACGGGGGCCTCTCTTCTCCAGGTGCTCTGGATCCCCGCAGGCCTGGGCTTCCTCATTGCTCCCCTTTGTGTATGCCTCCTCTCACTGTAAACAGGCGTCCTAACAGCTCCTGTCTACCTCTGCTCGCCTTGAGAGTGTCTTCTAAACAGGGAATCTTTTATCTGGGGAAATTTTGCCCTGACAAATCCAGGCGCACTGCAAAGTTTTGAGTGTCATCAGCGTGCTCCAAAGCCTAGATTATACTAGACTCCAGGTTGGGCAACAGATTAGGTGTTCTTCCAGAAATAGAGGGCTGAGCAGTGTGGTGAATTGGAGATGAATCCATGTCCTTACCCACTGTGTCCCTTCACTGGCCTGGCACTTGAATATATACTAGCATATATTTTCTAAATATTTTCTATACAAAAATCTGGCCTCACTGACTAGAATGTTAAACTCCTCAAGAGTGATAATTCCATGTTTTGTACATCTTGTTCCCCCCAGAGTATAGCAAAAAGCCAGCTTGGGAAAGGGCTTAAATTCTAGGCTGAGGAGCTTGGATTTAATCCTGAGGGCACTGGGAGCCATTGGTGGTTCTTGAGTTGTGGACTAACTCAACAAAAGCAGTGATTGAGAATGTGATTTAGTGAGAGTGTGATGGCTCGAAAACAGAGGTTGTGGTTTTGTGTATTCCTGTCCTTGAAAGTTTCTGGTAGTTGTGCTAACAACAAAAAAAATGTTATGGATTCCATGAAAATAGTGTTTAAGTCTGTGAAGGGTAACGTCCCTCATCAAGGAATTACACAACCATCCCATCATTTCCAGGCTCACACAGCCACATTCAGGGTCTCCACTCTGTGTTCCCAGCATCAGCGGACTTGGAAGAGCAGTAATGTTCTCTGGTCTATGGTGGCCTTTTCTTTAAAAGCATATATATATATGTATATATATTTATTTATTTAAGTATAGTTGATTTACAATGTCTCAGGTGTACAGCAAAGTGATTCAGTTATGCACATATATATATATACACACACATATACATATATATTCTTCTTCTTTTTCAGATTCTTTTCCATTATAGGTTATTACAAGATATTGAGTATAGTTCCCTGTGCTATACAGTAGGTCCTTGTTGTTTATCTATTTTATATGTAGTAGTGTGTATCTGTTAATCCCAAATTCCTAGTTTATCCCTCCCCAGCCCTTTCCCCTTTGGTAACTATAAGTTTGTTTTTCCATGATGGCCGTTTTTGAAACATTTCCTAAATCACTTTGTTTCTTGACAGTTTCCCCCTCACTTCTGAGTAGCCTTTCGGTAGAACATCCAATAAGAATGGTGCAGAGGTAGTTGAAGGATTTTCATGTTGAACACACATCTAGCTCCTCGGGCTCGCCCCTCTGTCCCTGCCCCCCGATTTTCACTTCCTCTGCTTCTGAAACACCGAATTTTCTTTATGGCATTCATGTGCCATCATGCTTGCTACTCCAGGCTGCGTGAAAACAGCAGGGGACAAGTGCCAGCCTGGGAGGTGGGGGCCTTGCCCACAAAACCCACCCCTTTCTGCTCCTCAGCCTAACTTCCTTCTGTATGGGGTTTCTTAAGCCCCCTCTGGGGATAAGCACTCAATTTAGGAGACAAAACAGAAATCTGTCTGGCTAAGCAAACATTTACTTATGGACCAAGGAGACAGTAGATGAAGGCAGGAAATTTTAAAAAATCTCATCTTCTTACAAACAAAAGGCCACCTGATCATGGAGTATAGCATGGCCACATAGTAAGAGCCACTGTGTGCTAACTGAATGGTATAAGCGTAAAATATGACAGAGATGCTTAAGCACAGTAGAAAGATAAGCTATCGATTCCTGATCCTGAAGGTCGTTACATTTCAGGGATGTGAGTGATAACTCGTATTTGTACAGTGCCTTCCAAAGCAGTTCTCATGTTACCTCTTTTAAATTTTGCAACAATCCTGTAGATAAGAATTGTCATTGTTCCCATATTGTATACCAGGAAACTAGGACCTAATAAGATTTAGGGACTTTATGGTTCTTCTGGTTCCAGCTCCTGTTGCCGTACTTTTCCACACACAATGTGGGAAACTGTTTTTTCTGACACACACAGGAACACAGAGCAAGACCAAAGTACCCGAGTTCCTCTGGAGTGTCAGAGCAGAAAGAGACTCTCTAGGGAAGCCAGTACAAACTCCCTCCCCACCTGTTCCCACTTTACAGATGAGGAAACTGAGGCCAGGGAGACCTTGTGAGTCAGAGCAGAGAAGCAGCGGCATCTCATGGAGCAGACCTTCCGCCTTCCTGGCTCCTAATCACTTTGCTGTAGGCTTATTTGTACCGGGCAATGGATTGTAAGCTCCCACATCCCACCCTAACTGGCTGGGGGCCCGTGACCAGTGCTTGGTCAGTGCTTAGTAAATGTGCGTTGAACAGATGTATGAATGATTGACTGCCTTCAGTTGTAACCGTATGCAAATAGTAAATTTCTTTTATATCTGTCTTGACCTAGTTTTCCTGCCCAAAGACGTGATTTTTCACTCTGGATCGAGAGGGTGTTGTTTATAAAAATCCTGAGACAATCAGCTGAGAGGCCCTGTATGTGTATCAAGGACCATCAGTGGTAATAATGAGTCTCTTTTCTGTAGTACTGTGGGTTAATCAAAGACCTTTGTTATAGTTGTTTTAAACACAAATCTCCAATTTGTTATTTAATTTCTTGCTTTTTCTTAACGTATTTGAAATGCAGATAGTAGCAAAACACAGGTCAACAGCTGCAGCTGTGGGCTGAAGACAGTGGGAGGCAAGGGACAAGCTAGATATGGGATCCCACGCCCTCCCAGGGGACTGACTGGGGAGGACGGCTTCAATTACAGGGAGCGGGGGAGGGTCTAGGAGCAAGGGGGCAGCAAAACCTAAAAGAAATCATTGATCTCATTCCCTCAAAGTGGAAAAAATGACTAGAGAGCCCATACCTGCCTGATAAGATTCATGGCCATCCCCTAATGGATCATGGCTGGAGAAGCAAAGTCCAAGCCTTCCAGTAATTGCTCTGGACTATGGGAAATGACAGTGGTAAAGGAAATAATGCACGCAGAACACTTTCAACAATGCCTTGCACAGGGCATCCCTGGTGGCGCAGTGGTTAAGAATCCGCCTGCCAATGCAGGAGACACAGGTTCTATCCCGGGTCCGGGAAGATCCCACATGCCACGGAGCAACTAAGCCCGTGTGCCACGACTACTGACCCTGCGCTCTAGAGCCTGTGCTCTGCAACAAGGGAAGCCACCGCAGTGAGAAGGCCGCACACTGCAACGAAGAGTAGCCCCCGCTCGCTGCAACTAGAGAAAGCCGGCCCGCAGCAACGAAGACCTAACACAGCCAGAAATAAATAATTATTAATTATTTTTTAAAATGTCTTAGAAAGCACCTACTAAATGCTAGTTGTTGTTACTTTTTCATCTGATTTGTATAATATTATAGTCCTTATAATCAGATGTATTAGTAAGAGAGAGTGGGAAACTCTAAAATGATGCAAAATGAAATGAACATTAAATCTTGTCCTAATTTCGCACAACTATTTAGGTGACTAAAGCAATTGGAGAGAAGAAAGAGAGGTGTTCGGGAAGCGTGACCGGGTTCCCTTCCCACTAGCAGCAATGGATACACAAGGGAAATGTCACGTGGCTGAATGGGGGAACTTTTCAGTGGTGTTTTATAGTTGTGTGATTTTTAGGATGACTAATTCGGAGAGGATCACCGATGTATTGATTGGTAAAGCAATGACAGCTTGGAATTTTGGTGAGATCTAAAACTCATGCTCAGTGGAAATGATAAAGGAAGTGGCAGGTAAGATTGAGGTGCACAAAGCACTGTGCTGTCCCTGTTCTAGGACTCTTATGGCTGAGCAGTTCAGGAGTGAGAGCTGAAGCGTGGAGGACACTGAATGGAGACAATCAGGGTGTCTTGGAGAGGAGCACAGGGACGGTCCGGGGGGTTATATATAAATGTCTACATTTTGATATCGAAAGGGTTCATTTATGCAGGAAGTTAGATATTTGGGCAATATATCCAACTCTAATTATTATAGTAATTATAGCTACGCCCATTTAGTGAGCCACCCACATGCCAGGCTCCTAAGGAACAAGACCTCATTTAATCCTCACTACAGCCCTATGAGGTGTGGGTCCTGTTATTCCCATTTAATGATGGGAATGAGGAACCAGAGGATCAGAGGGATTCAGTAATCTGCCCAATGTCATAGCCAGTTGCAGCGCTGGGATTTGAACTCAGGTTTGCTTTCTCCACAGCTTCTTTCACTGCCTCTATTGAGAGAAGGAGCTTTATACAATCAAGACTGGGGAAAAAAATCTGTCTTCGATAAAAGGCTGTAGAGAGGTGATCCATTGTTGAAGAAGGATGTTTAGGAATTAGTCAAAATAATAGATTACTACTCCATTATGCCTACATTTGCACTTATTTCTTAAGAATCCTTAGGAGTAGCAATAACTCTCTGAGTCTTTTGAAGGGGCAAAAATATCCAATGTCTGGAAGCTCCTGAATAGGCAGATAGGCTATGTTAACACAGTGAAGAATATTGCCAGGCGCTTACTTCCTAAGGGCTGGTAAGTAATTAACAATAGGCCATCTTCTAGCTTGGCTGTGTATATGAAATTATTTGGTTTACGTTGACATATTGTGTCGTTGATAAACATCATTATACCAGTGATTTAGTTTATGCCCTGGAGGAGGAAGTGCCTTCTAGACTCTCTTAATGTTCATTAAAAGTTGGCATTGATGGATTTTTGAGGGTGCCCTTTAGCCATTGAATGATGGAAATGAAGAAAGGAACATTTATAAAGATTCAACAGGGATTTCAGGGGCCCTACAGGAACTAGAGTTTCGTACCAAATTCACATATGAGTCTGAGTCCAATTTTCAGGGGAACAATGTTTCACGAATCGTGTGAGATCCAGGCCTTCCTCATGGCTGTTTAACTTGAGAAATGGCGCACACACCGCCTCTGTCCACAGGAAATCATGCTTTTCACCTGGTAGAGGACGGGGCTCCATCGGAATCACACCCAACTTGCTTCTTTTCTGCTTCCTTATCTTTCTGTGGTTTCTTCTCGAGCCAAAATGTGAGGACTATTTCAGTTTTTGTGGAGAAGGGCAAAAATATGTTTTTGAACTGAGCAAGGGAAGGTTTCAACCCATTCTTTTCTCTTCCTTGTATTTCCATTTTCACTTTGAGCACAAAGGAGGTTGGGGGAGCAGGAGAAAGGAAGATGTTACTGTGCATTAGGGACAGAGGAAAAGGGGGCTGAGCTGGAACTAAACCCCACCCTAAGCAAAAAGACCTCCTGCAGCCACTTGAAAAGACTCTGAAAGGAGAATAACATCTTTCATCAAGAGCAATAGTGTTAGGTCTTTTACTACAAGTTATACTTTTCTTTGAGCCTATATTTATTTTGCCTGGCTAGAAATAGCTGACGTTATTTCAGCAGCCATGACTATTGTCTAGGAATTGGATGTGGGCTGGGAATAGACTGGTTGATTATTACACTCTTTAGAAATAATCCCCTTTTTTGGCAATCTCTTCTGGTGAGAAGGGTTCATAAATGTCCCTGTGGCTGGTTGTTCCATGGTGCTTTTTTTTTTTTTTTTTAATCAATTCAGTAGCCTTATAATGCGATCATCTTCTTCTGGAATATATTATTTTAAGCAGAGTGCACAGGGCTAGTCTTGTTCCTGGAGACAGGTACTATAGGCAATATCAGGAAGCCTTGTAAGAAATCTCTTAATTAGTACTAGCACTGATGCTACAGTGAGGGGATGAATGAACTGAAATGCTTCCCTGAGATTCTTTTCAACTGAAAGGGCCTCTTGCCCCATAACAGCCCGTAGTCCGGCAGATGGACGGACTGGGAAAGTTGCGGTGGCCACAGTTGGTGATGTTCCTGGCTTCCTCTGCCCTTCTTACCTACTTCTGGGGTTTTCTGCACCCTCAAGTCACACTTGGCTCTGTTGATGGTGTGGTGAAAAGGTAGGTGTTAAAAGAACCAGAATTGTCAGCAGTTCAGAGACCTTACGGGCTTTCGGGTCTGAGACAGCATTGTAGGCAACATTACTCCATCCAAGGTGAAAGGCACTGGACTTTCTGTGGCGCTTAAGACCTAACATTCTGTGATCAGGGATGTGGCCTGTTGTGATAAAACTGGTATGATGGGCAAGATGAGTGTCTGAGCTGGAAAGAAAGGGAAGAACCAAAAATAGAGGCAGAAGTTTTTTTTTCTCCTATGAAAGTCATTGTCGATATGACCATTTTAAAGACCTTTTCATTTCCTCTGAGATCTTTTCAAAGTGATTACCTTGAAAAGTCTTTGATGTGAGGGTCAGGACATGATGGGGAAAGCATCTTCTTTTTCTCCACTTTTATCTTACTCCTTGGAGGAGAGATGAAAATAAAATGGCTCTAAGGAAAAGGAAAACATTCTTTTCAAAAGAAAGTTAATAAAAAACAGAAGGTGATAGATAGCTCTTTCTAAACAGCTTACCACCTTATCCCCTGTGGTTACCTGTGTTACCTTATGGTCGTGATAATGAAATATTTCTAAAGAAATATAAGGATGATCACATGATTTTCCCTCTTTAGATGTTGTCGCTTTGGTGGAGCCCAGAGATTTTGTTTATGTGCATCGTGAGGGACCCAACACAGTGGGGACTTTGTAAATATAAAATCATTATCATTAAAAAACACTTCCTCCTTCACTCTGAGATCTTTCCATTTTATGAATGCACATGGGGAGAGAGATTAATTACAGCACAGTGAGTGTTGCTCGGAGGTGATTACGCCACCCGGCTTGAAGCCTTCCTGTGCAGGGTATGAGGATTTTCATTTCATCCATCCTCCAGAGTTTGCCACGAGGGGTCTCCGAAGACAGGAAAAGAGGAGCCTGAGGAGAGGGGACTTACTGGACATTCTGTGATAGAGTTCCCTGCCTCCACACTGTATCGTTTTGTAAATAAGATAGTTATGTTTTCCAGTTTGTTATTTTTCTAAAAGAAGAGAGGATGTGTGACCAGCAGTTGTAGCCTAAGTGGATGAAGTTCGATGTTCTTGCCATCACTGATCCAAATAGGTAACCTAAGAACAGGGCTTCAGTGGCTTCTCTCACAGTCCACTAAGGAATCTGAGCGATATCTAGACTGAGAATCAGATACCTTTTATGTCACTTAACAGGATGCTTCCGTTTGCCGTGGGATAGAGTGCAGGTGCAGGAGGGAGGCATCTGGATCCCAGAGCCGTGGGGTCACGAAGCTCTGTGGCAGCATTCTCAGCCTCTGCAGTGGTCCTGCCAGGAGAGGAAAAAGCTTGGGTGTCGGGATACCCACGCTTGACTCCTGGATCTCGCATTATCTTGCTGTGTGACTCTGGACAAGTCACTTAGTCTTTCTGAACCTTAATGTCTATATCTGTAAGACAGGGGTTTGGAATAGATCCATCCAAATTCACATTTCTACAAACCTGGATTACTGGCTGTAGGCCTTCTAGCTGGACTGGATCTCCTCATCCCTGATGGCTTATTTCTAGGGCTTGGGGCTCCCTGCTGTACACCTTCTTGCTTCATTTCCCCGCCATCCTCTAACTCCCATCTAGATGCCATCTTAGTACGGAAGCCTTCCTAAGCCCTCCGGTTACTCCCTTGAGCACTTCCTCTCCCGGGTCAGAGTGCCATCACTGAGTGCCATCATCCCAGAAGGCAGGGGCCATCCTGCTCTTTTTGCTGACCACTGCCCCACAGTTCTAGGGTCAGGCCAGGTTCAGCACTCTGTCAGGATTTGGTGAATCGAATTATACCCGATCATGAAGTAAAACACGGCCTCTGCCCGGTCATTTGTTCCTGTTCTCACATTGGCTTCTAGCTCCTTCCAGACTTCTTTGACTCTACACTCTCCTGGCTTCCTCCTGGCTGGAGGTCTTTTTCTTTCATTCTAGCATGCCACCTCTTTCTTTTCCTGTTTTCTAACTTGTGAAAGCCCCTTAGATTATCTCCTGTTTCAAATCCTAGAGACGACTGTCTTGATACATTGATAAGAGGAGAACTTTCCCAGAGGAGTTGCTTTTTACAGTGTCAAACGTGGTTATAAATCAGCTTATGTGGGATACCTTTATGCAGCTATGTAAAAATATCTGAGTATAACTCATAGTCTGAATCAATATCTATCCCTGTCTGCCTCATTTGCAAAGTCTCTTTTTAATGATTCTGCATCCATTATTCAATTAATAGTACTATACTCTTTTCAAAACCTTGAACTACGATTTCCATTAAAGAGGCCTTTTCTTCACACTGTCATCCCACTGATGAATAAGAAATAAACGCCGAGCACCCACCTGTAAGAAAGCACCGGATTCCATCTTGAAACCTGATTTCTGACATCATCGTGGGCCTCTGCGCTGACCACGTGGGGAAGCTGAGAGTGACGTTTATGATCGTGGGAGTGAGCCCCAGCTGCTCTGGGGCTGGGCCCTTCAGGGAAGACTCCCCAAACGTGATGATGTGTCTCCAAGACCTGAAGGAACATAGGAAGCAGCCAAGTGAATAGGAGGGGACCAGTCTTCTAGACAAAGGGAACAACATATGTAAAAACCCAGAAAGACCGGGTAGAACAGGTTGAAACATCCTAGCTGTGGTTTGTGTGACTGTGATGTAAAAACTGCATAATTTGGGAGGTGTGTCCCGGCACTTGAAGCGTCTTCTCAGCATTTCCTCCCAGAGCCCTGCGGCTTCGGTGGCTCACACAGAACCTCGCCTCTGAGCAGCGCTGCTGTTTCATGACCCGCATGAGAGTCCAGGGGGCAAGGGCAGCTCGGGGACGCGTTTCCCGCGTCTGAGAGGAGAGAACTGACCACTGGAATTGTGGCGGAGAGTATTCCAGGGCCCTGCTATATGAAGGACACCTGTGTGTAAAAAGCATGTGGTTTTTGGCCCAAAGAGCGTTCATTGTGGTCTGGTTCTTCGCTCTCACCTGCTGGGCTGGGGCCCAGTGATAACAGAGCAGTATTCACTCCCTAGAAATCGCTTCCAGGCGCCCAGAGGTGTCTCCCTCATCTTCCCCTCGGCTCTCTGGGATGGATGACTGCCTTTAGCTCCTTTACTGTCTGCAGCCAGCAAGCCCTTGTGATAACGTGAGGCCTTGGAAGTCCAACAGTGCCACAATTTGTCTCTGGGACTCTCCTCTGATAACGTGGAAAGAGAAATACAAGCCCCAGGCACCAGCAGCTGGCCGGCTTCCAGAGCCGAAACTGAATTAGAAACTCATTAAATACTTCGAGCCAGTTAGGCTGGCTGGGCTGTGCAGTGGCTGGGAAAGCTGGGAGCGGAGGAGGGGACGGGGCGGGCATCTGTGGTTGGCAAATGGCAGGCTGTGAGCCGGGCAGGAAACAAGACAAAACAGGGCCGACTTGCCTGTCACACAGACGTGTTTGTGAGTGTGCTGGTTTAGCACAGTCACATAATGTATGCTAATTGCTATATTTCCTTTATTTTTGACACTGGAAACGCTCTGTTGGAAAGCTTTGAAACCAAAGAGGCAGCGCAGAAATGCCCAAATGTAGATGCTACAAAAAAGGGAGGAGGAACAAAGGGAAACGGGGGATGTGGATTTACAGAACGGCTTAGCATTCTGCTCTGTGAGCACCTCCCTCTCCCACGCAACCTTATGGAGAATAAGTAAGCAGAAGGGTCTGGTTTCCTAGTCTGAAATTTGTTAGCTGGATTTTTTTAAACAATGGAATGAATATAGAAGTAGCAAGATGAAACTCCAGAATAGTTCTCACAGCTTCCAGTAAATGTTAATAAGAAAGCGTGAGCTGGTTCTCTCTCTGCGACTCTTCTGGCCAAGCCAGAAATGCAGAACTGAGGAGGGCGTGCAACTGAGCCCACTTAAATAATTATCCATTAATAGGAAAGACTCTCTCAGTAACTTTTTTTTAACATGTCAAGCCATGTAACCCTAGTGTCCCATTAGATACCCTTGGATGACTGTCATTCTTTAAATCAAGTAAAAACAGACCAACATATTAAAATAATGGTTTTTCTAATGAAGCTTATCAGAGTGCACAGACATTTTATATGGAAAAAAAATGGGCTAGGGAAGAGAAATATATTTTCTTCATCAGTGACATCAAAATCCCAAGGGTTGTAGTGTTGATAAGTGAACTTCTTGTCTTTACCCCAATAACCCTTAATTTTTTAATCATTAAAAAAAGATGTAATTTCTTCTTTAAAGCAGTTTTGGAGACATGAGACATTTAGGAAATTTCATAATGATTTTGATTGGTCTGATAGCAAGACAATGTAGATATTTTCCGGAACAGTATAGAAAACACATCAAAGCATCAGATTATTATATCCTTTAAGAGTTGTGAGAAAAAAGTGACATAAATTTAAGCATCTTTTTCAGATGTTTTAAACTTCCTGTAAGGCTTTTTGTCCCAGGATTAAACATTTAGCCACACTGCACAAAAGATACTGGATACATAGTCAAGTGCCAGTGTGGGAAGGCCTCTATTTTATATACAGAAATCCTCTTCTGGCCCATTTCCCCCCAAGTCCTGGTTGTCTGAGGGCGGATTCCTTTTGTGAAGCCTAAAGTTGTGAGAGAAAGAGCATCCCCTTTGTCTGGGGCTGGTATTCTGGTCCAATTTCAGTTAGGAAGTTGCCTCCAGAACCACATCCAGACCCTGATCCAGAAGCGTTTCTCTGAAAGAGGGGAGACATCCAGCAGGTCCTGGAACCTCTTCACGGAAAAAAAGTTAAGGCTTTAAAGGGAGGATGGTATTGGATTTGCCTGGAGGCAGGATGAACAGTGGTCCCTTTTCTTCAGTGTGATTTGCAGAATAACTGTCCGGGCTGCAGTAAACCCACTGGTACTTGGTTCTCTGTATAGGAGAACCTCGTACTGAAGATTCCAAAACCCGGATTGGGAAGAGCCAGGAACCTTCTAGTGCACTTGTGCAGCCCCTGGTCGTGACCAGCACACTCCAGGCTCTGACCTGTGCTCCAACCTCACAAAATCGAGTCAGTGGTACCTGCTACAACCTTCGTGTACCCGGCTCACCTTTCTAGCTTCTCCAGTGACAGCCTCTACTCCAAAATAAATGGGCAGGTGTTCAGTGTGTTGTTTTCTAGAGCAGAATTTGATGTTCTTTCTTTCAGTTATACCCCAGGGCTCCAGCAGACGACGCTCTGGGGAGCCTGATTCTGTCTGTTCTCCAGAGCCGGCTTACCTGTCCGCATTTTTTACTTGGGACAAAACACACTCTCAACTCACACTCTTTTATCTGTGAAAGGACAAAGAGTAATGCATTCTAAGAACTTTGCTTAGCATACACATGGAAAGTGCATATATTCCATGTGTATAAATACATAAAAATTAACCAATAAAGAATAATACAAGATAGGAATGTAGAAAGTGATTTTATGCATGCTAATTTTCTTATGAGAACCTGTTACTTCTCACCGAAATTAAAATCTGGAGATTCTCTTAAAAGCAAGTTTTCCCAAAGTCCCCAATTTACCTGCCTTCCTCTTTGAACTTATTCTAAACTGGAATTTCAGTCTTTCTTAAAAGATGATTGAAGAGGGTAGAATTTGCTTGACTGACTGACTATCTGTTAGAATCACTTTGCATCACAGGGTTTGGACTTTTTTCCAGGAGAGCTACCTCTGTTGGTTCAGAATACACTTAACACTGCCTTGAAAATGTCCCTTAGCCAGATTTGATTGAATCATGTCAAAAACCAGTCTCTGCTAAGTAAATATTAAGTAATTATATGGCCCTGAATTTAGTCCTTGTTTCCTACATTAAATTTTCCTAAGTCCGCAGATGTAGTCATTCAGCTACAATCTCCCGCAGAAGGTCAAGTGTGGTTTGGCGACATACAGTGGTACCCCACTGATGGTGACCTTGTGGAGACCTTGTAGACGAACAGAAAATCAAGATGGAATCTTCCTAATGATGCCCTATGTTAATTCTTTAAGGAATCTTAAGGGGGTGGCTGAACGACCAGAGGCAAAATTCAGTGCACTGGTGAAAAATATGAACACAAACAATTCCTGACATCCTTCTCCTGCTGCTGCCTGTTGGAACAACACACACACAGAGTAGAGAGGATAACATGGGAGCAGCGGGGGGGGGGGGGCACTTACCTCTCCTTCGCTTAGAATAAGAAAAGGAGGGGACTTCCCTGGTGACGCAGTGGTTAAGACTACACACTCGCAATGCAGGGGGCCTGGGTTTGATCCCTGGTCGGGGAACTAGATCCCACATGCATGCTGCAACTAAGAGTTCACAAGTTCACAACTAAGGAGCCCACCTGCCGCAACTAAGACCCAGCGCAACCAACTAAATAAATATAAAAAAAAAAGAATAAGAAAAGGAGCAAACTAAGGGGGAAAACGTGCGCAAAGGTGTCAAATGGCTGGGGCCATTTGTCAGAGCACGGCAAGGGATCAAGGTGCAGCAGAGATCATGAAAGACTGGCTAGGAACCACGAGTTTTCTAAAGAAAAGTCCTTTGCAAATGGAAAGAGTGTGCTCCGGAATCAATGAGATGTGAGCAGAGCGTCCGAGTCAGAGAAGCTGAGGACCAGGCTGTCAGTGAAACTTCACATCCTGGGTCAGCAGACGGGGCACATAACTGAGGGCGAAGAACAGGAAAGCAAAGAGGAATCACGGCTCTGGCCCTGGTGTGCTGGGGCATCACCCTTCAGCCCCAGGAGAGGGAAGACCCAGGTCAATCAGAATTGGGTGTACTTTTCAGGGCAGCCCAGGCACCAAGCCAGGACGGGACAACACAGGCACATGTAAAGGAGAAATATACAGATGCTGGGCGGAGCAGCCATTTCCGCCCCCCCCTTCTGAATGAGGCAGTGTATAAATAAACAGAACTAACACAAACAACAAAATTACAGCTCCCTTGTGTTGGGCTAAGGCTTTATGCCAGGTACTTTAAAAGATATGACCAGGTTTACTCACAGCAGCTGGAACACAAGACCGCGTATCCCCCTTCTCATTACTTACTACAGATGGTGGCAGTGGAGGCACCACTTCAGCTAAGGCCAGATCTCAGGTCCCTTGAGCCTCATTCTTCCAGGTCAGGATCGTGACCTCAAGAAGTCCCCTCCTGGCAGATCACCAAGCTGTTTGCTGTGCCCCAGCCTGACGCTACTACAGCGGGTAGCATTGACCCCTCGGGACGTTACCGGGAAAAATTCAACTCCTGCTGTTTCTCCCTGGTGTATGGCTAAGAGCTACCAGGGGATTAGTAATTATTAGTTAGTACGTGTGATATATGTTATGTCAGCTATTTTTCTTTTTCTTTTTCTGTTTCCTTTTCAATAGCCAATACCAAAAGGACTGATTTGATTTTTGTTTTTAAGGCAGCTGGCTTTGAGATTGAATCGTGTGATGATTTGGTTCTGAACAGTAACAGATGAGGGTGAGAGGTCAACCGTTTCCCTGGATTTGATCAATGGCAGGAGTTTGATGGCAAATTAAATGCCAGATAAAACTGTCAAATGATTCTGAGAATCGATACTTACTGGGAAAAGTCGTTTGAGCCTTTAATGATCACATTGGCTCCCAAGGGAAATAATTCTAGAGTCTGTTCAGACCTTAGGATAGTAATGCATAAAATCAATGTGAGGATGATTTAAAATAAGGTCACTGATTATGCTGTTATTGATCAGTAGCATATTCAGCATCTACACTGTCTTGTTTCTCAAAGAAGGGACCACAGAACCATCAGAATTGAGACTGCAGAAATGCAGAGTCCCAGGCCCCAACCACGCCTCCTGAATCAGACTGCCTGAGGGTGGGCCATGCAGATCTGCATTTTATTAAGTCTCTCAGGTGACTGTGGGGAATATTGCACCCTGAGGACGGCCAACCTACAGTCTTTTCCCTCCACCAGGCAGATGTCTCCCAGACAGAAAATAAAGCCATGCCCACGGGCTAAGCATAGTATCACGGCAGTGGATATGTAGGTCAAAGTGCGTATGCTTTGGGTTGAATTTGTAAAGCAGGTATCAGTTATTACTGGATTATTTAATGTATTTGAAATATTCTGCCTTGACTCTCCTCTATGTGGAGGTGGTTTAAGTTTGCAAATCAGGACAGCACTGCAGCTACAGGTCACGTCAGGGTCTGGGGCTGAAGGTGAGCAGAGAAGTCAGTGGCACCATCACTTCTCTCGAGTTTTTCTCCATCACCTTCACCAGCTCTTTCCTGCTTTTGCCCACCCTTTAAATAGTGGCATCTCCCAACACTGTTCTCAGCAAAAGGCTCTTTCTCCAAGAGCATCACTTAAAATATGCTGATGCCTCCCTGATCTGTGCTTCTGGCCCAACCTATGGCCTCAGCATCAGATCCACGTTTCTGCCTGCCTATTGGACAGAGCCACCTGGCTCTCCCACGGGAGAGACCTCAAACTCAGCGTGCCCCAAATCGAGCTCACTGTCTTCTGTCTTCCCTCCTCCCGTTTAAAATGACTTTTTTGGCTAAGAGCCTGGGCTCTGGACACTAACCACCCAGGTTTCCATCCTTCATTAATATTCCCTTGGGCTATTGCTTAACTGCCCTGTGCCTCATTTTTCTCATCTGTAAAATGGGAGTAATGACTTCCTCATAGGGTTAATGTGCAGATTAAATGCGATAACCGCGCATAAATAACTTAGGTCAGTGCCTGACCCAGGGCAGGTATTCAGTATGTCTTAGCCATTTTTATTATTCATTCCTTTATCAAATATTGACTGAGCTCCCTGCTGTGTGTCAGACACTACTTCTTTTTTTTTTTTTAATTATTTATTTATTTATTTATTTATTTATGGCTGTGTTGGGTCTTCGTTTCTGTGCAAGGGCTTTCTCTAGTTGCGGCAGGCGGGGGCCACTCTTCATCGCGGTGCGCGGGCCTCTCACTATTGCGACCTCTCTTGTTGCAGAGCACAGGCTCCAGACACGCAGGCTCAGTAGTTGTGGCTCACGGGCCTAGTTGATCTGCGGCATGTGGGATCTTCCCAGACCAGGGCTCGAACCCGTGTCCCGTGCATTGGCAGGCAGATTCTCAACCACTGCGCCACCAGGGAAGCCCCCACTACTTCTGACTTACGTTTCCCAAATTAGACACTGTCAAAATTCCAAGTCTCCCCATGAAACTGCATCCCATTCGTGCTTTAATCTCAATGCTACTTTATGAAGGTAGCACTAATTTGCCCAAATTAAACTTTAGAAAGGGGTGTTCTCTAAGTAATTCACATTGTCTTAATAAACAGGGAATATAACATCTCTTACAAAGGCAAGAAAAGACCAGTAAGATTAAAAAACATTCTCCAAAACCTACTCTGATCTCAAGAAAGTGAGGTCTAATTGTTGAACCATAGGAAAGTGTCATTTTTGAGTTAAAAAGTCGCTAATATTGGCAATCTTATGGTTTAGCCTAATACTTGGCAGGGTACCTGGAACATGGCAGGTATCCCTCAATACAAAAAGAATTTCCAAACCTAGGTCCCCAATTCTGGGAGTATTCTATAATATACTAAGAGAAATGTATCTCAGATAAACCTTATTTTTAAAAAATAAGGTTTCAGACCTTGTAAACTCCTAAAACAACCTGAGAAGCATTGGGAGGCAGTGACGAGAATGGGGGTCAGGATTCAGACGGGCTAGATTCAAAACCTACTTCAACAGCTTATTTTATCCCTGTGTTGCTGGATAAGGCAGCTAACTCTTATTAGACAACCTGCTTCATCAGCTTCCATTTCCCCATCCGTAAAAAAGGAATAATTATAACAGTTTGATCTTTGTGATGCTCTGAGATAACATGCAAAGTAGAAAAGATTTTATAAGCCACCAAGTGCATAACAATGAAAGGTAGTGTTAGTATTTTAGCACCAGATAGAACTGTCTACAATATGCATAGGAATTGCCTTTGGCAGCTGCACAAATACAACAGTCACCTATGATAGGCCGCTGCGCCTCTGAGGCTCGGCTTTCTCTCCTGTAGAGGGAGAAGAGTGGGGTGCAATGTCGCCAGGGCTCCTTCAGGTCCCCCCATTCTATGGGATGAGGAAATTCTAGTTTCTTCTTCCACAGGGCTGGCAAGTTCTTCTCAAGGCTCATGGGTAGGAGGTTCTCTCCTTGGCCTGCTTGACTCCTTGCATCTCAGAGGCAGAAGGGGCTCCTGTCTTACGCATGAGGAGCATATACGTATTTTTCTTTGTCTGCAGCAGGTTTCGTTGAGAACAGGGCACTCAAACCTCCCACCTCTCTGTAGCCCAGAGGACTGGGCTCATAGACTTGGAACACCTTCATCAAGGTTTAAATGGGTGAGCACAGAGGGAGGCGCTTTGCAAATGGTAAAGCACTAGATAGATGTTGATCTCTGGAGTTGGCGGCCCTGACAGGTTAATACATCACCCTTCACTGGGTGTGCCTTTTTTTTATCTGTAGCATCTACACATTTTGAAGAAACAACCTTCAGGTTATCTTAGCACCCTCAGCTGGTGCCAACACTGGGTGCTACTGTTTCCCTGTAGATGCTCTCCAGGGAGCCAGACTTTCGTCAACACCATCTCTGAGATTTATTTCTACTTCTTTCAGCCAGAGCATAAAACAGGGGGAAAGAAAAAGGAAACAAACAGCTTTCTTCCACTCTCTTCCACTTCTAACCCCTGATAGCCTGGATTCTCATCCCTCTGCCTTGAGACCCTTAGAAAAGGGAGTGGGGAAAGGCAAGAAGATTACCTAGGAGAGCAGGATTGGGTAGGAGAAAACCCCGAAGAGAGGATTTAGAAGAACCGTGCACTGTGAGAACGCTGCAAAAGGAATCAGACCTTTTGTCCCTGGCGTCCCATTTCCTCACGGGTTGTGCTCCTAGTGTGCGCAGCTGGAACAGGATGGGAAGGAAATGCAAAAGGAGGCTCCCCCTGCTCCCAGGAACAAGGGTGCCTGCACCTTTGTGCGGTGAACGTGTTTGGGACGAGGGAGCCTCGGAAGTCTGGACAATTTGGGTTGTTTGCTTATCTGGGCATCTAAAGGTCAGGGAAACATAAAGCAGAAGATGGCAGAGAACCCAAGAGAATGATGAGGTGGAAGGACCAGCAGATACATGAAAAACCAAACCAAACCAAATGACAACAAAAAAGAAAGATAGCTCTGTCCAGAAAATGTAAAGAAAAATAGGTATAGACTCAAATTCCGTTATAACTAAATTCTCTGTAATGCAAAAGATATCTAAGTTTTTGAAAAAAAAACTCCCAATGATCAACTTATTTAAATTTAAAAAATTATTTGTGAAGTCTCCTGAACTTGTTTATAATGGAATTTGAGTTCTTATTCTCAAAAAAAACAAACACTGAAAATTTGGGGAGTGACATGACACTCAGGAACATACATTGGGGTTGAAACAAATGCAGAAACAGAAAAAAATGTATTTCCAGCAGAAAAGAAACACCATTTCCAGGAATTTCAGGGGGAAGGTGGGAGAGAACTGGGCTCCGATTGTGCAGCAGAAACAAAGAGGGAATTGGCCTCGGGGTGTGTGGGATGCCAGTGTGCCCGCTGGAGGGGTGAGTGAGTGAGTGGGCAGGCATTGGCTGACCAGTGGCTGACCCAGGCTGCATGTTTACTGCTTACAAAAGAGAATCTTGGCATCACAACTTGAAAACCTTTATTTTGGACGAGGTGGATCAGGAAAAGAGGGAGAAAAGGATAGTGTCACAGCCTTGGCCATGAGGGGCTGCATGGCGTGTGACATGGGTCCTAGTCCTGCTCTCCTGTACTGTCTGTGAGGCCTTGGGCAAGTCATTAGACCTCAGATATTTGGTCCATGAAGAGGGAAAAGAATATTTGCTCCCATCACTTCACAGGAATGTTATGAGGATTAAACAGGGCACCACTACCCAGAGGACAAAGTGCTCTGGGAACTCTGAAGCCGTCTACAGGCAGAAGGGTTTACTGCTGTGTTCTTGTGATGGGCTCTCTGGTGATCAAAGAGTTGGATGCTCTCACTTCCACGCGTTTGCCTCCTATTTTAGGTGTGTTTTGATCCAGTTGGGAGAGCGGGAAGCACACAGAAGGTGCTCCCACACCTGTGTGACCTGAAACCCAGCTCGCAGGGTTGGGTCATGCTTCTGCTGTCTTTCCCCCCTTGTTCCCCCCTTGCCTCTGGGACACCCTGCCTAGAAAGGGTCCTCTTCCCAGCCCCAGGCTGAAAGCTGCAAGAACAGACAGATGAGGAAGATAAAGAGTTGATCTTGATGTGCGAGAGCCCCTGGGGAATCAAACTCCCTCTAGCGCTAGGAGTTTTACTGCCCTGGGCAGGGGATCTGTGTCGTCTCCCTGACAGCTGGTGTCCTGTGGTCTGCACTGACACTGTTGGTCTTTGGGGACCGTGGAATCAGGAGATACCGAGTCTCCCAGCACTTTTGTGTTTTAAGGGCGCCTCAGTGGCAGGGGCGAGGGACTGAGCTGTCTAGCCCTCCTCGTGGTCACCTTCGCCCTCTCTCTGAGGTGCTTCTTATTCCAGGGAACCAGCGGAGGCTTCTGTTAGGTGGGCTCCTCGGCGCTCCTCCTGGCTCCTCCCCGAGCCCTCCCGCGGGAGCCCCTGGAAGAGACATCTGCGCATCGTGGCCTCGCAGAAGTGCTGTTACCAGGAACCCACGGCCACTGCCTCTTCTCTCTCTGTTTCTCTTGCTCAGCAGTGATGGGGTGGGAGCAGGAGCACAGGGGGGGACCAGCAGGGGCTCTTGGGAGCGGGCCTGTGTGCTGCTGTGCGGCCTCCAGACTTGCTCTTCCGTCCCCCCCTGTGAGAAGGCAGCTGGGAGCCATGTTCCCGCCCGCCTGGGCCTCGGGCCTGCTCTGTGCCCTGGCCTTGGGCGAGAGGCGTGGAGGGGCTTCTGTGAGGGCGCCGGAAGACAGGAAGATCCAGCAGAAAACCTGACAGATTCAGGTGTCCCCCGTCCCTACGTACCAGCTCCCTTTTTCTTCAAACGTCTCCCATCACTTCACCCACTGCTTGACATCGTTACGTGGATTCCTGCAGAAGGGATCCTGGACGTTACTCCTAATAAAAAGCTGCCGTGAAACGAGCTGCTGGAAGACCAGCTGGTAATGAATTTTTAGTTCCTGCACTGAGCACCGTTCGCTTCTTGCTTTCATCCGTTTTGCTAAATTTTCCCCCGGGGGTGTTTTCTGCACGTCGGGGTTGGAGGTGAGAGGTTTCCTCTTTGAGAATCCGCTTTGGTGAAGAGGCAGAGTTGGAGAGCTCTCATTGCTGTCATTTTCTCTTTCTTTCTTCCCTCCCTCCCTCCCTTCCCTCTGAGGAAAACAGACTTTAACCTCAAGTCCTTCTGTGCTTTGTGGGCTTTTCTTGATCCACCAAACCTTCCCTTTAGTTAAATAATCACAGTCCTTCTTTACCCGACGCATTTCCCTTTCTAACTCTAGAATCGTCTTTAACCCTCTCCAAGATTTCTGCTTCTTCACATTGGACCTTTTTCTAGTGCTAAATCATTATATCAAATTCCTTTTCCAAAAAGAGTCCGCTCTGATATTCACCAGGGCCAGGGGCTGGAGGACTTGTGGGTGAAGACAGGGCAGCGGCGGGAGCTGGCGGAGGAAAGGGCAGGGCTGGCGGGCAGAGGGCTCTGCTTCTCCCGTCCCAGTTACTGGTCTGTCCCTATCAGTGACTCAGGACCCTCCTCCTCATCCCCCCTCGATACTGAATGGATACAGAAGCTATCTTTAGTCTTCATATCCATTTCTTGATTATGCTCGCAAGAGTTCATTTTTTAGGAAAAGCAAGTTGCAGGGATAAGGTTCTGGATTGTGATCATTAATGGAAATGGAAATTACACATTCATCCCCAAGATATGCAGTTATCGTCCTCTTAAAGACAATCTAAAAGGTTTTAGCATTACTAGTTATTATTTTCATCAAGGATTTTCTCCCATCTCTTAGCGCTCCTGCAGCTTGGGCCCAGCACTCTCTCCGTTGCGCTCAGCTTTTTCATTAAGCGGCTGCCTGCCTGGGCCGAGACCATTGCTGGTGTTGCCCTGGCAGCAGAGATGCTGCAGCCTCCTAAGGCCACTGTGTTCTGGGGCCGACGTGTGAGGTGTGTGTGGGAGAGAAGGGCCAGCTGTGTGCCGGCGAGAAGGCTCTGAGTTTTACGGGGCTTGGTTATGGCTGTTCCTCAACAGTGCGTGTCTTTTAATTTAGCCACGGTCAGACCCTGCTGAAACCAGGAGAGAGCCTGTGTGTGTGCGTGTGTGTGTCTTTAGATGAATATTAATTCTGTGGAGATAAGACCCTATAAGCGGCCTAAAAATTACATGCCTAGAAAATGACGTTTTGCTTTCAGAGATTTCAAAGTCACCTGGATACAGTAAAACGTAAACCACTAAAACAGCCCAACTTTACAGGACACATAGATTGAGTTGATCTGTCAGAATTTCAGTAATTAAAAAAGGGTCCAACAGTAACTGAAAAGTACAGGCTTATTTGAGTTTTAAGCGTAGCCTTTGGGAGCCCACAGACAAAAGTCTCATTGTGTGTGAGGCCCCGCTGCTTCAGGGGGTCCCCAGGCCTTCCTCTTTTGATTCCAAGGTGGAGCAGACCCCTTTTTGTCACATAACAGTCCTCCCCGCCCTCCCTGCCGCCCAGGATTGAGCCTTCACAATTACCCTGAGTTTTGTGGGGAAGCCCTCAAAGACTTTTTTCTTATCCCAGCAGTAAGTGACACAATCAGTCCATCTCAAGCCCCCGCTTTCGGTGCCCCCAGACCAGTGCTGAGGAGACCTGACTATTCATCTGGGCTGCCTAATGGTTTCCCTGTGAGCTGTTTCTGGAGAATGCAGGCGATAATGGCAAAGAGAGAGGCTGCAACCGTGTTGTCTTTCTCTTCTGGGAACTTCTTTTCTGAAGCAACTGAATGAGACCTCTGCAGGCGAGGGTGGCGGCCTCTCCTTCAGAACGCCTGGCCTGTTTCCCAGTGTGAAACATTCCCCAAATATGCAACTTCGTGAGCTTCGCAGCAGCCTGAGCCCAGAGCCGCCTGCCGCCAGGAGAGCTGGCACCCCACTGGGATGTGGGAGTGCGGGCATGGCTTGCCCGGGCCCCTCGTGCAGGCCCTGGGTTTGCCAGATGCCAGGAAGGCCCGGCCCCTGCTTACGTTGTCAGTCGTCTGGGGCGAGAATCTGGCCAACAGTCGGCTGTGATGAGAGCTTGAAGCTTCTCTCTCTCTCTTTAAATCCCCTTCTTCATTCAAATCCCATCCTGTAAAAAGGCTTTTGTTGAAGGAGCAGCCGCGGCATCTTGGTGCATGTCTGTGTCACTGCTGTCCGTATTTCCAAAGATGGGCAGAAAAAACATCCTTGGTTGAATTCCTGAGCCAACAGGTCCAAAAACTGACTTGGAAGGAGTAGAGGTAAACGGCAGCTGTCACATGGCATTTGTGTTGTTTGCAAGTGATGAAGCCAAAGAGGAAAGGAGCTTCCTGAGGATGGTAAGAACCCCCTTCCAGGGGGCTTGGCAGGAGGGTCCTCACTGCGTGTCTTGGGGAGGGGGTGCTGGGGCAGAAGCTCAGGCGGTGCTGGGCTTTTGTGCTTGGACTTGCATTTGGGAGGGTGCAGCTAGCAGGGTCTGGGCATTGTGGAGATCACTTAGGAAAGAAAGGAGCTCTGGGGAAGGAGCCGCTTCCATGTACCTCGCTGGATCTACTTTTGTGGGTTCCTACAGAGTATAGCCATGACCACAGCCCTACCTTGGCATTATGCTGCCTGAGGCTTTGGGTGCCAAAAAGAGTCACATCAAAAGTACGATCAAGGAAATGAACACTCGCTTTTCCTTAGTCTTAAGCTTTCGCTTAATTTTATCTCAACTTAAGCACCTCTGAAGCTCCTGAAGTCTTTGTTTCAAAGGAGGCCACTGATGGAAGGACCTAGAAAAGGGATGGTTTTCTATGTTTTGCTGATTGTCATTTTATCATTTGCTTATTCAGTTTGATGTTCTTTTGCTTTAGCTTGAAATGCACATGCTTGTCAAAAGCAAAAAAACAACTAAGCGAAAAAGCCACGTCTAATAAATTACAGACTTGAGCATTCACAATAAACAAATGTTCTTTCCCATGGCTTAGTTGAATTATTTTTCTTGAGGCTTAGTCCTTCACCTGTTCAAACTGGGTGACATTGTTCTGTTCTGGAGTTTCTTCATTTTCAGGCATTTGTAGTAAAACATCATACACCTTCCCTTAACTTTACCCTCTTTTATGTGGGTGTTCTGTCACCTTCGCTTTTTTTTTTCTTCTTTTTGCCAATATTCTTCTCCTAATGCTTTCTGAATTCTTGCTTCTTTAAGCACATCTCTGATTTTATTCCTTTGGATTTTTCCCAAGCTCTCCCTTGGCATTCAATGTCTGCACCATGTCTGTTTTTCCAAACCCTCATCCACAGAGCAGTGAGGCGGAGGAGTCAGGAGCCTGGGTGCAGGTCCTGGCTTTACCACTTCTTAGTTCTGTGACTTGGGGCTAGTTAGTTCTCCTCTATAGGCTCCACTGTCCTCAACAGTAAAAGGGGATAATCATGGTACCTATGTCATAGAGCTCTTCTGCGGACTAAATGAGTTAGTACTTGTGAGGTGCTTGGAACAGTGCCTGAAACCATTATTTAGTTTGGGCTTTTTCCATTTCTAATGTGGGGTTTACTGGTAAATATTAGCTGTTAGCAAAGATAAGACAATGGAGGAAAATGGGCTTGTCAATGTGATGGTGGTAAGTATTTCAACATATTGTTTCTGTAGTACTTCTGGTCCTTGATGATATAAAGGAAAAAAGCCCTAACTAAAGCCACCTTCTTTTTTTCTTAACCTCTTTATTAAGATTCAATTCACACACCATATAATTCACCCCTTTAAAGTGTGCTGTTCAACGGTTCTGATACGCTGCATTAATAACTTTTTTAAAATTTCTGGTAAAATATATATAAAAAACAAAATTTGCCATTTTAACCATTACTAGATGTACAATTCAGTGGCATTAGTTACATTCACAGTGTTATGCAACATCACTGCTATTCCCAAAACTTTTTCATCACCCCAAAGAGAAACTCGTACCCATTAAGCAGTAACTCCCCAATCCCTCCCCCTGCAGCCTCTGGTAAATCTCTCATCTGCTCTCTGACTCTATGAATTAGCCTACTCTAGATAGTTCATGTAAATGGAATCATACAGTTATTTGTCCTTTAGTGTCTGGCCTGTTTCACTTGGCATGCTTTCAAGGTTCATATTGATGCATGTATCAGAACTTCATTCCTTCTTATGGCTGAATTATATTCCATTGCATGGATGGACCATAATTTGTTTTCCAGTCATCCATCGGTGGACACTTGGGTTGGCTCCACCTTTTGGCTATTGTGAATAATGCTGCAGTGAACATGGACATACAAGTCTCTTTTCAAGTTCCTACTTTCAGTTCACCTGAAGTGGAATTGCTAGGCCATATAGAAATTCTGTCTTAGCTTTCTGAAGAACTGTTTGCCTGGAAAGCAGTTGCTTTCTGGCCATCCTCTCTTGTTTACTCTCCTTTGGTGTCTGTCTCCCTCAGATTCTATTCCATTTCCTCCTGTCACCGGAGTTTCATTGTCCTTCCTTCTCTACCATCCCAAGCACGTGTCTCCCAGCCGTGTGTCTGAGGGACACCCCTCTGCTGCTCTGTCCGTCACCCACTGCCAGAGCATGTATCACCCACTCTGGCCACACATCCGCTTGATCACTTTCATCTCATTGTCTGAGGAGGGAGACGCTTGTAGAAGGTCATCCATAGGCCTCAGACCACTTCAGCTGGAGGTGGTTTCATGAAGTTCCTAAAACCTTTCAGGTGTGGGGAGCCAGGGATGTGGAGCCAGAAGCCCCGAAGAATTTCAGCCGTCCTCAGACAGGCTCCTCCATCCCCACGTCCCCTTGCTTTCGTGGTCTCCATCCACTTTGCTTGTCTTTTTTTTTTTTGGCCACCCTGTCCAGAGGGAGAGTTGTTCTCCCATCTTTATTTGCTCACAGTTTCTGCAGTTTTCTATGAGCAAGTGAATGAATGAATGAATACCCCCAACAGACTGTAAGCCTGCCTCAGACAGACATTCTGGTTGTTGGGCTAATTGTTAGCTGGGGTTTCTAGATGTCATTCATTTCATAGTAAGGCTCCTAGTTAATCTCAGCGCCATTCTCACCAGAAGAAAGGCTGATACGGAGAAACATCCCCAATTACCATGAGAAAGGAAATGTCGAGAGCCCTGTTGAGTTTTACTGGCATCCACCCCTTGTCTCAGATGAAAACCGCCCTTAACGCGCAGAGGCAGCCTGGCGATCAACCCTGACAACTAGAGGGCTGTGAGAGCCCGTGGAGCCCCGGACCATCTTGCTTGGTGACACCAATTGTGTTTCCCAGGACACTGGGGAATCCTGGAGCCCTGGGCGGCGGCGCCTCTGCTGTCCCAGAAGCAGGCGGGGCGGTTTTAATTCGGAAAAGCTATAGGTCTCCTCTTTTGTCTGTGTTTTTGTGCCTGCAGGACAAAAGATCCTTCATCACAGAAGTGACATTTTAGAAACAGTGGTCCTGATCAACCCCTCAGATGAAGCAGTCAGCACTGAGGTAAGCATCTGGCTCCGCAGGGCCTCACACAGTGGACGGAGACCCAGCTGATGAGAGGGGCTGGGCAGGTGGCAAGAGAGGGACAAGGGACAAGGGACAGACAGGTTCTGGGTCCAGGGATGCTTCCGTACCCCTAGTCAGCGGCTGGTTCTCTGCATCAGTACCACCCGAGACTGCCCCTTTCAGTAAGGACAGAGTGGAAGACGCTGGCCAGAACTGTAGTATTTTGTAGAGGTGAAGGGGGTGTGGAATGTGGGGTGCACCCGCAGGGTGGGCTGCTGGGATGGAGTCTGGCTGGGAGGTAGCAGGGGGAGTAGACTGCACGCCTGCAGGCTGAGACCTCCATGCCCCAAATTGGGAGAATAATGGCTTCTCAGATGCCGGCCTCCTTCAGAGCGTCCTGCCCACCCCTTATCACTGCTGAAAGGCAGGACAGCACAGCTGTCAGGAGCACGGCCTCTGCTGCCAGACTGCCTGGGTTCTGCCACTTGTTAGCTGGTGGCCTTGGGCAAGTTATTGACCATCTCTTTGTCTCATTCCACCTCTATAAAATGGAGATCATAATAGCACTGACATTTAGTTTTGTGTCCAAAAGTGTCAAGTGCTTAGAACAGAGCATGGCATATGACAACCAAAACATGTATGTTGGCTTTTCTCAGTATTAATATTTTTATTACCACCATATGAAATTGTTGCCCAAAACCCCAAGCTCATTAGCAGTCACCCCCATTCCCCCAACCACTGGCAACCATTAATCTACTTTTTGCCTCTATGGATTTTCCTATTCTGAGCACGTATTTCGGACAGTGGAATCATATGATATGTGGCCTTTTGTGTCTGGCTTATTTCACTTTACGTAGTGTTTTCCAGAGTCATCTACATCGTAGCCCATATCAGTATCTCATTCCTTTTTATGCCAGAATAGTATTCCAGTGTATGGGTACACCACTTTTATTTATCCATTCATCAGTTGATGGACGTTTGGTTTGCTTCCACTTTGTGGCTGTCATTATATAGCCTGTTTTGATCCCACTTCATCTGCTCCAGATCAGCAGGACCCCTCTGACAATCCATGAAGGTACAAGGTGAGGCAGGTGATGGGCTAGCAATCTGTCTTTGGCCATCAGAATCAGGAAGTAGATACAACTTGAAAAAAGCTGGAGGTTGAATACATGTGCAGGCAGATTGCCTGGAACAGCTGTGAGAAATGAAGAAGGAAAAAATGAGGAATTTCTTTAAGGAACCCAGGCTTGCCTGTGGAGCAGATGGGGCTGGAACAATTACTTCGGTACATGTGCATTTCCCTGGACTCTGGGGTTCGTGGGGACAGTGGGTCACGTCCTGTTTACTTTGCATCCCTCCCTTAGTGCCTAGCATGATGGCTGGCAGTCACTTTGTGCTGAACTGAGTTGGGCTCAGAATGAATAACCTTGGTGCTTGGAGTGGTATTTCTGCTGAAGGACAGGCTGGCTCCCTGCCACTTAAAGAACAGAGAGTTCTTTCGTGCAAACCGTTTACAATTCTATTTAAAAGATTCCCAATCAGGGCAGCCTTTTGTTTATGTTCAAGTTCAACGTTAGGCACCTTGCTGCTCCCATTGGAGACTGCTTTTGGAGCTGTGCGTTCGGTGTGTGGCTTGGCAGGAAAGGGGTCCTGGGTGGGAGGGGCTGACCTGGGACCCTAGCTGGAAACCTATGTTTCCTGAGGCAGCAGTTGGGAGACCTGGACTGTACTTGATGAGTCAGCCTGTGAGATATTCATGTCTCACGGACTGCACGCTGCTAGTATGCACGCTGCTAGTGGGCACAGCTGTGCAACAAATGATTGCCAGCTGTGGAGACTGCTTTGAAAAAGACAAGGAAACTAAGGGGAGAAAGTTAACTCCTACTACTGTCTTGGTGGTAGCCAGATTTGGAAAATGGCATTCATGGGCAGCTGGTGACCACAGTCATTGGCTCCGTCCAACACCCCAGGGGCGATGTGAATACCGGGGAATGCATAATTCTTGTTGGTAAGAAACTTCAGGAGCTCCAAGGGCCAGCCTGATCCTGAAGGTGGGATTCCAGTGCCCCCCATGGCTCATGCTCCCCGTGCTTTGTTTCAGGTGCGCTTAATGATCACGGACGCCGCCCGACACAAGCTGCTCGTGTTGACGGGGCAGTGCTTTGAAAATACCGGAGAGCTCATTCTCCAGTCCGGCTCTTTCTCCTTCCAGAACTTCATAGAGATTTTCACCGATCAAGAGGTAGGCTCCTGTCTGGGAGTATCCAAGCTTTACAGTTGCTCGGTTATTGTTGTAGCCTTAGGCTGATCTTTGAAAGCGCTCGTGGGAGATAGAAGGAGGAGGGGAGGGGGTGTTGCACTCCTTTGAAATAAGTAAAACCGCGTGGTGCAGTGTCCTGCAGTCCTGTGGCTCACCCGAGGAATTTAGAGCACTCATCTATAATTAATTGGAACCATTCTGAATGTGCCCGAGATACAGATGGAGGGGGGGTTGGAACAGTCAGCATTTTACAGATGGCAGAGATGATGGAGAAACTTGGAATGACAGAGTCCAAAAGAAAACCCAGGTTTCCTGTTTTCTGAAATACTCCAAAGATCTCTTGGATTTTGGGTAGGATTTAACTGCCCTGATCTCTTTCAGTGCATGTACTTACTTATCCTGGTCAAATAACTTCTGATTTCTCTTACTTTTAATGCCTGGCCCCAGTGTTTGAACTTGGGCTGCTTGAATAGCCCAAGAAAGGGAGGCATGTAGGAAAACGGGGTGTGTCTATGGGCCATGTCCATGCCCCAAGAGAAGGATGGTTAAAGTAGCTGGACTGAAGCCTTATCATTAATATTTCTAACGAATATATCTTATTCAAGGATGATACATGTGAAGTGTTGAAAATTACAGGATACTAGTGGTATTTGGTAAAATCAGATCGAACATTTGAATTTGGTTATTTCTGCTTGAGAATTTATCTGGTTGGGAAACTTCTCTTTGCAAAATAACGCGCCCCTGTCTCCTAGTTAGAGCGACAATTCAGGGCTGTCACCATAGCAGCTTGGGGCTGCCCGTAGCTGATAGCAGATTTCTACATGGAGAGGTTGAGGGACGTGCTGACAGGAGGAGTTGCCACATCTATTTAAAGCCATCTTCCCAAGAACTTCCTGAGATGGCGGCGTCTTAGTCTCGTTGGGAAGGGCCATCTGTCTTTCTGCATTTAATCTTCCTTGGCCCCGAGAGTCACAGAGAGGCCTCTGTGTACTTTCCATCATTGGCAAGAGCTGTAAATAAACTGCCCAGCTTCATTAGGTTCACCTGGAGGCTTTTTGTAGAAAGACTGATCGAATGACATCACTGTTTCTTCATTCACTGGGGAGGAATAAAAAGGAACATTTTTCTACAGCTTTCAGAAGTTGTGATGTCATCTGGGTCCCGAGGCAGATAGCCCAGGCTCCCCCTACAGTGAGAAAGGGCCCAGGGCTCCCTCACAACCTTGTTTGATTGCACGGAGATTCCCAAGCCAGAGCTCTAATTCTCACTCTCCCTGCTGCCCTGAGATGGGCGTGCGATCACTGTAATGTCAGAATCTTACGCAAGATTGTGTCCCCAGGTTCGTGTTCTGCCCAGGGCCAGCTGGGCATCTGTCTGGTAGCTCAGAGGTCTCACACACACTATCAGCACCTTGGCCTGGGCAAGGGAGAGGGCTGCAGAAGCCTGGAAACAGCCCCGTGGCCCAGTACCACGGGTGGGCGGTTAACCGGCTTGCTCTAGGCTCAGTTCAGCCCTGAACCCTCAGCTCATTTACGTGAACACAGGTGCCTCTCCTACATTCCTGTGCAGTTCCACAGTTAGTTTCTAGTGGTTGGTTTCTACCCCCATGTCATTGGTTTGTCTTTTTTTTTTTTTTACAGTAAAATAGAACAGAGGACATATGTAAACAAAAGGGTTTGTCATTGCCAGAATTTTAAATCTGGAGGTATCACAATCCACCCATCTGGACCCCAAATAATACCTCTCTTTCTGTCTTTAAATAAGGCCGTGTCAATAAGGTCGTGTTGTGAATATTGCTGCTTAAATCATTTTTACTAGCCCACAAGAGTAGAATTTTAGCACAAGGGACTGTGCATATATCAGAATTTACCACTAATTACAGAAGAAAAAGAAGAAAAAGAAACAGCTTTAACTGGAGAATGGGAGTTCCGTGCAAGGGCTGAATTCTAATCACTGAGGCATGTTCGGAAGGGCACACGTTTTCATAATATCAGGCAGGCGTTTTAAAGGCCAGAGGCTCTGTCATATTCTCCTCTGCCGGCCCCATAACCCCCACCCCGATACTTTGGAGAAGTAATGCTCAACACACGTTAAAAGATCTCTAGAACTTTCCCTTACAGACTAGATCAGTGGTGTCAGGGGTGCTGGGGGAAGACAAGAAAAGGGGAAGACAGAGGGTAGAATTCACTCACTTCCCCCTGTCCCAACCAGAGTACCTGGGCCTTTACCTTTTTTACATTCTGGACTTTGGAGAAAAGATGCCATAGCCAAAGAGGATTGGAAACCACTGGAGCAGGCTAATGGTTAGCAGGCTTTTAGAGCTGTGATTGCCTATCGTTGCCTTGGGAAGAGGTTTTGAGTACAGAATGACTCAGTAACTAAGGGATCTTAAAGGCCGTTTGATGTCTACTCTTGTTCCTTTTATTTAGTCCTTGAAACATACTAGTCACTCCAGCGAAACCAGAAACACAATTTGGCAAAACCAAAAATGACACATTTTTTTTAACAAGAAGAGCTAAAAATAAATGGACTGAAAAATAGAATTACCAGTGCATTTTGAGCTTCAGCTTTTGTGAGTCATTGGAGGTCAATGACAAAACCAGAACCTACAGATAGAACAGTCATCTGGCTAACCCATCCCTCCCTGAAATCTGAGGATGGTGAAATCACCATCTCCTGGGGACATTTTTCATTCTCTCTGTTAGAAAGTTTTTCCTCATTTGTCTCATCGTATCTTCATGGAAGGAATGTGATCCCTCTTCCACCTGACAGTGTCTTAACACCCTTCACCAGTGCTGCCAGTTTTTTTCCCCTCCAGATTAATCACTTTCAGTTCTACTCAGTGTTCTCCATGAAACAAGATATTAAAAGTTCCTTACATTCTCTGGTCACTGTCCATTGGCAGGAAACGGGGGTAGGGTGGGGATGGGGGAAACTCAGGAGCTCAGTCTTGGCCATGTTTCAGTGCCTTGGCGTTATCGGACAATTAGATATAGGAGTCCAGAGCTTGGGGAACTAAGAGTGGGCTAGAGACATTAATGTGGAAGCCATCAGCACATTAGAAAATAGATGAAGTAATCTAGAGGGAGAAATGTGTGAGAAGAGAAGGGGGCCCAGGTCTAGCATTTAGAGGTTAAGGCCAAGGAGAAGGAGCGAGCAATTTCAGTTTGTTTGTTTTTGATCCAGTTTCTCTAAAATGCTACGACTCACACTGGACACCATACTCCAGGGGTCACTGACCAGGTTAGGATTGTGAGAGTCAGTGACTTCTATAGTTTTCAATACAATTTTCTATTCAATAAGTCTAAAACTAACTTTTGACCATCACCATCCACAATTAAACGTCAGTGAAGAAGGGATGCAGGCTCTGAGGAGCTCTGTAATTAACATAGTTTTCGGGGGGGGGTTCCCTTTAAGAAAAAGAAAACAAAATTATTAATACACAATTAAGTACAGGACTTTGGGAGGGGACCAGGCCACTGAGGAGCCTTGAAATTTAAGCTTCTTTAGCTTTATGATAAATGCACTTGACTGTCAACTAAAATCCCTGAGTCTTTTCCATGGATATTGTTGATAAGCCCCATCTCCCAATCCTGCTTTCCCAGCTGGTTTATTGGACTTTACGTTTATCCCTTTAGAATACCTCTGTTAGAGTTGACTTTGTCATCATCATCCCAATGTCAAGAGCTTTCCTAAATGTCTTAATTCTGCCACCCAACAATGCCTAGGCCTCCTATTTTCATGCTGTCCACAGATTTGATAAGCATGCCTTCACCATTTTCATTCAAGTCAATACCAACAGGACATAAATGAGCCCATCGTAGACCTCCCTCCAGGTTGACATGGAGCAGCAGAATTTATATGGCTGGCTACAGATCACCCAATTCTACCGCCACACTGTGCAGAGATCCTGTTAAACATCTTGCTAAAACCCATAGATACACTGTCTGCTGTATTTCCTCATTAGCCAAGCAAGTAATCTAACCAGAAAAGGAAATGTAGTTAGTAGGCTATGGTTTAGAAATTGCAATCTTATTTCATTAATATTATCTGCTGTAAAGTCATTTATTTCCTATATCTTCCTTCCTCTTCCAGTATGCCTGCATTTAATTAGAAAAGGTAATTAACAAAAAAGACTATCTTTGCCCCAAACAATATTCCTTCTGGTCATGTCACCCACCCGTCTTTGTAAGAACAAGGGGAGGGTAGCAGTCAGTGTGCTTGAGAAGTACTAGTGGGCTCTGGTCACTTCCCAAGTGTCCGCTTCAGGAGGACAGCACGTATTGAACTGGCCAAGTTCAGTGAGGTTCAACAAACATCGATTGAGCCTGATGATGTATTGGGGAAACAAAGATAGCAGAGATAGAGAAGACGTGTTTCCGCCTATTCCGGAGCTTTTAGTATAACGGGCTCTACTAGCTACCATTTATCATGGTGATGATTTCCAAACTCTTTTAGAGGAAGCCTCAGGTTCCAAGTCTAAGACCTACTCCCAGGTTTCCTTGTCACTGCTCACCTTGTTGGCTCCTCCTCGTTGCTCTCATCTGCTCCTTGGTTGAGCGGGCACTTGTGAGACCTGGCCTTTGCCCTTGAGGCCCTCTCTCTCCAGTGTACGTGCTGGCACAGGTCTGGAAGCCGGTTCTGGGGGGACATCGGGGCTTTGTTTCTGCTGTGCTGCTCCAAGGCCGTAGGACTTGTTCTTCCTCCTCCTCCCGGACCCTTTCCATCTGTCTCTTTCATGACGGTTTCTCTCCAGCCTGAGACTGTGTTCTTGTCTCATGCACAGTATGTTGTTGCTTCTCCAAAGGAACCGGATTTTCCCTCTCTGAAAAAAAACCTGTCTGGCAGTGCTGACTTTCTTTTCTGCTTTCTCTTGTACGTCATAGTTTTCCATTCACCAGCCTCTTTGCTGTTTTTCAAGGCCCTTGACTTCCTCAGAATTCTGCACAGCTTTGTTTCCTTTGGGGGGGTCATTTCCTTTGTTTCATAGAAACTCTCTGGGTAGAGGTGAAAAGATGGAAAGTAAGGAGGTATTCCTCAAGTCCTTTTACCTTCTCCTTGATCTTGATGATTACCTACTTCACATAAAAAGAGCTAGTGACTGAATACCCCCTGCACACAGCTGGATCATACCTTTACCTGCCACACCCCTCAGGGTAGAATTTCAAAAATTAAAATGAACTAAACTTAATTTTTACATTTCACTATTAAAGACTCAGCAGTTTGAGTTATCCTGGATTTCTCCTCAAAAATGTGTTATAAAACATGAATAGTTTGCATGTGCTCTGTGTGAAAATTAGGATTGAGACAATTGTAACTGTTCTATAGTGATGGTGATGTGGGTCTATGCTAATTACTGGACAAGAAGCCATAGTTGGTGCTGATGTTTGCTTTGGTCAGCAAATAATTTGAGCAAAGACTCCCCCATGGATGGCTACCATTTACTGTTTATCAGTTTTCTTAGCTTCCAAAATAGTTGATTCTTAATCCCTGTTGTAGAAGATCGTCAAGTCAGAGGAAGACAGCAAAGTCAAAGAAAGACTTGTTGTTTTGCTGTTTTGTGACCCTTCACATAAAATGTAGGACAAATAGGCTAACAAAACAAAAATGGCTATTTTACTGCAATCTAACATTGGAAAATTCAGATTTTATAACACTTCTAAACATTCATACTAGTAGCCTCAGAATACTGGTATCCAGGAGGTTGTATGAGACAGAGAAAACCACTCCAGTATTAGAAGGGAAGAGTTTAGACCCACTGGCTCAGGGATGCCTGGACCAAATGAAATCTTTGCTTTGCCCTCATCATTTACCATTAAGGACACAGAGCTCTTTTCACTGGAAACTCTGAGCTGATTGATGAGCTTTGCTGTTAACTGAAGGAAGAAGACTGGAGTTTATGGCATGATTCTCCCTCACTACCTACTAGGCATAGGGCCATAATATGGAGTGAGAAAGAAAACAGCATTTTCATTAAGTAAGTCACAGTCTCTGTTTTGGTCCCAATTAACTCTTCTGCATTCCCATCCTGCAGTACTAAACAATGTATTGAAAACTTTTCAGCCAGATTTGATTTTAGCCACTCATGCCCAGCTTGCCCTGAAAAGAACAGGAATTGTAATAGAGTAGAATATCTCACCTTGGATTCAAACAAGAGCAAATGGGAGACAAATTTTGGCTACTTGCTCACATGATTATCCAACTGCTCTGACCATCTTGGTTTCAGAGTGTCTATTTGCAGAGAATCTGCTGGATGAACTACTCATGCTTTACATAGTGTGAACTGATGCCAGAACCAGTAATTTTTTGTAGTAATGTGCAGTCTATAACTTCCTGTCTCCAAGATGCAAAAAAAAAAACCACCAAACTTTTTTCTTCTCTACCTACCAAATTCTAAAAATTGACACCATGTGCACTATAGCAAAATTCATTTAATGTGTCATCAGTCCTTTTTGCCCAGCCCAGCCCAGTGGAATAAAAGAAAACATTTTATATCAGTGGTGAAATGACTCACCGAGCCATCCCCTGTGATAGTTTGTTACTTTTTAAAGGGCATTTTTGCATGGCAAGTACCCAGGGGTTGTACCCAGAGTATTTCATAACCACACAGGCACTGATCATCCAGATGGTCACTAGTCTTAGAAGTGGAGCAGAGTTCTGAAAATTCCCTGCTGGGCAAGAACAGATGGTGGCGAGGTCTGAGGGGGAGGTGCTTGGGGCGGGGGTAGCAGAGTAGGGAGTTGAGGGAGAAGGGAATGGTAGGAGTGGTCAGGACAGAGGCTGTTCACTTACCAGTATGGAAATATTTACCAACCAACATCTCTGACATTTGCCCTGTGTGCATCCAGTGATCCTGTCATACCTAGTAATAGATGGAGAGGATGGATCGGTGATGACAGTCACTTAAACTTCTTCTTTCTTTGTTTCTTATGATTTTTTAAATCCCAGATTGGGGAGTTACTGAGTACCACCCATCCCGCCAACAAAGCCAGCTTAACCCTTTTCTGTCCCGAAGAAGGGGACTGGAAAAACTCCAATCTTGACAGACATAATCTCCAAGACTTCATCAATATTAAACTCAACTCCGCTTCTATATTGCCAGAAATGGAAGGACTTTCCGAGTTTACCGAGTATCTCTCAGAATCCGTGGAAGTCCCATCTCCCTTTGATATCCTAGAACCTCCCACATCAGGTGGATTTCTGAAGCTCTCCAAGCCCTGCTGTTACATTTTTCCAGGAGGGAGGGGTGATTCTGCCTTGTTTGCAGTGAACGGATTCAATATGCTCATCAACGGAGGATCAGAAAGAAAATCCTGCTTCTGGAAGCTCATCCGACACTTGGACCGAGTGGACTCCATCCTGCTCACCCACATTGGGGATGACAATTTGCCTGGAATAAACAGCGTGCTCCAGCGGAAAATTGCAGAGCTCGAGGAAGAACAGTCCCAGGGCTCCACCACAAATAGTGACTGGATGAAAAACCTCATCTCCCCCGACTTAGGAGTTGTATTTCTCAATGTACCTGAAAATCTGAAAAACCCAGAGCCAAACATCAAGATGAAGAGAAGCATAGAAGAAGCTTGCTTCACTCTCCAGTACCTAAACAAATTGTCCATGAAGCCAGAACCTCTGTTCAGAAGTGTAGGCAATACCATTGATCCTGTCATTCTTTTCCAAAAAATGGGAGTTGGTAAACTAGAGATGTATGTGCTTAACCCAGTCAAGAGCAGCAAGGAAATGCAGTATTTTATGCAGCAGTGGACTGGCACCAGCAAAGACAAGGCTGAACTAATCCTGCCTAACGGTCAAGAGATAGACATCCCAATTTCCTACTTAACTTCAGTCTCATCTTTGATCGTGTGGCATCCTGCAAACCCTGCAGAGAAAATCATCCGAGTCTTATTTCCTGGCAACAGCACCCAATACAATATCCTGGAAGGACTGGAAAAGCTCAAACATTTGGACTTCCTGAAACAGCCGCTGGCCACCCAGAAGGATCTAACTGGCCAGGTGGCCACCCCTGCTGTGAAACAAGTAAAACTGAAGCAGAGGGCCGACAGCCGGGAGAGCCTGAAGCCAGCTGCAAAACCACTCCCCAGCAAATCCGTGCGAAAGGAGTCGAAAGAAGAAACCCCTGAAGTCACAAAAGCTAATCACGTGGAAAAGGCACCCAAAGTTGAAAGCAAAGACAAGGTAACGGTGAAAAAAGACAAACCAGTAAAAGCAGAAGCCAAACCTCCAGTGACAGAAAAGGAGGTGCCCAGCAAAGAAGAGCTGCCTCCGGCCAAAGCCGAGGGGCCTGAAAAGCAAGGCACAGACATCAAACCCAAAGTCACCAAGGAGAAGACTGTGAAAAAGGAAACAAAGGCAAAACCCGAAGAAAAGAAAGAGGAGAAGGAAAAGGAAAAGCCAAAGAAAGAAGTGGCTAAAAAGGAGGACAAAACACCTGTCAAGAAGGAGGAAAAACCAAAAAAGGAAGAGGTGAAAAAGGAAGTCAAAAAAGAAATCAAGAAAGAAGAGAAAAAAGAAGTCAAAAAAGAGGTTAAGAAAGAAACCCCACTGAAGGAAGCCAAGAAGGAAGTTAAGAAGGAGGAAAAGAAGGAAATAAAAAAGGAGGAAAAGGAACCCAAAAAAGAAATTAAGAAACTTCCTAAAGACACAAAGAAATCACCTACTCCCGTAGCTGAAGCAAAAAAACCGGCTGCATTAAAACCAAAAGTACCCAAGAAGGAAGAGACTGTCAAGAAAGATTCTGTTGCTGCTGGGCAGCTGAAGGAGAAGGGGAAAATTAAAGTCGTTAAGAAGGAAGGCAAGGCCGCAGAGGCTGTGGCCGCGGCCGCCGGCACCATGGCCACTGCAGCGGCTGTGGCGGCAGCAGCCGGAATAGCGACCACTGGCCCCGCCAAAGAACTCGAAGCCGAGAGGTCCCTTATGTCATCCCCCGAGGATCTGACCAAGGACTTTGAAGAGCTGAAGGCTGAAGAGGTCGACTTAGCAAAAGACATCAAGCCTCAGCTGGAGCTGATCGAAGATGAAGAGAAACTGAAGGAAACCGAGCCCGTCGAAGCCTATGTCATCCAGAAAGAGACAGAAGTCACCAGAGGTCCCGCCGAGTCCCCCGATGAGGGCATCACCACCACTGAAGGGGAGGGTGAGTGTGAGCAAACCCCCGAGGAGCTGGAGCCCGTCGAGAAGCAGGGCGTGGAGGACACTGAAAAATTTGAAGACGAAGGCGCGGGTTTTGAGGAGTCCTCCGAGACTGGAGACTATGAAGAGAAGGCGGAAACTGAGGAGGCTGAGGAGCCAGAAGAGGACGGAGAGGAGACCGTGCGTGTGAGCACCTCCAAGCACAGCCTGGCAGAGGAGGAGGAGAGTGTGAAGGCTGAGGCTGACGGGTACATCAAGGAGAAGAGGGAGTCGGTGGCCAGTGGTGATGACCGAGCAGAGGAAGACATGGACGAGGCACTGGAGAAGGGAGAAGCTGAACAATCTGAGGAGGAGGGCGACGAGGAGGACAGAGCCGAGGATGCCAGAGAGGAAGACTATGAGCCCGAAAAGGCTGAAGCTGAAGATTACGTGATGGCCGTGGTTGACAAGGCTGCGGAGGCTAGCGGTGCCGAGGACCAGTATGGATTCCTTACCACGTCCGCCAAGCTAGCGGGAGCCCAGTCTCCTGTCCAAGAACCTGCATCTTCAATTCACGATGAGACTTTACCCGGAGGCTCGGAGAGTGAGGCCACTGCCTCCGACGAGGAGAATCGGGAAGACCAGCCTGAAGAATTCACTGCCACCTCCGGCTACACCCAGTCTACCATTGAGATATCCAGCGAGCCCACCCCCATGGACGAGATGTCTACTCCTCGAGATGTGATGAGTGACGAGACCAACAATGAAGAGACCGAGTCCCCATCTCAAGAATTTGTAAACATCACCAAATACGAGTCTTCACTGTATCCTCAGGAATACTCCAAACCTGCTGTGACATCACTCAACGGACTTTCTGAAGGGTCAAAAACAGATGCCACTGATGGGAAGGATTACAGTGCTTCAGCCTCCACCATCTCACCACCCTCGTCCATGGAGGAAGACAGGTTCAGCAGATCTGCTCTACGTGATGCCTACTGCTCTGAAGAGAAAGACGTGAGAGCCGGTGCCATGCTGGAGATCAAAGACACCGTCTCAGCAGTTTCAGATGAAAAACTTAGCCCACCCAAGAGCCCGTCCCTGAGTCCATCTCCACCATCACCCATAGAAAAGACCCCGCTGGGTGAACGTAGCGTGAACTTTTCTCTGACACCCAGTGAGATTAAAGTCTCAGCAGAGGCAGAAGTAGTCCCAGCATCTCTGGAGGTGACCCAAGAAGTAGTGGAAGAACACTGTGCCAGTCCTGAGGATAAGACCCTGGAAGTGGTGTCTCCATCTCAGTCTGTGACTGGCAGTGCTGGCCACACACCGTACTACCAATCTCCCACTGATGAGAAATCTAGTCACCTTCCCACAGAGGTCATTGAAAAACCAGCGGCAGTGCCAGTGAGCTTTGAATTCAGTGATGCCAAAGATGAGAGTGAAAGGGCTTCCATAAGCCCCATGGATGAACCTGTGCCTGACTCGGAGTCTCCTATTGAAAAAGTTTTGTCTCCTTTACGGAGCCCTCCCCTAATTGGATCTGAGTCTGCATATGAAAGTTTTCCAAGTGCGGATGACAAGGCTCTTGATAGATGTACCGAAAGCCCCTTTGAAGGAAAGAATGGAAAAGAAGGCTTTCCAGACCAAATAAGTCCAGTTTCTGACATGACTTCCACTGGTGTTTTCCAAGACAAACAGGAAGGGAAAAGCACAGACTTTATACCGATAAAGGAAGACTTTGGTCAAGAAAAGAAAACTGATGATGTTGAAGCCATGAGTTCTCAAGCAGGACTGGCTTTAGATGAAAGGAAGTTAGGAGGAGATGTTTCCCCTACACAAATAGATGTCAGTCAGTTTGGATCTTTTAAAGAAGACACTAAGATGTCCATTTCTGAAGGCACTGTCTCAGACAAGTCAGCTACCCCTGTTGATGAGGGTGTGGCAGAAGACACATACTCTCACATGGAGGGTGTGGCCTCGGTCTCCACAGCTTCTGTGGCTACGAGCTCATTTCCAGAGCCAACAACAGATGACGCGTCTCCCTCGCTGCATGCTGAGGTTGGTTCCCCACATTCCACTGAAGTAGACGACTCCCTTTCAGTGTCTGTCGTGCAAACGCCTACCACTTTCCAGGAAACAGAAATGTCTCCATCTAAGGAAGAAAGCCCAAGACCAATGTCAATTTCTCCACCAGACTTCTCCCCTAAAACAGCCAAGTCTAGGACACCAGTTCAAGATCACAGATCTGAACAATCCTCGATGTCGATTGAATTTGGCCAGGAATCCCCTGAGCACTCCCTTGCTATGGACTTCAGTCGTCAGTCTCCAGATCACCCTACAGTGGGTGCAAGTATGCTTCACATCACTGAAAATGGGCCAACTGAGGTGGACTACAGTCCTTCTGACATGCAGGACTCGAGTTTATCACACAAGATCCCACCAACGGAGGAGCCGTCCTACACCCAAGATAATGATCTTTCTGAGCTCATCTCAGTCTCTCAGGTGGAGGCCTCCCCATCCACCTCCTCCGCACATACCCCTTCTCAGATCGCTTCTCCTCTCCAAGAAGATACTCTATCCGATGTTGTTCCTCCCAGGGATATATCCTTATATGCCTCGCTCACCACTGAAAAAGTGCAAAGTCTGGAAGGCGAGAAGCTCTCACCAAAATCTGATATCTCTCCACTCACCCCGAGAGAGTCCTCTCCTTTGTATTCCCCTAGTTTTTCAGACTCTACCTCTGCAGTCAAAGAGAGCACAGCACCTTGCCACACTGCCTCTCCCCCACCAATGGGTGCAGCATCTGCAGAGCCGTATGGCTTCCGTGCCTCCATGTTATTTGATACGATGCCACACCATCTAGCCTTGACGAGAGATTTGACCACATCCAGCCTGGAGAAGGACAGTGGAGGGAAGACACCTGGAGACTTCAGCTATGCCTATCAGAAGCCTGAGAAGACAACCAGGTCCCCAGATGAAGAAGGTTACGACTATGAGGCTTATGAGAAAACCACCCGGACCCCAGATGTGAGTGGCTATTACTATGAGAAAACAGAGGGCACCATCAAATCCCCACGTGACAGAGGCTACTCCTATGAGACCATTGAGAAAACCACCAAGACGCCCGAAGATGCCGGCTATGCCTATGAAATTACTGAAAAGCCCACGCGGAGCCCCGAAGAGTCTGGGTACGCATACGAGTTAAGTGAGAAGACGATAAGGACCCCTGAAGTGAGTGCTTACAGCTACGAAAAGACTGAGCGGTCTCAAAGGCTCCTCGATGACATCAGCAATGGCTATGATGACTCTGAAGAGGGTGGCCACACACTTGGGGATTCCAGCTACTCTTACGAGACCACTGAGAAAACTGCCAGTTTCCCTGGGTCTGAAAGTTACTCCTATGAGACATCGACAACAACTACACGAACCCCTGTTACCTCCGCATACTGTTACGAGACCCCCGATAAAAGCGCTAGAACCCCCGAGGCGTCTACATATGCCTATGAGACTCCAGACCAGTGCTACACTGCTGAAAAGAAGTCCCCCTCCGAGGCTCGCCAGGATGTTGACTTATGCCTTGTGTCCTCCTGTGAATACAAGCATCCCAAGACGGAGCTTTCACCCTCCTTCATTAATCCCAATCCTCTCGAGTGGTTTGCCAGTGAAGAGCCAACGGAAGAATCGGAGAAGCCCCTCACCCAATCAGGGGGAGCCCCACCACCTCCTGGAGGAAAGCCCCAGGGCCGACAATGTGATGAAACCCCTCCCACCTCAGTCAGCGAGTCAGCCCCGTCCCAGACGGACTCTGATGTCCCCCCGGAGACAGAAGAGTGCCCCTCCATCACAGCTGATGCGAACATCGACTCGGAAGATGAATCAGAAACCATCCCCACAGACAAAACCGTCACGTACAAACACATGGATCCACCTCCGGCCCCCATGCAGGACCGCAGCCCTTCTCCACGCCACCCTGATGTGTCCATGATGGACCCGGAGGCCTTGGCCATCGAGCAGAACCTGGGCAAAGCTCTGAAGAAGGACCTGAAGGAGAAGACCAAAACCAAAAAGCCAGGTACAAAGACCAAGTCATCCTCACCTGTCAAGAAGGGTGATGGGAAGTCCAAGCCCTCTGCAGCTTCACCCAAGCCAGGGGCCTTGAAGGAATCCTCAGATAAGGTGTCCCGAGTGGCTTCTCCTAAGAAGAAGGAATCTGTGGAAAAAGCAACAAAAACCACCACCACTCCTGAGGTCAAAGCCACACGTGGAGAAGAGAAAGACAAGGAGACCAAGAATGCCGCGAACACCTCCACATCCAAATCGGTAAAGACGGCGACTGCAGGTAGGTGGAAGGTGCTGGCATCCTGGTGCAGGACACGACAGTTCTACTTTTCACTGCAGCCTCTGCATTTCCATCCGACTTTGTACTGGGGAGGTGAGAGAACACAACTTGGTGCTCTCCCTTCCCTTCACTGTTTTCGTCTGCCAAAAGGTATAGATCTCAGCCCAGTGTAGCCCGTCGGCCTGGGGATAGCTCAGCTTATGGCCCAGGGCAGCTCTGATTTCCCAGATGCGACCCCTGGGTTTGCTCCCTTTTGCAACACAGCAACCGCAGCCTTGTTCTGAATCTTCAGAACCAAGGATGTGTGTTTCATGCTCCTCGGGAAGATTCTGTTGGCATTGGCTTCAGCCACGCCGGCCCCAGAATCAAGCTGAGGTGACACGGGCCAGGAGCTCTCAAAGGCCTAGGGAGAACCAGAGTTCCAAGCCAAGCCTGGAATAAGCAGCATAGGTCCAAGATTTAGGTTCCATTTTTTAAAAATAAAAACATTTAAAATAAAGTTACAACATTTTAAAAATTAAAAATTATACAGTTTTTAAATAGAAAAAAATTACCAGGCTGGAGATGCATCCCCATTAAAGGCAATGCTTTGTTTGATCAACCAGCGAATTCAGCTGACCACTGGGTACCCAGTACAAATAGAGAGAAAAGCATCCAAGGCTCTACTTATCCCATTCTGACCACAAGGCCTCACTAACCAGAGACTCAGCATTCTATTTCAGACTGAAATTCCACTTGGCAAGAGCAGATATCCCTGACTTCAGATTCTTAGACTTATCAAGGTCTCAGCAATGACCTGGGTTTTTGATGGAACAGGTCTCTCTGATGGCCCAGCTTCATTTTGTTGCTTCAGACCAATTACAGGGATTTGAATTCATATATTTTATTTGCTTTACACAGTTATTTGGGGATTTTAGATCACAGTTCACAAAGTAACATAAATTGACTCAAACGTGTAAAGCGAACAGTAATTTAAGCAACACTTCCTTGATTTATTATGGAAAATCTGAGAGATGAACCTTTGGGACTCTCAAATTCAGTACATTTTAGGAAGTATTAGTTACAGGTACAAATTTTTACTTTTAAGCAACATGGAGCATCGATTTCAAGACTCAGGTCTTATCAGGTTTCCTCCTTTTACTTGCACGTAGAAAACAAACTGAATTTTGTTCATGCTTAGACTTAATAGAAAACCACCAGATAATTAACTCCTTGACCTAAATAAAGGACTTGACGACTTCACCCGCACTTAGGAGAAAACATGAAATCCATCCAAACAGATAAAATCCAACTGAAATCTGCTACCAAACTTGCTCAACATACACTCTAGCCCACACAACTGATATTTTCTTTAAACTTTAAACTTTTTTTAAGTTGCACTATTAATTAATTTTAAAACAAACCTGGGTCGACTTCTGGCAGTTCCCTCGGTTTGGGCTTCTACGAGCAATGTTCCTTTGGTGTTGATGGGAGTGATTTAGTGTGCAACGGGAAACCGCAGACATTTTTAAATATTAGAAGAAATGTAATCACAAACTTCTGTTACAAGTCAGAGTTCTCTGGGAGACTTACACATGGATATGTTGAGGGCTTTTAGCTTAGGTTCATTATAAAGGCTGGCTAATCTATTCATAAAATGAGTCGGTTTATCCAAATACCAGTTTGCCTGATTCTCACCACTTCCCTACCCCCCCTGAAAATAAAACTAGACCATTGATGGAATTCACTGCTGGTTTTGACTCTGGGATGACAGCCTCTATACATCCCATGGAGAAAGGCAAGAGGATTAAATATATAGGATCCAGCTAGTATTTTAAATGGCTTTACAGCAGTGGTCTCAAGCCAGATACCAGATACACATTAGCATCAGCTGGGGTGCTTTTAAAAAATGGTGGTACCCAGGCCCTACCCCAGCCCAATTAAGCCAGACTCTGGGGCATGGGGCCTGGTATTAAGCATGCTAAGTGATTCTAATCATGTGGCCAGGGAAAGAATCACTGCCTTAGAATGCTAGTTGTATTAATGTTTCAAAAAGTTTAAACCTTCTAATTAGAACAAATCAGAAAGCCAGCTCACCAAACAAGGTGCCCAGAAACTTTGGGGTTAGTCTGAATCTTTCCTTTGCCCGGGCTTTCTGATTTAGACTGGGAATTTTGGCTGCCACATGCCCCTGACCTCAGTCTGGTATGTCCTGATTGGCTAGAGGAAGCCTAGTCTTTCTGACCCTTCCTCTTGCCAAAGTTTGGCATCCGATCTTGTCTAAGGAGAGACGTCCCACATTTTAGAGTACTGTCCTAAGGAGAGAATACAGTGTTTCATCAGTTTATGAATGAGGTTGAGGTGCTGAGGGTCTTGGAAATCATATGGTGTTAATTAAGATCTGACCACTGGCTAGGTCAAATGTGAGGGTATAATATTCAGCTGTGGGCAAAATTGCTTTCAAATGAGATCTTAACTGGATTACAAAGATTGCTTAACTGTGTTTTACCAAATGCAGATATTTTCTTTTGTCCTTTAAAATCTGTTTCTTAGACCACTTTTCAAATTAAAATGCACATTAGTACCTCTTTCAGGAGGAGTGTTACTACCTAGTTCCATCTTTGAGGAAGGCCTGAACTCTTCTTCCTAATGGGTTGTCCACAAAGAGAAACATTCCATTCTTCATTTCTCCTGTTGAGATGGTAAACAACCAGGTGATGTTTTCTCAAACTGCCAGTGTTAAATGCCCTCTATGAGAGAGGGGAATGCCCAGTACCCCCTCCCCATGTCCTAGAGGACCTTCTCGGGAAGGAGTAGGGAAGGTGTACTGGACAGATGGGTCTCTTCGCATTCCTGTGACCCTGGCTTTCTCTTTATTTTTGTTCATTTACTGAAGGGCCAGGAAACACCAAGACATCCAAGCCCTCAGCTGTGCCTCCAGGCCCCCCTGTGTACTTGGACCTGTGCTATATTCCCAACCACAGCAATAGTAAGAACGTCGATGTTGAATTTTTCAAGAGAGTGAGGTCGTCCTACTACGTGGTGAGTGGGAATGACCCCGCTGCTGAGGAGCCCAGCCGGGCTGTCCTGGACGCCTTGTTGGAAGGGAAGGCCCAGTGGGGCAGCAACATGCAGGTAAGAGCTCCAGGACAGTGTCCGCACTGCACATGGAGCTGTGTCCAGAGGCAGAGGCAAGGGATCATGTTTAGTGAGGCACCATTATGACTGTGGATCCACATGAGGTACCCCGGGGGGTCTGCCACACATAAACTATCCTGAGGACAAAGTGGACTTAACACACGGAAGGCGGTCTAAAAGTATTCTTGTTACCACCAGCCACCAGGGGCTTGGAGGAAAGCCACTTTACCACCCTAAAGCATAATACATTTATCTGCAAAATGGGACCAAGATTACTTGCCCTTCACCCTAATATACCAAGAATATTAACCAATGTAACCAAGTGGTCATATTTCCGTGTGATGCGGATAAGGACTTGTCTTTACTCCTTTGTGCTTCACAAGTAGACCAAAGCTTGGAATATGGCCATTCAGAAAAGCAGCTGTCCAGTGAGATTCTGCAGGAGGAGCAGTGCTGAAAATGGTCCCCAGCAGGATACTCCCAACTCCCAAACATCATAACTAGGCACGAACCACTCTTAATACTATTTCAGCTGTGGTTTTTGCTTATCTAAGTTTTCCTTACGGTTTTGTACAGTCATTTAGTAAACTGTGCTTGCATAACATTAGATAGAAAGGCTGGTTATTTCGTCATATGAAATCTAATGAGAAACACCCAGTGGCCTCTTACTGAATACGAGGTGGAATTTTTACGGTTCAAGCCAGTACCCGCCTACCCACCCAACTCCTCTGCCCCTAAGCACACACACAAATTAAAGATACAAATGTTTGTTCTCAGGATCAGTTATGTTAAAGGAAATACAAGAAATTCCACCTCAACTGAAGCACTTCTCTTAACACTAAAGAACTGAAAAACCGACGACTCATTGATAAACTGATTAGCTGGTCATGACCTGCTTTTGGTTCCAGTCTTCAGCTCCCCCAGAAAAACTGGTTTTTTGGCAGCTTTATTCTGGTTCCTAGAAAACGTTAAGTTGAAAAGTTCTTTGAATTTCCTAAGGACAATAGAAGGTTTTTCTCTTTGCCCTTCTTTTTCTATTGGTCTAATTAATACCTCGCTGTTGTTCTGGTTTTTTTTTCCATCCGATTTCCGGTTCTGCTCTTCAGCAGCTGTTTTCTCTCTCCCTGCAGGTGACCCTGATCCCAACTCATGACTCAGAAGTGATGAGGGAATGGTATCAGGAGACCCATGAGAAGCAGCAGGACCTCAACATCATGGTTTTAGCAAGCAGCAGTACCGTGGTTATGCAAGACGAATCCTTCCCTGCATGTAAGATCGAACTGTAACAACCAGGCCAGCCACGCCACAGGGTTTGAACTTTGTTTCCAGAAATTCTTCAGTTTGAAACCACCTTTTCTAACAAAAGTCAATTCACCTAAATAAGTCGCTGAACTGTTACCTGCCAAACGCTATACTGTGTCATGGTGATACAAGTCACTAATATCTCTCAGTTTTTGCTGATTGCTAAGGGAAGTAGCAGTCTTCCCACACTAGGGTTCAAGTTACTGCAAAATTACCTACCCCAGTTCATCTCTGCTGAACATTTGGAAACCATGCACTAGCAAACCCAACTGATTTCTGCTAGGTAGACGCATCTGTCTTAGAGAGAGAAAGAGAGAGAGAGCGCGCACGCACAAAAGAGAGGGAACGCAGAACAGAGAGAGAGAGAGGGAGAAAATGAGAAAGAAAAAAGGAATGCAAGAGGAGGAGATGTAATGGTAGAGAATGCTGGTGAGATACCAGAGAGAAAGAGAGAGCAGGGTGGGGCAGAGAAGAGAAAATAACCATTAGTTAGGTCTGCATTTTCTGTCTATTCTGTAGTCTGCATAGGCAAAGTTTGTAACTTGTGTCAGTCTGAGTCATCAAAAAGGGTCTTAGTTTCCTAAAACAAGTTGGCTGGAAGAAAACAGAAAAGAACAAAACTTGTAATGAGGGCATGTGAGATTTTTCACGCCTTAATTAAGCTCCTTCAGTTTGAAGGCTGCACACTGACAAAATGTAGTGAGTGTAGACTGGACATGCAAGTGGTTTGAACCCCATTCAGAACTCTCAGACTCTTCAAACACACGAGTAGATTGATCTAAGGCATGCTCCCAGCATCTGTGCACCCAGTTAGTCCACTCTGAGTCAATTAACCTGCATGCGGAGACACCCAAGTCCACCCCGATAAACAAGCAAATACCAAAGCAGTTGGGAGTACATACGGTAGACAATTTGCCTTAGGAAGTGACTTGAATGTACAAAGATACTTGATGCACTTATTTTTTAATGTGAGACAGCAAGTTTATAAAACATCCGTGTAGGATTATAGACACTCCAGTTAAAGGAGCATGTGTGTGCGCGTGGGAGGGGTACTAGGAGCTTACCTGATCGGTGCAACAGTCTGATGCTGAGCATTGCGTGTTGAATACCACCTCAGGCCCCTCAGCCAAGCAAGTTGAGCCTTTCATAGCTTCTTTACTACTGCAAGTTCAAGATTGAAACGGCTTCTATGATCAGAACTGGGAAAACAGTGAATCTTAAAGGTGGAAGAGGTTCTCAGCAAGTGTACAGTATTTAGCTTCCCTCGTCTTACATTGGCTTTTTTTTTTTTTTTTAATTTTCCATTAATTTCAGCATAATTATGGGAACAAGTGTACAGAAGAATTTTTTTTTTTTTTTTAGATATGTGAGAACTTTTCATAGATGAACTTTTTAACAAATGTTTTCATTTACAGGAAAATGCAAAGAAAATTTTCAAGTGACAGTCTTTCTTTTTTTTTAAAGTGTTTCGTGAGACAAAAAAATGAATAATGTTTTTTGAAGTTCTGGTGAGATTGAAGTCTGATATTGCAGTAATAATATTTATTAAAAGCCCATCACTACCAGGAATAGTGATACCTCCCACCCCTTGAGTCCCATAACAAAAATTTGAGTATGCGCTATCTTAGAGTGGGGGAGAATGGCTACTTTTCCAGGCCTTTACGAGTACATCACCCAGTGGTATCCTACGTACTTCTTTCAAGATCTTCAACCATGAGGTAAAAGAGCCAAGACAAGTTCAAAGAACGCTAGCAAAAATTTGCTTTGGGATTTTTCTTTTTTGGAAAAAAAAACAAACAAAAAAAGAAAAATACGTTGAAAACAAATGAATTCCCAACTCCTACGGTTCATCACGTAGAGTTCAGAGATCATTTCCATCATTGTCATCATTGAACTATGAACCTGGGAAGCCAGATCATGATTAAAACTGACATTAAGTTTCAAGTTGCAGATCAGCGCACCCAGTGTTCAGATGTGGCAAACTTTTCAGTGACAGCTGTGCTGGGCTCTGTCGAGTTGCGTCTCCTGCAGACTCTATAAGATCTACGGAGTAGTCAACAATCACCTCGTTTTATTTTCTATGTTAGTTATTTATTTCAGAATTAACATTTTAGTTTATTTTTGTCTGATAAGTGTGTGTTTTGCACTGCTAACTACTATGAGGGTTTAAACAATGCTTCTTCCAGGTCCCTTCACCGAGGACCTAATGCAGTCTACTTAATGCTGTGAATTACATTTTTCAAATGTTTAATTTTTTTTAAAAATTAATATTCTATTTTTTTTAGGCTTCTCTAGAAATGCAGCTTTTATTTATTACCCTATTTCTTTGAAGTCCTTAAGAACAACGCATTGATTTAGGGTACAAAAAAATGAGCACACGATGGAAAACACATTGTGACAAAAAAGGATTTCAGTGAGTATAAACTCACCTACTTAAAAGGTATTTTAAGAGACAACCTAAGATACTCAAGATGATTATTTAATAATTAGTTGTTAAGTTGGTTCACATGATGCATTGGAAGAGAAACAGATTTCCAGCCTTCTTGCCAAATCCAGACCTCTGGTTGATTTTTCTTTGATAGAAGATGGAATTATTTTCCAATTTCCCAAATTAAATTTATTTAACATGTACATTATTTTGCTTTAAGAAAAAAACCAAACATTTTAGGAAAATTATAGCCAGTCTTCAATTATAACCATTCTATCCCACTCCTTTTTTTTTTTTTTTTTTCTTTTCTTTTTTGCTATGGAATTTAATGGAAAAAATATACAAAAGCTGTCACTGGTCAGCTGGCTCTTTTTCCTATGAAATAGATCAGTACCTTTCTCCATCCATTGTTCTCAGTGATGACCACAGAGCCTGAATATAACAGGAACACCAATATTTACATTACAGGTTGCTCCTGTCCTTCCAGACACCTTTCCTACCTGTGTGACTAACCTAATTTTGCTAGTTTCATAAATACACGATTAGTTTAGTAACAGCCATCACAATGTACCATGTACATTCATGGTGAGAGCTAAAGACTGACACAGACTTCTAGGAGCTTTATTCATACTGATTACTTAATCCAATTGTATAGATTGAATATTTGAGTGAAAGGAATTTACACTCTGTTTAAATGATGGGATTCCATCGAGATAGCACTCATGATCATGAACTTTTTGGTGGCATTCTTAAAATTCTACAGAGACTAAACGTTAGAGATGATCCTCCATTTTCAATTTTAACTAATTCTATCCCCTTTCTCAAAACCCAATCCCTGTGCATGCTTTCTCAGTCTTGTGGTGGGGCTGGATACAGTGACTGACCCCCCCCCCCCCACTTCCCAACCCTTAAATGCCATTTTCCATGGTGTTCCAAAAAAAAAAAAATGTTTTTTGTTTTCCTTAACCTTACATATCATAGTGAATGGTTTCCCCAGTGTATATGAATGTTTTAAGTGTCTCCAATAGCTTACACAGTTTAGGAGCTTACCAGTACTCATTTAATAAGATTTAATCATTTGCTAATGGAAATTTTACCACTTCCCATTTTCCCTGTTACCAAATCTCAGCTCTCAGGAGCTTCTCTACGATTCTGAAATGGCTTTTCTTGCCTCTTTAGTCACCTGTCACAGGAGGTTCTTGCTCAGTAATGACATAGTGAGTTAGATTAATAACTTTTTTTTTGCGCTTCCGATTTAGAAGAAAAGACCCCGCTTCCGTCTGAAAGGAACTGTAAGCTTTTATCTTTTAACCAACTGAACAACACACCAAAAGCAGCCTAGGGGATGAGCATTTCTTTGAAAGCAATTAGGTTATTCACCTGGTATTAAAACTATTTACTATGAAAAAATAATCTGTGACTTTATTAATTTAAAAGGCAGCATCAACAACTGAAAAGGAAGGGAAGAAATAAATAGCTTCTCTGCACTCATTTGGAGCTCCCCAAAAAAGGAGCCATCGAGATGGGGCTTCAAGACCGGGGCTGCCCTTTTCAGAACGCCCCTGCGGCACTGAGTCAGGCTTACGGCGCTGCATGCAGCCCTTCTCCTTCCACCCTGGAAGGACATGGTCTTGAGCCTGGCTGAGAAGCACCTCCCACTCCTCTCTCTTGTTCTGAATGGTGTTTGTGTCAGTCTGCAGCTGTGTATGGTATTATGTCTTATAATCCTGCATCACTTCTATCCTATCCAGTCATATCTAATGTAGAAAATTAGTTTCCAGTGAAAGTAATATGTAGTGCTTTTATGATATTTGTGTGCAATATCCCCTCTTCCATTGAGGATATTTGATGTAAAAGAAAAAAAAAAAAACACCTCAGTTCCACAATAAAATACAAAAGTGGCAAAAGTTGGTGTGTGTGCCGTGCTGTCCTTTTGTTGTGTGTTACTGAGTTGGGTGCGTTGCGGGGCTGAGGCGTGTGTGGGTGGGTTCATTCACAAGGAGTGATTGATTGTGTTCTTTTCAGAGTGGGCTCCCTGGCTTTTGGTAAACCGCTGAGAGGGCCCTGCTACTATTTCTACAACTGTTTTTGTAGCCAAGCCCTAGAGGACCTTGGGGTCTAAGGACAGAAACCGGAAGATCAGAGAAAGAGTTAAAATTATTGCTTAAAAAGAAAAAGTCAACAGAGCAGTGTACCTGAAGGAGGATATTGGGAGGGTTTCCTACTAAATCACAATATAAAACCAAAAACCAGGTTTTAATCTTAGCTCTGCCACACCTGGCTGTGTGACCTCAGTCACTTAATCCGTCCGGAACTCCTTTCCTTACCTGTAGAATGAGAGGATTTGACCAGATGGTCAAACTGGATGATCCCTCCTAGGGCTGACTTTCTGGGGCTCTACAAAGCCATCACACTCAGTCAATATATCCAATACGTTATCTCCTTTTTTTGTTTCTTGCTCAGTTACAGAGTAAGCTCTATATAACATAATATGCTGTGGATTGGATTCACACCTAGGAACTAAAAGATTTTTAGGAAAAGTGATGATAAATAATAAAAAAAAAGAAAAAAAGGAGGAATTCTCCTCAATCATTCAATGATTATTATACCTTTACTCTATACCCAGCAGTGGGTAAGACCATGGGGGTTTAAAGGTGAGCAAAACATAAGTCCTGCCCTAACTGAACGCGGTGACTGGGACTCCCAAAATCCAAGGATGAGTGAAGGTGACCATAGGAAAAGCACCAGAAATGTCTAAACTGAGACTGTGTGTGTGTGTGTGTGTGTGTGTGTGTGTGTGGTGTGTGTGCCTCAATTCCCTCCACAGAAGACGTGCCCACAGAGTGATCAACAGACCCCCAGTACCTGGTCTTGTCTGTCCTCAGAGATGGTCCTTTGGCCTCAAAAGGCCACTGCAGCCTGTCTGAAGTCATAATGATGTTCTTCTGTCACAAACACTCCTTTTAATCTTACACTGTGCTTCCAAGCCATGGGGCTGGTCAGCCGGTCCCATTAGAAGTCACTGTGTACCAGAAGGCATTCTGAAATCCCTCCAGAAATTAAAGGGTTAAGCATGTGAGAACTCAGGGTGGGAAATTATCACCAAGAGATTTTGATTACATCTGTCAGATTAAATAAGTTGTTTTCTATTCCACTGCCACACTACTCGGTTCCAGGAAGTCTTTCTGGCCTGAACACAGGGTGACCAAGCATCCTGCTTTGCCCAGGACTGCCCTGGTTTCTGTATGGGAAGTCCTGTGTCCCAGGAGACCCCCTCAGCCCTAGGGAAGCCCCACAGTTGATCATACCTGAACCCCTCCGTGTGTTTCTATCCCACTCCCTCTGGACCGAGCACGGCGGAGATGGCGACGAGTTCATCTCCTTCCAGCTGGTCCTCTTCTACTTTGAAGGTAGCTTTTCTTCAGTTTCTGTTTTCCTATTTTGCAGGCAAATCAACAAAGTCCTGTTAAGGTACTATGACTACATTTTCTTTCTCTTTATAAATGTATTGCTCATTCTAGATGCTTCTCTGTGTCCCTACAATGACCTTTCAACACACACTTGACTCATGAATTCTTGGGTCTCTTGCATAATCCTGGATCCCACCATTTCCTCTCTGATCTTATATTGTACGTCTTAGAAATTCACTGGAGCCATACAGGCAGATTGAGTTTTGGTCACAGTCAATTCCTTTAGTATGAGCAGTTCTGGCTAATTCTCTGGGGGTTACTGGCAATGTTTTCACAGATGATGGAACATCATCATGAGGCCACGTTCATGGGGTAATCGCCCCTAAAAAGTAGGCACAGTTCTAGTTCATGGCTTCGACTATCCCCGACTCAAACCAATAATGCATGTTACTTTAATGCAGTCTCATGGATTTAAATGCTGTGTGTCAACTGACGACTTCTACAATTTGTATCTCCAGTCTGTACCTCTTCTCTGATCTCCAGACTCATATATTCAGCTGTCCATTAAAAGCTCCATTCGGATGTGCAGTAGGGACCTTTAAAACATCCCAAATCAAATTTAGCATGTCCTCAAATAAATCCCTGGTCTCCCCTGACTGCTTCTCCTTTTAGGCTTTTCCACCTCAGTAAATGGTACACACATCATTCCAGTTGCTCAGGTCAAAAATCTTGGCCCGTCAGCAGATCTGCTGGCTCCACCTTCAAGACACACCCAGTCTAACCCCTTCTCCTCACGTTCACTGTTACTACCGTCGTGCAGGCCAGTCACTTCTCCCCTGGATAACTGCAGTAGCCCCCTAACTGGTCTTCTGTTTCCTGTCCTTGCCCTCCAAGTATCTGCACATAGCAGCTAGACTAGAGTAATACTCTAAAAATGTTAGGTTGCACCATGCCATCCGGTGCTCAAAACCTTCAAATGGGTTCTCATCTCAGAGTAAAAGCCAACGTCCTTACTAATGGGCTGGCGGCCTTCACCACCTGTCCTTTCCTTTACCCCTCGTCTCCCTGGCCTCAAATCCCGCTGCTCTGCACCTTGCACAGTCCGCTCCAGCCACACGGGCCTTCCTTACACACTCGAGGCACGCTTCCCTCCAGGGCCTCAGCACTGGTGTCTTTGTCTGCCACGCTTTTCCCCAGGTGACTCCATGATCCTCAGCCTCATCCGCGTGGGTCTTTTTTCAAATGTTATCTACTCAGGAAGGCCTTCCCTCACCGCCCTGTGTTAGGCTGCAACATCCACCACTTAACCAGAACTCTTTCCCTCTTCCTTGCTTTGTCTCTGTATCACGTATCACCACGTGACATGTTATATACTTATTATGTGTCTCCTTCCATAGACTAGAAACACCACGAGGGAAGGGATCTTAGTCTATTTTGTTCCCTTCTGTATCCTCAGTGACTATTTTAACCATTCCTGACACACACTAGATGTCCAATAAATATTTGTTGAATGATTGAACGAATGAATGAACGTACTTAGTCCCAGATTAGCACAGTTATTATAGGGGGTAGTTGTTTGAAAGGGGCTTTGGAATCAGACAAGCATGGGTTCAAGCACTGTCCTTGCCACTTATTAATTGTGTGGCCCTAGGCAATTCACGTAAGTCTCAGTTTTCTCCTCTGCAAAATGAGGGTAATAATCCCTGCCCTGAAGGGTTGCTGTAAGGATTAGAGAGGATTTATTTAATTAGGATTAAATTACGTAGGAATGGGCATTCACAAAGAGCAGTTGTTAAATATAATTTGTGTAATCAAGATGGGTACATGATTGTTTGTGAACCAGAGCCGGGAAAACGCTGACACCCAACAGTGGCCCAGCAGACTGTCACTGGAGGAAACTTAGCGGGCATTCTTGCCGAGTCTATTCCAGATACTATCTTAGGCATATTAACCTCGGCATTTTAAGAATTAAAATGTTGAACTCTGCAGAGATGAAGCATCATGGAAACCAAAAGGGCAAGCAAATTCTCTTACCACCGGGTATATCAGAGGATATAATGTCCCTTTTATAAATCCTTTATAAACCTTCCCCAAAGTCCTTGATCTAGCAGTTAAAGCCCATAATGGAATTTATTTTCAGACACTTCTTTTTAAAGAACAAACCATTTTCTGAACATGTCCAGCTCAGATCTGGAATCATCACATTCATGTATAATAAACACAAAACCTAAGTGTCACTCACTGTTTTGTTTTAAACAAAGATCCTGGTGGTAACTGCCACACTCTCAGGGGCGTTGCCACCATCCTTTGTTTGGACTTCCTTGTTACCATACAGGTAATAACATCCTCATGGCAGCACGCAATGTCAGTGAAAAGGCCAAATCAATGAGGAAAGAAAAGGTTATTTTCAAGTGAAGAAGTTGTTATTTAGAATAAAAGGCAACTTTCCTGACATAACTATGTTTGTTAAAAAGTACTCCTTTCCCCATTTCCTAAAGTAAGATTTAAAAATTTATCGTTTTCAGTTTGAAGAGTTCAGCTCTGAAGGTTATTAACAATCTTTTAATGAAAATGCAGTCACACCACATTTTTCTGCTTTTATGATTCACTAAAGCCAAAACTTCATCCCTTCCTCAGCCACACGACTGGGTGCAATGGTGTCGGGTTCCGCTGACGCAGGGGAGGAAGCAGCTTCATTGTGGAACTCAAGACTCCTGGTTCCAGCTACATACCCCCAGGTAGCAAATCATATAAATCACAGACAGCCTATGGACTGGGAAAAACTATTTGCAAATGATGCGACCGACAAGGGATTAATTTCCAAAATATATAAACAGCTCACACAATTCAATAACAAAAAAACAAACAACCCAATCAAAAAATGGGCAGAAGCTCTAAATAGACATTTCCCTAAAAAAGACATACAGATGGCCAAGAAGCACATGAAAAGATGCTCAGCATTTCTAATTATTATAGAAATGCAAATCAAAACTACAATGAGGTATCACCTCACACCAGTCAGAATGGCCATCATCAAAAAGTCTGCAAACAATAAATGCTGGAGAGGGTGTGGAGAAAAGGGAACCCTCCTACACTGTTGGTGGGAATGTAAATTGGTGCAGCCATCATGAAGAACAGTATGGAGGTTCCTTAAAAAACAAAAGTAGAGTTACCATATGATCCAGCAATCCCACTCCTAGGCATATATCTGGAAAAACTCAAATTCGAAAAGATACATGTACCCCAGTGTTCACAGCAGCACTATTTACAACAGACAAGACATGGAAGCAACCTAAGTGTCCACTGACAGATGAATGGATAAAGAAGATGTCGTATACACACACACACACACACACACACACACACACACACACACAATGGAATACTACTCAGCCATAAAAAAGAATGAAATAATGCCATTTGCAGCAACATGGATGGACCTAGAGATTATCATACTAAGTAGAATAAATGAAAAGACAGAGAAAGACAAATATGATATCACTTACATGTGGAATCTAAAATATGATACAAATGGACTTGTTTACAAAACAGAAACAGACTCACAGACATAGAAAACAAACTGATGGTTACCGAAGGGGAAAAGGGGTGGGGGGGGATAAAGTAGGAGTTCGGGATTAGCAGATACCAACTACTATATATAAAATAGATAAACAAAGTCCCATTGTATAGTACAGGGAACTATATTCAATATCTTGTAATAAACTATAATGGAAAAAAATATATATATACCTGAATCACTTTGCTGTACACCAGAAACTAACACAACATTGTAAATTAACTATACTTCAATTAAAAAAAAGAAAAAAAATCATATAAATCACCATTTATCCTTTTCCATATGGACTTTTTTGAGGAAGGATAACGGCCCACCCTCTATCACTGCATATACAGTTAGACAAGAAACAACTAATGTACATCACTGCAAAAATTCCTGTGGCTGCCTGGCTCGTACACCCTAGACCAGGGTTTGTAAACTTGGCACCACCGACATTTTGGACCAGATAGTTCTTTGCTATGAGGGCTGCCCTATGCACCGTAACAGGTTTAGCAGCACCCCTGGACTCACTAATATGTTATTTCATTCAGAGTGAAATAACGACTTTGATAAACCAGTTTTCAAGGCCTCTGACTACTTGTAAAATGGACAAATTTCCCACACACATATCTGATGTGCACAGCCAGCTAGAAGGTATGAAAACAAAATGCAAAGTTTGGTGCCAAGGCAACACAGCCCCAAGAAGAGGAGAGCAAGGTATGTGTACCTCATCATTGTTTTTTCTTCTTCTACTACTCTGCCTTTTTCCTCTATTTCTTCTTCCTTTTTTGGTGGGGGAGCGGGGGACGCGCAGGGTGGGTGTGGGCTGTTCATTCCAGTTCAACTTAAAGTAATTTCTCTTGAACACCTACTTTACACGACTCCATGGGGAAGAAGGACCATCTCTACCCCAAGACGGCTTGAAACAGACCTATCTGACTAACTAAAGCACAAAGCAGGTGATGATGATTTCCCTTCATTAGAGCTTTCCCATCTCTGGGCTTGAAGTGCTCTTCCTGTGAACACCCATATCACTTTGTGTCTCTAATGATACTTTTTGGTTTATCAAGGGCAGGGCTTTTTCAGCCACTCCGTTATTATATCAAGAGGAAGGTTCAAGATACATCAAAAGGCGCCTTTTGCTCAGTAAATTAACCATCATGCATGAAGCATGATAGGTGCATATGTGCCTGCCCCCTCTCTCTCCCTAGAATATAAGTTATTTGAGGGTAGGGTCTATCGTTTACTCGTCTGTGTAAACTCAACAGTTCTTAGTACGGTGCCCAGCATACAGTATGTGCCACACAGAGGCCTGTGAGCGCAGGAAAGCAGTGCCAGAACAGAGAGAGACTGTGTGCTGTAGTCACCAAGCTTCTAAGGGAGTGATCAGTGCTGCTAAACAGAGCAGAGGGGAAAGAATCATTGCAGTTGGTATGCAGCAGAGTGAAAGCCAAATTCTCAGGGTCTAATGAACCAGCAACGAACCAGTAAGTGGAGATACCCTTTTAAGAAGTTTGGAGACAAAAGGAAGGAGGGACAGGGTAGGAGCTTGACTGATGGCAGGATAAAGGCTTTTTTGTTTCTAAAAGGGAAGGCAGTCTTGAATAAGATTGCAGGCTTGGGGCTTCCCTGGTGGTGCAGTGGTTGAGAATCTGTCTGCCAATGCAGGGGACACGGGTTCGAGCCCTGGTCTGGGAAGATCCCACATGCCGTGGAGCAACTAGGCCCGTGAGCCACAACAACTGAGCCTGCGCGCCTGGAGCTTGCGCTCTGCAACAAGAGAGGCCGCGATAGTGAGAGACCCGCGCACCGCGATGAAGAGTGGCCCCCACTTACCGCAACTAGAGAAAGCCCTTGCACAGAAACGAAGACCCAACACAGCCAAAAATAAATAAATAAATAAATAAATAAATAATAAAAATAAAGGAATTCCTTTAAAAAAAAAAAAAAAAAGATTGCAGGCTTGGAAGAAGAAATCTGTAGAGATGATGCAAGATGGAAAGAGAAGATGGCTCTGGAACAGGCAGGCAGGTAAGGAATCAGGTCACAAGTGAAGAGCCTAACCTTGGAAAGGAGGGCGGGGACACCTATCACTTTGAAGTAGAAGGGATGATGGAGAGAACAGGTAAGGAGAGAGCTGTTAAGGTAGAAACAAGGGAGGCTGAGGTTGTATTATGTGGTCTAAATTTTCTTGATAAAGCAGGAGGCAGGAACATCTGCTCACAGTTCTGGGGGGTAAGGGTCTAGGGCTTAAGCAGACCCAATAGAGAAGCTATGGAGGTAAAAACGAGAGTCAGTAAGAGAAATGAAAGAACTACTAAGTTGAAGAGGACAGCTGTAAATCTGTAGAGGAATCAGCCTGACATTACAACTTTGTACGTCAAACTTAGTGGGTCAGAAGCAAGGAGACAGAGAACAAGTGGCGGTGTGTTCGTCTCCTAGGGCTGCTGTAACAAAGTACCAAAAACTGAGTGGCTTAAAGAAGCAGAACTGGAGGCTAGAAGTTCAAAATCAAGCTGTCAGCAGGGTCACACTCTCTTTGGTGGCTCCAGGAGACAATCCTTCCTTGCCTCTTCTGGCTTCTGGTGTTGGCTTGCAATCCTTGGCTTGTGGATGCACCACTCCATTCAGGTAGCCATCTTCTCCCCGTGTGTCTTCACCTTGTCTTCTGTATCTATCTTTTGTCCAAATTTCTTTTTATAATTTGATTTTAATTTGATTATCTTTGTAAAGACCTTATTTCCAACTAAGGTCAGATTCTAAGGCATTGGGGTCAGGGCTTCAACATATTTTTTTCTTGGTGGTGGTGGGTGGACACCATTCAACCCGTAACAGGTGGCTCCAAGGATACAGGTCCATGGACGGCAAGTGGGCCTGGATAAAGGGAATGAGAAGAAATTAGAGATGCATCAGTGGGATGGCCAACCACGGGGCCCAGACTGGAAGGCAGGCAAGCAAGCAGGGTCTGAATTCTGGAGATCGAGGGTTTGAGTGACACGGTAAAGGCTAAGGGTTTGCAGGCAGAAAGTAGAGGGAAGGGCTGGTTCAGTGGGAGTCACATGATGAGAGAAAGGGAAGACTGGGAGAATGCGACTTCAGGCTGTAAGATCTTGGATTAGTGATACGAGACTGGAGGTCTGGCTGTGGCTATGGTAGGTCAGCTAGAGGGAAGGTCATCTGTTACAGTTCAGGTCATCCCCAGAGGCCAGGGTACTGACAGCAGTTTCTCCATCCACGTGGAAGAAATACAGACGGTGATATTGGTGAAAAGACCAAGGACAATTGTGGTCAGCTCTCATCATCTAGGAGGGTGGTAGGGTATCCTATAGCTCAGGGGAGAAGAGCCTGGGAAAAGGGGAGTAGATGGTGGGGAAAGACTCTCAAAGGGGAGAGTTCCTGAGAGAGATGTGGGCACACGTGTGGAAGAAGTCCGAGCAGCGGAGAACTTGGAAACTCCTGCTGGGCAGCAGCACGGTGAAGTGGTCTCTTGAACCCTGGAAGTAAAGCGCCACAGGCACAGACAAGGAGGAAAATGCAGGCAAAACTATGAGCTGAAATATCGACCAGATGCTTCATGTGTGATGGTGGTTAATTTACTGAGCAAAAGGCGTCATTTGATGTATCTTGAACCTGCCTCTTGATACAATAAGGGCTGAAAATGTCCTGCCCTTGATAAACCAAGATGTCAGAACCAACTTTTGGTCATGACCCTCTTCCTAAGTTAAGACTCAGGCCCTGTGTTGGATACTGACTGCAGGTATGTACGGAGGGAACACGCAGGGTGAGAAGCAGTGCGAGCCTGACCCCCCTAAGTTACTTAGTTTCAGTTTCCTCATTCAAAAACAGGGTAACAGTAGCTCCCTCATAGGGTTGCTGGAGCTCAGCGAGTCCTGAACACAAGTTAGTGGTTGTGGTGATTATTATTATTACAAATGCCACAGTCTACCGGAGAAGGAGGGTTGAAAATATGTTGCTCAAAATCATAGTGACTATAATGACGATGAAACTCCCTACTTCTCCCTCCCTTCCCCCAAAGATGAAGAATACACCAAAATGATCCTAGAACATTTATTTCCACAGGTTCTTGATACAAAAGCACAATCCTGCATAAAAGTATACCACTACACATAAGGGCAAAATTACACAGCAAGCAAGAGCGGCCCCTGACCCCTTCCACAGAGAAACCCCAGAGAGAAATTTTCCGCCTCCTGACAGTTTTACAATCACTCATGTCTTCTACGCACTGCAAGCCCCATCCCATCTCTCATTTTCTCCAACTTCTAACTGAAACGTGTGTTCACAAATTGTATGTGTGCGCATGTGTGTACACAGAAGGCTCACTTTACCTACTTGATGAGGAGCTGAGACAATGCTTTGTGAGAAAGTTACCCCAACGTGATGGGGAGTCAAGCCACGGAAGCTTCAGAGCTAGGGCCAGCTCTCTCCTCAAAAGCCCTCACATGCTAAAAATGCCAGCGGGGGTCCCTGAAATTCGAGAGCCAGCAGGTCTTGTGTTTGCTGCTGTACTGGACTTCTCCCAGTTCAGGTCTGGGCGGGGAAAGTGGGGATGTGTGGGCATCCCACACCCAGCTCAGGCTGAGAGCTTGCACGCGAGAGGAGACTAGGGGACAGGGTCTCAGGACCTGCAGGTGGCCGCGGCTGGGGACAGAGAGACCGTTCAAAAGCTTGTGCTTGAGACCGGATTCTTCGGTCACGGCTTCTCCCACCACCATCGCTAGGTATCAGGGATTTTCAGTCTTCAAAATTGATCCCTGTCCCCCAAGAACTCCACTATGAGCCTCGAGAGCCCTTATTTAAGGTACTTAGCCGGTGGCTTCAGTCTGACCATTTGCCACTTTCATGGTTCCACAGCCTTCTTGGCATCCGGGTGGGTGGTCACATGGCTTGACATGTACCTTAGGGGGTCTGCTTTAAGAACAGGAGAAGGTGGATGCAGGACACTGAGGCTGCCCTCATGGTCACTGTGGATCCTGAGACGGGCTCCTGTGAAGTTCCTGTGGCCCCTGAGGGGCCTAGTTAGGCAGATGCCTTCGCTGCTCTTCGAGCCGCCTGCTGCTGCTTGGCCCTCTCCCTCTGCTCCTTTTCCCTCTGAATCAAATGCACCCAATCCAGATGCCACTGCTGCAGCTTCTGCTCGTAGGCAGCGATGTCTTCTGCTTCACAGGGAGGGAGCTGTTCCTTGACAAGCTGGGTGGTCAGGGTCAGAAGGCTTTCTGACTCAACTTTGCCCAGAGCGTGTAGCTTAGAATGTAAGGCCTATTGGAAACAAAGGAAAAGAAAAAAAAAAAAAAAAGAAGATGTGGGAGGGGCAGGTAGGTAAAGAATACAAAGAGGAAAAGAGAAGAGGTTAAGTCACTTACAAAATCTCCACACATTCTGCTCACAGGAGAAGGTACTCTATCGGGAGCCTGTCATGCTGCCTTTCATCCAGGCACTGTTAGCTTTTGCTCTTTTTTTTTTTATTTCAGCCCAGCAATTCTGCTAAGATGCACCACAGGTCATTTCTTCCCCTTCACTCACAAACGGTAAATGGAACTCCATATGCTGTGACTCCCTGTGTAATTTCTTGTTTTAGACCACAAAGACTGCACAAGAAAAGAAACCTTCATTTCCATTCTGACCTGCACCAAACCAAGCAGCAAACTCCAAGAACAAAGAACCCTAAGGTGGAAACAAAACGGCAGAAGCAGCTGATAAAGTGGAGCAAGTTTATCCATAGCTTTTCCTCTAGAATTACTGGGATAAATGTTTGCCTAACCAGTATTCCTTTCAACAGATGGAATTCATGTCAATGCTTTCTTACTAACGGCATGCTAAACAGCTCCCATGAGTGCCTGCGCTATTAGAAGCCTCCACGTGCTGTGCTTCACTGCAGGTCAGCCTTGACATCCTGACTACTTAGGGCTCCATCTGAAGCGGCAGCTCGATTTGGTCGGTATTGTATTTCTGGAGAAGTAAAGCCCTAAAAACACTAATCTACTTAAGTGCTTCAAGATGTAGATCATCAGAGACCCACTTACGGCCCCAGACTTAGCACATATGACACACCCCATGTTCCACAAAACAAATGCAATTTACTGGCATAGGTGATGAGGCCTGCTCTAACAGCAGGGGCTGGAAGGTGGGAAGGGTCCATGGGCTTCAAGGAGTGGCCAGACGTCTGGTGTGACAGGTCAGTCATAAAAATGAGCCCCAAAAAGATTACCTGGGACTAATAAAAATCAGGCACCAGGAAGAAAAGGAAGCGTAAAATGAGAATTCTTTCTCTCTGATATCACTTCCCACCTGGTTTGAGGCCAAGGAGACAGCTTGGGACACCAGAATAAGGACTCAACTCTGAGTCAGCAAACTTGTGTTCAAGTCCAAAGTCAGTCACTCATGGACTAGGTTCCCTCAACCTTGGTGTCATGTAACACAGGAAGAGCAGTATCTACCACCCAGGCGAGGATAAAGGAAACGCAGTAGTGCCTAACACACAACTAGCAGTCAAGAAATATTGGTCTTTTTTTTTGTGAATTAAAAAAAAAAATGCAGGACTTCCCTGGTGGCACAGTGGTTAAGAATCTGCCTGCCAATGCAGGGGACACGGGTTCAAGCCCTGGTCCGGGAAGATCCCAAATGCCGCGGAGCCACTAAGCCCATGCGCCACAACTACTGAGCCCGTGTGCCACAAATACTGAAGCCCACGTGCCTAGAGCCCATGATCCGCAACAAGAGAAGCCACCGCAATGAGAAGCCCGCACACAGCAATGAAGAGCAGCCCCCATTCACCGCAACTAGAGAAAGCCCGCGTGCAGCAACGAAGACACAACGCAGCCAAAAATAAATAAATAAATAAATTTATTTTTTTTAAAAAAAAGCATTGTGGAAGAGCGAGGGCTGAGAATTTAATGCAGGCACAGATTTCTATTCTCCGAGATTAAATATATAAGCAATAAGAAAAAGGTGGTAATTTTTAAGAGTGGTGGGGCAGCCTTGGTTAATATGAACATGGTAAATGATAATCTATGGGGCTAAGCAGATTTTTTGCTTTTTAGCTTTTCTAAATCTGCAAAGTTAAGAGGAAAGAACAGGTATGTAAATTCTTCATCTAGCTGCTAATTCTCCGTGTACCATGAAAACATTGATTAACCTTCCTTTTTCAGTTTCTAAATTATAAAAAAGGGAAGTTGAGCAATTACCTTATAGAAATACTGGAAAAAACAGCTACTAAAGGTATTAGGATCCTCCTTAGAACAAGGGGAAATAGATTTCCCACAGCTGGTTCAATATAATTACTGCAAAGATTTCAATGTAATACTCTGGCAAAGTATACATCCCTCTGTACCAAAAGGACACGATGGGTCAGCTGGGATGGATGGGAAGGTTTTCTGCTTCACACAATGAATTCTCCTTCAGGCAGCAATTTTTTTTTTTTTTTTCGCTTTGTGCTAAATAGATGAGAAACACAGCAAGGAAGAGGCCAAGGGCTTAAAATGTGAACATGGCTCTTCCTCCCTGACTCTGATCACAGAGCATTTTGGGACGTACAGTTGAAAGCTACCAAAGGCAGTTTGAGTGCTCAGGGCTGTCCTGAAACCTGTAGAAACCTGTTTATACCATCCATGTAGTCCAGACAGCATTTCCAATAGCCCTAGTGCACACCACAAAGCCGAGCAAGAGAAGATGCCTGCATTTCATCTTCATCATATTCAAATGCGGCTTTGTGATTTCTACCTGGGTTTCCAGTGATCAAGAAGGTTCAATGCAATATGGAGAAATGACCAGATCCTCTTCGCCCAGGGCTGAAGTCAGGTGCTTGCTATGAGAAGGCAAACTATTACCCACCCATCAGGCAGACGTCAGGGATGAGTAGCAGGTAATGACATGCTGCCTTAGGAAACAAAACTGTGACCGATTCGCTCAAGTATGAAAAGGAGCATAAAAATTCCAGTTGTTTCTTTTAAGACCACTTCTTGTGTGAAGCAATAACAATGTGATTTTTGATGTCAGTTTTTAATGCCCTTGTGTGTGACACTGATGCATGAAGGGACTGCTGGTCTATCACCACGGCAGAGAAGCATGCTTAATGCACAGCTGAGAGGGACTCAATTCTGCCACAACTCACCTCAAATCGTTCCAGGTAACGGGGAAGCTTGGACTGTTCCGTTTCCTCCACATCCAGCTGCTCCACCAGTTCTTCTGACCTCTGGGTCTTCTCACCTTCTTGGGGCTGGTCCTCTGAAGACCCCTGGGCCGGAGCGGTCAGAGCCGCCTTCAGCGCTTTGTCCAGCACATCGACCTGCGGAGCAGAAAGGGGGGCAGATATTAAACATCCTGTGGCCCTGAAAGCACTGGGAAGGGAGGCTGGAGAAGGGAAAGGAAGGGAAACCTGGGATCTAAAATACTGCGAGAAGAGTTCTCTTATCAAATTATAGGGAACAGAAATGGTTATATAATTTTACACTAGAAACACCCTGTCCCGTGGCCTGAACACTTAGTACAAAACAAATGGAACAATAAGCAAGCTCAGAATTATCTGTATAAGTGAATCAACACAGCAGCTTTTGATTTCACTTTTAATCACCCAGGTAGGAATCCAAGAATTATGCTTGACGGGCACTGAAGTACCACCCCTTCCATGTTTTTCTTCCTCAATTGCTTTGAAATTGGGAGAAAGGGAAAGAAAAACCACTACAGACCACAACCAAAATGGGTCACTTTGAATGCACAGTAAAGCCTCTGAACCTAGGCAGGGGCCTTCTTCGGAGAAAAATTTTAGCTCATAGGGTATCCAGAGATTAGGGATCAGTCCATCTATGTAAGCTGCTGACAAAGACCAGATAGACATACATGAAATTTACTGTAACAGGTGATTTCTATGGCTTAGAAAGTAAATAAACTATAAAACGGAAGGTTTCTTTTTGCTTTGACCCCTCTCCCCTACCACTTTGATTTTGGGGCAACCTCCCTCGACCCTCAGAGGGCCTAATCATCAGAGATGGGACAGAAACAACCTCAAGGCAGCATCAGCACCTGCATGGATACCGATTAGTTCTGTCCATGTCACTTCAGAACAAAAATCCAGAAAATACTCCAAGGCTTTTTAATGCCACTAATACATTATACCCAAATGTATATGTGGGATATACATACACATACACATACATATATGTGACACACATCCCACTCTTGCTGACATCTGAATCACATTCCTATGAAGTCAGAACACAAACAATGCAAATCTGGCTCCAACTGGAAGAAGTATGTCCCTGGCAAAGCATTTATGTATAATTTTGTGTTTTCAATCACCGGCACTGACTACAGCAGGGCTAAAACATGAAAATGTATTTAGAAATGTGTATACTTGGTTGTAAATGTCTGGCAGAGAACATAAGGACTCACTAGACATCAGTATAAGGAGCCAGTACAGGGACCAGACTTGTGCATCCTGTGACTGAACGAAAGCCACGAGGTGAGTCCTAGAGATCAGCATCAAGGCAAAGCAAATAAGCAGCTGCTCAAAGTTAACTTTTACACCCTGTTAATGAAACAACTGATGTCCTCCTATGCCTCACTCTGGCTACAATAGCTGCTTGGGCAGGAGCGAACACTGTTGGCTCCCTATCGGGGGTAAGCTCGCCGCGTGCTTTCCTGTAGCCTGAGCTCACTCTAGTAACTTCGTAGTGTCCAGAGCCCAAGGTGACCAGGAGGGATGAGCTTTGAGGCTGGTGGGAGGACAGAGCCCTAGTCCAGGCAAAGTGAACGCCTTAGAACTATGAGAGGAACATTTGGTCCAGATCTCCTCAGCATCATGCATTCACCACAGAATAGTTTAATGGAAGGAAACAAAGACAGTGCCATCTCTCGTCCCTAGATTCATTTCTTGAGAGCTTGTATGATGGAAAAAATTGACAGGTAGTTAGTCTCTGGGGACTACATGAGGAGACAGAAATGCCAAAAATTAAAAATGAAATCTTAACCTCTCAAGCTCCTGCTGAGATCTTACTTTTGGGGTCGGGTGGAATTAAACAGTATTTTACTGAATTCAGTTTGAATTCTAGGGAAGGGGAATGGTCTTCCTCCCAGATAGTGAACTATAAAATCAACATCAATCTTATTTTCTAGTGCTTTTTGTCAGTAGCATTGAGAATGTTTGTGGTTTCTCACTCCTTTTCACCTGAATAAGTACATGATTCTATAGAGATAAAGAAAGTGGGGCATGGGGGAGACAAGAAAAACAAATCCAAAGCTTGACCTATGAGTAACAGGAGATGATAAATCCCACTGAATTAGAGACGGGGAACTTACCGCTTCTCTACACAGCTTTCCGTCTTCTGGGGAGGAGGCCACCTTCTCCATTACTTGAAGGGCTCTGTTGAGGTAGCCTGGTTGCCACAGCAGGGGCATGTTATGGTACACAGCCCGCAGCCCTTGCTGCAATTCCACCTTCCCTGTGGCCAAAAAGAACAACAAAGAAGGCTCAGCCGTGGCTTCCCACTATGTCTGAGACGGAGGACTTGAAGGCACAAGTGAATACTCACCTGGCAGCTCTAGAAATAGAGAAGGATCGTTTCAAACCTATACCAAGAGCCTCATCCCACCCAGTGAATGGGGACACTTTGGATGTATGATGAAAAATGTAAAATTCTATGCATACACCTTTCAATATAAAGTCATGTGAACTTATTTTTCTTCGTTTTCATTTGGACTGCTGGAGATTATCATGAGGATATACGAATCAAAGGGTTGAGGGAAATTTACAGAGGTTGCTATTTATTTTTTATTTATTTATTTTATTTTGGCTGTGCCGGGTCTTAGTTGCGGCACGCGGGATCTTTAGTTGTGGCACTCAGGATCTTTTAGGTGCGGCATGCGGCCTTCTTAGTTGCGGCATGCACGTGGGATCTAGTTCCCCAACCAGGGATCGAACCCAGGCCCCTTGCATTGGGAGTGCGGAGTCTTACCCACCAGACAACCAGGGACGTCCCTACAGAGGTTGTTACATCTGTCTCTAAGTGGAGCTACCCTTATAAAACAAGTCAAACAACTGAAATACTAGTTTTGTTTCAAGAACAAAATCTTCCTCTGAAAAAGAAATTCCACAACTTTTTTACAGTGGAAATCTTGTCAACGTCTGACAACTTTCCCTGCCATGAAATGTTTGACATTTTTCAAAATGCTCCAGAACACCCCGTTGACTGTCTTTATGAAAAAAAAAAAAAAAAAAAAATCTCACTTTACTCTTTATTTATTTGAGCTTTATTTCCTTTATTTGAGCTTCCTCAGTACTTAAATCGTATAATCCTCATTCATCCTTTTGGGTCTCAGGACATGAATGTTTCTCTTGGTACCTCAAACAATCACAACTGGAGCTCAAAACATGGCTGGCAGCAAGGTCCCCGAGTGAGGAGAGGGGCTGTCTCTGGACTCCTGGGGAACAGAAACTTCTGCACTAATGACCAAAGTCACCTTGAGCTGCCAGGTCTTAAATCTACCTTCACTTATCTTTCCCGGGAAGGAGGATTTGGGAAAGCTGTGGTGGAACATAAATAGACAAAGCTCATCAGGTGACAGCTAATTTTAGACCTGTAAGATGCTTGGGGCTGGCTGCAGTCACGTTCCGGGAAGCTGCTTCTGTCGGAGGGTGAATGAGGCTGCGCAGCACGTGACACAGTGAGAGCAAAGGGCTTTGGATCTGATGCTCCCAGACCCAAAACACCCGGGCCTCTGCTCAGCAACAGCAACAACAAAGTACATTTTCTCAGCCTTGACAACTTCCCGGCCAACTCATGCAGTGTAACGGTCCTGAGTGCTCATCTGAAGGCAAAGGCCAAAAACTTGTAAATCAATATCAGAATCAGCATCTGAGAATGCCACACTACATTTTATTGGCGAAGATCAACTCCAAAAGCAGTCAAACTGCCATAACTTAGATGATTTTCAGAAAACAAAGGTAAGCAGACACAATGTATGATCAGAAGGGACTTTCTCAAATGCCTACCTACTTAGGAGAGAGACTGGAAGGATAACGAAATAACATGCATTTAATAAACCTGTGTAAATTGGGACACATTTCATGCACATTTAGGGTGAATGTTATTTGCCCAGATTCCACACAACCCAAGTGCCGACCCTGCTCTTCAGAAGCCTTTGCCCTCCTGACTGTCTGATTCTCATGCAATCCGGGGTCTAAAGCAGAGCTAGCTGTCCCGTGTGTGGCACAGTCACATTGCACCAGTGAGCCCCCCTCTGCTTTCCCAACCAAGTGCCGCTGGACGTGCTCTCTGAATTTCTCTTCCCTCACACCTGAAAACAATACCAAGGATACGTGTTCAACTCCAACTCTTAATTTCTTTCCTCCTGGACTTTAGGTTTAAGAGACAGAAAGATCTTCGTTAATAATGGGAAAGATCCTACTGGCCGGTTCTCCCAAAAGAGGGCCAGAACTTTCCTTTCTTTATCCCTTCCTCACACTGATTACCACTAAATATAATCGAGAGCCATCAGAACTAAGTCTCACCTTGCCAGTGGTGGGAGGTTTTAGAACCCGCTTTATTGTTTTAGGTCATAACTGTAAGGCCATCAAAGTCTAGTTTTACGTCTAAAAATAAAGCTGTATTGGAATTTCACTCGCAAACTTAAATCAAATTATAATTTTATTACGAAGTAAAAGAATTCATCAGTTCTATCCATGAAGAACAGTATTTGTAAGGACCTCCAGCTTACCAAGAAGTGCATAGCCGTACAACTGGGAACTCAACCCCACTGAATTCTTTTGCTTTAGGCCTGGGAGTAACAGGGATGCACCAAAGTTCCTCTCCTCTTCCCACTGCAACAGAATATACCAGATCACGGTGCAGCCAAGCAATGCATAAATGCATTTTGTATACAAAAATGTGATTTTTAATGACACAGAGGAAAAAAGAACATGCTATAACATTAAGTAAAAGAAGCAAAATAACAAAACTAAAGGTACATTATAATTCTAATTTTGGAAAGAAAAGATATTTATGTTTAATGAAAAATACAGAATAGAAATGCCCAATAAGTTAACAGATTTCTGGGCGGTGAAATTACAAGCAATTTTGGTTTTCTTCTTTGTACTTTTCATTGCTTTCCAAATTTGGGGCAGTGAGCAAGAGTTCCTTTTACGACCAGAAAAGCAAAACAAAACAAAAATAAAGCGTACACTCTGGACCAGCATTGCCTCGAGACAATCAACAAAGATTACCCATGCTGTTAGCCCTGTACTCACACTGCTATGAAATGACAGAGCAAGCTTTTTGAATTTGAAACAATTCAGCAATAAGACTCCTTCTACTTCACAGTCTTCAAATAAATATAACTATTAGGCTGCCTTCAGATAGATTTATGCCTCTCAAAAATCAATTAGGCAATCAGAAACACTTAGCGATCATTTCTTTCAACCCAGGGTGCAAAATTACACTTCAATAAAATTGAAGCCTTATGAGACATGGGAAAAGAAGGGGCAAAATACAAGCATTGCTAAGGCTGCTGCAGACTAGCAACAGCAGTGACAGGGGACTCACTGTAAAGGCAGGCCTGAGGATAGCCTTGGCAACTCCCCAGACAACCAGGGCTGTGATCTTCTCGGTGCTGGCGCAGTAGGAGCACACAGCGGCCTGAGCCTTTGTTCCAGCTTGGAAATACAGAACGCACAGCGCAGGTGGCCCTGCACTGGTCAGAGGATGAACAAGGTGTGCAAGCTACAATTGCAGCCAGGTATATAAGTGGGGTACCCCAGGTGTTAATGGGCACCCGAACCTCTTTATTGGGAATGACCTTTGTGCAATGCAAGTGCAATTTCTTAAGGTTTTTCTAAACCTTTGAAACAAGCAAAGACCCTGGGAGAAAAGCAAAGCCTCCTGAGGGGCTTCTGCAGCACACATAAGCAAGAGAGCTGGTAATGAAGGACCAGGTCATTTCACTTGCGAAAGCAAATCACTCGGAGGTTTGATTTTCCCCCACAAAAACTGCATGAAAAGGGGCCCAAGGAAAAATAAAAAAGGAGCCTTAGAAGGATTTTTTCTTTTCTTTAGGGAAAAGCATGACCTATAGTATCAGGATGCAACAGGGGCTAAAAGCCAAATGAGCAGCATCCTTGCTGCGCTAGAACCGAGCAGGGGTGGTGATGGTGGCTGCAATGGTGATTCTTCCAAAAGCTCTTTTACAAAGATGAATGAAAGCAAATGGATGTGTTAGAGAGTTTTTGGATGACTGGGAAAAATACAACCACTGCTGCTTAGATGAAAGGCTAGTTATGTGTTAACATAAAATATCAGGTCCCTTCCAAGCCTTTAACTTCTACTCTATGTACTATTATGGACTAAATCAGGAGCTATTTTACCAATGTCCTCAAGGTTTTCTCATTGCATGCTTCAGCTTCTCCCAGTCATACAAAGCAAACCCTGCTTCTCTCCTTCCTCCCTCCACTCCCCTTCACGGCCAGACATCTCAAAACACTGCTGATGCGCACTGTCTCCTTTCTGCGCCTCGGACTCACTCCACAATCCACTCCAATTTGGTTTCCTGCTCCATTACTCTATGGCCCTCACACCACTCTCGTCTCACCTACCCTCTGAGGAGCGCTCTACATGCAGACCACCTCCTCCCACGGTGTTTGTTCCAACACATTCCTGACTCTCCTTTTGGCCTGTGGCTCATCTGCAGACACTTACACGTGGATTTATAAATTACATCTCCAGTCCAGATTTTTCCATTAAGATGCCAATTTCCCTTGTGAAATCTCTTGACTGTCTCAAAGGTATCTCAAAATGAAACACATTCAGAGCCAAATTAATGATCTTCCTCATCAAAAGAAGTCTTTGCAAACACATGGTGACCCCTTTGTCCAGATACCCCAGGCAGAAACTGAGGAGGTCAGACTTCACCCCCACCTCCCTGCCTCCACATCTACTTCCTTCTTGATCACGCTCTTTGCCTCCTAGATACGGTCATCGGCTACTTTGTAACTCCACCATGTTCTGGTCCCCACACTACCATTACTCTTGCTCAGACGACCATGATAGTCTCCTAAGTGCTCTGACCATAACCACCCTGGCCCTGATCCAATCTCCTACCCATATTACAGCCCAGATACACAAATCTGATCATGCCACCCCTTCTGCTTAAAACTTTTCAGTGGCTTCTCACTATTTTTAGAATGTAGACGAAACAGCTTAGCATGCATGACCTGCCTTCTGCAACCTCATCTCACCCTACAATTCTCTCGGTGGCAGCTACACTATCTTCCTACCTTCTTCCAGCCCCTTTCTGCTCAGCATGTTCTTTCTGCCATAGGACTTTTGCACATGTCATTTCCTCTTTTTGGATTGTTCTTCCTCTCTTCAGTCTGTTAATTCCTATTCATGCTTCAAATATTAACTCAAGAAATATTTCCTTAAGGAAGAAGCCTTTCCTAACAGGTTTAAAATACAAACAAAAACTCACTACCATACAGGCTCTTCATAGAAGACGTCTTTGTAGTCATCACTATAGTCACAATTTTATATTCGTGTGTTTGTTTTGTTTTAAATGCCTATATTCATCTTAGATTGTAAGAAGGAAATTTTTGCTCACCACTGTATAAGGAGCACTTGAAATGTATGGAATGTAGTAGTTGCTCAATATATATTTAATGAACTAATAAACGTGAGGTATGCCATTGGCTATGACATTCATCTTACAAAAACAAAACACACAAATTTTTTTAGAATGGGGCTAGACTAGATGCTCTTTTCAGTTCCTACCCAAAGAAGTATTTTTTGGTGTTACATGTGAGGTTAAGGGCAGACTGTAGGGCCAGGCTGCTTGGCTTCACCAGGTGGCTTCACCACCTACTAGCTGGGTGGCTATTATGTAACATCTCTGTGCCCCAGTCCTCTCATCTGCATGGAGTTGTGAGGATTAAATGAATTAATAAATCTGAAACACCAAGAACACAGCCTGGTGTAAAGTAAGTGCCATTTAAGCATTAGCTATTGTTGTTGTTACTGTTGTTATTTTTAGGATAGCAATAAGCAATGACTAAATACCCTAAGAGATGAAACCAAAACTTAGTCTTCTGGACTGACCCAGAGCAACCTTAGGAAAATACTGACACAAATTAAACAATGAGTATTTAATACCTGAGGTCGTGGTCGAAGCTGGCTGCCTCACTGCTTTGTTGGTATGCCATGTCCAGCTCTCACTGATCATCGATTACCCACTTCTGCACGTGTGAGGTGCACTTAGCCTAGCTCAAGTCTCAGAACATACATAAGGACTTTCCCTTGAGATTTTTCCAAGTGGAAGAATGTCCAATTCCACTTTGTTAGAACCCAGTACCTAAAATGTACAGGACGAACACTCATTCCTGGTTGTACGGGGCCACAGGGCTGTACATCAGGCATCTTTTTCCAGATGCTGAGGGCAGAGGTTTCCTCTGGCGCCCACATCCCTACTAAGCAGCCACTGCTTGCTTCTTCTAAGGCTCTCACTGCTGCTTTAAGGTAGATCACTTACACTGAAGTTTGTCTTCTTTGCCAGGCAGTAGTATAAAACATAGAGGGAGAGGAGTTGGGTGGAGGGAACCTCAAAAGCTTCTTGCATCATGATCTCAAAAACCACGGATAAAGCATCTGGAAAGAAGAACAAAGTAAAAATGAGAGGTAATTAGTTTTACGTAACATCATCAAACCTGTATTTAACTATAAACACTCTTAAAAAGTGGGGCGTGATAGAAAAATAAACAGAATTAAGAGGTTAAGAAATGTGGGCTCTGGTCCTAGTTCCTCCATAAACTAGGTCTTTCCCAAGTCTGCAGCTTCTACTGTACACACTACTATGTACTGAATCAGGTGCTATTGTATCACTGTCCTCAAGGATGTCAAATAAACCACTCAAATTTCTCATTATCATCTTCATGATGTTAAAATACCATTTGTCCCACATACATCACAAGACTGTTGACAGTCCAACAAAATAATACATATGAAAATGCCTCATAAACTGTGAAGCAAATTTAAGGCATCATGTCCATCAGCTGGAAGAGCGAAGACATACAGAAAGGAGGCAAATATATTTTCCAGGTCACCCTGACAAGTAGAGAGGGGGCTCGGCTGACTGCCCCACTGTATGTTCTGGAATTTTCTCCCTGTTTGGGCAAAAGAGAACAAATGCTAGAGACAATTCTAAATCCCAGGTATTACTTCAAAGACAGAAAACTGATGACTACAAAAAGGACAATCAGGCTCAATTTAAAAGAACTGGAAGAATGGAAAGGAAATGCTTATTCATAAGTTATAATTCCGTGAGTGTAACATAGAAGATATTTGTTTTTACATGAATGCTGATCATAGGAGACCAGACCTTGAGCAAGGTCTAATTTATTTTCCCTCAATATTTCACAATATAGGCAGAAGGCAAGAAAATCAAATTCAAACAATTTCTTTCCCTTAGTATTCGTTGTTAAATCAGAGAATGTTAATATTGGTTTAAAATACGGTGCCTGCACATAACACAGGCACAACTAATGTTTTTGAATAACTGACTGAGCTGCTCTGTTAACCGATTTTTGCATATACTCATAATTAAAAGAGTTAGCACTGATCTGCAGCTGTTGCTAGCCAGCTGGTTTTGTGTGTGCTGTCATGGTTCTACATGAGGCCACAGGCAAGAATTTCTATATTTTTTTTGCAGACGGGGAAACTGAGATAGACAGGCAGACCAGGGAGGAGCCACCCAGTAAGTCAGTAGCAAAATAAGAACCTGGAAGAGATTAAACAAACAACACTCCCACCTCACCAACAAACCGATATTTTAAAAGAACACAGTTAAAGTTACAAATCCAGCTTAAAAAAAATCTGTTTTGCCAACTGTTCAATACTGAATCCAAAATTACACATGAAAAATAAATCAAATTTATTTTATCTCTAATTTATATTCATTTCAGTCAGCTTGGGAAGTGAAATTAGGTTGATCTGTATAAGTGATTTCCTTTTCCTCCATAATGATTTATATACTTTGATATTTCCTATTTTAGCCATAAAAAGTATAACATGTTCTAAATTTTGCCATAAACAATAATAATCTTCATCAAAACTTTATTTTAAAAAATCCTCAATATTATTTACTCTGAATTTAGAAGGAAAAAAAAGAAAAAAACCAAACCCAAAACTCCTTTTACCCTTCCAACATTACCTTTAAAGAGAGAAGGGAGAAAACTGCTACTACATAATTTTCCAATGATAGAGTAATAAGGATTCTTAAATCTGATGTTCACAGAGAACAGACGATGAAACATGCAAAAGCTAATTATCTTTTAGCTGAATTCAGGAAGTCCATGTTTAAAATGGACAAGGGATAATGAGCATTTCAAAAAATAATGCACAGCAAATATTTTTAGGCAGTCAACAACTGCAAGCCTTATGAGAGAGAAGATAAAGCAGAGACCCGGAGAAGAGAAAGGAGAGAGGTCCCCGGTCCCCAGGTCCCCAGCCTAATCACTGAGTCCAGGCAGCGACGCGATGGAGAAGGCTGAGGGTGCTGGTGTGCAGGGACAAGAGGATGTAACCCAATGACAGGAATCACAGGTGTCATAGAAGCATAAGTGCACCAGCCCATATCCACATTCCTGAGGTAGTAACTACCCTAACACGGGCATGGCTCCTCAGAACCAAGCCTGAGGACGAAATGATGGAAGGGGAAGCCAGTGTGTGTCTTTACACAACGGCATGGCCTCCTCTTTCCTTCTTCACTGTCTGCGTAGCTGCAAGCACAAGCGTGCTGAACTACCCTTCCCTGTCCACTGGAGACTGGCAGGGCTCCACCTGACTGCTCTGTAGGGTCTGCCACATCCCCATCTTTCCTTGGCCTCCCTTATTGTAGCTGAAAGTAAGAGCCACTTTAAATTAATTCCATGGGGTCAGAGGATTTTGGGGGTAAAGAGATCTCAGAGTTCACCAATGCACTTACTTTAGAGATGGGGAAACAAAAGCCTAGGGAGGTGAAATGACTTTCCTTCATAGCGAGTGTACTACTCTCTCCAGTGTATAAGATTTTATACTTACACACTTCACGTGCTATAACAACTGTGATTTGAATAAAAGAAAGTTAGCAAATGGTGCTAAAAAAAGTCAAGCTAATAGTTGAATTAATATAATCTTAACTAGCCATGGAAACTCAGGCAAGGCTTATTGCTTAACTAAATTTCATTGTCCTTTGCCCAAAGAGACATGAACAAATAAACTTGAGAAACTCAGAGGAAAAAAGACCTGAATATGATTCTCCTACCTGGCCAACTGGTGTGGTAAATCAACTACGCACCTACTTCTGACTGAAAGAGTGATGTAGAGACTCATTAAGAAATAAAAAAAGTAAAAGTGCCTACATTTACTTCCCTTTGGGAGCTGAAAATCCACTATAAATGGAACTGGGTTTGGTTTCTTACCTTTGTAATTTTCTTCCTTTATGAAATGATCCATCAGTAAATTAAATGTAAAGTTATCTGGAAAAATACCATATTGGACCTGTAATGAAAATAAAAGTAAGATAAGGGAAAAAATATTCATTTAATTCAGTTTATAATTTATGCCTATGTATTATTCAGGAAAAAACTTGCCACCGTTAGCTTTAAAATATCTGACTATCATTTTACAGCATCTGTGACGGTGAAATAGAAGCTGTGACTCACGCAGCTTGGTAACTGGAACTGTTGGTGAGGGTGAGAGAGTTGTGAGTGGGTGTCTGATATAAGACAACTGACATCTGAAAAATAAAGCTCAATTCTAACACTTCATCATAACTAAAAAAAAACCCCAAACCAAACCAAGACAATAAAAAACCACCGTACTCCACTGGTTCAGTGATTCTTTTCAGAAGGTATGAATATCAATGCAAAAATGGACTCCCATGAGAAAGCACACATTACCACATTATGCAGCATTTTCTGGTCCTTAGAGTGCTTTTTCTCCAACTTTATTAAGATATAATTGACATACAACATTGTGTAATTTTAAGGTGTACGACATGATAATTTAACACACATATATATTGCAAAATGATTACTACAATAAGGCTAGTTAACACATTCATTGCCTCACATAATTACCATTTTTTTGGTGGTGGTAGTGGTGAGAACATTTAAGATCTACTTTCCTGGCAACTTTCAAGTATACAATACAGTACTGTTAACTACAGTCACCGTGCTGTACATTAGATCCTCAGAACTTACTCATCTTACAACTGGAAGTTTGTATCCCTTGACCAACATCTCCCCATTTCTCCCGCCCTCCCAGTCCCTGGCATCCATTATTCTACACTGTTTCTATGAGTTCCGCTTTTTTAGATTTCACATATAAGTGAGATCATGAGGTATTTGTCTTTCTTTGAGTGACTTATTTTACTGAGCATAATGCCCTTAAGGTTTGTCCATGTAGTCTCAAATGGCAGGATCTCCTTTTTTATGGCTAACTATTCCATTGCATGTTCATATACACACCCCACATCTTCTTTATCCATTCATCTGTAAATGGACATTTAGGTTGTTTCCATGGCTTGGCTATTGTGAATAGTGCTGCAATGAACATGGGGGTGCAGGTATCTCTTTGAGATAGTCATTTCATCTCCTTTGGATTTATATCCGGAAGTGGAATTGCTGGATCAAATTATAGTTCTATTTTTAATTTCTTGAGGGGCCTTCATACTGTTTCCCATAACGGCTGCACCAATTTACATTCCTGCCGACAATGCACAAGGGATCCCTTTTTGCCACATTCTTGTCAGCATCTGTTATCTCTTGTCTCTTAGACTAGTTTTTAAAGATCCCAGAAGCCTGAAGTTGCCGTGGCTCTTGTGTGACTTGCACACACAATCAAGTCTGACTACTAATGGTCTAGGCTGTGGTCATGTGTCTGTTTTAAATCCTTACTTCAGTAAGCTCATCCCCCCCGCCCCCCATCAACCACCAGAAACACCTGAGGAATTCTTCTTTTTTTTCCAATTATACCCATCCCCTTAGAAATTCTGATAACCCTAAACCCCAGTTGCAAATCACTGCTGAACTGAGTCACTATTACCAGCAGGCTGTACAGAATGCCTCAGATGTGCCGAAATGGAAAAAAAGTTTAGAATCCATTGCTTTAAAGGTTGTAGCTCATGGGCAGTGTTTCAATTCATCAAAGCAGTCAACCAAATCTTCACTAATCCCTGAGGCAGGGTAAAAACAAAATATCTTAGAATGATAAATCATTAAAGCTGGAAGGAACCTTAGAAATCAACTGGTCAGTGATTCTCAACACTGACTGCAAATGAGAATCAGCTTGGGAGCTTTTAAAAGACACCAATGAGGTATGAAAAGGCAGAGCACAGAGGATTTTAAGGGCAGTGAAACTAGTCTGTATGATACTACAATGGTAGATACATGTCATTATACATTGTTTAAACCCATAGAATGTACAACATCAGGAGTGAACCCGAATGTAAACTACGGACTTTGGGCGATTATGTGTCTATGCAGGTTCATCAGTTGTAACAAATGGCTCACTGGGGAGGCTGTGCACGTGGGGGGACAGGGAACATGTGGGGAATCTCTGTACCTTCTGCTCAATTTTATCGTGAACCCAAAATTGCTCCAAAAAAATAAAATCTATTTTCTAAAAAAACAATCAAAAAACTACCAATGGCTGGGCTCCAGAAAGATCAATTAAATTAGAATCTTGGGGGTGGAGAAAAGCATCTATAATTTTTAAAAGCTTCTTGTGTGATTCTAACAGGCAGCCAGGGTTGGAAATCACTGATTTAGTGCAACTCACTTGACTTAAGAGTTGAAAAAACTAAGACCCAGAAGAATAAAACTACTATTTGCCTGAAGTTATGAGCAATTGGTAGAATTTATGAGGTTATAGCTTGGGTCTTCTGACTCCTTGTCTGGTGTTCTTTCCACTAAAAGACTAGTAAGAGTAGAAAATGAGATAGACATTTTTTGTCTTTCCAGAACTTCTTGTTTTGTTTTCATAGGAATCTTCTTCTTTGAGTATGATCTGTGTCATTAAAGTCTGAACTGAAGAGCAAGATTTAATCCATTCCTTCCCCTGGGGCCTAATATTAGATTTATCAGTGAACCTGCTTATCTACTTTATTAAATTATAAGCTTTCCGAGGGAAAGGATAGGACATTGCTCATTTTTTGGGACAATGCCATACCCAACGCAACATCTCACACACAAACTATCTGAAATGTATATTAAGTTAAATTAGGCCCAAGTCACGGGAACAAGAACTCCCAAAAACAAAATTAGTATTTCTTTTCGAGGTCTACCACAGAAGGTCCAGTGACACTACAGAAATAACACATTTCCACAGAAATATTGTTAAAGTCTTGTTAAGGGTCAAACTAGGATTGTAGCTTGAGACTCACAATAATAACATTCTAAACTTTTGCTTATTTTGTATTTATTTCATACTATGAAGGGAATGAAGACTCAACCCTTGGGTAGAGTATAACACGCAGAAAGACCCTAATCACAGGGGCTCTGGGGCTTGAGGGGAGGAGTCAGGGGCTTAGGAAGACATGTTTTGAATAACCTAGGAAGTCTGTCTTCTTAAAAATGTGTAAGATGATCTGAATGCTCTGGAGATCACACGCCAGCAAAATGGTCATGTCTTTTTCTCTAAACTTCACCAAAGGGAACTAGGCAAAAAATCCAAGACTTAGGGATCAAGAATGAAATGACCACCAACAAAGTTCTTGTGATTGGATTACCTTTTGCTTTTACCACTCTATTTTTAAGTCACTGTGCTTGGAAAAGCCACAGCTACCGGAATGTTTATTTTTTAATGTGTTGGTTAATTTATACCAGCTCCATTCTAAAAAGATTTTCTGAGGGCAAATAAATTTAAAAGTTACTTCTTGTACTATTCTCTGCTGTTCTGTAATGGTACAAACACCACATCACCTAAACTCAGGAGAATAAGCTGCAAATGCCAGGAAACCACTCACCTTATTTACAAGGGTATATAAGGCTTTGTCTTGGGCACCATATTTTAGACACTGCCTAATCCAGGTGTGGATAGTCCAATCTCTCAGGTACCAGCAGTTGGGGCTGTGTCGAAATCTAAATAAAGCATAAGAAGAGAGAAAACTGGGGTTAACTCCTAAATGTCAATGCCAAAATCCTTCTTCCATCAGCAGGTCCTGATGTGCAGTCAATGTGATCATAAAAGTCATAAAGACCAACAGTTGATAAAAGCTTGAGGGTAAAACTCGTTCACTATAAAGTCTGAAATGCGAAAAAGAAGGCAAAATAATAATAAACAAAAAGAGTATAAAAATTGTGTTCCTTATTTATGCCCCCAATTCAATACCTTGTTTTAACATGAGATTTACAAAAATGATTTCAGGAATATGCTCTTCTAACCATGGTGTTACATAAATACACATGTCATTAGAAGACAGATGTGGAAGCTTATACTTTAGAAGTTTAAAATAAAACAGATGAAGCAAAAATGAAAACTAGGATAGCATAACAATTCTAGAGGAAAATCAGCTTTGAGTTATACTGCTATTTCTTGTGGCACTTAGGAGAGATTAGGACACTCTTCAGTGAACTGAAAGAAAACAAAAAAGAAAGAAAAATGAGCAAAATTTAGCATTCAGGCCCTCCAGGATCCATGATCGCGCTTTCTCACAGCTCTATTCCAGCGCTTCAGTCTGTCTCCTCTTGCTTCCTACTGCTCCCCACATGGTTTTAAAAGGCCTAAGCAGTCCAAGCTGAGGTGTATAATAGTACCAGTATTCCCGCAAAAGAATGGAACTTGTAAAGGAATTCGAATGCTGCTCTTGCCTTGAGTTGGCACACACTGGTCGGAGCAGTTTCTCCTTGCTCTTGGGGGTCTGTGCCACAGGGCTGAGTGAGAGGGGAGACCTCTCACTCAGGTGAGAGGTGTGAGGGTGTGAGGCGACCTCTGTTTATCTGTTCTGATCGGGACGGTTCCTCAAACATCATCTCGTGTCAGCTGAAGTCCCCACTTTGACCATTCAGGAAGCAAGTCAATCCCTGGACCCCACAAAATTCAAACAGTTTTCTTAAAAACAAAAGGCAAGACGGAAACTTCAAGTGAAAGAATTTTGTGCCATATTTGAGAATTGGGCCTAGAGGCTAATACTGGTGTTTTTCAAAGGCTGGTTATTCAATCTGCCACCTGCTATTTCCTGCCATCTGGCATTGGGATAGTTTCCTGCTGAACAGGTTCTCTGCCAAAGTAAAAGCTGAGAAAAAGGGAGCAAGTGAGAAGTAGTATTTAATTTAGGCTATTTATTAGTGATCTGGTGAGAGATTTGACAAAAATAAGACCTGAAGATGTTTTATGGATTTGAAGTCATCTAGCTCTGTCCAGTTTTTTGACTGCCTTAGATTTGGCTGGAAAATGTCTCTCTCACTCTTTCTTTACAGAATTAACCCCTTTAGATAAAAGCAGAAGGATAGAAATATGTCAAATTATGTTTAAGATGAGAGTGACCTAGCCAGAGAAAGCCATTGTATAAGTGCCCTAGATAGTAGGTTTAATGAGATCCTCTGCATAGAAATGAAACAAACTATATCTTTTAGTATTTCATGCTTTCCCTCACATTTTAAAATCAACACTTGAGCAACTTGAGCATCACTCCTTGTTACTCTGAAAAATCTGAGATTTAAAGTGTAATGGCCAATTAACAGCTAATTTTATAAAAAAAAAAAAAGTCAAGTGAAATACCAGGTGTACTGCCTAAAGATGGTGATGCTTTCTCGCTAGCCTGTAGGCTCCCTGGGCAGTAAGTAGGGGCAGTGACTGCCTTGCTCCACACTGATGCCTCAGTGCCTGACACAATTTGTGGCCGACAATAGGTTTTTGACAAATAAAAAAAGAGCTTTAATCAACACGTATTAAATGCAATAATGTATTGATCATTATGTTAACGTCTATGGTATACTGTAGAATTGTAAATTCCCTGTTTGGGGTATTTATAATCTCATTACAAAAATAAGGTATATAAACCAGTTTAACAATAACACGGGGGCGGGGGGCATGATAAATACTAAAAATGCAAAGGGCACTGCTAGATGCTAGAGGTATTTTTGGTAGTAGTGGCTGTTAGGTTTAGTCTATTTTTCCTTTGAAAACAAACAAACAAAACAAAACAAAACAAAAAATGTCAATTATCTCCTTTACCCACGATTATTTAAATCTTATCTTCTGCTTTAGGATGTCTCCAATGACCATTAAAGTTATTACTTTTCTTTTTGATGGACTTTAAAGTAAGAGCACCATGACCACATAAAACCAAACACCCTTTTCTCTTATTCATAATCAGCAGACCAGTTTTAGGCTTTGAAAAAGAGGAACAAAGATTGATAGGATCTAGTTATAGACCTTCAAAGCGCAAATGAAAATTTGTTTAAAGCCATTTGCAAACCTTCTGAGGCTAATTTTAACACACGGATGAACAGAAAAGTCTTTTCTTCTCAAATCTTTCCTTATCGCCTTTTATTTCTTAGAAGCCTAAAGGGAAAGTAACTCAAGACTTCATACAACTAATATAATCATCTGCACGGCTGTCCTTTGAAAGATGTGTCAACAGACTCACATGGGTCTTTACTAAGTTCACTCCCTCTCCCATCCTGGAACAGGGCTACTTGGTGTGATCTCTGCTCTGTAAGACCTAATAATCCAGATACACAACCATGACTAGGACATTTTCAACTAAGTGACAATATTAAATCAATTTAGGAATAAGAGGCAAACACACATATATTATGAAATATGTTGCTCAAAGTGCAATTCTTGCATTTCATACCTAGGCAACAAACAAACTCCTTTTTAAGCCCTCATCAGCATTAAAAAAAAAAAAAAATTAGCACACAACTTACGTGAATAACTATCTAGAATATAAACCACTCAAAACATTGGAATAGTAGGGTCCAACTTTGGATGTTGAGTTTAAGAACTCTCTGTCAGTGGCTTTTTAAGCAGTTCAGACAGAAAAACTCGGGCCCTTTTCAGAACAGCCAGTGGAAATATGACAGGCAGGTAAGTCTCTGGAATGGGTACTTGCCTGGAACGATTCTGCAAACTGCTGGACCAGCATTCTCCCGTTTTAGCCAAGAGAAAGGCAAAGAGACAAGAACACAACTAACACATTGATTTTCCAAATTGCCTGCAAACAGACTGGCTTTTGTTCTTGCCTACTCTGACCACCAGCCCGGCAGATTACAGGCAGCTACTGTAGGAGTCCCCTCTGTGCCCCATGCCATCAGCTGTTTGCTCACCTCGACAGAAGCTTTATTATTGTCCAGGCCAGCAGGCTGCCAAGCTAGGCAAACCGTGTGAGTGTGGAAAAGATAAACAAATGCAACCCAAATAACCCCAACAATGCTTGTGCTCATGAAGGCAAGAGACATTCTGAGCTTCCCGCTTATAAAACAGAAGCAAACTTGACAACAATCCTAAGGACATGAGTATTTTCTTGGAAGGAAGGAGGGGCACAAGAAGGAGAAGGAGAGAATGAAGTGTGCTCTTAAGCTCCGGCTTTACTAGTTCCCAAAGCTGGTACCCTGTGGCTGAAGATAACTCTGTCCACAGTGCTAAGTGGGTTCCCAGGTGAAGACAGAACTTGTCCAGGCAAGTCAAACGGCAGGAACTGAGAAGCTTCCTCTCCTCAAAAATCAGGTTACATTCCAGGCTTTTCAGGGCATTCACCAGCACTACTGTTCATTCAAGACTAATGTCACCAGGAAGGAAGGAGAGCAGAATCACAGGATGCATGACATGGGGAAAAAGTCTTTGATACCTTTGAGATATCTTAGAAGGGAAGAGCAGTTATATAAAGGAAGTCAAGAGTGAAAAGTAAAACACCAGAGACTTACTATGATTACATAGGAGGTACTTCATTGTGTGTAGAATCACATGGGATTTCCTATTTGTGACCAATTTCGTCGTTGCTTTAAAAAAAAAAAAAAAAAACACACAAAAAGCGATACAGCCTTTTTTCCATGGGTTCAACCAAAGGTTACTGTTGAAGGCAAAAGCGGTGATGCTCCTCAGCTATTTCAGTATCACAAACAAAAGCGCTCCTGACTGAGCAGGGCTAATGCACGGATGCCAGAGCCTGGAGCTCAGCGGCTCCACCATTTAGCTGCAGCGCTGGCTCTTCCATATGAATGAGCACGCTTTCCACGACATTTATCTGATTATGAGAGCCACCATCCTTAAACACACACATGCAGCTTTCCCGCCTCCCGAGTGAATTCTGTATCCTGTAGCAACAGGCTTTACAGATGGAAATCTCAGCCCCCGAGTTGGGTAGACATGGAGATGGGTGAGGGGGCTGGGGTAAAAGGAGGACAGGAAGAGTGCCAAGAAGAAAACACAGCTGGCTTCAGAGTCTGTAGTGCGGACGGGGAGCCTTATCAATGAAGCAAAGTGGGCACTTATTGAAAGGTTTGAGCGCTTCCCTGAACTAGAACCGAAGAGCAAGAGGGTGTCAGGTGATTATTCAAACCAGAATCTGATTCAGTCATGGCTACGCACTTTCTTATTCTACAAGGATAATTACTTTCTTTTGCATCCTGCTGGAAATTCTGCTTTCATCAATTATTAGTTGCCCCCAACTACCACAAATAAAACCAAGTTCTGATGCAATAATTTTCTAATGACTATTATATCTTTGTCAAGTGTTTGAAAAAGGGGGCTAACATAGGAGTCTAATATAGGAACTGATAATAAAGACATCAGTATTCTAGATTAAAACCACTTTCTTGCTTGAGATCCCAGATTCTTACTTTTATAGGGGAACTTCAGGTCATTTTAACTTTTTTAAAAAATTTATTTTATTTTATTGATTGATTGGCTGCATTGGGTCTTCACTGCTGCGCACAGGCTTTCTCTAGTTGTGGTGAGCGGGGGCTACTCTTCGTTGCGGTGCACGGGCTTCTCATTGCGGTGGCCTCTCTTGTTGCCGGAGCACGGGCTCTAGAGCGCAGCCTCAGTAGTTGCGGCGCACGGGCTTAGTTGCTCCGTGGCATGTGGGATCTTCCCGGACCAGGGCTCGAACCCATGTCCCCTGCCTTGGCAGGCAGACTCTTAACCACTGCGCCACCAGGGAAGCCAAGCCCAAGGTAATTTTAACTTTTCAACAAATATCTCCTGAGTGTGCACTAAGTGATGCATCAAGAGCAAGAATCCCCTCCTTTTAAAACATTGCCCTCGCAAATGCCCAAGTTTGGGCGTGTACATTTCCAATGAATTCATTATCTACCTCTTAGGCAGATAAAAATGTCTTTTTTTTTTTTTAAAGTTCTACTGCTTTTTTCTTTTTTAAAAAACAGGTTTACAAAGATATAACATACAAACAGTAAAATTCACACTTTTCAGTGAATTTGTGAATTTTGACAAATGCATCCAGTTGTGTAACCACCACCACAGTCAAGCTATACGAACAGTTCTATCGGGGCTTCCCTGGTGGCGCAGTGGTTGAGAGTCTGCCTGCCAATGCAGGGGACACGGGTTCGAGCCCTGGTCTGGGAAGATCCCACATGCCGCGGAGCAACTAGGCCCGTGAGCCACAACCACCGAGCCTGCGCATCTGGAGCTTGTGCTCCGCAACAAGAGAGGCCGCGATAGTGAGAGGCGCGCGCACCGTGATGAAGAGTGGCCCCCGCTTGCCGCAACTAGAGAAAGCCCTCGCACAGAAACAAAGACCCAACACAGCAATAAATAAATAAATAAATAAATAAATAAATAAATAAATAAATAAATAAATATTAAAAAAAAAAAAAAAGAACAGTTCTATCAGCCCTAAAAACTCCTAATGCCTCCTTTAGAATCAACCTCTCCAGGGTTTGCTGCTTAATTTGAGCAAATTTTATACAGATAACCTCCTTGAGATTCTTTCTAACCCTAGAGTTATTAATTTTATAAGAGGAAAAGCAAATAAGGTAATAAAACTATAATTTCAGTTCATTTGTAATTTACATTCTGCCAATTTCCAAAATAGAACTTGAAAAAATTAAAATCCAGTTTACAAGTAGTTTTCTCTGAAAACAGCCATGAGACATTTGGTATCCCTGTTTGCCATTCTAATAAGGGTAACAAGTAAGTGGATTTTTTGGTAGAGAATAACACAGGCATAGGATTTTACAAAAGTGAAGTGCTAAATAAATGCAGCATAATAACACATTTTAAAGTGAAGATGGAAAACAGAGGGACTTGCTAGATATCAAAGTCTAAATTTGTCATACCCTGGGCTTAAAAATGAGGTCGCCAGCATTTCACCTGGTATAATGAAATAACATTTCACATCCAAGAAAGTACTCTAGGAGAAATACTCCATTTTCCATATCATTCATGGGATAGAAAACAAGCAAGGACAAGTAGGACATATATCCCCAAACTATTCTGTCTTCTCTCTGATCTGGCTATTGTTTAGCCAGATCAACATCTCTCAATATAGGGGACACATTTTTCATTCACTAAGAAAATATTTACTAAGTAGCTACCCTGTGCCAGATGGTCTGTGGTCTAACCCTGCTGGTCTGCCCAGTTTCCTCTAGTTTCAAACAATCTTAAAGATGACATCTCTCCCTTCAGATACAGAAAGAAAAAACCTATAGACTGACTCTATGCTCTGCTGCTCCTCCTCTCATGGTAAATATATAAAGCACAGGAGCCAGTCAGATGAAGCCAACTGTTCTTTGTCTGAAGCCTACTATTTTTGTCAGCCTCCAAAAGGTGATCATGTGGATAACAGGGAAGGATTATTTGTGGGGAGAACTGGAGAAGAAAAAAGTATTTACAGTGATTGCTGAGGTGCCCTCCTGGCGATGGTCCTACAAGCATAAAACGTCTGTCTTTGTAGCCAACAACTGATCTGTCAGTGAAATTGCACCCGAAGTGCCTGGTGGGGCTTCTCCAGCCACTTGCAAGGTGGATACACAGGTTAGCTTCATGCCTGAGAGACGGTGGAGGGCAAGGTGAGGCTAAAGGAAGAGGGCCTTCAGCTCAGGACAGCAGGAAGCTGAGAAAAACTGGATTTTGGAACCAGCCCTATTTATAAAAACACATAGAGTTGTGGGAACTGGCTTGGGTCGGGCAGAGATAAGGGAAATATTTTTGGTTTTCAGTAGGAAATCTATGAGCCATAAATGAGCCAGTTTTAAAAAGACGCCAACATTTCCTGATGTCTTCTAAAGTTTGGGCTAGGAACTTCAGACATAATTTCTGCAAAATCATAAATAATACGATGACTAAGGCAGGAAAATCACATATATTAATTAACCAGGGGTAGGCTATATATCTGAATAGTTCTGAGGAAGGGGGAGGTGTGAAAAAAGGAGGAAGACAAAGGAATAGCATTTAGGATTTCTGGAGTATTCTAGGCTTAGTGAAGTTGTCGGGATTAAGTCTGCCACAAAAGAAATGAGCAGGCAGAGGACTGGCCCAGGGGACGAAGCACACCAGCATAAAAGCAGGGAAGAGTTAAGCTGGTGTTGAGCGGATTTATATGTGTTTTTGTGTGTGAGATTATGGATCTCTTTTGGGGTATTTTTGATGGAAGAGAAGCTCAGCACTAATCTGGATTTCTTAAGAATCATCTTTTTTTTTTAAATAAAGAAGAAAAGCATCTCAGCGTTTTAAACATTTTGATTCTCTAACACATGGAAAAGCTGAATCTCAAAGGATTCTATTTATAGCAAAAGGTAAGACTGGATTTACTTCCAGTTATACAACCCAAGTTCATACCTGGTTTCTATTTCTGTAACTCTACTGACTTCATTATTAAGGCTTTAAGCTCTTAAAAGGCAGGGGACAAGTTTTCTGTCTTTTTGTGACCTACAACAGTAGGTGTTTGATGATTTGGCAATAGTGACTAGGCCTGCTAAGACTGTATAAATACCAATAATGTCTGTTGAAACTCATGAGTATTATTTATATTTGAAACGATAATCCACTTCCGGTTTTGAAGTCTTATCCTGTCTATAAACAGACCAAGCCAGGAGGAAATGCTACCTTTTTTGTGCAAGGCAGGAGGAGATCAGAGACGGCAGAGAATGTGAAATAATATGTGGTCATTCTGGAAAGTCACCTACTCCTCACTTCTGCCCCCTGCTGCCTCCTTCCCATCATACATAAAAGGATACATGGATTCTGCAGTCCAATAAGTTCAGGGAACAGACAAGCTGATGGGAGAGTGAAACCAAAAACAGGAGAATAGACGATAGAGCACATGGGTTCAAAGACCTCCCCTAACAAGTTCTAGATCAAAAAACGTAGACTCCTCTCAAGATTGGAAGAGACTCTGAAAGCCATCTAGGCCAAGTAAATTGGGGATGGGGAAGGAAGAAAAGTTCATATAGAATTAGAGAATCTATAGTTTAGTGCTGGTAGGGACCTTCAATAACCACTGTTCATTAAACTATTTATTGAGAAGTCACTACTTACCAAGTCCTGTACTGGGTGAAGTGAAATCATCTAGTCTAATTCCTTTACTTTACGCATGAGGAATCTTGGTGTCCAATGAGATGAAATGATTTATCCAAGATAAGCCAGATAACTCCAGGACCTAAAGTATAAACTAGACTGTTTACTCTTACTATTCCACCACTGCCTTTCAATTCTTTTATTTGTAAGACATCTTTAAGAAACATCTCTGCAGTTTGACAAAGGTCTCTAACCTACTAAAAACAAAGAAACAAACAAAGAAAAAAAACTCAGGCGGTGAAACAGTTTTGGAATTGCCCTGAATTAGCCATTTGACTTTGTAGTCACTCGATCCTTGGGGTTTCAGTTCCTACAACTGTAAAATGAAAAGGTAGGATTATCTAGATCATACACTCAAATGTCTGCAGGGGCCAGTCAGTTAATATAAATGCATGAAGAATCATGTAAGACAATAGGTACAAAGCTACTTGTATTATTATCAAGCAAAGTAGCTGCCTAGTTATACTGTTTTTGAAAACATATTGTATGGGTCAAACAAAATACACTGGAACTCAACTAGACCAGACCCCTGAAACTCCTTCCAGCTCTCATGTTTAATGACTGAAGAATAATAAGCCTAATCCATTCATTAAAACATCATACATTTACACGTCTCTGTTAAACTAGAAAAATGGTAGTGATACAAATAAGAGAACAGAGACTCAAAGATAAAAGCCACCATTCAGTCCACATCTGATTCTGCTCTATTCCACTAGCCTCATTCCCCAGTCAGGTGAATATCATTTCACCCAGCTTGGGCAGTCTACATAGACTATTACGGGGACAGCAGACCTCACAAACTGGCATCTAAAATTTCAAGATGAAATGATACAATCACTAAATTAAATTCAAGGTCCTTAAAAGTAGATTTTAATTGGAGATCAAGTTTTGTAAGATAATAAAAATTTCAGCAATTGATCTCTCCCTAAGTAAAGGATTTTCTACTCAAATGAATACTTCATTGTATTCAATTTATATCTAAGAGTCAGCCATCCAAAGTAACTTTCCTATAAAACACAAATTGTTTCTGTATGTTGCTACTTTCTTTTACTCCTTAAATTATTGCTAAGCAGGCATAAACATCCAAATAGTTCACCACTATAACTTACTTATTTTTGGTATCAAACCCCTGTTAAGTGGCAATTCTTAGAGCAGAGATGGTTGAACCCTTCAAAAATGGGGGAGTGATATGGGAGTGGTCACAGAGATATTATGAAATTACTTGCCAGTTTCTGGAGCCATAAAAGGACATAAACATTTTTTGTAGCTAAAAGGGAAAGAAATTTGAAAACTGAGGATTAGATTTGTTAGTCTAACTGGTTTTCTGGAAGCTTTAATTTACCAATTACCAAAACATCCTTATTTATATATGAAGGTAAGAGAATTAAGATGTCCTTTCTTTCCTGTGCTGCCAAATGGTAAAAAGCAGACTGCCTACATTTAATAAGCAGCTCCTCTATTTAGCTCAAGCTAGCACCCCCATACTAAAACCGAACTTTTTAATAGCTGAATATTTGAAATTGTACATCACAATATACTAAGAAAAGTCTTAAGAATGACCAAACGCAACATGATAACAATCATTTAAGAAAGAATGATTACCAATTTTAAACAGGGAAGAGCTAATTCCTTAGTAATACTCCAAAAACAAAGGCCTGGGTTCGTCTGTTCTGGCTGGCAAGACTTCCATACAACCACCAAGCTACAGCTAAACAAAAGCTGTTAGGCTGGCCCAAAAGGAAGGAATGAACAATTTGAAAAACATCTTTTATTGCTTAAGAAAATTTTTTAAATGTCTGAAAGTGCCAGGAGAGCTGTCTCAGTGTGACTGCAGGCAGCTTTCCAAAGTCCCTCTGCTTTTCTAAGGATGAGTCACAAGGAGAGGAGAGAGCATCTTGGCAAAGATACAGTCTTTCCTCTGGTTCCACGTTCACTCCCCCTTTTATTAAAAAAAAAAGAAAAAGAAAAGCTTTGATGGATAACATTTAAATAGATTCCAGACAGGCTTAACTGAAGAAGTTTGAACACCAGGGAGGCAAAATATCATCGCAGAAGTCTCTATTGTTTGCCATTGTGAGCCACAGACACAGGGAAGCATCTCCTGCATCCTAAAAAGGGCTGCGCCCATGGATCGTGCGTCAGATCGTGGCCATGTTTTGTGGGAGAGGAGAGAGAAACAAGCTATGAAAATACCTTTGCTTCCCTAGCTTCCTAAATGCCATTAGCTCATCTGCTGAACAATTACAGTGAGCTGGAAGGAGCGGGAGCCCGTCCTTTATGAATGCACATCAAGTGCAATTTCACCTGCAGTAGCTGTAGGCTATCCACATGTACCCGGCTCCTACAATGCATGCAGCCTTCAGTGAACAGGCACAGTTTTTCCTTCACTAACTTTAGGCAGAAAAGCAAGGGAGCTAGTTAAAAAAAAAATTTTTTTTTTTTAAACAGAGAACAATTAAGGAAAAGTTGAATGTTAAACTAGAGAGAATAGTTCTGCTACTGTACCTATATGGAATCACTTATTCCAACAGAATGGAGCATGTGGTGAGGACAAAGCTGCTCTCTTCTGCATGTGATCATTCATCAGCCTTACTATGAATCGGGATATTCTGCTGGACACTAAGTGACAAAGATAAGCAAATATACTTCTTGCCTTCAATGAGATTAGATTGGGATTATCAAAAACCGAGTATTTTGTGAGCATCTAAAACAAGCATAGAAGGGTAATTCAGAAGCATTATAATACAATTCCTCATTTATACAACACTGATTATTTCGTAACACTCTGGTACTCAATTTTCTAAAAATCAGCTCTCAGTAGAAAAGTAAATTCAATGTTTCTCTCCTCTTCCCAAGAATCTTTTTTGTTTTCTTTGAATATATCTTAAAAATAAAATATTACAGATATAAAGTTGTACCTTCCTCCTCTCACTTTCCAGAGGAGGAAAGTTGGTGGCCATCACTCTCAGGCGTGTTTTTATACCTTCATTACCTAGGGATGTGTCCTGTGCTGAGTACTTTAGGGTACATATGCCTTTTAACTCTGTATTCAAGGGCCTGTCTCATAGAGAACTGAGCCAAACCATAGTAATGCGTGCTTCTCCAGGGGTAGAAGGGTAGGGACAGAAACAACAAAATTTCTGCTATCTGAGACATGAGGGAGGCTAGGATGCTACTCTTCCTGTGGAAACTGATCAGCATTGTCACCAGGAACACCCCTGACAAGGTGATTGCTGCTCTGCATCTGACTGGAGCCCAGCCCTGACTCACTTACTGACTGGTTAAATCAACCTGAGAATCAGTTTTGTCATCTGTAAAATAAAGGTGATAATGCCTTTATCACTGGGTTACTATGAAAATCAAAGGAGAATTGGGTTAAGTATTTTGACAACTTTTAATCCTTTTTGGAACCAAGCAGAGTGGAAATATGCACACAAACAAGAAATATTATTGTTACGGCCTACTTGATATAGCACTTGATGGCATTCTGTCTGGTACTGCTTACTCGCTGCCTCAAGTGTGTCCTTCCTGAGGCTAAGGCCTGGGGCAGAACTGCTTTTGGTAGTAGAGAAGTAGAGACAAGATCTGGCAGCAGACGGACCTCACTTCTGTGTTATACCCCCAGGAAACTGACTCTAAAACCTCAGGATCCTAATTTGTAGAATGTGGGTAAAAGTTGTTCCCACTTGTGTGGTACAACTCTGGATTGAAATTCAGGCTGCAGAGAGAAGACACATGATGTGCTCGGTGCAATGGCTGCAACGGCGCTTTCAGGCAACCAGGACAGGGAGGCTGGTGGCAGCCACATGCTGAGGGCCGCTGTGTTAAACGTGAGCTCTTAGGACTACTTTTCTCCACACAGGTTGTGACTTGCACGGTGCTGGGCCCCTGTGCAGCAAACACCTGACTGCCACTAGCCAACAGGGATGGAACAGAAGGGGAAGGACGGTCTCAGTAAGAAAGCGAAGAGTCCCCTACCCCTCGTTCCTCTAGACACAGTCTCAAAGGAGGCGCTGGAAGGTGAACCAGAGGAGAGAACAGAGAGGCTTTTCACAACCCCAAAGGCTCAAAGCCAGCCAGTACGGGGTGTGCCAGTCAGTCTGATGACTGGTAGCAGGGTTTCTGATCTTATTTATCAGAGAAAAAGGTCCAGGCTCCCTTCTCCCAAAGAAGGGAGTTGGGGGGTGACCTAACGAGGAGTTAATTTACCCATTAGTGCTCTCGGGCCCTTGGACTGGTTTTCACAAGCTTGGCGATGTGGGGTTACAGCACAGTAGAGTTTATGCTTTGAGTCCTCTGTCCGCTCAGTACCCAGCAGCCTGTGGCTGGAGCCAACAACTAAGGAATACAGACACCTACTGAAGATACACCAAACCACTCCGAAGAGAGCTGCCAAGTACGCTTATGGCTCAGATCTGTGTATGGGGTAGAATCTCAGAGGAAGGAAAGAGTATCTACATAGGACATGCCACCCATCTAAGCCTAGGAAATAAGGAAAAGAGCAACAAGGCAACCCATCTGCCACTAAACAAGCCACTGCCCAACCTGCAACCTTTGCCCGCTCCACCCCCCAAGCAGCCAAGAACCCTCTTTTCCATCACTTTTCTACCATCGGGCACCCAAGAGTTTAAGGCTGAAAGCTCCCATTCCTGCCCCCAACCCAATGGTGCCATCAGCCCCTTCAGACAACTTGGACAAGGCAGCTGACGACAGCCACATGACAGTAAAGGGCCACCGAGTTAATGAGATATCTACGAAAAACACAATAGTTTTTCTCACGTTGAAAAGAACAAGTGTGGATACGTATAACTAACCACTATTAACTTGTGTTTTAGAATCCTGTGTTAAGATAGGCTCAAAAAAGGAGAGAAAGACGGGGTAAGCTGTTGCTATAGTGACCACAGAATTTGATCATTTCTAGGATTTTTCCATAATCCCATGAAACCTTAGGAAAGTCTAATTTATTAGCAATACCTGAAGTATTTGGTTGGCCAAAAAGTGCCTTCAGTTTTTAAGTAATAATTAAAAACACATTTTTCACTTTCACCAAGAACTTTATTGAACAACCATATTCACCCTTTTGTTCCACTACCTTCTGCCATTTTTTCAGGCAACTTCATAATTCCATCTTCCCAAAACTTTTTAAGAACAGATGCCTTTCACAGACTTCCAGGGAATTGAAATTTTTTCCATTAAGAGAATTTTGTAAAGACCAAAATAAATGGAAATTCGAAGGTGCAATGTCTGGTGAACACAGCAGATCAATCAGAACTTCCCAGCCAAGCTGTAACAGTTTTTGCCTGGTCATCAAAGAAACATGCAGTCTTGTATCCAGATGGAAGATTATGCATTTTCTGTTGACTATGCGTTTTCTGTTTTCTGTTTCAGTAGACGCTTTTTGTTGAGTGCTGCTTTCAGTTGGTCTAATTGGGAGCAGTCCTTGTTGGAATTAATCGTTTGGTTTTCCAGAAGGAGCTCATAATAGAGGACTCCCTTCCAATCCCACCACATACCTTCCCATCACCTTCTTTGGATGAAGACCGCCGGCCTCTGGTGTGGTTGGTGGTGGTTCATTCACTTGCCCCACGATCCCTTCCATTCCACATTACTGTACAGTATCCACTTTTCATCGCCCGTCACAATTTGTTTTAAAAATGGCATGTTTTCATTATGTTTAAGTAGAGAACTGCATGCAGAAATATGGTCAAGAAGGTTTTTTTCCACTTAACTTATGTGGAACCCGAACATCAAAGCAATTCACATAACCAAGCTGGTGCAAATGATTTTCGGCACTTGATTTGGTTATTTTGAGTATGTCGGCTATCTTCCGAGTGGTATAACGTTGATTGTTCTCAATTAATGTCTCGATTTGACCGCTATCGACTCCAACTGGTCCACCCGCCCACGGAGTATCGTCCAGCGAGAGATCTCCAGCACGAAACTTCGCAAACCACTTTTGACGTGTTCGATCAGTCACAGCACCTTCTCCACACACTGCACCAATCTTTCTTTGTGTTTCAGTTGCATTTTTACCTTTCTTGAAATAATAAAGCATAATGGGCTGAAAATGTTGCTTTTTTCCTTCCACCTTCAATAGTAAAATGGTTACACAAAAATTCACCAATTTTGATGTCTTTTTTTAAATGCACGCTGATATGACAGCTGTCACATACAATCTAACAAAATTGTTCTGAATGAAGTTAAAGACAACTAAGTGCTATTAGAGCCATCTTACAGGAAAAAAAAGAATGAACCTTTTGGCCAACCCAATATATTTCTAGAAATGAATGAATACTTATAAAAGAGTACAACATACTAAAGCGCTTGCTTTGAGTATTTAGATCTTTTTTTTTAAAAAAAAAAAATCAAACTGAGGGAAAGCTTCTTCTTCCTGGATCAGTTTGTGCAAAATCTTTATTACTGAGATTGATGATGAGAAGATGATAATGAATAACAGCATTATTAATTAAAAAGTACTTAACACTTATCATGTACTAGGCATTATCTTAAGTACTTTATATACACTTTTTCCTTTTTACAGAGTAGGAAATTGGAACTGCAGAGGATAAATATCTTATCTAAGAGCTTGTAATGAATCCAACACAGGTGGTTTTCCCCATAGTGTTTGAAACAGATTGCTGGTTGTTGTTAAGCATCAGATGTAGTTAGCTTGCATTTAGACAGCCTTCTTTATAAAAAACGTGTCACTCTGAGCACTAAACTTGAGTTCAGCGTGGCAGGAATGTAGAAATGAAAACAACAGGTTCTTATCTTCCATCTCATGCTTTTGTGAGGGTAGCCTGGCAGTGTTATTTTGTTGGGGGGCTCCCAAGGAATGCATAGGTCTTTTCTCTTGCATTGGTCAGTTTGCTCAGAGAGGACTCCCCCAGTCTCCTCCCTGAGAGGCATAATAAGGCTTGTATCCTCAGGTCCAGAGCCTTTCTGCCTCAACTCTCCAGAAAGAAAACCACCAGTCTTCTGCTAGGGTTGGAGAGAAACAATCTGGGCATTTCATTACTTCTTATGAAAACCTCTAATCAATCTGCCTCAGTTCCACCCACATCTCTTCTCTGGGAATTACCTGCTTTTTATTTATGAGCCTTTCTAGGGTCCTCTGGTATGAACCACCTTGCTTCCAGATTTCCTCTCCCGCCAGTTTAAGTTGCAGCTTTCTCTTTCTGCTAAGAAGTTCGTTACCTCCTGTCCATCTGTTTTCTAGCTTCCAAAATTTTGTTGCCTCCTCTCTTGTTCTCTTTATTCTGTAGGTTTTTATCTTTTTTACCCTCTATTGACATATTTGTGGAGATTTTGGTAGGGAGTGCGGTTAAGCACATATGTTCAATCTGTCACATTTAATCAGAAGACGTCTACAGGCTCTTTGATCTCTCTATGGTTGGTCAATGGATATATAACGTTAAAAGTAATGATGATAAAGAAAATGTACTATTTCAGCAGTAATATCCTCAGTTTAAAAAAGAAGGAAACATCTTGAGTAAGACACTTAACTTCTCTGGATTTCAATTTTAATAAATTATGAAACAAGAGGCTAAAAAAGTCTCTCAATAACCCTTTCAACTCTAATATCCTTCAACAAAGACCAAAAAGAAATCACAGTACTACATTTTGAATTATTTGTTCAATCTAAACCATTTTACTGAAAACATCTGTGTACACATATTAAGACCCTAGTACACGGATGGTATGCTAGGTGTTAAGAGTATTGTTAAGACAGGGCTTCTCTGGTGGCTCAGTGGTTAAGAATCCGCCTGTCAACGCAGGGGACACGGGTTTGAGCCCTGGTCCGGGAAGATCCCACATGCCGCGGAGCAACTAAGCCCGTGCGCCACAACTACTGAGCCTGTGCTCTAGAGCCTGCGAGCCACAACTACTGAAGCCCGTGTACCTAGAGCCCGTGCTCCGCAACAAGAGAAGCCACTGCAATGAGAAGCTCGTGCACTGTGACGAAGAGTAGCCCTCGCTCGCCACAACTAAAGAAAGCCCGTGCACAGCAACGAAGACCCAACGCAGCCAAAAATAAAAAAATAAAATAAAAATTAAAAAAGAGCATTGTTAAGACACAATCCCTAAATATTACCTTTTTTTTTTTTTTCCTGGGGGAAAAAAGGATAATCATGTTAACAACATTATTCAGGATTACTCTGAGCAATGAAAGACAGGTAGATCAAGCTTGGCTAGTTCCTTCTTAAGAAAGTAGGACATTATGTAATATTGCAATAATTTCTTAAATGGTAAAACTTCAGCCATATTCATAGTACCTTATCTGCTCTGATTTTTAAAAAATGAAACACTTTATTTACATCTTAAGGGTCAAGAAGCTAGAGGAATGGATCCCACAAGATTATGAAACCAATATAACAGGAATATCTAACCTAGGTTGAAGCCCAGCAGAGCATCAAGGTACTTATGTGGCAACGTCCTGTAGCAGGTTTGCACAAAGCCTGGGAAACTGAGAGCATACATCACACCACAGCCTAGCTTCCTGGGAAATACAATAACCGCCCTCACTTATTATTCTTAGGGTTGACACAAAGCTAACACCATTTCCCCCTTCCTGAAACTCTATATACATGGACCCTATTGCTTTACATGGAGAGACACCTACAGTCTAACAGAGATAGAAAAATGTCAGAATTTAGTGAATTCAGTACCACATAAGAACAGGGAACAAAAATCTCTTCCTTTGCATACTGTGGAGAACCATTTGTATTACAGCACAATATCGCATATAATGCCACCTCTACCTCTAGTAAATATGACCAAACTTTTCATTGCTTGTAAATGACACATGGGATGTGACATTACACACAAGCCATGTCTTTAGGTACATTTTATTTTCTACCAATTCAAGGGATAACAAAGACTCAAAGGGTTCAGTTAAAAATTCGACTTTAGTGAATTCAGGTCATTCAAAAGTCAGGACTGTTGTTTGATATGCTTAATGATCTTTTGCTTTCTGGCTACCCTATTCTTTTCTTCAGCAAAGAACCTGCTGCCAAGAAATGTGAATGTCACTTTTATTCACTGAATCAAAGAAATCTGCAGGATTTAGTAGCTCTACAGAGAAGAGCTTGTCTTTCGCATCTAAATGTTACTATTGTTGATATACATCAATATACACATATACATCTGAAATAAGAATAGCAGACGTGGGGAATTCCCTGGTGGTCCAGTGCTTAGGACTCTGAGCTCTCACTGCTGAGGGCCTGGGTTCAATCCCTGGTTGGGGAACTAAAATTCTACAAGCCTCGCGGTACGGCCAATAAAAAATAACATAAAATCAGTACCCAACATTTTCTGAACTCTTACGTTGTTCCAGTCACTGTGCTTGCTAATTGCTTTCGAAAGATTATTTCACTTATGTATTAGAATGACTCTATAGAACGTATGTTATTATCCCCATTTTACAGATGAAGAACCTGAACATCAAAGGGTTAAATAACTTCTCCAAGGTCACACAGTTAATATGAAACAAGACCAGGATTTAAACCCAGACAGTCTGACTCCAGAGCTCTTGACAACTAAGCATACTGCCTGGTACCATAATTAGGTGATTTTAGGGGTAAAGTCTCTATTAACTTTCTACCAGTAATTGGGGCTTCTTAATGCCCCAGTCAGAGTATCAGCATCAGAACAGGAGGTCTATTCTAATTAAGATTTCCCTCTAGAAGGAGGAGGATTTGGCTAGAAAACTCTGACTTACCATTTCAGAAGTTAGAGATAAAATCATTTGGTTTGAATTGTACGGAATGAAAGCCATTCTCATTTTTCTCCTGATCCTGGAATGCAACATTATAAATAGATGTTCAGCAACCTCTCAACCCTAGCATTTCCACTGTTATTCACTAATGACAATCAAGTGTCACTATCTGCTATTATATCCTGCCAATGACTATATGCATCTAATGATATCACAGACACGTGTATCTGTGTATATCTGATATATTCCATGTATAGTGGAATTATATGTTTTATTCCCTTACAGGTTTATACATATATTCACACATAAGAAAATGCTATCAAATGGAATAATATGCCTTTTATAGCTAAGAAGCAGAGCTACAGCCATTCCAAAAATTTAAATACCTAAAATTATAAATGAAAGAATGAAACTTAAGTTGGGAGGGTGGTAGGTAGGAGAAAGGACCCGTGCTGACTCAGTGGCAAGGCATCCTATTATAAGAATAATGGAGAGCTGGAAAGGAACTCTTCAAAGTAGCCAGTCAATCCTTTCACTTTCTTCATTACAAACAAAGTGAGGTTGGAACGATCGTGTAAACTTGGCCAAGAGCTCTTTGACAATTTTATTACGTAAATTATATTAACTGAGCCTTAATGTACTGCCCTCTTTCTTTTCTCTCAGCAATCCCAATGCTAAGTCATTTGGCACTGTAGTGGGTAGAACTGCAGAAATATAAGGGTGAGGCAGAGTGGAAGTAGTTCAGAAAGAAGCCTCTCAGAGGAGAGGAAATTATTCCATGTGCTATGATTTTAGGCATTTGCCTAAGTGATCTTCAAAACAATGAGTCTATTATAATGCTCATTTTCCCATAAAACGTCTACCAGTTCTGTACTCAGTGCCTCTATGCTGATTCATGCTGTATTATCAGATCTCAAGAATAAGATAAAAACATGAGACTCCTTAAAGCCTAATGCATTAGAGGACATTATTATTCTTATAAGATGCTATGATGTGTTCCTGTACAGAACAACCAGACATGCCATTCTTGATAAGCTTAGGATTTAAGGCAGTCCCTAAGATAATTTCCAAAAGAAATATAAATGTAAGAATAAATACAGTATATGTGCAATTATGTGTTATTTATATACCATTGACAGGAAGGAGACTCACCCACAGGTAACCCACAAGGTATCCAAAGACGTTCCTAAAGCTGCAGCTTTGATTCTCTATCTCCCACACAAGTCTACTTATAACTGTAATGATTTTTGGTGAAATTTTCATATAACTATACTCTATTACAAATAGCTATGTACCTTTGGGAAAGTCTTTTATTCCTTTTGACATAGTTTCTAGCTCTGTAAATTAGATTATCTTGAACATTCCAAATTGACTATGAATCTATAATATAACACTGTCTTTGAAGGTCCACAAATGCTTAGACTATTCTCCCTACACTAAAATGAATATAGACTTTTTCCCCCATGGCTGATAAGTCTTTCTCTTCTGTCATTATGGGCTGCTAGGGAGGAGCTGACCACTATGCCTGCTACTTTCACCCACAATCCTGAATCAACTGAATCAACTGAGTCAACTGAATTATAGCTCCATTGCTCCCATGTAGATTCATGTGCATTCGTTTTATGGGTAGCCTGTTTCAGAAGACCAAAATTTCATATCCCAGGCTATGGTGGGAAGAATAAGAATTGGATTTTTGTGACACTCCAAACAGCAGTAGTAGGGTTTCACTATTGTTATTATTTATTCAGTGTGGATTGGAGTGGTGGTGGTAAAGAGAAGACATTTTAGAATCGGCTGTCTCAGTTAAGATGGGATTTTGTGATTATTTAGAGTAGCAGCATGTACTGCTTATCCACCCAAGGAGTTGGTCTACAAGAAGGTCAAAGACTTGGAGAGTCCCTGTTACCATAGCACTTCGAAGATCAGAAGTCCACGACAAAGAGAGATGACATCAAAGAACTCTGACCTACTATATATAAAATAGATAACTAATAAGGACATACTGTATAGCACAGGGAACTCTACTCAATACTCTGTAATGACCTATATGGGAAAAGAATCTAAAAAAGAGTGGATATATGTATATGTATAACTGATTCACTTTGCTGTACAGCAGAAAGTACATAACTCTGTAAATCAACTATACTCCAATAAAAATTTAAAACAACAAAAAACCAAAAAAACCCCAAACCTCCCCCCAAAAACCAAAGAACTCTGACCAGAGAAGCTACAAGGAAAGCCCATGTATCTAAGTGAATGGAGCTGCTGTTCCAAAATGCACTTATGTCTACTGTGTGATATAAAGAAGCCTACCATGTTTTCTCATTTTTAGAGGCTTAAAAAGCAAAGGGAAACGAGATTTCATGCCTTCTTTGATCTCAGCTGAATATGAACCATTTCATCATCATGATTTCAACAACTAAATACCTCAGGTGAGTATGTAGGTAATAAAAAAGCTTAGCTGAAAACATAGGCAGAACACTCTTTGACATAAATCACAGCAATATTTTTTTGGATCTGTCTCCTAGAGTAATGGAAATAAAAGCAAAAATAAACAGATGGGACATAATTAAACTTAAAAGCTTTTGCACAGCAAAGGAAACCATAAACAAAACCAAAAGACAACCCACAGAATGGGAGAAATGGATTTAATTGATATTTATAGAGCATTCCATCCAAAAGCAGCAGAATACACATTCTTCTCAAGTGTACATGGAACATTCTCCGGGATCGATCACATGCTGGGCCACAAAGCAAGCGTCAGTAAATTTAAGAAAACTGAAATCATATCAAGCATCTTTTCCGACCACAATGCTATGAGATTAGAAATCAACTACACGAAAAAAACTGCCAAAAACACAAACACGTGAAGGCTAAACAACATGCTACTAAACAACCAATGGATCACTGAAGAAATCAAAGAGGAACTAAAAAAATACTTGCAAAGAAATGAAAATGAAAGCATGACAATCCAAAACCTATGGGACATAGCAAAAGCAGTTCTAAGAGGGAAGCTCATAGCAATACAAGCTTACCTAAGGAAACAAAAAAAAAAATCTCCGATAAACAACCTAACCTTACACCTACACCAACTAAAGAACAAACAAAACCCAAAGTTAGTAGAAGGAAAGAAATCATAAAGATCAGAGTAGAGATAAATGAGATAGAGACTAAAAAAAAAAATAGAAAAGATCAATGAAACTAAAAGCTGGTTCTTTGAGAAGATAAACAAAATTGATAAACCATTAGCCAGACTCATTAAGAGGGAGATGGCTCAAATCAATAAAATTAGAAATGAAAAAGGAGAAGTTACAACGGACACCACAGAAATACGATGGATCATAAAATACTACTACAAACAACTATATGCCAATAAAATGTACAACCTAGAAGAAATGGACAAATTCTTAGAAACATACAACTTTCCAAGACTGAATCAGGAAGAAACAGAAAATATGAACAGACCAATCACAAGTACAGAAATTAAAACAGTGATTAAAAAACTCCAAACAAAAGTCCAGGACTAGATGGCTTCACAGGCGAATTCTATCAAACATTTAGAGAAGAGTTAACACCGATCCTTCAGAAACTGTTCCAAACAATTGCAGAGGAAAGAACACTCCCAAGCTCATTCTATGAGGCCACCATCACCCTGATAGCAAAACCAGACAAAGATACCACAAAAAAAGAAAATTACAGGCCAATATCACTGATGAACATAGATGCAAAAATCCTCAACAAAATACCAGCAAACTGACTCCAACAATACATTAAAAGGATCATACACCATGATCAAGTTGGATTTATCCCAGGGATGCAAGGATTCTTCAATATCCACAAATCAATCATGTGATACACCACATTAACAAACTGAAGAATAAAAACCATATGATCATCTCAATAGATGCAGAAAAAACTTCTGACAAAATTCAACACCCATTTATGATAAAAGCTCTCCAGAAAGCGGGAAGAGAGGGAACCTACCTCAACATAAGAAAGGCCATCTATGACAAACCCACAGCAAACATCATTCTCAATGGTGAAAAGCTAAAAGCATTCCCTCTAAGATCAGGAACAAGACAAGGATGTCCACTCTTGCCACTTTTATTCAACATAGTTTTGAAAGTCCTAGCCATGGCAATCAAAGAAGAAAAAGAAATAAAAGGAATTCAAATTGGAAAAAAAGAAGTAAAACTGTCATTGTTTGCAGATGACATGATACTCTACATAGAAAATCCTGTAGATGCTACCAGAAAACTACTAGAGCTCATCAGTGAATTCGGTAAAGTTGCAGGATACAAAATTAATACACGGATATCACTTGCATTCCTACACACTAACTGTGAAAGATCAGAAAGAGAAATTAAGGAAACAATCCCATTTACCATCACATCAAAAAGAATAAAATACCTAGGAATAAACCTACCTAAGGAGACAAAAGACCTTTACTCTAAAAATTAAAAGACACTGATGAAAGAAATCAAAGACAACACAAACAGATGGAAGGATATACCATGTTCTTGGACTGGAAGAATCAATATTGTCAAAATGACTATACTACCCAAGGCAATCTACAGATTCAATGTAATCCCTATCAAATTACCAATGGCAGTTTTCACAGAACTAGAGCAAAAAATTTTTTAATTTATATGGAAACACAAAAGACTCTAAATAGCCAAAGCAATCTTGAGAATGAAAAGCAGAGCTGGAGGAATCAGACTCCCTGACTTCAGACTATACTACAAAGCTACAGTAATCAAAACAGTATGGTACTGACACAAAAACAGAAATACAGATCAATGGAACAGGATAGAAAGCCCAGAAATAAACCCACACACCTATGGTCAATTAATCTACAACAAGGAAGGCAAAAACATACAATGGAGAAAAGACAGTCTCTACAAGAAGTGGTGCTGGGAAAACTGGACAGCTACATGTAAAAGAATGAATTTAGAACATTCTCTAATACCATACACCAAAATAAACTCGAAATGGATCAAAGGCCTAAACGTAAGGCTGGACACTATAAAACTCTTAGAGGAAAACATCTTTGATTTAAATCGCAGTAATATCTTTTTTGATCCACCTCCTAGAATAATGAAAATAAAAAATAAACAAATGGGACCTAATTAAACTTAAAAGCTTCTGCACAGCAAAGGAAACCATCAACAAAACGAAAAGACAACCCACAGAGTGGGAGAAAATCTTTGCAAACGAAGTGACCAACAAGGGATTAATCTCCAAAATATACAAACAGCTCATGCAGCTCTATACCAAAAAAAACAAACAACCCAAACAAAAAATGGGCAGAAGGTCCAAATAGTCATTTCTCCAAAGATGACATACAGATGGCCAAAAAGCACATGAAAAGATGCTCAACATCACCCATTATCAGAGAAATGCAAATCAAAACTACAATGAGGTATCACCTCACACCTCACACATGGTCAGAATGGCCATCATCAAAAAGTCTACAAAAAATAAATGCTGGAGAGGGTGTGAAGAAAAGGGAACCCTCCTACACTGTTGTGGGAATGTAAATTGGTACAGCCACTATGGAGAACAGTATGGAGGTTCCCTAAAAAAACTAAAAGTAGAACTACCATATGATCCAGCAATCCCACTCTTAGGGATATATCCAGAGAAACCCATAATTCGAAAAGATACAGGCGCCCCAATGTGCACTGCAGCACTATTTACAACAGCCAAGACATGGTAGCAACCTAAATGCCCAATGACAGAAGAATGGATAAAGAAGATGTGGTACATATATACAATGGAATATTACTCAGCCATTAAAAAAAAAATGAAATAATGCCATTTGCAGCAACATGGATGGACCTAGAGATTCTCATACTAAGTGAAGTAAGTCAGACAGAGAAAGACAAATATCATACAATATCACTCATATGTGGAATCTAATTTTTAAAAATAAACTCATTTACAAAACAGAAACAGACGTATAGATATCAAAAACCAACTTATGGTTACCAAAGGGGAAACATGGAGGGGAGGAATAAGTCAGGAGCTTGGGATTAACATACACACACTACCATATATAAGATGGGTAACCAACAAGGACCTATTGTATAGCACAGGGAATTCTACTCAATAGTCTGTGATATAACCTACATGAGAAAAGAATCTGAAAAAAGAATGAATATATGTATATGTATAATTGAATCACTTTGCTGTACACCTGAAACTAACACAACACTGTAAATCAACTATACTCCAATAAAGTTACATATATATAAAAAGAAAACCTCTATACTACAGTCAGGAACAACAGTATTGAACCAATTCTCCATAATGAATGGGGTGACAAAAGCAAGCAGACGGAAGAAAAGGAGAAGAGAGTTAGAGCTTCTTGATGAAAGGGAGAATGATGGAATTCCATTTCATAGGAATTCTCCGAGGAACAAAGTGACAGTTCTTTATGCCTGTGTGATGGTGAATTTATATGTCTACTTGATGAGGCCACAGGATACCCAGATATTTGGTTAAATATTATTCTGGTGTGTGAAAGAGTGTTTCTGGATGAGATTAACATTTGAATCAGTAGACTGAGAAAAACAAATTGCTTCTCCAATGTACATGGGTCTCATTCAATCTGCTGAAATCCTTTTTTTAACTTCATTGTATGAAGTACATATAGTGGAGTACTGTTCAGCCATAAGAAGGAATGAAGTACTGATACATGCTACAAATGGATGAACTTTGAAAACATTATTCTAAGCAAAAGAAACCAGACACAAAAGGTCACATATTGTATGATTCTATTTATATGAATAGTCCAGAATAGATAAATCCATAGAAACAGAAAGTAGACTATGGTTGCCATGGGCTACAGGGAGGGTGTAATGAGGAATAATAGCTTAATTGACATGGGGTTTCCTTTTGGGGTGACAAAAATGTTTTGGAACCAGATAAAGGTGGTTATAGTACAACACTGTGAACAAACTCACTGAACTGCTCACTTTACAGTGAAAATGGTATATTTTCTTTTATGTGAATTTCATTTAAAAAAAAAGAGAGAAAGAGAGAATGAGTGTGATGGGTTGAATTGTGTCCCCTCCCCCAAAAAGATATGTTGAAGTCCTAACCTCCAGTACCTGTGAATGTGACCTTATTTGGAAAAAGGTCTTTGCAGATGTAATCAAGTTAAGATGAGGTCATTAAGGGGGCCCTTCTAAGGACAACTGGTGTCCTTAGAAGAAGAAACAAGACACACACATACACACACACAAACACAAAGGAGAATGCCATGTGATGACAAAGGCAGAGACTAGAGCAATATATCTACAAGCCAAGAAACACCAAAGATTGCTCACAACACCAGAAGCCAAGAGGAGGGCATGGAACAGATTCTCTCTTAGAACCTTTAGAGAGAGAATGACACCTACTGACACCTTGATTTCACGCTTCCAACAAGAATTGTGAGAGAATAAATTTCCATTGTTTTAAGCCACTAGTTTGTTGTAATTTGTTACAGCAGCCCTATGAAACTAGTTACAATGGAAAAAACAAGGTAGGTGGTAGGCTTCGAGAAGGAAATAATTATAAGATGGAATAGCAACTAGACTGTGAGGAGAGCTCAGACATAAGGTTCAGGGTACTTCTATGGGGAGAACTGGAAAAAAATGATTCTGATCTTGCAGCTTAAGATGGTGGTAAAATTTCAAGAAAGAAGAGTTGCAGATACTCATTTATTTATTTAACAGGCAATTACTGAACATTCATTGCATGCAGAATAATTTTTAAGGCCCTTTGCTAATTATCAAGTTTTATTAGATAAGGTTTACTCAAAATGCAGACAATCTCACAAAGCTGGATCACATGTGATCAGTGTAATCCGAGTAATGCAAGCTAAGTTCTACCAGTGGGCAAGTCAGGGGTTACTGCTGGCTGGAGTGATCTGAAATGGCATCATGGAGTCTGGCCACTTAAGATCTGGCAGACTTTTAAAAGGAAAGGAATTAATCCCCAGGGCGAGAGCAGGGACCAATTTACAGATCAAATACAATTAATACTCATTAAGCAAAACTGAATGACAGGAAAGATAATTCCATAAATGTAGGGTTTATGTTAGGGGTTAGTGATATCTGGCTGGAAAATTAGGCTGGAACCAAATTCTATAAACAGTCTGGGCTATATTTGAAATATGTGGCATCAGGAACAGGAATGACCCTTAGGGGATGGAAAGGCTTGGGTAATCATTTTATTCTTCTAACTCTGAATCTAGTATATGATAGTGGACCTACTGATGACTGTGAGAACATGAGTCACATAGTTTTATCACCTTAATAAAGTTTACTTGGACAGATGCCTCATAGAGTCATAAAATAAGTGAATGATGATGTTCACATCTCTATTTTACAAATGGGAATTGTAAATCCAAGGAGCCATGAATATAACTTGTAAAACACAGCAATATCTAGTGTCTTAACTGAAAAAAAAGACTGATTCTGTTATAAAAACCAAGAATATGACTTCAAGTAGACTATGACATTAATGAATTTAACTAAAGTCAAATATCTTATTTTAAACTAATGATTAGACTACTAAAGTGAAAGCAGGATTCTGATTTGAAATTTATTAATGATATTTTCTCTTCTTTGAAGGTTTGCTATGAACAAAATTTGAATATAGACACTTGAAATAAAAATAGAAAACAGGTTAGAGCTTGACCTAGGATGATATTCCATAGAACAGAGAGGGGAAGACACAAGAACGTGAAGGGAGAAGTCAGAGGCCACGGTGAAGAAGATAAAAAGTGAACCACAGATGCTAGGATATTAAAAGTAAATCATGAAGAACAACAGAAGGGGGTGACAATTTGAGAGAGGACATATATCCACCTATTATTATCATGGAGTTGAAAAGACATTGAGGCTAGAAAATTAGATGTCCACTTTGCCTCCTCCTCCTACTTCTAAGACCCGCATCTTCCTTTTCTGACCCACTCCTAATGTGGTAAGAAGTGTGTATCTACATCAGTTTCCCTCGAGAATCGCTAGATGTAGTATACACATGACTGCCCCAACTCCTAACCCAGGTAAAGAAGTTGAACAGCAACTTCCCGTGGCCTGAATTTGAACAAAAGTCAAGTCCCCAAAGTGGCACCATGTGCTTTTTCATGTTCTATGTATCTGCTGCCGACTCAGTTCCTAGCTATAGGAAGAGAAATGACAAGGAAAATGTTATTGAACTACAGGAGAAGGAACTCCTACAGCAATACAGAAGGAGCCAGAAATGCGCTATGTGTTACCTTTAGGTTCATGAACCTTTCCTCACATTAGAAAACATGATGAAGTTTAAGGCAAAGGGCCCCCAAACCTTCCCAAGGTGGGTCGCAGACCTCTAGGGAAAGCCATCGAGACACTGGAGCCCCTATAGAATGCGTTAACGTTTCCAAAGCATTCCTACATGACTTTCTATCTTTATTTTAAAGATGAGAAGACGGAGGCCAGGAAGGCTAAGTGACCTGACAAGGATCAGACTATAAAAATCATTTTGGTGGAACTACATGGAACTTGCAGTTCAGGGCTTACTGTCAGCCCACACCACTTCCCTAGACTGATATTCTGTTTCACAGTGAAATTTATTTGAAATTGCCTAAATATTTGTCCTTACTTGCTCAAACAATGGGTTCAAACAGAGAAAGACAAAGTGTACGTGGTCAGGGTTTTAAATGACATTAATTTGCTTTTGGACTTCATTCAACAAATATTTATTGAGGCTCAACTATGTTCCAGGCACATGTAACTGCTGGGAATACAAAATCAAATAAGATAGAATCATTATCCTTAAAAAGTTCACCTTAGATTGGTTGTTCTCCAGAAGCACATTTTGTCCAAAGTCAAAAATGTCAGCAGTCAAAATCAAATTTACTGCTGCCAAAGATGCAGATACCAAAACAAAAAGAATCCGTACTACCTTGCTGTAATAAGATATCAGGATCTTAAAAAAGAAAAAATGTGTGCTCAGATACTGCTTTCCAAATACATATCCAGATGAAATGAACTATGTGAATCACTACCAAGCGCTTGGCCAAAAAGATCTAATAGCAGAGCCCAAATGATTACACTCTACAAAGAAAATACTTAGAAATGAAAAAAAAGAGAGAGGGAAAAAAATTACATAAAGGCATTTATAACTACTTTCACGCTGACTCCAACCTCAACAAACATGGACACCAAAACTAGCCTCAGGAGTTTCCCGATTTGGTTTCAAACCTGTATTCTATTCAGAGTTAAAAGTTCCCTCTACAGTGGGGAAAGATCTTCCTAAAAAAGCTCTAAAAGTCAGCTCCTTAAAATGTAATAAAATTTTGGAATCATAAACATGACAATTTATCATTGGACTGTATCAGAATATCACCTTACTCTTAAAATCATTCTTTCTTTCAGTCTTCTAAAAGCCCAGCGGCTTACAGACACATCTACTAGCGAATCAAAACAAATACCAGGCAACTTTTGCCTTTGTCCTTAAAAAGATTTTATTATTCTCTTTACCCCATGAGTGTTTCTGAATAGGAAGAAGAGTGTTTTGGCACCACTAGGGAAGGTGATATGAACACCTCGCCAGAAATATGAGCGTGTACTTTCAGGAGGATGAAACATACCACCACGATTTCACGCTAATTTAAATTTAACCTGTCTGGATGTTTGTGGAGCTGACAAATAATGTTTTTATGAGATTAGGTGATATGGGAAATAAGTGTTCTTTCAGGCTTAGAGGAAGAACCAGAACTTCAAAAGATTTAGGATCAAGGCCCTCTGCTGTCACTCACTAGCCATTTGACTTCGGAAAAGTTTCTCCCCTGGTTTACATCCTTTATCTACAAAAGAAGGGCAAAAACAATATCTGCCCTTTCTGTTTTGCAGGCTCTTATATTAGGATGATAAACATGAGATGTTTATCAGGAGATAAACATGGAGATGACAATGTACTTTTGTAGAGATAAAAGTAATTATTATTTGACCTTTATTTTGATGATCCACGATGTCACTCCAATTGACAGGTGGCTAAATGGACTTTTGAGAGGTTTGTTCACTCTCATCCCAATCTGACTGAGCATTCCCAAAGGCAGGGAGTCAGTGCCATCAGTCACCTGTACTCCCACTTAAGGAAGCACATTACTGAATGATGTAACTAGCCAGCTCTGGAGCCAGCAGCTCAGATGGGAAGGAGAAGGCAAGGGAAGGAATATGCATCTGGCTTTCTTGCTAATTCTTTCACGGACTACATTATTTGTATGGTGCAGTGCAATTCAAGACTGTTATGTACAGGTTTGCTTTGTAAAGTGGCCCAAAGTTATGAACAGGGGCTAAAATCAGTCCTAGCAACTATGTAATCAAGTACAAGGTTGCATCTTTCAGAAAAAGGTGCTTTTTCTCTAATTTATCTGCCTAGAAGAAGTAATCTTTTTCTTATTTGCACAAAGATGCCCTAAATGCTCTTTGAGGTCCTGGTCACATACCTGAGACTTTCAACCATCACTTGAGTCTCCCCACTAGGGAGAGGAAAGATGGAATGTATATTCAAATAAGGTATTTGGAAAATATTTCCATTAATAAGGTTGTTAAGCACAGGAAAAAGGGGAATAATGGAGGTTGAGCAAAGAGGTGGACAAAACTGTGGACTTTTTCCTCAGATATTAAAACAGAGTAAGAAGCCACAATAATTAAAGCAAACGTGAATCTAATGGATGAAAAGGCAGATCAGTGGAACAACAAGGAAGGTTTAGAAACAGGCCCAAACTTAAACAAGAAATTAGTACATGATAAGGCAGCATTTTATATCAGTAGGCAAAATATGGGTTATTCAATAAATGGCATTAGGATAACTGGTTAGCCATTTGCTTTAGGCACGGGTGGGGGTATGTGTATGTATGACTCTGTACTTCACATAAGTAAATCACAATAAACTCCAGACGAATTGTATATTTACACGTTAAAAACAAAAGCATACATTCACTGATGGAAAATATGGAAGAATTTCTTAGAATAGAGTGTCATTCTTAGTCTGATGCAAAAGCCATAAAAGAAATAAATTCAATTACATAAAAAATTAAAATGTTTACATAGCAAAAACTATCATAAAGCAAAGTAATTAAAAAACAAAACCAAAAAGGAATATGAAAAATATTCATCAATCCAAGGTTATTCCCTAACAGTGAGAGGTCCTACAAATCAATGAAAGACTAACAACTCAGCAGAAAGGATAAAAGATAAGAAAGTTCACAGAAATATGAATGACACTTCAGCATGTAAGAACATGTCAACTTCACCAATAGTAAAAAAAAAAAAAAAATGCAAATAAAACTACATTGAGAAGCCATATATCTGTTCAAAATATTAATTTGAAATTTAAAATCTTCTTAAGAAGAAAACTCCAGGCCCACATGACTTCACTGGTGAATGCTATCAAATGTGGAAGAAATAATATAAATCTTATACAAAAATTTCAGATAATAAAAGGAAAGAACACTTTCCAATACATTTTATGACATCACATAATCCTGACGCCAAAACCACACAAGGATGTTACAAGCAAAGAAATTTAGAGACCAGTGTTACTAACAACACAGACACAAATATGTCTAATAAATATTAATAAACTAAGAATATATCCAGACAATACATTCTTGGGAGTTTACCCCAAGAATGCTAGGCTGGATTAACATTTGAAAACCAATCAAAGTAATTCAGTATTAGAATGGAGGAGAAAACCCATATGATAGTCTCTATATTTGTAGAAAAAGTATTTAACACAACTTAGCATCCATTCATGACAAAAAACAGTCAAGAAACTAGGAATAAAAGTGAACTCCCCTGACCTGATAAAAGGGCACTTATGAAAAATCTACAGTTAACGTCAGTCTTAATGGTGAAATATTAAACACTTTCTGCCAAGATTAGGAACAAAAGAAAGGATATCTGCTTCCACTACTCTTATTCAACATTGTATTGGAGGTCTTAGTGCAGTAAGGCAAGAAAAAAATTAAAAGGCCTATAATTTGGAAAGAAAGACATAAATGTATTTCTATTCACAGACAACATGACTGTAGATTCCTTAGTGTTTTCTACATATCCAAACAACTACTAGAGCTAATAAGTGAATTTATCAAGTTCTTGAGATACAAGGGTCAAGATACAAAAATCAATTGCATTTATATATAGTAGCAAACAACTGGAAAATAAAATTTAGAAAAATAACATCAAAACCCATAAAGCACTTTGAAATAAATTTAACACAAGACTTACAATTCCTACAATGAAATTTATAAAACACTGCTAAAAGCAAAAAACGACCTAAAAAGGGGGGGGGGGCAGTGGGAGAAACCATATTCATAGGATGGAACTCAATATTTTAAGACAAAATATTAAGACCTAATTAAGAGGGCAATTCTTCTTAAAATGATCTATAGATTTAACAAAATCCCAAACAGAATCCCAGCGGGCCTGTGTAACAGAAACTGACAATCTAGTTCTAGTATATGGAAAGGTAAAGAACCTAAATAACCATAATAATATTGAAAAAGAACAAAGCTGTAAGACTCACAGTATCTGGCTTTAGAACACAGTTAATTAAGAGTGTGGTATTAGCATCTGGATAGACAGATCAATGGAAAAGAAGACAGAAAACAGAAACATTCATACTGAAGAAATGAATGCTAACACTTATCTTACACCATACAAAGAATTAGAGATCTAAAATTAAATTGAAACTACAATTTAAAATTATAATGCTTTTAAGAAGAAAACAGAAGAATATCTATGACCAAGGGATAGGCAATAACTGCTTAGGACACAGAAAACAATAACCATAAAAGACTGCTAAATTAGATTTCATCAGAATTAAAAACTTCTGCTCATCAAAACACGCCTTTAAGAAACAAAAGAGAAAAGCTTACACTAGGAGAAAATATCTGCAAAACATCTCTGACAAAGAATAATGAGAACAGGATTTCTTACTGTCAGAAGGGAATTACAAAATAAGGTAAAGGGTAAGATTAAAATGAAACCTGAAGTGTTAGACTGGAATTGCAGGCACCACCAAGAAGATGGTTTAAATATACATATACAGATGACAGACAGATGAATGGATAGACTGATTTTCTAGCTCTGACCACTGAGAAAGCCTGGGAACAACGACACTCCAGTAGCAATGAGCACACCTAACATCCAGATTTTGACTTCTGAATACCTTTCTCCTCTAAAAAGAACCAGGGCTCTTCGGCAAATTGGCTAATTCCAGGACTGGGGCAGGTAAAGTATAAAATAAAACTAAAATATCTTCTTGTACTAGAAAATAAGAAAATGCTCAAAGAATGATGGAGATAGAACAATGCAAGAGAGATGGTCTCCTACTGACAGAATAGGAGATACTCTGAGCATCAAATAACTAATGGATCAGAACTAACTGAATAAAATAAAGTCAAGAGTCCTTATGATAGAAATAAATGAATAAATAAATAAATGAAGGGAAAGGACAAGTTCTTTCTTACAATAGAATGCTAATTAAAATTTAGACAGAATGATGCAACTAGAAAATCATCAAAGGATGCCAATATTAGTGGGTGAAAGTTTAATGAAGAACAGGATATTTCATAATCTCAAGTACCTCCCCACACACTACTTACTAATTACAAAGGGAAAAACAATGAATTTATAGTGGCCAAATCTGGCAGATACCGCCTTAATTAAGTGATCAAATTAACATCACCAATATAGGAATGAACCATCAATATGCATCTCCTCATCAAGATGCACTGAGAAGAACACAACATCACTTCTGAGGTACTCCTATTCACAAACTCCTCCCTTCCATGGAAATACCAGAAAAACCTATTTTTTGGTAGAACTGAGGGACAGTCTACAGAATAACAGGCCTATGCTCTTAAAAAATGTCAAGGTCAAGAAACACACGTACACACACACACACATACACACACCCCTCCAAAGGCTGAGGAACTGTTTCAAATTAAAGGAGACTAAAGAGATACGGCAACTAAATATAATGTATGATCCTGGTTTGGATCCTGGATAAGGAAAAAAAAAATATCCATACACAACATTAAGGAGGCAACTGACAAAATCTGAATATGGACTATATATCAGATCATACTATTGTATTACTGTTAAATGTTCTGATTTCAATCATTGTATAGTGGCTATGGAAGAGAAATGCTTAAATAAAAGGTCAAGTAATCAATATCAATATTCGTGTGAGTTGGTATCTATCAGTTAACAAGGTCATCTTTCTTCTTCTGGAACCTGTGTGAAAAAGGAGCACATGCCAGCCATCTGCTGTTATCCAGCATTTGTCACAGGACTGATGATAATTATACCTGTGCTCACCCTGGATACAAAACAGCCATCCAACTGATTGCTTCTCCTCATGCTCCATTGCAAAATCAGACAGCTTAGGAGTTAGTTTCAGCTTTAGTCTCTACTTTTTCCCCTCAAAACAAAACAAAACAAAACAGTAAGAATGGATGAAATGATAAAACAGGATGTTTCCCTCTGAAAATCTTAAGAACAGGGAAGTAGGTGAGGGTGTAGATCAAGGGTTGGCAAACTAGGGCCTACGGGCCACATCCAACCCGCAGCCTGTTGCTGTACAGCGCATGAACTAAAATTAGTTTTTATATTTTAAAATGGTTGTATATAGAAAAGAGCCATATCAGGCCTGAGACTGTTATTCTTAGAAAGAGGGTAGTTATCTGGCCCAAGCTGGCCCGAACATATTATTACCCCGTCCTGCCAAAGTGAACTCTGACGCAAGTGGGGCCAGCCCTACCTCAAGATTTTTCTAAGAAGGAATTAGCCTCAAATCTGTTCAAATACGTATTCTAACAAACGTGAAAAGATTTTTTTTTTTCTGTGTGGTGGGAGAAGATATTAAAACATTATGAAGTATTTTAAACATTCAGAAAAGTATAGAGCATATAGCATTCATGTACTTGACTACCTACCTTCATCAAATTCTAAAATCTTGTCACACTTACTTCAGACTTTTTTCTTTTTTACAAAACAGAGTATTATAAATACAGTGGAAGCTCCCCTATATACATCTCCTGATCTTATTTCTACCCCACTGTCCTTTTTCACAGGTAAATAACATCCTGAATTTTTTGTTTATCATTCTTGGGCACTTTTTTACACTCTTACACTTCATATAGGTATCCATATACACACATAAGCTATGGCATTGCTTTACATGTTTTCAAACAACATAAATGGTATCATATTGTATGTATGATTCTTCACCATGCTATTTTTAACTCATTATGTTTTTAAGAGAACCATGCTTTAGCACATTCTTTCTAACTGCTAAACGCTATTCCACTTTGTCTATTTTCCTGTTGATGAACATTGAAGTTGCTTCCAGAATTTTACTATTATGGACAATGCTACAATGAATAAGCTAATCCTTGTGCATGCCAGAGTTTCTCTGAAGTATATACCTAGGAGTAAAATGCTGAGTAGAAGACCATGCCCATCCTCACTTTTACCTCATATTGCCAAACTGCTCTTTAAGGTGCTATACAACTTTCAACTCTCACTGGTACCAGTTCCTGTTGCTCCTCTACTTTGCCACAATTATTACTGTTATAACTCTTTGTTTTCACATCTGATGATTGTGAAAGTATGTAGCATTTTAATCTGCAACTTAAATGTTACTAATGAGTGAGCATCTTTTCATATATTTATGACCACTCTGATTTTTTATTCTGTGAATTCCTGGTTCGTATCCTCTATCCATTTCTCTATTGAATCATCTTCTTATCTTATTGATCTATAGATGTAGTCTAATGTTTGCCAGTTACATGCATTGCAAATCTTTCCCTTGTCTTTGACTTGTCTTTTAATTTGCTAATGATATCTCTTGTGATATAGAACTTTAAAATTTTAGTTCATTAAAATTTATCAATCTTTTATCAGTTTTTTGTCTTATTCAAAAAATCTTTCAGAAAGTCACAAAAATATTAATATGCTCCTATATTTCTTTATAAAGGTTTTATACTTTGCTTTTTCTATTTAAGTTTTAATCTAACTTAAAAAAATGTGTGTGCACTTGCATTTTGAGATAGGAATTAATTTTTTTCCCATATAATCAATTGTCCAAACACCATTTATCAACTAGTCCATTCTTTCTCCTGTGATTTATAAAACATCTCAAGTTTCCATGAGTACAAACACATTTCTGGGCTCTCTCTATTCTGTTGCACTAGTATGTCTGCCTAAGTCTACTCCAATATCTCATTTGTATTTATTGTAGCTTCTTACTAATTCTTGTTATCTATCTTGTAGATCAATCATTTTATCTTAGTCTTGTTAAAAGTGTCTTAGTATTTTTGGCCCTTTACTCTTTCATTCAATTTTAGGGTCATCATCTCAGGTTCCACAAAAAATTTTGCTGAGACTTTGGATGGAATTACACTGAATTTATAGATGAAACCTGAGAGTTAAATAGTTTAAAACAAATAAAATGCAAAGGTGTAGTAAAAAGCCTGGCAGGAAACAATAAGCGAGTGATTTTTCCTGTACAAATTGGAAAAAAAGTATGTCATTACATTTTTTCATAAGCAAAACATAAGTTTAAAAATATGGAAAAATTTATATGTTCTAACCTATCCTGCAGGGTCACAGCAGTCAGCCTGGTTTTCCATATAACAATAGGCTACACAAATAGAAACTCTTACTAAGTTTCTAGAGCAGGGGGGAAAAAACCAATAAAATAAAATAAAGAATGGGGAATGCCGACAACATTAAGCATCCTTATCTATTCTGAGCTGCTCTTGTGCACTACAGGTATCAGAGCTAAAAATCACTGGAAGCAGTCGCTCAGTTTCTATTTCAACTGTTTAAATGTTTTTCTGTCATGCTCCCAGCCCTCAGAACAGACTTCTCTTCTTGTGTCTAATCTGCATTTTGATTGGTTATTCAATAACATCTTATCGGAGATCAGTTTTGGTGCAGGTTGTTCCTAATGGGAAATCACCTTCTTTAGGCTTCTCCCTGTCTCCACAGATGGGAAGCAGGTGACTTTCTGCTGCCCCCTTCTGGTTTCTGACTGCGGTAAAGCTTAAGCAATATGGGTATATACAACCCTCAGAATGGGAGAAAATATTTGCAAATGAAGCAACTGACAAAGGATTAATCTCCAAAATTTACAAACAGCTCATGCAGCTCAATATCAAAAAAACAAACAACCCAATCCAAAAATGGGCAGAAGACCTAAATAGACATTTCTCCAAAGAAGATATACCAATTGCCAACAAACACATGAAAGGATGCTCAACATTACTAATCATTAGAGAAATGCAAATAAAAACTACAATGAGGTATCACCTCACACCAGTCAGAATGACCATCATCAAAAAATCTACAAACAATAAATGCTGGAGAGGGTGTGGAGAAAAGGGAATCCTCTTGCATTTGGTGGGAATGTAAACTGATACAGCCACTATAGAGAACAGTATGGAGGTTCCTTAAAAAACTAAAAATAGAACTACCATACGACCCAGCAATCCCACTACTGGGCATATACCCTGAGAAAACCATAATTCAAAAAGTCATGTTACCACAATGTTCACTGCAGCTCTATTTACAATAGCCAGGACATGGAGGCAACCTAAGTGTCCATCGACAGATGAATGGATAAAGATGTGGCACATATATACAATGGAATATTACTCAGCCATAAAAAGAAACGAAATTGAGTTATCTGTAGTGAGGTGGATGGACCTAGAGTCTGTCATACAGAGTGAAGTAAGTCAGAAAGAGAAAAACAAATACCATATGCTAACACATATATATGGAATCTTAAAAAAAAAAAAAAAAAAAAGGTTATGAAGAAACTAGAGGCAGGACGGGAATAAAGACGCAGACCTACTAGAGAATGGACTTGAGGACACAGGGAGGGGGAAGGGTAAGCTGGGACAAAGTGAGACAGTGGCATGGACATATATACACTACCAAATGTAAAATCGATAGCTAGTGGGAAGCAGCCGCATAGCACAGGGAGATCAGCTCGGTGCTTTGTGACCACCTAGAGGGGTGGGATAGGGAGGGTGGGAGGGAGGGAGATGCAAGAGGGAAGAGATATGGGGATACATGTATATGTATAGCTGATTCACTTCGTTATAAAGCAGAAACTAACGCACCATTGTAAAGCAATTATACTCCAATAAAGATGTTAAAAAAAAAATATGGGTATATACATTGAGCCTTTCCTTTTTAATGTCAGACAGCTTTCCAAAAAATGTGATGTCCTTTCCATCTGGGTGTTTAACTACTAGTGTTCATAAGCATCTATTTCTCCCTATCTCTGAGCCATGATAATCTTTGTACCTTGATGCCCTTGGGGTGGGAGTGGTGAAGATGTATGGGAACTATCAGTCTTAGAAACGTAAACTGGAGTCAAAATACATTTTCCCTAAGGAGAGAAGTATGGGGAAGAAATAGTCCCTGTTCTTCAAGATGTTACAATCTAGCAAAACCAACACTAAGGCCAAATTTACTGAATACTAACTTTCTCTGTCCTAAGATTGTTCTAAGGACCTTATTATAATATATTCATATCTTTAAGTCTCATATACCTATTCTAAATCACAGGCACTATTTCCTCCCCCCCCCACAGGCACTATTTTAATCCCCATTTTGTGGATGAGGAAACTGAGGGACAGAGGATATAAGTAACTAAATCATACAGTTAATAGATGGCTGTATTCAAATCTAGACAGATTGGCTCCAGAGGCCATGCTCTTAACTAATACATTATACTGTTTCTCAAGTAATGAAAAATAAGAAGCACATATTTTTGATTAGTCAAAAGACAAAACAAACTAATGAAGCACCCCTGACTAGATAAAAGAAAATTCTGTAGAAGGGGTCAGAGAAATCACAATCAAATCATGAAAATCAGAGCAAGTTTATGGATGTAGTAGAATTTGGGACAGGCCTTAAAAGACGGGTTGTATTCTATTATAGAAGGAGATGGGGAATGGAGGGAAGAACAGAGGCAAAGACAGTAAAGTACAGGGCACATTCAGAGAGCAACAGTCCATTTTGGCTGGAGTCTAAAAGCACTGTGTAAATGTCCCATACACGTTAACTGTTACCACCTGCTATTAAGTCAGCAAATGGAGGATTATAATAATCTGTACGTACAAGATCCACAAAGTTCTCGTTTTAATGAATAATTTCAGTGTCCTTCCTATCAAAACTCTGCCTGGGCTTTTATCAATAGGGACTAATGACCGATTTGAGTTCCCCTCCTGGTAGCATCCATCACTGAGCCATGAAACAGTCGGTGTGTAATAAATACAGTGTTCATGTACTGTAATGGCCTAGAGTTGGAACACCTGGTTTTAAGTCCCAGCCTTGCCCATCATTAGCTATGAAACTGGTGATAACATTTGTCTTAGTATCAGCACTGATATTAAAAAGAAGAACAGAACAGATTTCAAAATACAAACTCTTGCCTGGTTTAAAAAAACAACAACAAACAAACATAACAGGAAATCTGGCATGGAAATGACAGCAGCCAAGACCACTAAAGAGAATTCACATCAAATACTTCCAGCTCCTCAAATGTCCTCTTGCCTAGACCCATGACATCTGGAAATACTCAGGAATTTATTTGCCACTGGCCTCAAAAGTCATGATGCAATCAACTGAAACCTCTGTTCCCACAAATCTCTTCCTGAAGCTTTTGTTTATCTACTCATCTCTCCCTTAAATATTGCACCAGCTCCTGAAAAGATCTCTTAATTACCTTCAAATCAAACCTCCTCGATACAAAACCCTACCAAAGTCTCTTTAATAAATATAAGACAATATATTCAGTTATACTTTCTCTCTGCCCTATAGCTATAATTCCTTGTACCATGATTATGACTTCACAGTTATGAAAATAACCAGTAAAAAGATTTTTGGATCAAAGGACTCTGTACTGTGGAAAAAACAACTTGGGATATATCTTTTTATAGGAACTATAGGAGTTTTTAGGTTTAATCCGCAAAGAGTTCTGCAGCTATTAGAATAGATCAACTTTAGCCCTCTCCTTCTAAATCCCATGTACATGCAAGGCATCAAAAATATATGTTTTGTGGGCCTTTCAGATAAAGATCATAGGTAAATGTCAAATATATATGGTACAGAAATTAGTTCCCTGGAAAACAAGAGTGAACACCCTACTCTCATACCAAGAAATTTGCTAAAGGTACTTATAAGTAAGACAGTAAATGAAGAAGCCTGCCCCCCAAATCCAGAAGAGAATGAGTGATCCCCTATTCTTTCTGTTGTTTAATTTTACATCTGTTAGTTGTTCTTTTGATATTCATGGTTAAGGTGGCTGAACTTCAATTCTACTATTTAAATAAATAAGGCTCTGAGTGAGAAACTGAACAAAGACCAGAACCTCATGCTTTCAAAGTCTGAAGCTCCTGGTGATAAAGTCTAGCTTCTATATCAGTGAGACTGAGAAACAGATTTCAGATATGTAAGGTGCCTTGAGAGGCATCCAAGATCAGCTGCTCGTCTAGGAAGCTGACGTCCAGACAGTTCATTAACTGGTTCCAAGTTACAGATCAAAGGGGGAACTAAACCCGTCCTGAAAACACAGGTCACCTGACTCTTTCCTCCCATCCTGATTTCTTCAGAGTCTCTTCAGCTCTTTTTTTTTTCCATGACTATGTATTTTTAACTGATGAACCTCTGTATATGCTAGGTTTTTCTAGGTTTAATTAATTTCATGTCACTTTGTTAGGAGGTATTTAAATACTCACTGAGTATGCTGGTTTACTACCTAGACTGCCTCAGGAAAAAGAACTGGCACAAAGAGACACACTGGTCTAGCTGATGACCCTCTGAACTTCAAGTCCGGCCTTCATCCACAACTAGAGCTTGGACTTGCCACATGGAAACTGCTTAGTCTTCCTAGGTCTTAATTTCACAGATTCTGAAAGTTAGCAGGACTTCAGGGCTTCAGAGATCACCTAGTCTAAAAGTTCCCAACTTGTACCAGGACACCAGGTAGACCCTAATGTAAGTATGTTTTGGCAGCTGTTCTTTCTCCAAAGCTCTGTGGCCAGTTCCTCTCAAACAGTCCAAATGTGGTCAGTAGGCATAAGATGTGATGCAGCAAACTTAGAAATATGTATACATACAATGAAAAGGCAAGAGAAAAACACACCGCCTTGCTGTCTTCTAAATCTGCTTCCAATTCAATACTTCTATTAAAGTAGACCAGCCTCATTAACTGAGGTTCAATTTTCAGTTCATTTTTGACCTTCCTTGTTTTCTAGCTTTATATTCAACCTGTCACTAATCCTGTTGATTGATTTTTCCTTCTTATGTGCAAAATATTTCTTTCTTCATTTCCACTGTCAACTACCACAGGACAGGCCTTTTATCACCTTAAGTATAGATAATAAGTTTCCCTCGCACACTTACCTCTTTCAATCCAAAATTTACTCTATTAATCTTCCTGAAATAGTTTTATGATATACATTTCTCAAGAATCTACTGATGACTAACAATCTTAAGGATCTTTAAAAAAATTTTTTTTTGAATAACTAATATCTGCAGGCCTTGACGGACATAATCTTTTTGTAATGGATATTATTTCACATGTATGCAGTGCGTCAGGAGTTCCTAGAGGTGAAATTATTGGGTCAAAGGGTATGTGCGTTCATAATTTTGATAGATGTTGCCAAAGTTCTCTCTACAGAAGTTGTACCACTATATATATATCTACTAGCAATGCATGATGCTGCCAGCATTCTATTCCCTCTATAATCTGCCCACCTTATTTCCCACGACTCCCTGGTAGGCCCCTGTCAATCCCCATAAGGTCAGTTCTCACCTCACTCTATTAACCCCCCCTATACTGCTTGCTGCATCTTGAACACTCACTCCCATTTCTTCTACTCATCCAATCTTCAAGGCTGTCTCAAGTTCTGCCTCTTTTATGAATGTTTGCTGATAATGACATCAACCCCTCTTCCAGCCTGCCCAAAGCATGTTTTCTCAGAAACACACATTTTGTTACATATCGTCAATTTACCTATTTATTATATCCAAGATTTCTGTTGATGTTGAATTGTTTCACATATCTAGTTATCCCCAGCCAATTTATAACCTTTTTGATTGTAGTGATTCAGATCCTTCCCTTGAACACACCACAGTTCTGGCAAATTAAAAAATACTTCTCTTAAACCTTCTATTGGCTTTGGAAATTCCCTTTTAAACAGAGCTGAGAATCATTTGTCTTACAGACTTGAAATCTGAAATTCTGTCAGGAGAGTTTAAATTTGTCTTCAATGGAAAAAGAATGATTACTGACTTTCACATAATCAACATCCCTTCATATCCTGTAAGATCCTTCTTACCATCTTATTTCTAAATATATACTAGATACTCAATACATATTTCTGGAATTGATCTTGCTCCTAATTTCTCTATTATTAATAATATATGTATGTGTGTACATACACACAAAGTGATTCTAAAATTGATATGGAATGCAAAGGACCTAGACTAGGTAAAACGACTTTGGAAAAGAACAACAAAGTTGGAAGACTCACACTACCTAATTTTAAGATTTATTATAAAACTAAAGCCATAAAGATAGTGTAGTACTGGCATCAAGAGAGGCAACAGAGATCAATGGAACAAAACAGTTCAGAAAGAGACTCACTTGTCTATAAACAACTGGTTTTCAACAAAGATTCAAAGGTAATTCAGTGCAGATAGAAAAGTCTTTTCAACAAATGGTGCTGACACGACTAGGTATTCTTAACGCCAGAAATTTAACTTGGACCCTCACCTCATACCATATTAAAAAAAAAATAACTTAAAATGGATCATAGACCTAACTGTGAAACCTAAAACTATAAAACTTCTGAAACAAAACATAGGAGAAAAATCTTTGTGGTGTTGGGTTAAGCAAGGATTTCTCAGTTGACACCAAAGGCATGATTCATAAAAGAAAAAATTAACAAACTGGACTTCCATCAAAAATAAAAACTGCTCTTTGAAAAACACTGTTAAGTGAACAAAAAGATAAAGAAGATTACGAGAGATAAAGTTCTCAAAACTCAATAATAAGAAAACAAGCAACTCAATAAAAGAAAAACGGGCAGAAGATTTAAACAGATACTTCCCCAAGGAGTTATATGGCTGGCAAATAAGCACGTGAAAAGATGCTCAACATCATTAATTATCAGGCAAATACAAATTAAAACCACAGTGAGAGTGCAATACCATTAAACACATGTTAGCATGGCCAACTCTGTTGGCAAAACTATGGAGCACTGGAACCGCTGGTGGGTCTGTACAATGGTATAACCCCTCTGGAATGTATACCTACTACATGCTCCAGCCATTCCACTGCTAGATATTTACCCCAAAGAAATGAAAGCTTACGTCTCTACAAAGACTTGTAAATGGATGTCTGTAGCAGCAGGGACTGCTTTGGCCTCCAAGGATAAGGGCCTTCAGGGACCCATTCATTATGCCAGAGGAATACGAGAGTATCTAAGGTGTGAGATCACTCTGGGCAAGTTGGGTGGAATGTTAGAACCATAGCCAAGAAAACACCCTTGAAGGTTACCCCTACACTCCTCCTATGACCAGGCTCCAGGCTGAAATAACAAGACCAGCGGGAGAGAAGTGCAAAGTCAGGAGGAGTGGAGGCCCCGTGGGCCTCTGGCAAGGCGTGGTGATGTTCGTGACCATCTGCTATCCTCTCATGCAGAGCCATTAACAGTACCTCTCTCCCAGGCCTGTGGTAAGGGTTAGCAAATAAGAACTAAATAAAGCGCTTGGCAATATTAAAGTATGAAAGTGTTTTTCTAAAAAATGCTCTAAGACTCATTTACCGCCCCCCTTGGGCTCTTTGCTCTTTCCTTAATAATGTTCAAACATAATGAGACTTGGCAGTATGCTAACAGAAAAATTTTAAATTACATTTTAGTGCTGTAAAACACAATCTCTATGCCCTCAAAGAAAAATGATCACTGCTTAAACTCATGAAGTGTTCCCTCCTAGTAAACTCCCACTTTCCCCTCTTCCTACAGGCAGAAATGGATTCTTATAACATAGGCCTGGGGTGATGCGCTCACCTTCTAAGGAACCATGTGGATATTTTTGCTTATTGAAAAATGAAGCTATTTTGGTCCTTCCTTTTTAACCACTGCGCCACCAGGGAAGCCATTGGTCCTTCCTTTTTAAGGCTGGCTGCCAACCCGGGACCTGGAGACGTGCAGGCTGCCATCTGCCTCGCCCCAGCTGTTCCTGACCCGCCATCCGTCTCCAACCAGGGACACTTGGTATCTGCCAGGTCAGTTAAGCCACGGATGAAAGATGCCTGAGGCCAAGGTACAGTGTGGATGACTCTGTTGGCAACAAACAGCCTGTCACACAACCTTAACTTCCTCTCATTAGTGGGTGGCACGCCACTCTCCATGGCAACACAGAGAGCTGTATTCTGAGAAAAACAGACCTTCTCATGGAGCTCTGCCACAATCTTTTCTTATCGTATGACAAGTAATTCAGCATTCCCCACATTTTTGCTAACAACCAAAAGGCTACCTTTTAAAAAAATGTATATTCTTAAAATAGAGAGAATATGTTATATAGACATTAGAAATTTCTATCACTTATCCTCAGGAATGACCATTTAGGTTGCAGATTAAATTATCAGTTCAAACTATTGACGCTCTAATAGTAAAAGGAGCAAGTTTAATTTCATGCATCTCTTAACTGCCACGGTCCCAAAATGATATGAAAGTCTAAATAAGCCTTTAAAAATGCAATTTGCAAACATCCTCAGTGAAGAAGGAATTTTTATGGCTTGGGTTTGCATTCTATTAATGCAGTAATCCAATACTAATACAGCCACTGTTAAAGCTTGTTATAAACCATGAAAATAACAGCTTTTACTGATGCCACAATTTCACTGATGACATGCAGTTTTATCTCCTGAAAGGGAGACACAGAGCCTGCCTCAGGGCTCACGTGTCTGCATGTGGGCAGCACACATCAACCTGGAGAGTCCTGAGCTCAGAACTACTGACTAGGTGGTCCAGAAAAGACACGCTCTCCAAAAAAATAATAAATGAAAATTCTAGATAAACTCACTATACAATAACATTGACCTCAAGCAGACAGATCACAAAAAGAGATCTACTGTGGAGAAAAAGCTAAGATCATGGTTCTTAGGAAACAAACAACAACCCACAGACTATAAGAAATATAAGGGATTTCCTCTTATCCCTTAATTTTAATTTCCTCCTGCTTTACCACACTCTAGACTGTACTTTCCATGGAATTCCTTCTGCCTCAGTTTTCTTAAAAGTAAATTGTAGCCCCATCTGAAATCCTTATCGATATTACCTTGCACTGGGAAAGCACTGTCTTGGTCTTTCTAGCACTGCTCCACTGTTCACATTCATCCTCACGCCTTCCCTTCTCAGCGCAGGACAGGCAGTGGCTTACACACACACACTCTATGTTGGGTCTGCTCAGTTAATCTCCATGCCTTAGTCTCTGCGTCAGTAAAATCAAGATGCAAACTGGATTCTTAGCAACACTATAAATTGATAGTAAGGCAAAGGTAAGAAATCTTTTTTCTTCAAAAGCCAATGAGAGGGCATGTGGGTAAGAAGCAGAAATCAATCCTTTGGCAAGGAAAAAAAAAATTGGTCGCTCAATTCCTTTTAAAACTAAAGTGGGACGTATAAAAACTCTTTTTAACAAATGTTAAGCATGAATCAGCAGTCAACTTCTCACGCTCACCAATCACTGAGCAGCCTCTTCCTCTTAGCTGCCGTTAGCTGTGCTGTGCTCTTACCTTTATCTTCTGTGCCACCAAACCTCTGCTGCTACTGCAGGGGGAACACCGTGGCTTCTCCCCTCGCCAACCGGGGGCTGGAGTGGGGAGGGGCGTGATGATACCAAACTCGAGCAGCGGTGTTCCTACCCAACAGCCTCCCAGCACTAGTCTCCTGATGGACGGCATCTCAGGGCCTGTCCAAATCTCACTTTTCGCCAAACCTCTTCCTGCTCCAGTGGGGCGACGAGACACTGGCTGTATCTAAGTTCTCATTTGGATAACAGAACACATATCAACCATATGCCTGTCTTACTCTATGAGGTCTAACCTAAAATAAAAGAAAGCCTTCTTTGTACGAAGAAAAACAAAGAACTAGAAAACTTCAAAAGGCCTGGGGTAAGAAGCAGGGATAAGACTAAGCAAAAGGCCTTCGCGGTGAGGTTTATAACATTTTTTTGCGGCATGAACTCGCGGGCCGTCTGATGGCACCTTCTCGAATAATGTTTTAAATGCACAGGATAACAAAGGAGACCAATTATAGTGAAATAGAATTATCAAAACATTAAAAAATCCTTGAGATATGGTCACATGTGCTTCTCCATTAATGTACGAGACAACACTAGCCAGCAGTAGTTTAATTATAAATGCAATTTCTAAGCAGTGATGAGCATAATTTGTCAAGATAGCTGCAACAAATGTAATGAGATATAAAAAAAAAAATCAATGATTTTTATTGGTGAGAAAGACACAGACGCTGTTAACAGTACTGTGATCTGTTGCCTATATTCACGATTGAAGGCAATGCTAAATACTGAGAGGTGAGTGAAAATAAAAATGTAATTTTATTCTCATCGAAGTTCACAGAACCCCCTGAATTCTCTCCACCACCCCGATACATAAAGCAGCTGGAGGCACAGCTTTCCTGGCTGAAGCAGAAGCAGAGGGCTGGCGGCAGGACCGTCTGGCCTCTCCCTCACATCCTATTCCTCCCCAAGCCACGCACCGGAGGCCCCCTGAGGAACCAGCTCGAGGGCTTCTTGGAAGACAGTTTGCAAACCACTCATAAAGTGATCTATTGTTCAGCCTGCTGAGAGTATCCCTGCAATAGCGTGCCTGTGCCTATTTTCCTAACCTCCCAGCCATATCTACACACAGTTTATGAAGTCCCTGGCTCACGTCCTTCTTATCTTGCTTTATTTATTTTTTATTTGTTTTTTTTTATTCTCTTATTTTAATCATGTTTTATTTTGTTACAGCCCAACAGTTCTTAGCAGCCTTTGCTCTCTTATTTCTTAGCTTTCATATTTTGTTCATTTTACTTCAATTTAGCCTTTTTACTGTTGTAATCACTTTTACTCTTGGTTTGCTGTCGAGTATGATCAGGTTTTTAAAGAAAATTTCTTTATTGTCAACCTATATCGTTCCTGGTATTAACTGACTTAATCATCTTTAGTTCACATTATTCTTTTGTTTAAAGCATCATTTCCCTTTCCTTGGTGTTTCCATTTTTTATTTGTAAGTGGCAGGGCAGAAGTTGATCAAAAGCTTGTGGGCCCCCAGAGAGGAGCCCAGAGCCCAAAGTGGGGTGGTTGAGTATTTGTTCTCCCTCCTGCTATCTAAATAGCAGCCTCTCTTAACTCTCCTTAAAACATCCCTGGGACTCTTTAATGTTGATGCCCCCAAACTTTTAAACCTGTGTACTTCAGGAGATTCACAGGCTGAGAGTCTTTCCTGGAATGAGAGGCTGATAACACACTGGCATGTGCCGGAAGCACCCTGAACTGCTTACTTGTTCACCTGACTCAACGGCAGATGCTCAGCTAGCTCTCCACTGATCACTCCAGGTTTCCAAACTTCTTCGGCTCTAATAGCCTTTACATAATCACTGGGGAGCTCTGATCACTAGAAGATGAGAGGATGTGGCGATTACATTCTGCTTGCAGAGCCTGGTCTCTACAGACTGAGGCAGGGAAAGATTTGCGCCACTGACAGAGGTGGCAGCCAAAGTCCTGTTGTGGGCCTTCCCCTCAAAGACAGTACTGCCTGGGGAATGAGAAATTCTCCAGGCAGGCCAGCAAGAAGCTATTAGTTGCAGGATTAATGAATTGTTCCTATATTTCCGTATCTTACACCTGTGATTGTAAGTTTACTCCGAGATGTCTAACGTCATCCCATGTGGAAATGTTAGGCATTGCAACCATGAACGCTGAAGACCTAACTGGTGGAAATCCCAGAGGCCCTTGGTGTCCTCAGGATTAACATTCTTGATTTCAATTAAAGCAGGGAAACCCCAAGAGTTCATAACTTAACCTGTAATTCTGCTGAGGCATTACTATGTTTTGTATATCCTCTAAGGCTGGAAAGCAGGAGTTGATACTTAGCTGATGAACTAATACTGGCCAGCCTCCATCATCTACACCTGATGCAGCTTTATGGTGCTGTATTTGGTCTCACACACCTACAACAGTAATCTCATGAAGTCATAAAAACGTTTCGTTCCTAAAAAAAAAAAAAAAATCTCAGAAAAAGAGAGCTAATTTTCTTGGCAATGGAAGGGAGGAGAAAGAACGGAAATAAAGAGTGATAAGTCATGGTTAGAACACTAGTTTTGATTAAGCAAAGGATGGGGAATGTCAAATTAAACAACGCCTCAGATTGAAGATGGACAAGAGTCTTCTATATGACCTATATGAAAACAGGGAGATTTTATGAAACTTTCAATAAGACTCCAGGCCTCACAAAACTGGACATGATATGAAGAATTAATCACAGAATGTCTTTCGGTAGGACTTAAATTTCTCAGTTAAACTTCAATGCATGAAGACAGGGAGAGTGTCTAACTTTTTCATCACTATATGCCCAGCACCTTGGACAAATTCTGGGCACACAATAGGTGCTCAGTAAATACATACTGAATATTGAATTGCTGAAATCAATTATATGCTACAGAGGTACAAGTAAATTTGGGACATATTTCTTCTAAGACTATAGCACTGTGTCCTACAGGATGGAATTCTAAAAAATAGTTCCTATTTATAAATTGGAACTATTTTCTGCATTTTCCCATGAACAAAGCAAACAAAGGTGCCAGCCCAAATACACCTTTCACCACTGGCAAAAACAACTACCAAAGGAGCCTTACGGTGCCAAAGAACCACTAAAGGAAGGCAGGGCTTGCTCCCATCAAGGAATCCATTTATGTTTATCTTAATGAAGGGTAGGAGGGCACTTGCAATTATGATTTCAGCACCTAGAATTTAAACTTAGGACACTGTTAAAGACAATCTTAGATTTAAAATAATTTTTTTTTTAAGGTTTGGAATCTTATCTACTTGAGATTTGTATTTAAACAGAAAACACCAAAATGATGGTAGACTCTACCCAATTCAGGAAGAAAAAAAAAGAAGCCTTATTACTAGTTAGCAATATCACGTACAAGAAAATTGGATATGTTTTCCCTAATATAAAGAAAGCTTTAAAAAAAAACTATACCCAGATGGAAATAACTGAAAACTCTCTTGATCAAAACAAAGTTAAGGGACTTCCCTAGTGGCACGGTGTATAAGACTCCACGCTCCCAGTGCAGGGGGCCCAGGTTCGATCCCTGGTCAGGGAACTAGATCCCACATGCATGCCGCAACTAAGAGTTCGCATGCCACAAGTAAGGAGCTCATGTGCACAACTAAGAAGCTGGTGAGTCACAACTAAAGATCCTGCCTGCAGCAACTAAGGAGCTGGCGAGCCGCAACTAAGGAGCCCACGAGCCGCAACTAAGGAGCTCACCTGCCGCGACTAAATAAATAAATAAATAAATATTTTTTAAAAAACAAAAAAAAAACCAAAGATTGAATGGGAAATTCTAATACAATGTTTACTGGAAACATTTTAAATTTCAGTCTGAGTCTTTTTTTGCAGCCTAGGAATTGGAACAAATCATAAATCTGGTTTTTAAAATCACAATAACGAATCACAGTAAAAAGTTAGTTGTAAGGTATCATTTTGACAGGTATTTGATAGATGAAAAATCAACTATAAGAATAAATCATAATCTATTTGATCAATCCTTTATTTAATGAACTTTAGGTTATTCCAGTTCTTACTGCTATAGACGGTGCTGTACTGAACATACTTCTTTGTACACAGGGGTGAGTGTAGCTGTAGTTCAGTGGGATTGTTCCCAGTTGTGAGAAAGAATGAAGTAAATGTAGTAATGTAGAAAAAGTTTTAAAATACAGTGTTAATTGAAAATTGGAGCTGAACAGTACTTAAAGAGTGTGTTTCCTGGAAATCAAAAGAAAGCTGGAGTAGCAATTCTCATATCAGAGAAAATAGACTTTAAAATAAAGACTATTACAAGAGACAAAGAAGGACACTACATAATGATCAAGGGATCGATCCAAGAGGAAGGTATAACAATTGTAAATATTTATGCACCCAACATAGGAGCACCTCAATACATAAGGCAAATACTAACAGCCATAAAAGGGGAAATCGACAGCAACACAGTCATAGTAGGGGACTTTAACACCCCACTTTCACCAATGGACAGATCATCCAAAATGAAAATAAATAAGGAAACACAAGCTTTAAATGATACATTAAACAAGATGGACTTAATTGATATTTATAGGACATTCCACCCAAAAACAACAGAATACACATTTTTCTCAAGTGCTCATGGAACATTCTCCAGGATACATCATATCTTGGGTCACAAATCAAGCCTTGATAAATTTAAGAAAATTGAAATCGTATCAAGTATCTTTTCCGACCACAACGCTATGAGACTAGATATCAATTACAGGAAAAAAATCTGTAAAAAATACAAACACGTGGAGGCTACACAATACACTACTTAATAACGAAGTGATCACTGAAGAAATCAAAGGGGAAATCAAAAAATACCTAGAAACAAATGACAGTGGAGACACGACGACCCAAAACCTATGGGACGCAGCAAAAGCAGTGCTAAGAGGGAAGTTTATAGCAATACAAGCCTACCTCAAGAAACAGGAAACATCTCGAATAAACAACCTAACCTTGCACCTAAAGCAATTAGAGAAAGAAGAGCAAAAAAACCCCAAATCTAGCAGAAGGAAAGAAATCATAAAGATCAGATCAGAAATAAATGAAAAAGAAATGAAGGAAACAATAGCAAAAATCAATGAAACTAAAAGCTGGTTCTTTGAGAAGATAAACAAAATTGATAAACCATTAGCCAGACTCATCAAGAGAAAAAGGGAGAAGACTCAAATCAATAGAATTAGAAATGAAAAAGGAGAAGTAACCACTGACACTGCAGAAATACAAACGATCATGAGAGATTACTACAAGCAACTCTATGCCAATAAAACGGACAACCTGGAAGAAATGGACAGATTCTTGGAAATGCACAACCTGCCGAGACTGAACCAGGAAGAAACAGAAAATATGAACAGACCAATCTCAAGCACTGAAATTGAAACTGTGATTAAAAATCTTCCAACAAACAAAAGCCCAGGACCAGATGGCTTCACAGGCGAATTCTATCAAACATTTAGAGAAGAGCTAACACCTATCCTTCTCAAACTCTTCCAAAATATTGCAGAGGGAGGAACACTCCCCAACTCATTCTACGAGGCCACCATCACCCTGATACCAAAACCAGACAAAGATGTCACAAAGAAAGAAAACTACAGGCCAGTATCACTGATGAACATTGATGCAAAAATCCTCAACAAAATACTAGCAAACAGAATCCAACAGCACATTAAAAGGATTATACACCATGATCAAGTGGGGTTTATGCCAGGAATGCAAGGATTCTTCAATATACGCAAATCAATCAACGTGATACACCATATATTAACAAATTGAAGGAGAAAAACCATATGATCATCTCAATAGATGCAGAGAAAGCTTTCGACAAAATTCAACACCCATTTATGATAAAAGCCCTGCAGAAAGTAGGCATAGAGGGAACTTTCCTCAACATAATAAAGGCCATATATGACAAACCCACAGCCAACATTGTCCTCAATGGTGAAAAACTGAAACCACTTCCACTAAGATCAGGAACAAGACAAGGTTGCCCACTCTCACCACTATTATTCAACATAGTTTTGGAAGTGTTAGCCACAGCAATCAGAGAAGACAAAGAAATAAAAGGAATCCAAATCGGAAAAGAAGAAGTAAAGCTGTCACTGTTTGCAGATGACATGATACTATACATAGAGAATCCTAAAACTGCCACCAGAAAACTACTAGAGCTAATCAATGAATTTGGTAAAGTAGCAGGATACAAAGTTAATGCACAGAAATCTCTTGCATTCCTATATACTAATGATGAAAAATCTGAAAGTGAAATTAAGAAAACACTCCCGTTTACCATTGCAACAAAAAGAATAAAATATCTAGGAATAAACCTACCTAAGGAGACAAAAGACCTGTATGCAGAAAATTATAGGACACTGATGAAAGAAATTAAAGATGATACAAATAGATGGAGAGATATACCATGTTCCTGGATTGGAAGAATCAACATTGTGAAAATGACTCTACTACCCAAAGCAATCTACAGATTCAATGCAATCCCTATCAAACTACCACAGGCATTTTTCACAGAACTAGAACAAAAAATTTCACAATTTGTATGGAGACACAAAAGACCCCGAATAGCCAAAGCAATCTTGAGAACGAAAAATGGAGCTGGAGGAATCAGGCTCCCTGACTTCAGACTATATTACAAAGCTACAGTAATCAAGACAGTTTGGTACTGGCACAAAAACAGAAATATAGATCAATGGAACAGGATAGAAAGCCCAGAGATAAACCCACGCACATATGGTCACCTTGTCTTTGATAAAGGAGGCAAGCATATACAGTGGAGAAAAGACAGCCTCTTCAATAAGTGGTGCTGGGAAAATTGGACAGCTACATGTAAAAGTATGAAACTAGAACACTCCCTGACACCATACACAAAAATAAACTCAAAATGGATTAAAGACCTAAGTGTAAGGCCAGACACTATCAAACTCTTAGAGGAAAACATAGGCAGAACACTCTATGACATACATCACAGCAAGATCCTTTTTGACCCAGCTCCTAGAGAAATGGAAATAAAAACACAAATAAACAAATGGGACCTAATGAAACTTAAAAGCTTTTGCACAGCAAAGGAAACCATAAACAAGACCAAAAGACAACCCTCAGAATGGGAGAAAATATTTGCAAATGAAGCAACTGACAAAGGATTAATCTCCAAGATTTACAAGCAGCTCATGCAGCTCAATAACAAAAAAACGAACAACCCAATCCAAAAATGGGCAGAAGACCTAAATAGACATTTCTCCAAAGAAGATATACAGATGGCCAACAGACACATGAAAGAATGCTCAACATCATTAATCATTAGAGAAATGCAAATCAAAACTACAATGAGGTATCATCTCACACCAGTCAGAATGGCCATCATCAAAAAATCTACAAACAATAAATGCTGGAGAGGGTGTGGAGAAAAGGGAACCCTCTTGCACTGTTGGTGGGAATGTAAATTGATACAGCCACTATGGAGAACAGTATGGAGGTTCCTTAAAAAACTAAAAATAGAACTACCATACGACCCAGCAATCCCACTACTGGGCATATACCCTGAGAAAGCCATAATTCAAAAAGAGTCATGTACCAAAATGTTCATTGCAGCTCTATTTACAATAGCCAGGACATGGAAGCAACCTAAGTGTCCATCATCGGATGAATGGATAAAGAAGATGTGGCACATATATACAATGGAATATTCCTCAGCCATAAAAAGAAATGAAATGGAGGTATTTGTAATGAGGTGGATGGAGTTAGAGTCTGTCATACAGAGTGAAGTAAGTCAGAAAGAGAAAAACAAATACAGTATGCTAACACATATATATGGAATCTAAGGGAAAAAAAAAAAAAAAAAAAAAGGTCATGAAGAACCTAGTGGCAAGATGGGAATAAAGACACAGACCTACTAAAGAATGGACTTGAGGATATGGGGAGGGGGAGGGGTGAGATGTGACAGGGTGAGAGAGTGTCATGGACATATATACACTACCAAATGTAAAATAGATAGCTAGTGGGAAGCAGCCGCATAGCACAGGGAGATCAGCTCGGTGCTTTGTGACCGCCTGGCGGGGTGGGATGGGGAGGGTGGGAGGGAGGGAGATGCGGGAGGGAGGAGATATGGGAACGTGTGTATATGTGTAGCTGATTCACTTTGTTATAAAGCAGAAAGTAACACACCATTGTGAAGCAATTATACTTCAATAAAGATGTTTAAAAAAAAAGAGTGTGTTTCCACCTAAATAAAAAAGGGAGGAAAAAGATAAACAGACATATATTTTTTTCTCCTATCAGACTAACAAAAATCCAGAAGTGTGAAAATACCTCTGTTGGCCAAGCTGTAGAAACAGGTCCCTTTCATACACTGCTGGTGGGAATGTAAATTGGTAAGACCCCAGTGGAAAGCGATTTGGCAACAGCTATTGAAATTAAATATGTGTGTGTATATATATATATATTCATGTGTATTATTACATTTACATATGTATTAAATATACATACTTATGAGAACTATGTGCAAAATTACCTATGTAAAAGGTTATTAATTATTGCATTGTGCATCATACAAAAAGAGAGCACAAACAACCTAAAGGCCCTACAATAGGGAACTGGTTTAAATAATATATTCATAGTATGGAATATGATACAGTTATAAAAAATGTTTAATCTCTCTACACACTGATATGGAAAGATCTCCAAAGCACAAACTTAAAAAGCAAGGAGCTGAACATTATATAGAGTACTTACCACCTTTTGTGTTAAAAAAGGATGTGAAACAAGAGAATATATAGTCAAATGAAATGGAAAACTTACTTGTACAGGTAATACTCTGCATGGTCTATCTCTTCTCGAGATGAAATGTTGTCCACAAACTAAAAGACGAAAGAAGAAGCCTTTGGTTGAATATAAATTATGCCATATATTGAGCCTAAGTCACACACTGACCTTAAAAATAAAACACCCATTTTATTAGAACAGTGTTCATGTAGTGTGGTTCCATCCTCAAAACCACTCTATGTTAATGCCAACAAAGAATCTACAATGGCCTCTCTTTTTCTATATGTAGAACAACCTTGGTTAGAAAAACTGTTTAAAAACTAAATGTTAACCTTGCTCAGAACAAGAGAGAGCTCCTCTTAGTGTATTTATAATTAGTCACTGGTATTTCCCATTATCTTTAAACCCTGATATTTTCTCTATGTTCCAAACTCCAAATGCATGGGAACACATAGTTGAAAGGATGAAGACTCTAATCGCTGAAAAAACATGGCCCAAGAGAGGAAAAATCTAAATTTAGAGAACTCAGTCTTATAACCAGTATATGTAATTCCTATCTGATTTGGTTCTGCTACAGACCAGTCAACCTGTGATTCTTCTACCAGCAAAGTCTCCCCTCGAACCACAAACTCCTTCAGTGTGCTCAACTCTAAACCAGAGGAACAAACAGAAAAGACTCTTCTAAGGAGGAATTCTACTCTAAAGTAAAGACTCAGAGGCAAAAAGGATGAAGTAAGAGATAATGGATGTAGTGAATATAATTAAAACCTCGGGAAGAGGGAGAGAAAAGTAAAGAGGGGGAGACTTACTGGATCTCCCCCTTTTGAGGACTCAATGGACTTGGTTTAGAAATCTCATTAAGGGGCAGATAAAATATGGTTCAAACACAGGACCTGAACTTGAGAACTAGCTCTCCTGACTGCATGCTGTGTGGCATAAACAGACGGCACGGCCCCTCTGGAACTTAGCTGCTCCCTCTGCATAAACAGAATAAAGGCACCTGCACTGAAGAGGACGAGGCTCCAAAGAGAAAGTGTACGCGAAAGCTCTTTAAACTCTGAAGTGCTGCCTAAACAAACACCAGGCATTATGGCATACAGAGATTTTATACATCATGTAAGGGACGAACCAGTGGTCTTTCAGTTCCCCTCCAATATGAAAATGATAAGTCTATAAAATTTAGGTTATAACCTAGCTAAACGGTTCCCCTACTAAAAGGAAAATATCAAGGAGCAGAAAGAAAGGACTCAGACTAAAAAGGATGATGGTTTCTCTACTTTTCTTCTCCTAGATTTAAGTCTCTTGAATTTTATGGTGCCATTAATTTCTACAAAGAGCTTTCACATCTAAGATCTCAATTTAGCGTCACATCAGTCCTATGAGGAAAATACTATTGTCCCCATACTGAATATGAGGAAATTGAGAGGGGCCCACTTGCCCAATGTCATAAAGCAAATTCATTAAGACAAGATAAGATCTATTTAAGGGAGGCAACAGAAAAGAACTTCAATGTCCCAGAGATCTGGGTCTGAAGCCCAATTTTTCCACCTATGAACTGTGTGAACTTGGGAAAGTCATCAAGCATTCTGAGTCTTACATGCAAAATGGAGATAACAATACTTACCTCATATGGCCACTATGAGAATAGCAAGATAATGTATGTTAAGAAACTAGTACAACAAGGTGATCAGTAATGGTTACTCTCAAGTCCTATTCCTGACTCCTAGCCTAATATTCTCCCATCCATTGCTCTGTAGCAGTTTAACATTAACATTAATATCCATTCTTTTACAGACTTTCTCAACTACCAAAATTACTTCCAATATTAACAAGTAAATACTATCACTTTGAAGGGTATATCAACTTAAAAAAAAAAATCATGATACCAAATCCTGGAAAAATTAAAATAAACCAGATACACAACAGTAATCACTGACACTGGAGTCTGGTAAATTTATTACCTTTTATTTCAGTCAAAGAAATTTGCTACTTCATCATAAAATATCTATTAGCAACTACAAAAACATACCATACTCTGGAAAAATATATCCTATGAAAGATAGTCTTTATTTACAGAGCCTCATGTATATAAAGTGGCTTTCTTGCCTTCTTTCTCTTTCTTTATATTTAAGTTTTCTTACCCGTGATATTGTTAAAGAACTAACGGGCAGCTTTCTCTCATATGTTTTATCCATTAAAGATGCCAGATCAGCTGTGAAGACAAAGAAGAAAAAAGAACCTTGTCAAATATACATATTTCTTAAGAAAAATGTAACAGATACAACTCCTGCCAGCTGGCTGTCAACATTATGAAGTCAGTATTAAAACAGATGCTCTTTCTTGCTCTTTTTTGAAATTATTTTTGTATAAATTAAAGAGGATAGAGAAATATTAGTATAATTTTTTTAAAGTATTTACTTGATGCAGAAAGGATTATTTTAAAAGTCCTAGCATAGATTTAGCTTTAAAAAATGGATCAGTAAAATATCTCTGGAAGGAGACACAAGAAAGTGTTATTATTGACAGACTCCAGGGAAAGGAGGGCCAAGATGGTAGGGCGGCAAGAAAAGGAAACTCTTCATTGCTTACACATTTATTCCTTTTGCATTTTGAACCAGGTAAATATATTAGTTGTTCAAAAATGTTTTAAGTTGGAACTTATTAAATTACTTTTATACATTCCCTGAACGAATCACAGGGACCAGGCATTCTGGTTATAATGAATGATTTTCAGCCTGAACTATTCCTATTCTGATTCCTTTTACCAGAACATCCGTACAAATACCTGGTATTCCTGAGATTACACTGTTATCTCAGAGTCTAAAAAGCTCTGGAATAACAGGCAACATACTCCTCAAAATAATTATTTCATACCTTCTCATTGCTTCTAGAACTTACAATGTGTGTCTTTCCCCGTCTCTGCTCACTCTCACTCTCAGCTCATGATTTTGTGTCTTATTTCCCTAAGTATAAAATAGAAGCAATCATGGGAACTTTATCCTCCTACCATCAGGTCTACCAGGCTACCAGCATCTGTATCCATATACCCTTCCTCCTATTTTTTTTTTAAACAAAGGATGAACTTTATTAAACAAACAAAAAACAAAAATGACAAAAATTTCCTCTGACCTCCTATCTCCCTCCAGCTACTTCTCCTTTGCTCTGCTCCCGTCGGCAGCAAGACTCCAAAACAGAGTCAGCCCCAATACAACTGCCACCACTTCCTTAGTTCCATCCTCCCGTGAACTGACTCAAATCACATTTTGGTTTCCATCACTCTACTGACACCAAAGGCCACCTCTACTTTGTTAAATCCAGTGGTTAATTCTTCATCCTCATCGTACCTCTCCTCTCACTAACAATTAATAGAGTTGAGCATTCTGTTCTTCATGAAATGCTCTTTTCTCTCTTTTTGGGTTCCTTTGCAAGGTCTCCTCTTCTTGACTTCTTGATGTTGACATGCCCTAAGTCTGAAGAGCAGACTCTTCACCATCTGCTCGGTCTCTGGGTATCTCCTTCTCTCCCTCCCAGAGCTTTAATCATCATCTACAGACTACTGACTCCACACATATATGCCTACCCTGACTTCTTCTTGTGACTCCAAACTTGTATTTCCAACTACAAGGGTGACATCTCTATGTGGGTGTCTAATAGGTCTCTTAACATTACATGTCCTCTTAATTCTCTAACCTTCCACTCCAAACCTGCTTTTCTCCAAACCTTTCCCAAACCAGTAAATGGCCCCTAAGTTAACTGGCTTACTCAGGCCAAAAACTAAGGCATCATCCCTGATCCCATTCTTTCTCACTCTCTGTAACCATATGTCAGCAAATCATATACGCTCTAGATCTGAAATATAAATATGTATATATAAATAAATCAGATCCTGTCATTTTCTTTTCTCAACCAGCCAATAGCTACCTATCACACTTGGAATAAAATCCAAAATATTTTCTATGATCTATAAATGCCGATATATGCTGGTCTGTGTTTGGTTTTTTGTTTTTTTCTCTTTTACACTTAGAAGTAAAAACCATGAAGGACTTAATTCACTGATATATTCTCAGTTCCTAGAAAAGTTCTATAAAAGGCACTCAATAAATATCTAAAGAAATAAATAAAAGGAATAAAGCAAGGGAGGGAGAGAGGGAGGGGAGAAAGACAGGGAGGAAGGAAAAAGAAATGCAGTTATCTCTTGGTGTCCACATAGGATTGGTTCCAGGACCCACTGTGGATACCAAAATCCACAGATGCTCAAGTTCCATAGCTGGCTCTCCGCATCCGCGGATTCAACCAACTGCATCATGTAGTGCTGTGTGGAAAAAAATCCACATGTAAGTGGACCCACAAAGTTCAAATCCATGTTGTTCATGGGTCAACTCTAACTGGAGTTCCAAGGTTTTTTTTACTCCCTGGTGGAAGAAATTAGTATTAAGCAAAACGGCAACAGGTAATCAATTGACAAGTATTTGTTAAAGACCTATTGCTGTGCACTTAACCGATATTTTTCTCTTTTCTTTCTCTGGGATAATGCTCTCAGTGACTCAGTAGCTACCAGGGGAAAGGAACTTTGCAAAACCACTAAAACCTGATATGATGTAAAAGTAATTACTTTTCTTATGACTATCTTAAAGGGGTTGGTACCATGTGATTTAAAAATTTTAAAACACAAATACACATATACAAAGAAGTCCCTAAAACCTCTTCATACTAAGGTATATTAATATTGTTAAATCTAACTGCTCACAGAATGATATTAAACAGCATTCCCATGATACCAAATCTTTATGATCTCTTCATAACAGAGGCTCTTGTGTTGAGATGATAGGCAATGTAAAGAATTAACTAACCCTTTACTCAAAATTTAAATTTTAACTAAAGAAATGCAGGATCAGGATCTACTGGCCTAATTAAAATGACCTCCATTTCCTCATGGGTTTCATATAGTACACAGCATATAACTAAACACTGGATTGAGCAGGCTTCTGTAGTGTGATAAGTCAAGATTCCATTTTAATCTTTTACACCAAGATATCCTCAGTCCAGTAAAATCGGCTGGGGCCCCAAAAAAGGCAGCAGCTTCAGAGCCAGCATCTGATGAATACTATTTGCATATTATAAGTCAGAGAAAGGTTTGGTGCTAAATATAATATGCAACCAGTCACCTCACACGATAGCACTAGAGTGATGAATGATGCAGAAAACTGCACGGAGCAGGGATGGCCATGAAAGCTGGGGCAGCTGCAGCCTGCAGAGGGCCAGCGCCACAGGCTTCTGGACCATGGTTTCAACAGTCAAAATCACTCTTCATGTTTCAGTGAGGGGCCAGCAGATGCCCAGGTTTTATTCAAAGGGATGTGCCAAAGAAGATGCTATCTTGCCTGTCACTCAGCTCCCTCAGGAATATACATGGCAGCGGACGGTTGTGGTCAGCAAAGACTGTAAAGGAAAATGGGTCTGAAATTTGAATTCTTCATTAACAAAACTTAAAGCTGTATAGACAATGTGGAAGTATGTCCAGAAAATTAAATGTATAGTAGTATAAAAATGTTCTTTTTGTTTGAAGAAAACGATACCATAGATAATCTAAGGACATAAAGGATTTTCCTGAGGACCCCGCACTATACTATTGAAGTATAGGAGTGTAATCCTGGTTAAGGATCTGAACCCCTAAGAGGCTTTAAGACTTTAAAATGTCACATTCCTAGGCTTCACACCCAGAGGGCGATTCTGATTCCACAGGTTTGAAGTGAGACCACGGAAACATAAATTTTTACACAAAAGCCCCAGGAGACTGTGATGTAGCCTGGCAAGCACTCGAGTGAGTTAGTTTGAGAACTACCACAGAGGGAACACAAAAAGGATGTTGCTCTTAAGTTCGAACATGACATTAAACTGAATTCCATCTCAGCAATAAGGTGGACTAAATAGTCTTTAAAAAATCCCCCCCCCCAAAAAAAAAAAAAAAATTCCCCCTACTATAAAAACAAAACACCTAAATAAAATGTTAAAAAAAAATTTCAAATATATGACTGAGCTTTCAAGAAGATAGATGTAATTGTCAGCGGCTAAAGGCAGGATGGGAGCACAAACCTTGAGTGTTTAAGGGACTACTAAGGGTAGCAGTCACCTGAGAGCATCTGCAGGTCCGCAGGGACACAGAGCTGTGGTTTGAATGACTTACAGGGAACAGAGGATACAACAACCAAGGCCTCCGTAAGGTAGGAAGCCATTTCAGAGATCCTAGGTAAAGCCAGAGCTGCCTAAGGCTACACCTGTAGTGAAGGTGAACTCGAAAGCAATGCACCCTGCAAAGGGAAAACAGCAAGGACATCGTCCCGAGGATTCTAAACCACAAAGTCAGCCCTCACACCTCTGAGGCCCTAATTATACTTCTTATGTCATACAAGATACACCAACTTGAGAACTATGTTTTAAGTGGTTTAAAGAGTTGATTTTACTACATGAAATTGTAGAAAATACATACTAATCTATGATGACAGAAAATATCAGAGGTTTCCTGGGAATGTGGGAAGGTGGGCAGGAAGAAGAGGAAAGGACTACAAAGAAGTAGGAGAACATGTGGGGGGTGGGTGACAGATATGCTTCTTATCTTGATTGTAGTAATGGTTTCATGGACATATACACACGTACATATGTCAAGACTTGTCAAATTGTACACTTTAAATATGTGTGGTATATTCTATGTAAATAATACGTCAACAAAGCTGTAAAAAAGAAATTCGATGAATAAGTTAAAGAGCAGGTAAGACACAGGTGAGGTGAGAATTAGCAACCTGAAAGATCTAAAAGAAATTACGAGAAACTAGAAGACTGAAGCAAAGATAGATAAAAATGAAAAGTATAAAAAAGGAGTTAAGAGATACAGAAAATAGAATAGTAAGGTCTAAAATACATTTAATTGAATTTCCCAAAGAAGTTAATAAAGAGAATGGGGAGAGGTGATATATGATGAGCTAATTGCTAAGCATTTTTTAGAACTGATAAAAGATATCCATTTTCAGATTCAGGAAACACAAAAAATTTCAAGTCAATTAAGTAAAATTAAGCCCACACCATGATACATTACACTTAAACTGAAGAATAAGAGGACTTTAAAAGTAGCCAGAAAGTAAAGATAGATTACTTACAAAGGAAAAACAACTATACCAACAGGTGTTTTCTCACTGGAAACAACAGAAAACAGTAGAATAACATGTTGGGAGTAAATACAATCAAAATAGAATTACATATCTAGCAAAATTATCTTTTAAGATTAACGGAAAAATAAAGACACTTAAAAACTGAAAGAATTTATTAGCAACAAATACTCACTAAAGGAACTTTTCACAAGTTGTGTTTTTTTAGAAGACGTGTTTTTGGAAGAAGGAAGATGATCCTTTAAAGAAGACTTGAAATGCTAGAAAGAATGGTAAGTAAATAAAATTAATTCAATTTGGGGGGAAGTTGTTTAAAATAATAATGTCTTATGTGTGTATGTGTGTTTTAAGGATAAAACTTTAATATTAGACAATAACATGGTTGGGGGTTATGTGACTGGACTAAAGGACAGCAGAGTGTGAATAACACTAGAATTTAAGGTAAATATGCATGCTAGAAGTTATGCAGCAACCATCTAAAAGATGTAGATTTAGAATGGTAAAACCCACCATTCTGAAAGAGTAGAAATAGAGGATAGAATTTCTAGAGGGGGAGGAAATGTAAAAAACAAAAACACCACAACCAATCCAAAAGAAGATACAAAAGAAAGAATAAAGAAAGATGGGACAAATCACAAAATATGGTAGAAACAAATCCAAATAAATCAACAATCATAAAATGACAATGTAAACAAACTAAACTTTCCAGTTACAAAGACAACGATTTCCAGATTGGTTTTAAAAATACATAATCCAGCTATATAAACCATATGAACACACGAAGAGTTGAAAATAACTGTATGAAAAATGTACTAAGCAAAAAGTAGCCTAAAGAAAGCTGGTATAGCTATATTAATATCAGACACAATAGATTTAAAGCAAAAAGAATTCGTTTTTCAGATTAGGTGGGTCATTACATAATGACCAAAAATTCATTTTTCCAGGAAGATAATTGGTGTGCACCAAAATAACACAGCTTCAAAGTATATAAAATTCTGAGAAAGAAAATGATAATCTCCTCAATGATCACAAAATCTATAGTAGAGATGTCCTAGGAAAGAAGCCTCTTATAAAGGAGGGTGGTCTCTGGGTCAAAGTTATGATGCGGAAGGTCTCTGAAGGAATGATGGATCCTCTACTGAACCCTGGGAGCTTTAGGTGAGAAATTATTAGATGGTTTCAGTTTTTCATGATTTCTATGTAACTGTACATCACTGTTACCCATTCAGTCAACACTAAGTTCTTTCTGGGCATATGCGTACCTTACCTAATTTATGTAATTCTTTAAGAACTAGATACAAGTTATTACTGTACTTCCTAGAAGAAGTGATCTGGAAAACACAGGTTGAAACTCTTTTTTTGTTTCAGGGATAGATGACCTATAACATGTATGGAAATAATAGAAGGAATTAGGAAAAATTAACCTAAGAACCATTTGAATACAGATATTTAGCTTTCCTTCTATTTGTCTTTCTGTCACCAGAAGCTTTAAAATAATAAAGAAAAAAATGTGAAGGCAAGCTTCTTATACATATATACTAAGACTAAAGGAGGAGGATGTGCACAGGCCAGACCCATCTCTAGAACTGCCAGCAGACAGGAAATATGAAACCTAGTGAATGAATACATGTCACAGACATGCAAACAGGAAAGCAGGCCTCAGAAAATCTCCATCAAGCTTCAAGAGCAGGATGTGAAAAACCACTGCAACAAGCCAAAGGCCTCCACAGCTGAAATGACACAGTAAACCTACACCTCAGCTAATAAGTGTCCAGCTAATGAAAGATGACCACAGTGCTCAGTTTCAGCCTCAATGCAAAAAAAAAAAAGAAACAAAAAAGCAGTAACTAAAACTGAAAGGTATCCCTTACTTTTTGATTATTTATAAAATGAAAAATCAGAAATAAAATATTTAATTCAGTAGGGCTCAGGAACTAATTCAGTTCAAGTCACCTAGTCCCTTACCCCTGGCAGGGTAACCCAAGCAAACTTCTCATGGAACGCAGGGAACTTCCCCCATGAGGCCTGCCTTCCTACCAGCACCCTACCCAGTTCCCCAGAATGGTTTTCTCCTGAATCCTATTCACTGTGGGCCCTAATCTGTAACAGCTGCTAACCGGCTAATGCCGCTAACTTTCACCCTGTATCTCTCCAGTAGATCTGCGTGGCTAATGCAGGAATTTCAGAGACAATGCTTTAATTCAGTGTTTATTTTAACCAAAGGGAAGCCCAGTACAGAAACAGTCTAAAATTGAAATCTTCTGATTTGAGTTGGAAAGCTCAAGAATTCCCAGGGCTCTACAAAGCCCAGCTGGAGAACTACGGCTCTTTCAATAAAATATCAACTGCAATGAATTAAAATGTCTGGAATACTTAAGTCCATGAGTTCATAATATTAGAAAAAAAAAAATTAAAACCCTCACTGATAACCTTTGGAGGATGGTAGGAGGTCAATTTATTATTTTCGAAGCTGCCTCTTCCATACAAACTATAACTCAGGATAACTGAACCGCTGATGAAAGGAAATTCTTTCACAAAAATTTTCTGGGTAATTAATGAGAGAAATGACAGAATTAAAACAGCAACATTTTGCAGCTCCTAATGAAAAAATGGATCTAAGCAATGATCACGAATGGCCTTTAACATCACAGTGACAACCAAATGCTGTGTGTCTCTTGACAACAGTAAACAACACTTCCTATAAAGTACTCATGCCAAAAGAAAAAACAAAAAAAACCCTGAATCTGATCAAGGCTTCCTCTCTAATTGCCAGTTTTATAGGACATATGGAAGGTAGAGGAACATGTTAAACACCACCATAAGGATGAAAACAGCAAATCTAGAATGTGGGAAACTACAAGACAAAAGAGAACGGTTTTCTTCAACAAACAGACTGCCAAGACAGAAAGAGAAACCTATAGATTAAAATCATCTCAACATATTACAATGTATGGACTTTATCTGGATCCCATTTCAACAAACTGTAAATTAAAAAGAAATTTATAAGACATTTGAGGAAATGTGAACATTGAGGAAATATTTAATGATGTTAAGGAATTACTAATTTTTAGATATGAGAATGGTATTATAGTTACGTTTTTAAAAAAACCTTATCTATAGAGATACGTATCAAAATATATATAAAATGATCAGATGACAAGAATTTGTTAAAATGTAATCTGGTGATGAGGTAGGGTTTGATGAAACAGGACTGGCAGGGAATTGAAAACCATTGAAGCTGGGTGACAGACCATGGGGGTTCATTATACTATTCTCTCTACCTTTGTAGGTTTCCATAAAAAAGATTTAAAAAGATGCAAAATAAGGGGGGAACATAACCAACTGTGTTGTATGGACCTTATGTGCATAACCATTAAAAAAAATTTACCAGAGTATCAGGGAAATTTGAACACTGACTTGATATTTCATATTTAAATGATTATTAATATTTTAGATGTGATAACAGTATTAAAAATATCCTTATCTTTTAGAGGTATATACTGAAATATTTATGGGTAAAATGATATACTGTCTGGGATCTGCCTCAAAATCATCCAAAGGATCAGGATGGGGAAATAAGCAGAAGTAGAGATGAAGATTGGCCAGGAGCTGATAATTGTTGAAGCCAGGTGATGGGTAAAGAAGATTCCTCATACCATTCACTCTACTTTTGTATGTTTTACATTTTCCATTATAAAACATTAAAAAATAATAATAATAACCTACAGTGCTATAAGTCAGAATAATGGTTACTTTTGAAGAGGGTAATGGGAGCCACAATAAGGGCTTCTGGAGTAGTAGGAACATTCTATTACACAGGTTTGTTTACTTTGTGATAATTCATCAATCTGTACATTATGATTTGCGCACTTTTCAGTATATTATACTGCAATCAAAAATATTTTTTAAAAGGAAGAGATCCACTACTTCAATGCAAGAGAAGACACTAAGGTAGAATTACAGGTACTACAGCAATCACTAAGAAAGTTTAGTGAGCAGAAAGGCAAGAGGATACTGTATGGCCCTAAGCAAATGCTGGGATCTGGTCTCATTTTTCCCATCTCTTAAGGGAAATAGCAGCTGCCTCGGCCGCTGTTGTGGAGCATTAAACGGAACAGTGTGTGTGAAAGTGCTTAGCACAGACCCAGGGCACACTGCTAGCAGTGAACAAAAGCTGTCTTGACTTTTATGTCAGAGGACGCAGCCTGCATTCATGGCCTGCTTGCCCTCTAGACTGCAACGTACGTATACTGCACTCGTGGTGTTCATCTAGACCTCCGTAGTAATAAATTACTCTCAGACGGGGAGTTGGGTAGATACCCATCAGCCCTCCCCCAAGGCTCTAACAGAAAACCGCTAATGAGACTGAACAGAGGAGGCACCGCAGCTGCACGACCATCCGAGAGAACCCAGCAGGTCTCCTCCGCAGTATTCGGCATGGAGGCAAAACCACTTCAGACCAGGGAAGCCCACGCCCAGGCACCGTCCCTCCAGAGCCGCGATCCACTCCGCCCCACTCCACGCCCTCCAATGGGGACGCGCGGAGTAAAAGCCTCATATCGCCCCCTCCTCCCTCCCCCAATCAGCAAGCCCGCACCAGATCACAGCGCCCAATCACATTGCTCCACATGCCGAGGGCAGCCCTCCGCGCACGCGCGCATAGGGAGGCTTCCCAAGGCCAGCGCCCAAACGCCGGGCTCCACGGGCTGCGCGCGTCTCCGCAGAGGCCACACTGCCACCTACTGCCCGATCATCGGCATGTAGCCCCAGGCGTACTACCTGATTCTCCGGGCCCATAGCCCAGACCGAAGGCTCAGATAAGAATTAGGGAAAACATGCAGTAATATCACGTATGAACGCAAGTTTTAATTACATTCTCTTACACAGCAGAAAAAAAATATTGTCTCTAACAGCCTCTTTTTCTTGCAAGCAGTTTGAGTTTCAAAACCTCATCTCACCTCACAATCTAATGTTTTATATAGGAGTAAAATCAAGGGGCCTAGGGACTTGTTCCTTTCACATATTTCTGGAGCACCTACTATATGTCAGGGTATTACCTGGGGCGGGCATTATCATCCCTAATTTATAGGTATAGGAACCGAGTTAAGGGACATAGTTTCTGAAAGCTGGCAGAGCTGGGGTTCACAGCCAGCTGTCTTCCCCTCCAAGTGCAGACTCTTCACCACATCACACTGCATAATGAAGGTACAAAGTGCTGTAAGAATACAGGATGAGGAAAAATCAACTGACTCGATAGGGACTCAGGATGTACAGAGAGGATCATTGGCAGGGTGGTATTCAGTACATGGTAGCGGGTACGTACTGCTTTTCTAAGTGCATTAATCTTAACAGAGAGGAGACAGTTACCTCCACGTGATATTTATTCACTGCAGACTATAAATGCTCATTCTTTGGCAAACAGCATCTGCTCACCCAGGAATCCATGACAGTTTTCCCTAGGTTTGTCTCCGAATAACAGAGATGACCCATACCAAGGCACCAAATATAATGGTCTTGTTTCCTAATTTTCCCTTCATACCTAGGAAAGTGTTGACAATAGCTTATATGAAATTCTTCGTTCTCGTTTCTGCACTTCCATAACGCTTTTCTTATAATTCACACATGGCACATCAGAACAAGCTCTGCAATATCATTAACTGAGCCCATTGTGCTTTCATCACTAGAACAGTGGTTCCCAAAAGGAGTACCAAAAGGCCCTCAAGGGCATTTTAGAATATATAGGGGTATCTTTCTGACTGTCTCAATGACTGCAGGGCATTACTGGCACTTGGTAGAAGACAGGAAAATTACATAACTTGCAATGCCTAGACTGATTGACACATCAAAACACTGTCCCTGTTGAGAGCCAGTGTTTTCAGTATGGAAGGGAGATACAAATATGAACTAGAGGAAGGCAAGGAAGAACTCTGTAGAGATGAACTGGAATTGCAGGTTTCAGAATGATTTTTTCATAATTTGTAAACTATGTACATGTAAGCTTATATGCATGTATGTGCACATATGTATGTTTATGTGTACATGTATACATATTTTTCCTAGCTCTGTCCACTGAATGGGCAAAGAAGCAAAAATTCCATGGTAGTTGGGGCTTCCCTGGTGGTGCAGTGGTTGGGGGTCCGCCTGCCAATGCAGGGGACGTGGGTTCGGGCCCTGGTCTGGGAAGATCCCACATGCCACGGAGCAACTGGGCCCGTGCGCCATAGCTGCTGGGCCTGTGCTCTGGAGCCTGTGGGCCACAACTGCTGAGCCCATGTGCCGCAACTACAGAAGCCCGTGCGCCTACAGCCCGTGCTCTGCAACGAGAGAGGCCACTGCGATGGGGGGCCCACGCACTGCAGCGAGGAGTGGCCCCCGCTCTCCGCAACTAGAGAAAGCCCGCGCACAGCAACAAACACCCAACACAGCCAAAAATAAATAAATAAAATAATTGAAAAAAAAAAAAATTCCATAGCAGCAAGGGGGACACCTAGTGCACAGATCTTGGTTTCTAATACCACTCACTCCCTAGTAAAAGGAACCAGTGCTCCTTGGAGAAATTCAGTTGACCCCTGAACAAAATAGGCTTGAACTGTGCAGGTCTACTTATACATGAATTTCTTTCACTAAATGCATACTACAGGATTACATGCATGATCCGCAGTTGGTTGAATCGTGGATGGAACCTTGGCTAGGAAGAAACCACTTATACGGAGGACCAACTATACGTTATATGTGGATTTTTGACTGCGTTGAGGGTGGGCTCCTTTAACCCCCATTGTTTAAGGGCTAACTGTAATTGATTTCAGGGCTAGAGCAAGAAAGGTACAAGATGGAACACCGGGAGCCAGCCTGAAAGTGCTTCTACTAGCCAAATTTCAGAGAACTGGACTACCAAAATAACTAAGATGGTAATGAATCATTAAAAGAAAAAAAAAAAAAAAGAATCCATAAGATCATACTGATAATAAACAGAGAAAGAAATGGGAGAAAAAGGGTTCTTGCTTACAGTAAATACTGAGTAATAATTAGTAAATGTGGAGGTATTAATGAATTTGGAAAACCATCATTTTGCAACCATCATAGTAAAGATTGATTCTGCAGATAAAACAGTCAGGCTGCACGGTAACTAACTATATGATAAAAATGAACAGAAAACAAGAAAGAAAATAATTGTTTACATAATTCAAGGAGACTAACTGTGAAGGCAAAAATGAAATAGAAATTTGCAGAAAAGAAAAAATGATTTTGCCACATGTGAAACAATAGTCTAATTCTTTTTAAGGCTTAAATATGTACTTATCTGAATTGGATTATCATAAAAGCATCATTTCACATATACCTCATATGAATATATGATGACAAACATGGAGTGACTGGAAATGACACATATAACAGCCCGATAAATACCTACCAAGGTGACAATCTTCTTTTTCTCTTGCTTCCCATTTGTGGCTGTCCACATATGCTGCAGAAAGCAGGCATCTTTTACCTGAGGAAAAAGACAATTATTTCAACAGGCATGGTTTCACAACAGGTTCAGTTTATACATCTGTTTTATTACACATATCTTTGCCATATTTTCCATTTACTAGATTATTTAAAGATCTATTACGAAACTGTAACCAATATTACACAGTTTACAATTCAGTTCATGACAACATGCATTCAACCTCTAACAAGCAGAAGATGCAGAAAGCCTGTTAAAATTTCTACCACAACGTTATGAGTAAAAATGTTGCTAATTTTGTTCCTGTTACTTTAGGACTAGGAGCCATTTGCTTCCACTAATGTAGAGCCTAGATGAGCCTTAAAACTCCTTCTTAGAACCCAAAATATTTGCTGAACAGTTGGTTAACTCACTAAAAGACTGCTTTATCATCATTAGTTAGTCCTAAAAAATTTCCATCTGACTTGGATCAGCATATTTACCCTTATTTCACATAAAGCAAAGAGTAACATCTTACCCAGTAACACAGCACCCTAGTGGTAAATAACAGAAACCTAATAAGCCAAATCTGGTGTAACCCACAAGATGACACCTGTCACGATGACTGGCATATAGCAATGCTCAATAAACATGAGCTCAAGGAATTAATGAGAAAGAATGAATGGCAACCTAAAATTAAAACCTTTTGAGCTTCGAAGACACCATCAAGAAAGTGAAAGAATAACTCAGAATGGGAGGAAATATTTCCAAAGCATTTATCTGATCAGGGACTTGTACCCAGAATACATAAATAACTCTTACAACTCAAAATTTAAATAGACAACCCAGCAGAAAAATGGGCAAAGGATTTAACAGACATTTCTAAAAAAAAGAAAACACACAGATACATACATACACATAAATACACACACACACACATATGGCCAACAAGTGCATGGAAAGATGTTTAATATCATTTCCCATTAAGGAAATGCAAAATATATTTAAATACAACATCACACCCACTTAGGATGGCTATAATCAAAACGGCAGATAATAACAGCTGTTGATAAGGTGTAGAGAAACTAGAAACCTCATGTATTGCTGGTGAGAATGTAAAATGGTGCAGCCACATTGGAAAAGTTCAGCAGTTCTGCAAAATGTTAACATGGAGTTACCAGGTAACCCGGCAATTCCACTCCTAGGGATGTACCCAAGAGAAATGAAATCATGTCCACCTAAAAAACTGTATATAAATGTTTGTAGCAATATTATTCATAATAGCCAAAAGGAAAAATGCAAATATCCATCAATTTATGAATGGCTAAACAAAATAGTATATTCTTATAAAGGAATATTATTCAGCAGTAAAAAGAAATTAAGTACTGATACATGCTACAACATGGATGAACCTCAAAAATATTATGCTAAGGAAAAAGAAGCCAGTCACAAAAGACTAAGTATTACATAATTTCATTTATATGAAATGTCCACAATCAGCAAATCTAGAGACAGAAAGCAGCTTATTGGTTGCCTAGATCTGGAGGGTAGACAGGCAGAAAAACCTGGGTGGAAATGGGAAGTGACTGCTAATGAGTAAGGGGGTTTTTTGAAGTGATGAAAATGTCCTAAATTGATTGTGGTGATGGCTGCTGCACAACCCTGTGTATATACAAAAAAAAAAATTCAACATGAAACTGACTACCTTAAATGGGTGAATTGTATGTGAACTAAATCTAAATAAAGCTGTTTAAAAAAATTGAAAAGGAATGCATGGCAGACAATTACCTGAAGGCCATAGCAGACCATAAACCAAACACAACTAGAAGGCATGGGAGCTGATTAAACACAGTATTTGCATGCTATTGTTATTCTCTATCCATCTCCCAACTAAAACAAATATAAACACGTCTGTGTGTGTTTATACACAAGACCAGTCCCTCCCTTGCCTTCAGCAGAGGTTGGGTCAGACCTTTACTAGAATAATATGTCTAAATTTGAAGTCTAAAGTTTAAGCAATGAAGCAATAATATTAAAAGCTGCCAAAGACTGCCTCAAAGGGGAACTAAGATATTTCTTAAAAATAGTAACTATTAAAAAGCGCCTACATTTCAAATGGATTATTTTTAAAAAAATGATTAGATGTTTGGAACTTAGAATACATTTTTCATACAAAAGATGTTATAAATTGTCAGTTACATTCCTAGATCTGTCAAGAAGGATGAACAAAATGCAATGGCATTGATGGCATTACATTAGGTGTGTAGCTGCACATCAGGTCAGGAGTGAGCAGACCTGAGATTTAGTTTGAGTTTTACCAGCTGGTAGAAAACGTCAGACCCTGCAGTTGTAAGTGAAGGAACTGGCCGGGTGATACTTAAGGTCTCTGCATGCTCTAACAGTCTGACATAGAACCAAAACAATCAGTTCAGATAACCCATTCATAATTTACTGCAGCATTTCTATGCAAACTGAATTCCAATTTCTAAAACCACGCAGATCTCTCCTTTCTGTGGGAAACAAGGGCAGCCCTTTTCTACGTGAGCATGAGCTCAGGAGAGGGCTGTTAACCTATATACTCCAGGATACCAGTGACTTAAATATTCTCTATTTGTTGTTATTACATTCTCTTACTTATTCTCTATTTCTTCTCCTAGCATATGTTTTATTCTAGCATAAGAAATCAGCCCTCTTTGCTCTAAAGTCAGAAAAGACAATTATCTAGAATTATGTTCATGAGTTTTGAACTGGGAGACAAAAAGCAGAGGAGGTGATGGTGGGGAAAGACAAGAGTGCCAGAATGCTGTGTGCAGTTGTTCAAGGGCATCACATGACCGAAAACAAAATTAGAACTGGTAAATTTACAAAAGATAAGCCCAGTAACTTTCATATATATATGAACTTTTAAATGTTTGCTTTATAAGAAAGTAACCAGTAATCATTTTCCATCTCCACTGAGGATACAATGAAAGGAAATAGGTATAAGGGTAAAGAATTTAAATTTGGCAAGTGGAAAATCTTCCTAACAGAAACCAATGACAAACATAGGAATGAGTTACCAAGTGGGGTAGGCAGAATAATGTCCCCCCCCAAAAGATGTCCATGTCCTAGTCCCCAGAACCTGTGAATATTAGGGTACATGAGAAAGGGGGATTAAGGTGACAGATGGAATTAAGATCAGCACATCAGCTTATCTTAAAGTGAGAAGACTGTCCTGGGTTGTCCAGGTGGGCTCAGGGTTTGTTTGTTTGTTTGGCCACACTGCACGGCATGTGGGATCTTAGTTCCCTAACCAGGGATCAAACCCGAGCCCCCTGCACTGGAAGAGCAGAGTCTTAACGACTGGACTGCCAGGGAAGTCCAGGTGGGCTCAATATAATCACAGGTCCTTAAAAAGTGGAAGAGGGAGACAGGTTGTTAGTGTGATGCATGAAAGACAGAGTTATATAAGAAGGACCTGACTTGCCACTGCTCGCTTTGAAGATGTTTGAGAAAGGGACCATGAGCCAAAGAATGCAGGTGGTCTCTAGAAGATGGAAAAGGCTAGGGAAACAGATTCACCCCTACAGATTCCTAAAGGGAATACACCCCTTTCAACACCTTGATTTTAGCACAAAAAGACTCTGTATCAGACTTCTGACCTATAGAATAGTAAGGTAATAAATCTACATTGTTTTAAGCCACCAAATTTGTGGTAATTTGTTACAGCAGCAATAGGAAATTACTACACCTTCAGATAGACATTCCATTATCTGTAAACCTTTTAAAGTAGGATATTCATCTTTCTGAGACACTTTTAAATGACATCATTTAAAGTTTTTCCCATCTCTGTATGGTAGTTGAGGGGTCTGTATATTAACGTTAAAACCAAAGAATTTCTATGAAGCCAGACAGGACATTAAGTGGACAATGGCAAAATGGAAAATCTAGATCACCTTCTCAAACCTTAATGTGCATATGAATCTTGATAAAGTGCAGATTCTGATCAGTAGGTCTGGGGTGGGAACAGAGATTCTGCATTTCTAAAAGTTCCCAGGTAACGATGATGATGTTGACCCTCAGATAACATTGAAGTAACAAGGGGATAGGATGTTATCAGCCTGACAAGTTTAGATCTCTGAGCCCGTTTAATCCCACTCTGAATATGCCACCCAAGAGCATATATAAACCCTTCTTGAACCTCCTAACCCTTCAGCCAGTCAACTTTAGGAGCAACAATATTCTAAGATAACTATCCACTAAAAAGCAAATATTTCCCCTGCTTAATTCTGAAAAGATACCTCCATGGACCAGAATTTCAAAGTTTAGTAAATACTTATTAATTAAAAACGTACTTATTTTATAGTTAATTTGGCCTTTGGCAAAACGTCTCCAAACATGTTTTCCATCCAAAGGGAAGCAGTGTGATTGTGAACACAGATAGGCTTTAGAGTCAAAAAGTCTAAGTGTGAATCCTAGCCTTGCTGTAAAAAATTTTATAAAAATGTGGGCAAGTTACACCAGGTCTCCGAGCCTCTTTCTTCATATGTAAAACAGGGAAATACTGTACCATAATTTAAATAAGGGCATATATTAAGTACCTAGCCTAATGTCCACTATGTAGTAAGTGCCCAAAAAGTTTCCCTCTCTAGCCTCTTCATATACTGAAGTCACTTTTTTGGTTCATCTCAATAAATCTTTCTTTCACCCTCCTGATCACTTTAGTTGCCCTTATCCATTATGTTGTAGGGAGAATCAGTGGAAGCACCGAAGTATTCCAAATACTGATTTGTCCTGAGTTTGTACAAATTTTTTCCTCTTTTATCTGGTAATGGTTCAAGATGTTTTGATGATTTAAAGCTCCTTATCAGCATTCTCAAACCCCCAGTGGTCCATAATGTACTATCCTACATACTTATATCACTTGCCTTATACCCTTCAGTTCCTGATTTCAAGACTCCTTTCATCTGTGGTCTAACCCCGTGCTTGTGCAATATAACTTTCTGTAATGAAGGAGATGTTCCATTCTGAACTGTTCAATACAGTAGCCACTAGCTACAGGTGTCTACTGAGCACTTAAAATGTAGCTAATGTGACTAAAGAACAGAATTTTTAAATTTAAACTAATTTAAATAGCCATGTGTAGCTCCCGGCTACTACAATGGAACAGCACAGGTGTAACCTATCATGAGCTCACCATTTCAAACTACGATCAAAATGCTAACTGGAAATTCTCTCAATTCACCTGTATCTAATTTCCATTCCCTTGTTAGTATGACTGCCCCAGAATATCCTAAGCAACTATGATACTTTCCCTGATAGACAATCCAAGGTCTTGTTTAAATTGAAAAGCATTTACTAACAACCATAAGTAAACAAGCTAGTAAATAGCTACGACAGTTAATTCTTACTGAGGTGCCAAGTACTGTGCAGACCACTTTACCTAATGTGTGGCATGAAACATTTTCATTAGCTAGGTCAATCAGTTAATTCTCAGAAAACTTCTGGTGGCCAACTATAAGGTTTCACGTTGATATTTAAAGGCGTGTGGGCAAAACTGTATGTGTTGCTTTTTAACAGGGGCTAGAGGAGGTATGCTGGAAAGAGGAGATAATAGGCATTGGAAAAATCAATTGTGATTACTGTATTTTAATCATATAATCAGATACATCTGTCAGGATTTAGCTTCTGTAAATTAAAAAAGTTTTTCCCAATGTCTTCATCAGCAGGTCCTTTAAACAGGCTTTGAGCGAGCCGTCATTCATTCGGATATCAAAGTACTTTAAAAGTAACTATTAGCATTTATTGTCTGAACGGAAAACTTGGGCAAAGAAAGGTCAATCAAAAGTTGCGCCCAAGGTCATCAGGCAAACTGAGATTAGTACTGAGAAATTCCTTCACCAAGTGAAAACCAAGGGTCTGGCCACACGTCAGGTGTTGAGGAGAACGTTTATGACGCCCCTCTAAGGAAACTCAACAGGGAGAGAAATTTCATAGCGCCAGAGGGAACACATTTGGGCTTTTCACGGGCAGCAAAGAGAGGACCACCCTCACGTACAAACCCGGCAAAACATACGCAAAAGCTCTCATGCCAGGACTTCCTCTGCTCTTCACACCTTTGGATAGGCAGACACTATTATTTTAGGGAAGGAGATGGGTCATAAACCTTACCTCCCCTCTCTGTGCTACCAAACACCTCCAGGGGTTTCGCTAACAACTAGATCCCAGAAGCATTTCCTCTCCCCTTAAAAGCCCACTGTTCCCTTTACTCAAGGAACAGAGTTCTCAGGGGCCTAATGAGGCAACCCCACGAAGGTAGCAGCCACCAACCTGTCAGGGAGAGCTGAGGCAGCGACACTTTCCGCGCCCAGACGATCCCGCGCCGCACCACGTGGGCCGCCATCTTGGAGCATACCACAGGGCTGGCCGGTCGGGGGACTGCGGGCGGAGCAAGGGTGGGCACAGCCCACGCCCCCTCCGCCCCCCCCCCCGGCTCTCGTAGTTGGTGCGGTCCGGGACAGTATGGCGGCAGCCTTTCGGCCCGCGAAGCAAGTCCTAGCGCTGCAGGCGCTGCGGAGTTTGGTGTATCCAGGGTTGGGAGGCTCGGGCTCCACCTGCAGCCGCTGCCCTCTCGGAGGTATCCGCGGCCTCGGGCCGTGAAGGAGGGGAGGGATGGGACAGAAGGGAGCTTTACACCTCAGCGGGCATCTCTTTGGAGAAATAACAGCGCCTCGCTCAGGGGCCTAGAGCAACCGAACATGCACTTACCCTCTGCACGTGGGTACAGTGGTGGCCTCTGCGTGTCGTGGACGCCCGTGTGCCTGGGAATCAAAGGACAGATGGGCTGGGCTCTTGACCTGGGGGCTGTAGTATTACCTCGGATGGAGCTGTGCTGCGCCCCGGGAACACCCCCTCCCCCTTGGGTGTACTGTTCTGCAGAGTTTGGGAGGGTAGGTCAAAGACTCTTATGATTTTGGAGTCCAGCTCTGTAGCGAACAGTCTGAAAGACTCTGAGCAGGTTTCTTTATTTTTAAAATTATCCCTTAATATCTTTATGAAAATGATTAAATTTGAAGATGCTGGTGAGTGATAATAAAATATTTAACACTTTGTGTCAGGCTTTCCTGTAATACATTTTACATACATTCATTCCTTTTCTCCTCACATCACCCAGTGAGAGAGGTACTATTCTTCATTTACAGAGGAGGAAACCGCAAAGCTAAGTAATTTGCCCAAGGTCAGAGGGAACTGGTAGAGGAAGGGTTTGAACACAGGCAGTCCTACTGTAACCCCTTCTCTGGACTGCCTCTCTAGAAATCAGCAATTTTTGTTGTTACATTGTTATTGTAGTACACAGAGCTCTTGTAGTGGACGATTCTTTGGCCAAGCTCCAGTTCATGCACAGCCGAGCATCCTAAAAAAATGATGTTTCCTAAACTCAACATTTCTGCTAAGTTGCGGTCAGTGATTCCTCATGCATTTAGAGGATACCACGAGTCCAAATCTGAGAGGCCATAATGCCTCATTTCACAAATGACAGTCCTGGGAATTCCAATGGTCACACTACAGCTTTTTCCGCTACCCTATATGCTTCTACCTGTTTAAACCAAATCCAGATATACCTGTTTTGCTATCTGTCTTTCAGATCCCAGATTCCTGTCTATCCATCCCCATACCCAGTTAATCACTAGCTCCTTTCACACACACACACAGACAAAACTTGTCTTGTGGAGGATTTGCATTCTTTGGTAGTTTGGACATTTTTTTCCCCACCAGGGTGACTGTTATATTTGTACCTGTCTAGGTGGATTATTTATACTAACCGAAGATAAGATCAGTTATTAGAAAGAGGCAGTCAAGCTCTACACATTATTTGCTAAGTATAAAACAGTCAAAATGATTTTACTTTCTCTTTCTCTGATTTTTAGCTAAAAGATACCTACTTACAGATAATATTGTGAAATTAAAGGACTTTCAGCATAAGAAGGTGGCCGTTGCATGTAATCTTCCTGGCACCAAAGGTAATCAAGTCTATTTCATTACTTCTTTCATTGATCTGTCGTTAAACCTCCCTCTGTCTTTATCCCTATTCAGCCTCTTCTTCAATGACTTTATCTCACAGAAGAAACTGAGATGATTTATTCTTAGTTTCCTAGTCTGCCCTCGCATGCCCCTTTCACCTCACTCTGTTAACTGCAGAGTCTACCGCTCTTCTCTTTTCCCTTCTCCCAGGACCCCAGAGAAATACTAAAACTAGTGCTGCAACCAGTCCTCTAGATTAGTGCCACTCAAAGTGAGGTTCAAGGATTAGCAGCAAGTGAGAGGTGGATAGAAATGGCAAATCTCGGGCCCCAGACGATTTGTCTGCAAAATAAAGTCTGAGAAGAACTGCTCCACATGACTGGCTTTCAGACTTCTTGATGCCACCCTCAGTAAAAAATACAATTTGCATTGCATCTCCAGTATACACATACATATCTATAGATAAATGAGATTCAATGAAACAAAAAATGTATGATGATGCATTTTCATATTTTCTACTGTGTGCTGGAAGAATCAGTAGACTAAAAACAAAGGTTTCTTTAAAAAATCAGCAAAACATTGATAACTGTTGAGGCTGGGTGATGGGCACGTGGGAGGTGATTTTACTGTTCTCTCTACTTTTAGGTATGTTTGAAAATTTTTACTGTAAAAAGCTAAAAACACGGCACCACCACCCTAGGTCCTATTCCTTTTCAGCATCTGAGAAATCTTGTTGCGTTCATTCCCACTTCTCCTGCACGTTGAGTTTTTCCCAGTACTTCAGATTCCTTTATAAACACAGCAAGGCTCTCCTCTTTTTTAATAACAACTCTTTTGTTTGTCCTACTTACTTTTCCAGCTTTCCTCCTTCTCACTGTCAGACGTTTGTGAGCACCTAATGAACACTCCTTGCTTCTCATCTCTCCAGAAAGCAGTCTTCCTTCACTGGTCCGCTATCATGCTGTTGTACAAAACCACCTACAGAACAAGAAGATAAGAGTGACGGAAAATAGATTAATCTCCACTTGAGTAGACTCAATCTAGATTTTACTTCAGTCTTTTCTTCTTACCCCAGGTCGTCTGGAGCTCTGTGAAGTTCGCAGTTAGGGCTTCATGTCACTATCTAGTTGTTATTCCAGTTGTCATAGTCTTTCTAAGGCTGTGACAGTCGTGCATATGTTCTGAAAGGCAATTAATATAATGAGTGCCAATCTACTCCACTGTCAGGTATTTACAAAATCCTGTCCACATCTCATCATTATAAGAACCACAGTGGTACTCTGTTATATACCACATCATGTACAAACTTGCCCCTTCCCTCCAGCTTCCTAGCTCTTCCGTAGTGGATCTCACCCTTTCTAGAACCAGTGCAATTTCCTGTTAATCTAGTCACGGTCTCCCCTCACCACCTTTTCCCCCAGTTCTGTGCTTTTTCTCATGTTGATTCCCATACCGACAGTTCCCCACCCCCTCAGCTTTGCCAACCCTACCCAGCCCCTTCCTTCCTCTCTGGTACCTCTCCACTTCCACCAGACCTGGTCTGTTTCTGCTGCCCTGATTTCTCTCTTCTCCCCTGTTATGTTTATACTGTCACATGTCACCTACTCTGTCATTATTTTCAGGTAGCTTTATATAAATATATCTTGTCTTCTCAAATAGACTCTAAGCTCTTTCAGGGTAAGAACCATACCTTATCCTTCCTTGTGTCTCTGACACAAGGAAGGATACCTCTGACTATAATATACGATAAGCACTTAATTTTGATTGATTTGTTTTAAAATACAAATTACATCTGTTGAAATTTTGGACTTATTAAGTATTAAGAAGTACAAGATGTAAAGACGTCCCATTAAAATCTTTTAGGTTGGAAATTGTTTAGAAATATTTAATAGAATAAATCCTCGTGACAGAGGAATGAAAATAAGAACAATATGTCTATGATCTCCTGGCAGTTACTACATGCTGGGCCCTGTGCTAAGTGCTTTACGTACATTATCTCAGGATGACCCCATGAGGTAGGTATCATGGTCCTCACTTCACACATGAATCATGTCTCAGAGACAGGCCTCCCCAGATCTCCCCATAGCATGCAAGTGGCAGAGCCCAGATTTCAGCCCATGTCTTCCCAACTCTAAAACCTTTAACCATTACACGGTTCTGCAAATAGAGATTGGAGGGTCCATTGCATTAATTCAAACCTAATGGACCTTATTTTCTTGTAAATCAAGAGCAGTGTCTGCCTCAGCTTCCCGATCTTGTGTTTTTAATGTATATTGTGCCATTCCTTTAAGCAGCATTCCTTCGGAGCTCTGGGCCTTGGAACAAATCCTGTAGACTTTCGCAGCTTCTGATACTGAGAACAGCCCTGCCTTCTGGAAAGCAGATGTTTGCTTGGTGGCTGCCTTGCATCTCACCCTACGTTCTGCCAAAAGTACAGTCCCTTCCTAATGCCAAGAAGCAGTGTTTCCTGTTGGTGTTTGTCTCCACAGTTGATCAGATACAAGCCAAGGGACATAGACCGTGATCACCTTGAAATGATTGTTACTAAAAGAGGGTTTGCTGCTGTTTAGAGGACTCTTTTACCCTCTGTGCATTATGCAGTACTGTGGCATGCTTTCTCACAACTGAGTAGAGAGGGACCAGGAGGAATGAAAAAGTGGTAAAATTGAATCAAGTGAAAAAGACGTGAAGTATTCCTGAATCATGTGAGTCATCCATTGTGGGGTGACCACATTTTCCTTTCAGTTTTCCTGCTAGGTGCCCTGCCAATTGATGGTTTGGATATCTTGGTTCCTTTTTTTTTCCTCATGGGTCACCTGTAGATACAGTTCTTTGGGCTAAGCCTCTGGGACGTTAGTTCTCAAACTTTCCTGTGCATAAGCATCACCCAGGTAATCAAAAATGCACATTCTTGTGCTCCTCCTCCCAGAGATTCTGTGTTGGGAAGTCTGGAGTGAGGCCTGGGCCTGTGCCCTGTGACAGATGCGCTGCTTCATACACCGCGTCTGACACTCTGCTCTCAAGACCAACCAGTGCCGGGAGCTGCATGGCCGTGAGCCCCTCTCAGTGGCTCTTTGCATTGTGCCGGGTTCTAGCCTCCCTTTCTCCCTGAGGTCAGCCTCCTGACAGTCGGAGACAGCCTAAGTGATGACCACCACACTGTGCTTTCTTCCAGAAACCTACTTGAGAAACTTGGAAGAGAAGCTGACCCAGAGTAAGCTCATCTTGAAAGAGGAGTTGAGAACCTTACTTCATCTGTGTGAGTCCTGGGACGACGTGGAGCTGGCTAAAAATGTCATTTACAGGTGAGGCATCTCCTTCAAATCCTGCCAGCCTTTGTCTTTTCCTACTCTCTCCTTTTTCCTGAGCCATCTCATCTACCTCCAGGATTTCAGCTCTCACCTCTAAACTGGTGACTTCCCAAACTCTTGTCCAGACGCCTGCCCTGAGCGCCACACATTTACATTCATTCATTCATTCAGCGAACACTTATTGGGTTCCTACTACGTGCCAGGTGCCGAAGATAGAAAAACAGATAATTCATGCCCCAGGAGATCACCAACCTCTTCCCAAGTCCACTTACATGTTCCCAAGGTCTTCACGTTCAACTTACACAGACTTCTTCCTCTTGCCGTGTTTGCTGTCACACTGACCAGTCATTCTTTCCCCCGATCTCATTTGCCCTCCTCCTGCGTCTGCTGCGTGGTGTCTCTCATCCCTAGCCTTCCTCTCTCGGTCCCCATTACCAGTGACTTAGTTCAGGCCTCACGCCTCTCACTTGGATCACTTCAATGGACTCCTAACTAGCCTCCCCGCTACAGGCTTATGCCTGTTACGTTCACTGTCTCTGATCCCTTATCAGACTTCCCCATGACAGAAGGAACTCATATGTAATCACAGTCTGCTGTTAGGAAACCGAGCAAAGGTGTCACTTGGGAGCAGGATGGCACCAAGTCAACAGCTTCCTTTCACCATTCTTTAAAGATACATTTCTATACATGAACCTGCATTTATACTGTACATTTACAGAGAAAAATACGAGGTATTCATATATGGAATACTGGAAGAATACATACCGTAAGTTAACCATGGTTCTTTGAGAATTATACATTATATTTTTTGTTCGTCTAAGTGTATACTTTTCTGATTTCTCAAACTTGTCTATAAGGGATATTATTAATTTTATAATGTGAAAAAATTAATGTTACTTTTGAAAAGGAAAAGAAAAGCAGAATTACGCAAATTTCATTGAAACTTTGAAAAACACGAAAAAGTAGAAAGAAGAAATACTGCATACATCACACAGTTTGCTGTTTCGATTGTCTCTTGCTGCATAACAAACCACACCAGAACTTAATGACTTAAAATGACGACTGATTATTATTTCTCATAACTCTGTTGGTCAGGAACTGAGGCCGGTCTCAGCTGGGCAGTTCTTATTGTTATCAGCCGAAGTCACCTGCACACCTGCAGTCAGCTTTAGTGGGCTGAGCCGGGAGGTCCAAGAAGGCTTCGCTTGCGTTTCTGAAGCCTCGGTGCCCCTGCATGCAGCCCCTCCCCCCGCTGGTAGAATCTCACTGCTCATGAGTCCAGCCTGAGCTGCACTAGCGCACAGCACACGTGGAAGCTGCAGGCCTTGTGGAGCTGCCCAGGATTGGCACGTCTTCACTCCCGTCCCATTCTCTTGGTCGGGGCGAGTTAGCAGCCAGCTCCGATCCACAGGGAGGGGAAAGGATTCCACCTCTGAAAGGACGGAGCCGCATGCACATACAGGGAGGAATGATGGCGGCCAACTTTGGGGCCTGTCTACCACATCCAAGAAACCACTGTTCATATTTTGATATATTTTCTCACTGATTTTTTTTCATGCAAAGATTTTGAGGTTTAGATAGGGTTTATTTTACATAGTTGTAGTTATTACTGTGTATATAAAATGATATTTTCTTGTTTTCTAATTAGCATTGTAGCATAAATGTTTTTGCCTGTTAATACTCTAGGAATCATATTTTAATGGCTATACACTGTTCGATTATAGGTTAGGTATTTTAATTAACTGTGCCCCTATTGTTGAACATCTAAATTATTTCTAATTTTTCACCAGGATAAATAATGCCATGATGAGCAAACTCTATGCATAAAATTTATTCTTTATTTCCTTTTGGGGATCGGAGGCCATGCACCTTTTAAAGCTTGTCGGTACAGACTGCCAGATTATTTTCCAAAAGGGATTATGCTAATTCACAGTCACACTATATCTGCAAACCTAAACCTGCTATTTCAGTTTCATACAGTTGAATCATTTGAGACCCTCTGGCTCGTTTTACTCTCAGTTTTCTTTTTACTACCCAAAGCTATCAGATGTTTACAAGAGTAACAAAACGGTATAACATTCTAAATGCTCCCTCCTTCCACTCTTATTTTTGTCATACACATTCGGAGTATGGCTCGTAATCCCTTTATTGATGCTGATACTTTCTGCCTGGTTGCTGCCCTTTCCCTCTCCTTGTGGACAAGCTGCCGGGGGTGGGGGCGGGGGGGGTAGGGGTTTGGTCCTCCGCCTCACCAACCTGTTCTCTCTCTTCCTGAGACAGGCGGCCCCCCATTGGGGAAAAAGAGCAACGAGCCGGAACAGAAGCTCTTTATTGAGCCAAAAATGGGGAACGACTGAATCTCCTCAGAGTCTTGACCACATGCTGTTGTTTGGTTTATAGAAGGGTTTTAGATCCTCTGACTTGAATGTTTCTTGTCAAGAAGAGGTGATATTAACTACCTCTGTGACTTTCTAGCACTTTTATTAGTGTGAATGTCATTTAAGTTAGGAAAATTTTCATTTTTGTTTTGTTTTTAATCTGGCACACATTTCTCTTGAGATTTACTGAAATACTTTGATTTTTAAAGATGTCCTCCTCAGCGTGCCTTACATTGTATAAGAGGGAGCATATGTGTAAGGCTTACTGTGTGCCAGGAACATCATCTCATTTGATCCTCACAGAAACTCTCTGAGTTGAGTTCTTATCTCCATTTTACAGATGAGGAAACGGAGGCACAGAGTCATTAATTAATTTGCTCATGGTTACACAGTTAGTAAGTCAAACAGCTGGGATTTGAACTGTCATTTTGGAATCAGAGTCTAAAAATCCTTAATCACGACACTATATTACCTTTTAATAACTTAATTATTTCTTCTTTCCTCCAGCTTTATTGAGGTATAATTAACAAATAAAAATTGTATATTTTTAAGGTATACAACTTGATATTTTGATATAATAAGTTAATTCATAACTGTTATAAATGAAGCAATGAATATTTTTTGTAACTTTTATAATTGGATTATGAAATGTATCTTTAAAAGTACACTCATCATTCTTTTTGGCAGTATATATGTTTAAAATAGACTATCCATAATGCTATTATGACTTTCCTCAGTGATTTTAGCAGAAGGTAAAAGAATATTCTGTTCTTTAAAATCAGAGCTTCCTAAAATCTGATTTACATGCAATCATGAGGTACTTGTTTCATTACCAGATTGTCTTCTTGGTGTCTAAAGCAGAAAGAGTTGGTTATTGAAAGGAAATTTATGGGGGCGATTTTCAGTTCTGCAGTTCTAACTGGCAGACTGGCTGCTTGTAGAAATCCCAAGCCACATACATATAAAACATCACTGTCTTTGAAACTAGCCTTTTTCTAAAACTAAAATTTCAAAGCTGCATTTAATTTGTTTGGCTAGGTGATTGTAGTTCACATATACCTTTCCCTTAGCGAAAAAAAACAGAGAAATTGGTCTAAATTGTAAAATGTACCTATTGGTCATTTGCCATCCCATATGGGGATAAAGCCAGACTTGAGGGGGACACAACATCACCCCACTCCTTTCCTTGCTGTTCTCCAGGAGCATGGAAGGAGACAGTCCATTCTGCTGGGCTTACAGATACAAGACCCCTGCTATTCCCTGACATATGCTCACATTCAGTCCTAGCAGGTTGTTGGTAAATTGAGATGATTACAATCTGCATTTTTACTTTCTTTTATTTCAGAGTATGTGGGCCTCTGACGACCTTGTTTGTTTATTTAAATGCCTAGTATACTTCTGCTTGCCAGGATTCTTCTGGTCATCTTTAATTCTGCACTTTCCCCTCCAGACTGTGAGAGGACCTTATTCTTTGCTGTGTCCCCATCACCTAGTAGAGTGCATGCCACGGTCTGTCTTTCCTCAGGTCCCACTGTTTGGCTCATTGAATTATTTTGATTACCAGGTACCATGCAGAGAACAGGAATATCACTTTGGGGGAGTACAAGTTTGGACCACTTTTCATGAGGTTGTGCTACGAGTTGGATCTTGAGGAATCTGCAGTGGAGCTCATCAAAGACCAGGTTACTGTCTCCCAATTGCTTTCCCTGCCATGGTGACTTCCTTGCGCTGAGGATGGGGTGTTTTCAGTGATGTTAGGAAGGGCAGCTCTTCTATACACATTATTCCTGGGTTAGATTTTCAGAGAAAGGCTGCTGGGTTGAGGGAATGAGCTCCTCCCTGGATTTTTAAGGTTTCCTTGGAGTCATTGCCTATGAAGAGGTGTAGGTCTTTTTATACAGAGGTGTGGAAGAGGTGTAAGTACAGATTACAAGGTATCTACCTACCTTGGATGTGTGTCCACCTGGGACTGACATCTTCTCTTTTGAGGAGCTTTTAGTGGGGGATAGTTTGAGGCAGGCTGCCATTTTAAGACTGCCTTTCCTATTCTTCACCTATGCCTCTCTCCTGTTTTCATATCTTTACTTCTGGTTGAAGGCTATGTTGTAAAGTGCTTTTCTGTTTTCAGAATTTCTGCTTTTCACATATTCTGATTTTACTTTCCTAAAAGCAAAAGTAACAATAATTAGTTTTGTAATTATTCATTGAATATTTACCAAGTCCGCAGCATCATGTTAAGCATTATACATGTTTCATTTCATTTGTTTCCCACTACAGCCCTGGCGAGGTGGGTACTATTATTATTTCCATTTTACAGATGAGGAAACGGGGACTCAGAGACATTATAAATTCATCCACGGTCAGAAACATTTATTAAATTTTGGGGCCAGGGCTGGCCCCCTGGGACATTTTAATATTTTTAAGAATCTCCATAACTAAGTTGTCCTTTTGCCTCTTACCTTTTTTCATGTAAAGTGTTGTATCCATGGAGGAACTGTTAACTCTCACCTTGCCCCTCTTTTAAGGACCCTGGGTATTAGAAAGATGACCATAATTAGTAAGCAGAGAAAAGGTGGTTTCAGAACAAAAGAAGAAATATACATACATATTTACATTATAGCATATATGTTTTAAAAATCTATTACAATAATATATTAGTAAGCAGAGAAAAGGTGGTTTCAGAACGAAAGAAGAAATATACATACATATTTACATTATAGCATATATGTTTTGAAAATCTAGAAGGATATACACTAAACTACTGCTTATCTTCAGGGGGTAGAATTAGAGGAAATCCTCACTTTTTACTGTATACACTTTTGTATTGTTTGACTATTTTGTAATAAGCATATGTTAATGTTGTAATTAAAAGAAAACAAACGTTTCACTGTAATAAATCATAGCCATGAGTATAATTGATAAAAAGAAACAAAAAGAAAGAAAATGAGGGTAAAGGTTTTTGTTTTTTGGTTTTTTTAACCTACCTGAGCATGAAGCATTCATGTATGTATACGTTTCCTGGAGTTGTAGAATAAACTGAATTAGAGTCAAGTGCCATAAAGCCTAATCCTGCTTCCACCTTACCGTGTCGTGTCCCCTGCCCAGAACCCTGAAGTGCTGCCAGTATGGTAGCCACTACCCCCATGTACCCTTGGAGGCCTTGCACTGCGGCTAGTTCAGATTTACATGGGCTGTAGTGTAAAATACATGATGGATTTTAAATACCTGGCATAAAAAGGAGAATGCAAAGTATCTTATTAATAATGTTTTATATTGATTACATGTTGAAATGTTGGATTTAGTGGGTTAAGTAACATATTATTAAAACTGATTTCACATCTTTCTTTTTACTTTTTTAAATGAAACTACTTGAAAATTTAGAGTCACATACATGGCTCACACTTGAGGCTTGCAATCTCTCCCTATGGACGGGGCTGCTCTGGTGGCTTCCCATCCCACTTAGCATAGAACTCAGACCCCTGACCATGCCCTCAAGGTCCCGTTGTGGTACTTCATCTCCTGCCACTCTCCCTCTTGCTTACTCCACTCTGGACCTTCTGGTTTTCTCTCAGACAACCAGGCCTGTGGCCTCAGACTGGAGTGCTCTATATCTGCATCACTTCATTGAGGTCTCCTCTTCTCAGAGAGCCTTCCCTGACCACCTTCCATCATCTTCTCTGTTCCCTTTATCCTGTTTCATTGTTCTTCATAGCCCTTATTGATACTTGAAATTATATTTTTATTTTTTCTGCTTGTTTTATTCACTTGTTCATTGTCTCCTCTGCCAGAATTTAAGCTCCCCTAGATTATAAGCCCTACTGGAGTTTAGGGCAGGGCCTTTGTCTTGTTCATCATTTCTTTATTCTTAACACCTAGAATAGGGTCTGCCTAATAGGGTCTCAAAAAAAATAACCGACTTGCACAAGACATTTAATGGTGTATTTGAATACCATGTGTCACATTATCACCCCATTAAAAATGTTGAGAACCACCGTTTTAGTGAGTTATTTCAAAAAGTGAATAATCAACTATTATTCGTTTGCCAAAAGAGAATCATAGTTGTGTAAGCCTCTCCCACCTTAGCCCTCAAGCATACTTATAGCTGCCACTTCGTGTTAATATTCTGCACCCAGGTTCCAAGACAACCCCCAGGAGGGCTAACCAGCTTGCTTCTTTTCTTCTAAGCTTGGCAGAGCCCATTGCATAAAGACGTCCTTCACTGTATTTCTGAAACCTAGAGAGCTCTTGCCGTATCTTTTGCCTCTTGTTCGCTGTGCCCGTTGCTAAAGGCATGACCCCAAAAGAGTGGGCACCATTTAAATTTTTTTGCTGAATGAATAAAATATGTAGACAGTCCTAGACAGAGAAGATGCAGTATAAGTACTCCCTTAATAGTTTTACCTTTTAACCAAAATATATTGTTTTTCTTCATTAGCATTTACGAGGTTTCTTCTCAGACTCCACATCATTCAATATTTTGATGGATATGTTATTTATCAAAGGTAAATATAAAAGTAAGTATCACAATTTATGTTTGCTGAAAAACAAGGGACTATGTAAAATTAGGAAAAACAATGGACTATGTAAAAATGATCTTTATATTCCTGATGAGTGGCTGAATTATGGAGACCCCATTCTTTTTTTTTTTTTTTTTTAAACATCTTTATTGAAGTATAATTGCTTTACAATGGTGTGTTAGTTTCTGCTTTATAACAAAGTGAATCAGTTATACATATACATATGTTCCCATATCTCTTCCCTCTTGCGTCTCCCTCCCTCCCACCCTCCCCATCCCACCCCTCTAGGTGGTCACAAAGCACCGAGCTGATCTCCCTGTGCTATGCGGCTGCTTCCCACTAGCTATCTGTTTTACATTTGGTAGTGTATATACGTCCATGACACTCTCTCACCCTGTCACATCTCACCCCTCCCCCTCCCCATATCCTCAAGTCCATTCCCTAGTAGGTCTGTGTCTTTATTCCCGTCTTGCCACTAGGTTCTTCATGGCCTTTTTTTTTTTTTTTCCTTAGATTCCATATATATGTGTTAGCATACTGTATTTGTTTTTCTCTTTCTGACTTACTTCACTCTGTATGACAGACTCTAACTCCATCCACCTCATTACAAATACCTCCATTTCATTTCTTTTTATGGCTGAGGAATATTCCATTGTATATATGTGCCACATCTTCTTTATCCATTCATCCGATGATGGACACTTAGGTTGCTTCCATGTCCTGGCTATTGTAAATAGAGCTGCAATGAACATTTTGGTACATGACTCTTTTTGAACTATGGTTTTCTCAGGGTATATGCCCAGTAGTGGGATTGCTGGGTCGTATGGTAGTTCTATTTGTAGTTTTTTAAGGAACCTCCATACTGTTCTCCATAGTGGCTGTATCAATTTACATTCCCACCAACAGTGCAAGAGTGTTCCCTTTCCTCCACACCCTCTCCAGCATTTATTGTTTCTAGATTTTTTGATGATGGCCATTCTGACCGGTGTGAGATGATATCTCACTGTAGTTTTGATTTGCATTTCTCTAATGATTAATGATGTTGAGCATTCTTTCATGTGTCTGTTGGCAATCTGTATATCTTCTTTGGAGAAATGTCTATTTAGGTCTTCTGCCCATTTTTGGATTGGGTTGTTCGTTTTTTTGTTATTGAGCTGCATGAGCTGCTTGTAAATCTTGGAGATTAATCCTTTGTCAGTTGCTTCATTTGCAAATATTTTCTCCCATTCTGATGGTTGTCTTTTGGTCTTGTTTATGGTTTCCTTTGCTGTGCAAAAGCTTTTAAGTTTCATTAGGTCCCATTTGTTTATTTGTGTTCTTATTTCCATTTCTCTAGGAGCTGGGTCAAAAAGAATCTTGCTGTGATGTATGTCATAGAGTGTTCTGCCTATGTTTTCCTCTAAGAATTTGATAGTGTCTGGCCTTACACTTAGGTCTTTAATCCATTTTGAGTTTATTTTTGTGCATGGTGTCAGGGAGTGTTCTAATTTCATACTTTTACATGTAGCTGTCCAATTTTCCCAGCACCACTTATTGAAGAGGCTGTCTTTTCTCCACTGTATATGGTTGCCTCCTTTATCAAAGAAAAGGTGACCATATGTGCGTGAGTTTATCTCTGGGCTTTCTATCCTGTTCCATTGATCTATATTTCTGTTTTTGTGCCAGTACCAAACTGTCTTGATTACTGTAGCTTTGTAATATAGTCTGAAGTCAGCGAGCCTGATTCCCCCAGCTCCATTTTTCGTTCTCAAGATTGCTTTGGCTATTCGGGGTCTTTTGTGTTTCCATACAAATTGTCAAAGTTTTTGTCCTAGTTCTGTGAAAAATGCCAGTGGTAGTTTGATAGGGATTGCATTGAATCTGTAGATTGCTTTGGGTAGTAGAGTCATTTTCACAATGTTGATTCTTCCAATCCAAGAACATGGTATATCTCTCCATCTATTTGTATCATCTTTAATTTCTTTCATCAGTGTCTTATAATTTTCTGCATACAGGTCTTTTGTCTCCTTAGGTAGGTTTATTCCTAGATATTTTATTCTTTTTGTTGCAATGGTAAACGGGAGTGTTTTCTTAATTTCACTTTCAGATTTTTCGTCATTAGTGTATAGAAATGCAAGAGATTTCTGTGCATAATTTTGTATCCTGCTACTTTACCAAATTCATTGATTAGCTCTAGGAGTTTTCTGGTAGCATCTTTAGGATTCTCTATGTATAGTATCATGTCATCTGCAAACAGTGACAGCTTTACTTCTTCTTTTCCGATTTGGATTCCTTTTATTTCTTTGTCTTCTCTGATTGCTGTGGCTAACACTTCCAAAACTATGTTGAATAATAGTGGTGAGAGTGGGCAACCTTGTCTTGTTCCTGATCTTAGTGGAAATGGTTTCAGTTTTTCACCATTGAGGACAATGTTGGCTGTGGGTTTGTCATATATGGCCTTTATTATGTTGAGGAAATTTCCCTCTATGCCTACTTTCTGCAGGGCTTTTATCATAAATGGGTGTTGAATTTTGTCGAAAGCTTTCTCTGCATCTATTGAGATGATCATATGGTTTTTCTCCTTCAGTTTGTTAATATGGTGTATCACATTGATTGATTTGCGTATATTGAAGAATCCTTGCATTCCTGGGATAAACCCCACTTGATCATGGTGTATGATCCTTTTAATGTGCTGTTGGATTCTGTTTGCTAGTATTTTGTTGAGGATTTTTGCATCTATGTTCATCAGTGATATTGGCCTGTAGTTTTCTTTCTTTGTGACATCTTTGTCTGGTTTTGGTATCAGGGTGATGGTGGCCTCGTAGAATGAGTTTGGGAGTATTCCTCCCTCTGCTATATTTTGGAAGAGTTTGAGAAGGATAGGTGTTAGCTCTTCTCTAAATGTTTGATAGAATTCACCTGTGAAGTGATCTGGTCCTGGGCTTTTGTTTGTTGGAAGATTTTTAATCACAGTTTCAATTTCAGTGCTTGTGGTTGGTCTGTTCATATTTTCTATTTCTTCCTGGTTCAGTCTTGGCAGGTTGTGCATTTCTAAGAATCTGTCCATTTCTTCCAGGTTGTCCATTTTATTGGCATAGAGTTGCTTGTAGTAATCTCTCATGATCTTTTGTATTTCTGCAGTGTCAGTGGTTACTTCTCCTTTTTCATTTCTAATTCTATTGATTTGAGTCTTCTCCCTTTTTCTCTTGATGAGTCTGGCTAATGGTTTATCAATTTTGTTTATCTTCTCAAAGAACCAGCTTTTAGTTGCATTGATTTTTGCTATTGTTTCTTTCATTTTTTTTCATTTATTTCTGACCTGATCTTTATGATTTCTTTCCTTCTGCTGGCTTTGGGGTTTTTTTATTCTTCTTTCTCTAATTGCTTTAGATGCAAGGTTAGGTTGTTTATTCGAGATGTTTCCTGTTTCTTGAGGTAGGCTTGTATTGCTATAAACTTCCCTCTTAGCACTGCTTTTGCTGCATCCCATAGGTTTTGGGTCGTCGTGTGGAGACCCCATTCTTTAAGTGTGAAAACATTATTGTATCACATCATGACTTAAACACCCCAGATTTTACTTATGCTGCAATTATAATAGGTTTTAAAATACTAGTTCTTCCTGTATGACCTGATAATTTATTTTGAAATTTAGTTAATTGATAAATGACTTTGAAAGTTTTTATTGTGCTGAAGTATACTTTTCAGTAGATGGAGCTAAACAGATTGAACTCTGGGAATCAATAGTAGAGGACTCTGAACTCACTTGAATGCATTTAACACTGCCGGCCCACTCCTGGCTTTTGACAGGTGCATTGGAAGTACTGATTGAGATGAAAAACCAAGATGTGAAGTTCAACAAAGATACTTACGTCCTTGCTTTTGCAATTTGCTACAAACTGGTAAGACTGTCTTCCCTAAACTTTTAGAGCATTTTGGGTAATGTTTGAGAGAGGATTTTTTTTTTTTCTCTACAAATAATATTCAGTTCCCCTGAAGTCTGTTTTCTATCTGGTGCAGATATTTCCATTTTAAATATGTTCATTTTTAGAAAACCCAAGTTAGCCATGTCAGACAGTTTTATCATGGGAAAAGCAATTTTATCATCTTTCCATCTTTTCTGGCATTTGTGTAGATAATGAGAACAAGAAACAGCATGCTGGGTTCAGACTCTCCTTTAGAGGCCTCTTTCTCATGCTGGACCTCACGAAACCAGTTTTCTCTGTGGCCCTCTCCCATGGAAGCCTTAGCATCCTTCACTGGTGAACTCAAGGGCTACTTTGTCCTCATCTGTGAATTTTTCTGTGATCACCTAAGTTGGAAGTGCTCTCTCTGTCCTTCAGTATCCCTTGATTGTGATCTATTTGTATTCACAGACATGGCACTTATAACACTGCCCGATCTACTAAGTGGATGCACATTTCATCCTCCCCACTAGAGGGTAGACTCCTTGAGGCATCTTTATTTGCCAGCACCTAACAGTGTCTCGTCACAAGTGATCTTTAATAAATGTATGTGACATTAAAATGAGTTCTTTGAGAATAGAGAGCATGACTTATAAATCCCTGTCTCATTACTGTATCAGGATTGTTTCTTGCACATAGACTATTTCTTTATTACTTACTGAACGCATAAATGGTAACTGAAATAGTACAGTGACCAAGATTCCATGCAATACTGTACACATTCATGCCGTTTTAACACTAGAAACTTAACAAAACCTTTTTATACTGAAAATGAAGGAACACCTAAGTAAGGTAGAACGTGGCTATTGAACAATTTCCCTGAAAAGCGTAGCGATACCAATTTTCCAAAACAAGAGGGGCAGTTGGGTTACAGGGGAAAGAAACCAACTTGGAAATTGAGAAATGTGGAGTCTAGTCTCAACTTTAACATGAACTGTCTTTGAAGTGGTCACTTACCTCATTTGTGAAATGAAGCATTTGGATTCAGGAGCCAGCAAGCTTTTTCTATAAAAGGCCAGATAGTTAATATTTTAGGCTTTGGGGGCCACATACAGTCTCTGCCACTTACGGTCCTAGTCACATCTTCTTTGTTTTTGTTTTTACAAATCTTTAAAAATCTAAGAACCATTTTTAGCCATAGGCTGGCTTTGGCCCCAGGGTCGTAGTTTGCTGACCGCTGGATTACTAGATGATCCTTTCCAATCCTGCCACTTTATGATTCTGTGAACAGAGGCCAACATGACACACACTTGAGCATCAGTTCTTCAGCACTGTGATACACAGTTTCCTGACCTTCTTAGAGATGTCTCCCTGAGCGTATACTGAAGTGGAGAGAATTTAACTCTTCTACTTACAAAGGGCCAGAGGACTTTTCTTCCCTATATCAGGGGTCCCCAACCCCCAGGCTGCGGACCGGTGGCAGTCCGCGGCCTGTTAGGAACCGGGCCGCACAGCAAGAGGTGAGCGGTGGGCAAACAAGCGAAGCTTCACCTGCCACTCCCCACCGCTCCCCATTGCTCGCATTACCGCCTGACCCATCCCCCCACCCCCGGCTCCATGGAACAGCTGTCTTCCACGAAACCTGTCCCTGGTGCCAAAAAGGGTGGGGACCGCTGCCCTATATTGTGTTCAAAATAACTTGTTGCACTCAGTGGAGACTGCAGTTGAAAAATTGAACTGGTCAGCTGTTACAAATTCCAAGCCAATTCTGGGAACTGTCCCCGCTCATTAAATTCAGCTTTTCCTTTAGGATTTGAGTTATGAATCACGCCATGACAGACACACACAGGTACCGAACTAATGCTGCTCTCGTAAACCTAACCCACCTACAACATAGACAAAGGAAGAGAATTCTGTCTTACCGCTGCTGTCTGCTACTTTGTATATCGCTCATCTTCCTGGTGTGTGTGGGGTTTTTTTGTTTGGTTATTTTTTTAAGGCATCTGGTTTTATGGGATTCTTTCATGATTTCCATTCAAATATGTTTCCATGTTTTCAAACATTTGACTTAACTTGGATATTTTCAGATTGGAAACCCCCTAAGGAAAAGTTCTGTGGTGTTGCTAAGCTTTACTGTTATCATTTAATACGGTAGTAGCAGGCTGACTCTTCACCCGTGTATGTTATGGTACCTATGTCTTGAAACCAGCCTGCCTGGATGAAAAGAGACCTGTATGTTTGTGGGTAAAGCTGCCCCAAGTCAGAAAACCGACAAAGAGCTAAAAATAAAGTTCATTTAAGATTTGAGCTGCTAATATATAGATAACTGAGTCTATTTGCAAATAGTCTCTATATGGAGCTTAATCTTTTAAGTGGCTTGAGATAGGCTCCAGGAAATTCTTCCAAAAGGAAATCTGAAACGCTGGGCACCATTAATCATCTTATTACCCTAAAGGTTTGTGACATTTATTTATTGAGCAATCCTGTCTTCCCCCAGAATAGCCCCGAATCTTTTACAATCTGTACCACGTTAAGAGAAGAAGCCCTCATCAAAGGAGAAATCCTCTCCAGGAGAGCATCCTGTTTTGCAGTGGCATTAGCTCTGAACCAGGTAAGGCTTTGGGGTGCACATAAGTGAATTAGGAGTAGGCAAGACTTCACTACTTTCATTTGTTCTTGCTTTTATTTTATCTTTTTTCCTCTGACTCTGTCATAAAGAAAAAGTCCCCATAAAGAGACCAATGCCTTTGGTGCCATGGCAACCTACATCTATACCCCTGTCTCCAAAGAATGTTTTCATTTACAGTTGAGGGCCTAACGTGCACTGCTGTTTACACGGGGCTGGCCAGGATCCTATGGAAAATCAATGAGGGAGGCTGTACTCAGAGAAATTTCTCAAGTAATTAAAGTGGAAATTTCAAATGATTCGTTTACTATGTAACATGCTCAGGGAATGGTTTTAATTTAAGGCTCTCCAAAGTGTGTTCTGGTAAATTCCTCAGGGGAACAGTACTCCGTGAGTTCTTGGTATTTAAAATTATTTGCCCTTTTTTTTTTTTTTTTTTTAAACCTGAACTACAGTTTGGCCAGATATAAAATTGTGAGGTGATATTTGCTTTACTTGAGGTTTTCTTCGGCATTGTTTTTCTGTCTTCTAGTATGGAATGTTGCTATGGAGAAATCTGAGGCCTGCCTGAATTTTTTTTTTTTTTCCACTTCTGAGTGACTTGATCTTGTTAGTTTTTCTCTTTTCTGTCCCTTATATCCATGGAAACATTTTTCCTTTGGGAGTTCTTCATCTGCCAATTCTTTTCTTTTTTTTTTTTTTTTCCTTGCTGTAATCCTTTTTTTCTTTTTTCCTCATAATGTCTTTATACAGTTTACATGCTGGTTCTTTTTTGGTTATTCATCATTGAAAGATGCTTAGACCAGCCATTTGCAGAAGATTCATGTCAGAAGAGAATAGCGCCACATTGCCATGTTCTAGGCTAGCAGGAATTTTCTTTATTTCTGAGTTTTGTCTACAAATACGCATTGGCTCTATTTCTTCCTGGCCAATGGGAGTAGGCATGGAGGTGATTTTCAATGAAAAGTCTCTTCTCTGCTGCTGCCATAAGTGACATATTGTTTCCTGCAAGTATGGCTGATCCGTGCAAATTCTTAATGAGCCTCACCTCTGCCACCAAAAGGATCCAAAGACCTCATTACTAGTCCTAAACTCTATTATCATCATTGTAAACAGGGATTTAGTACTTCAGGTCGTGCCCTCACCTTGGAGAACTACTTTGTGCACTCCTTCTGAGATATGCGGCAATGTCCTTCTCTTACTGCTTTGTCTGGAACTCACGTCTGCTCCATCTCCAGTGTTTCTGGCAATGCAAATTTCTTCTGTGGTTTGAGGTTTCTGCTACGTTCTAATTATGTCAAACATGGGTGCACATTTCTATTTCTCAACCTTGTTTTTTTTGAAAGCTCATTCCAGTGAGAGAAGGGGAAATGCCAACTTTATGCCTCCATCTTAAAACGTGGAACTCAGGCAGGTTGTTAAAACATTCAGTAATATGCCACTGTAGGAAACACTTTATAGAATGTTCATTTTTGATTACCAGAAAACTTTTTTTCTTTGTGGACTTCAAAACCCTGGGGCACCATGAATAGGACTATCCTGACATCTTTAAATGATCTTTATGATAGCAGAGTAATGTTGATATGCCTTCGGGGTATGACTTGTTTTTCTTCATTCTAGAACCAGCTGGCAAAAGCTATATCCATTTTTTCTCAAATCATGAAGCCAGAAAGCATAATCTGCACTAATTTAAATGTAAGTGACTTCTTTATGGTTTAAAGTAAGGCTTGAAATGTAATAAAATGAAGTCTAGATTTTTTTTGTCTGTGTACAACAAATGACTTTTGATCTCCCAAGGTCTTCATCCATTCCATTCATTTATTGATGACTGTGTGAAAGTTATAATGGAGCCCTATGAGAGGAGTCAATACGTGCTTCCAGGAGTGTATAAATAGGTGGGAAACACAGATATGCTCAGATATAAGAGGTGGCTAAATGCTGCAGGTGTAACACATGACTACAGAAGCCTGTCGATTTAGAGAGAAGGGAGATGGACTCTGCAGTCTCTCCACTGAGACTTAGGAAGAGCCTGCGTGCTGATGACATCCTATCCGTGGCACCTGACTCATGGAGTCAGTACATCTATGGCACAAGGTGGCACCTAACCTAGTAAGCGCTCAATAAGTGCTAGCCATTTTCATTCTTACTTTGTTGCCAGCCTGCCGTGGCCCACCTTTTCAGTGAGCAGTGAGTCGTCTGCGCCTTCCTGGGGCAGTGAAAAGCCTAAGAGACTCTCCTGTCATTAACGACATCACAGGCCCTGCTGAGGCCCTGCTTGTATGCTGAGTACGTGTGTTGTGGGGAGTTGAAAAGAAAGCCCCTAGCGTCCAGGAGCTTACAGTCTCCCGAAACATCAAGGGGTCAAGATGAGGAAAACATTGTCTAAAGAACCGAAATGTGTAAACACCAGCATGACATGAACTGGGATAGCGGGTCGTAGCCAGTGCGGTATTCCAGGCTGGCCAGCAGGTGCTAACGGAGGAGGACGGGGGAGAAGAATATTGTTGAGCAGTGTTCTGAAGGAGGACAGGGCTGTGGGACTGCAGGCATGGAGGTGAAAGGGCATCCTCCGTTGGGAGATGAGCTTTGCTGAGGGTTCTACCTTGCTAGTTAGTTTGCTAGTTCTCATCCTCGTTCTGAGTCCTTAGGCAAAGTTACTTAACCTCTACCACCCCATTTTCCTTTCATCTGAAGTAGCAATAGTAATAGTACCATTCTTTCATTAGGAGAATTGAAAGAATAATGCATATAAAGTCGTTAGTTAAAACAGCACAGTTAGTGCCTGGCATGTAATCAGTGTTCAGTGATGCTTGCTAATACCAGTAGTATTTGTTTAAAATGAAATATGTTAAATAAAAAGGATTATTTATTTCTAACAAATCCTAGAACCCATGAACAGGAATTGGGCATAACTGCAAGCTCCCATGGTTTTCAGTTCTGCCCATAATTATCCTCAAATGTCACCCCCAGACCAGTGCCCAGATGACTTTTCAAGAGAAGGACTAAGATAAGCCTTTATGGTAAATTCTGGGGAACAAGTTCCAGCAAGAAGTCTGAGATAAGAATACCTTATATTTGACCTCGTATTTACTTTTCAAAATGCTTACACAGGAGGGAAAGATGAGCCTAGGGAACCAGAAAGATGGAGACAGTGATTAGTAGAGAACCTGGGGGGGAAAAAGGGAAAGAGGTGGGTTTGGAAGGGAAGAGACTAAATATACAAAAAATACCCAAAAAGAGATCTTGTAGTTGGCAAAGGGCAGGAGCCTGGGGTGGGGATGAGTGTCAAAGCTGTCAGTTAAGAACATATCTGTAAAACCTGGTAATGGATCTGCTATAAACTGATGAATGCCACAAAAAAGGGAGGTAAGAGGTCCCAGAAATGAGTTTTTATGGCATTAATGGTGAGGCAGAGGAAGCATCAGAAAAAGACAGGGAAGGAATCGCACCAGTGGATCAATACCCAAGCGAGCTGATAGCCCTATGTGCCATGGCCTCCTGCAGGCAGCCCCTGGCCCAAGACTGGGCACCTGAACAGAAACTGCAGGTCAGCCTGAAAAGCTCTCAGCTGAAGGAGGCCAAGGTGGCAAAGGTCCAGAGTCCAGAAGTCCAGGTCATTTGAGCCAGTAAGCCAAACAGACTAGGAATCCTGGTCTTCCAGCAGGCGCATATGTTATTTTTTCTTCTTCTCAGCTTCCTACTGGATGTGGACGGCTCAGCGTCTCCAAGTATTAATATATTTATCTGCTTCTGAGAGAGTGGCCTGCAGATGCATTCATTTCATGACTGGATAGCAGTAGAATTGCTAGGATTCCAGGTGGTTCATAGCATCAGGTGGGAAAGAAACACAGGAGAGTGTGTGAGAGGAGTTTCATGTGGGTCATTAGTCGCTTTTGCTAGAGTTGAAGTGGGCATGGGGGGATCAATAAGGGTTGATAAGAAATGGAAGAGAGTGAGATCGGCAGGGTTTCAGTTTATTTTAGCTAAGGTACCACGCTAGATACTCACATTTGTCAGTTTATTTTATACAACACTGTCAGAACAGTACTTCTCCGTATTATACATGTGGAAAATGAAGATTCAAAGGGTAAGTAAACTACCCAGGTTCTCACAGCTAATTAAATAGCAGAGTCAAAGTTTTAACACAATCAAATCTGTCTGACTACATACAAAGCCTAGGGTTTCCCCACCACTCCAGACCTACAGAGATTAGCGTCGTGCGTCTTTTATCTAGGACTGGCGCTAACCGCTTCTCCAGGATGCGCTAACCGCTTCTCCGGGATGGTGAAAGGAACACGTTATGCGTCTTTTATCTAGGACTGGCGCTAACCGCTTCTCCGGGATGGTGAAAGGAACACAGGACTGGATGTCAAACAACGAACCTGCTCTTAGTGCACATGCTCCATGCCCTTGCATTTAGATTCCTCGGCTATTCAGTCCTGGCAGCGGGAACAGCTTCTCCTGGGGGAGCTGGGTTGGGGGGCGGGGAGACGGCCGATCAGCGTGGTCGAATGAATGGGCATGTTTCTGGCAAGCGCTATGTAAGGATCCTTATATTGATCTTGAATATGAACCATCCCCTCCATGAACTGGGTCGCAGAATTATCCACTGTCCAGAAACTTAAAGATTGGTAAAGATTGTTTTTTTTTGTTTTTGTTTTTATTTATTTATTTTTGGCTGCGTTGGGTCTTCATTGCTGTGCGCGGGCTTTCTCTAGTTGCGGCGAGTGGGGGCTACTCTTCGTTGTGGTGCGCGGGCTTCTCATTGCAGTGGCTTCTCTCGTCGCGGAGCACGGGCTGTAGGTGCGCGGGCTTCAGTAGTTGTGGTGCGCGGGCTTCAGTAGTTGTGTCACGAGGGCTCAGTAGTTGTGGCTCTGGGGCTCAGTAGTTGTGGCTCACAGGCTCTAGAGCACAGGCTCAGTAGTTGTAGTGCACGGGCTTAGTTGTTCCGCAGCATGTGGGATCTTCCCAGACCAGGGCTCAAACCTGTGTCTCCTGCATTGGCAGGCAGATTCTTAACCACTGCGCCACCAGGGAAGTCCAAGATTGTTTTATTGTTTAAAAATTTTCACTCAGGCAATTCTTGCAAATGTCCAATCTAAATTTCTCATATTTCAATACAAGCCTGTTTCTTCTTCCTTCCTCGGGAATGGTGAAAAAGAGCTGGTCGCCATTCTCAGGTTTAATAATCTTTCAGATTCTGGGTCTCTGTTATTAGAGCAGGGTTTTAAAAAATAATTTAATTCTGGGCCCTAGCTTCTCCAAGGCTGAGTCGTCTGCTTAGAATCCTTAAGGGCAATTTGTTAATTATTCAGAAATGGAAACCTAACAAGTAGGCTGAATAGAGTCTGTTCAGTCAGTATCAGCAGAAATAAATGAAGTTTTTTTCTGATCTACTTTAAAAATTAATGCCTGACACTAAAATCTTTTCTTGCTGCCAGTTGGAATATGAACTTACCTAATTTTTCCCCTCAACTTAATTTTCTTTTCACTGAAATTGCTCCTGCTGCTGATACGACCCAGAGGGCCTGGCTCCCCGTTTCCTGGCTCATGCTCGCTCCACACCGAACTGGTTGAGCACATGATCTCATCGAGGCGTGGGCGTGTTGACTCTGCCCTTTGAGTCTCCATTTAAACCCATGGATCGCAGAAGAACTATAGCCCCCTCTTTATTTAGCATCGCCGCTTAATATGAGAGGGCTCATTTCCACTTCTCAAATACGTCTGATAGTAGCAGAGGCCAACAAAGGGTAGTTTTCCACTGATTTTATTTGAACTCTAATCATTTCTCTAGAAATCTAGACCCATTTTGGAATTGAATTACCTTACAGGGGAACTGACAAGTGGTGAGTTTCGCTGCTTTTATCATTTATTTGTTAACACAGGGAAATGTTTGTTTCTCCTTCTCACTAAGGCCACCCTAAAGTTCTAGCTCATGCTGGGAAGTCCTAGGCCACACTGGTAGGAAAGGAGACAGCACTTATTATTTCTCATAAATCCCTTTGTGGCAGCATCTCACCTATATGTTTAAGAATTGCATTTGGTTGGAAGCAATGCAGACTCTAAAAATACAAGAGTCTATACAAATTAGAGGATTTCTTTTTCTTCCAAGTAGAAAACCAGAGGTGGTCAGTCTAGGTCTGGTATGACATTCCGTGATGTCATCAGGGACCTGGCCTCTTGTATTTCCATACCACTATCCTAAGCACGTGACGTCTATCCATTACATCTATTCCAGCAAGAAGTAGGAGAATGCAGGGGGACAAAGAAGTTGGTCCCTTTTCAGAATGCTTTCCCAAATGTCTCACCCAACAACTTGTACTTACGTGTTAATGGTGAGAGCTTAATCCCATGACCACATCTAGTTGCAGACAAACCTGAGAAATACAGTTTTTGAGTTCCGTACATGACAGCATCAGTTAAAGTTAGGGAGCTCTGTTATCAGAAAATAGAAGGGAAAAGTGGATATTGGTTAGAAAATTAGCAGTCTCTACCACACTATGCTATTCTACTTCAAATATAGCAAACTTGAAAAGAAATGCAAATGTTTGCATGTTCAGGGCTTCTGTTCCCTTTTTTGGTCAAAGGTGTCCAGTGACACATTTCTTGAGGTCTCAGAAAATCAGAGGGGTGGTAAGTATGTGTTCTTTGACTAGTTTTTCTTAACGAAAATTCCCCCTGCTCCTTGCTAATTCAATTTTCGTAGCCTTTTGTTTGAAATCTGTAAGATTGAAGCAATGCACTGTACCCTGATTTAGCTTTCCTAATTGTACCCTGAGACTTCAGTTTGAGACAAGCTCCTAGCTTTAAATTGTTTCTTTGCCTTTCATCAGTAACTGCCTCATCCATGTTGCCCTTCAGCAGTATAGTTCAAGGTATTGAACCTTACTCTTGAAATCCCCACTGAGTCAGAGTTAGTTGCTGGAGGCAGGAGAGAAACTGGGAAAAATTAGGAAGAAAAGTTGAAATCTTTCAGAAGCACATCATTAATAGTTTCTAGCATGAGCTCCAGGAGGTTTATCCCTGTAAATTGCTAGGGGACCTTCACTCCCTTTCTCATTTCTCATTGTTGAGGGTCTACTCGGTGCCAGGCACTGCAGATGTGGCATCAACAAGGTAGACTTCTCCTTGCCCTTGATAGGACAGACCACTGCCAACCAAATTGTGATTGGTTTTTACTAACAAAACTGTTAAGAACTATTAAGACTTGGAGATGTTACCCCACTTCCGAGCTAACGAGTTAACCTGCCACAGTTTTGTGGATGCTGGTAGAGAACACAAGACACCCAGAGAAGAAGGACGGTTTATTACTCACAGCAATAGCAGTAGCCAGCGGATTAGCATTTTTGCAGCAGTTTCTTGAGCCCAGTTCCCACAGAGCGACATGAAGAGGTCTATATGCTTCTTGCACACACAGGGGATTATATTTTAAGAGAGGAACTGTGAACTTGGGGAACCCAAATCTCTTAAATTGGACAGTAAGCATACCTGCCCTCTGCTTTGGATGAGACACTGTCTGTCTTCCCAGGCTGCTGGCTGTACAAACGTCCTTGAAAATACAGTCGGGACTAAAGACAGTCAGTGCTTCTGCCTGACTGTGAGAGACCCACGGAATGTTCTCTCCCTACAAAGGGTTTTGCCTGGGCTCTAGAACACTCAACTTAGATCAGGTCTTTTGGAGTTAGGCTACTTGGGGTCACTTCATTCTGTTCTTCAGGACCAAAGATAACCCCTCATCCCGCTCAGCTGCTCAACAAACACACAATGTTACAAAATGGACTCTTAAGAGGACTCAGCTGGTTTGTAATAAAAAAGGAATCTCTCTCCCAGAAAAACTATCTTTCCTAAAGATCAAGAGGCTTAAAAATGTTTATACCCTTCGATTTTGTAATTTCACTTCTGGGAATCAAGTCTAAGAAAGTAACAATTTTTTTAAAATGTATGACATTTATTGATATAATAAAGTATGGTATTGCTTTATTTGATTTATATGATGGATTGCTATGCATTCATCATTAAAAATGAGGTTTTATTTTTTCCTAAAACTTCTTGATGCTATGAGAAAATGTTCATTTTATAATAATTGACCAAAAAGCAGAATCAAATTGGGGGGGTGGGGGGGATTAATATATTTGGAAGATAATACATGAGATTGTAAACAATGGTTAACATTAGTTGGTGAATTCTGAGTTATTCTCATTTTCTTTAAACTTTGCTGTATTTTTCAAATTAGACTAGTGAACATTGGTAATTGGGGTGAGGGGGAAATGTGTTCTTTTTTTTCCTTATGTTAATTGTATCTGATGGAAGGTAGCTAGTGGTATCATTTTGAAAGCCAAGTATAAGCACCCAGTTTTGATAGCTATAGTATAAATAGGAGTGCCTCATTAAGACTTTAACCAGCTTCCACTTTATACTTGAACAATCTGTATGCCTGCGATTTCCTAACCAAAAAAATAAAATAAAAAGATAAAGGTATCTTTTGACCCAGAGCCAGTCTTATGAGATTGTCTGATTGTCATATCCTCTGAATCTAGAGGAATTAGGGAAGAAGAATCTAATAGTAATGTTTATTGAGTACCTCCTGCGTGCTGATATTTCATTTAATGTTCACAATAATTCAAAATGTGAGATGTAAAGGTATTTTCCTCATTTCACAAATAAAGATATTGAAAGAGATTAAATACCTGGCCAGAGTCACTTAGCTGTAATTGCCAGTGCCAAGACTCTGACCCAGGTATGTCAGACTCCAAAATCCATGTTCTCTCTGTTTCTGCCTTTTAGCAAGTTTTGAAGTTGTGGTGTTTTGATTAGCTATTGGAAAACAAGTTTTGGCTGGTGGGCATTCATTCAAAGCACCTTTGAACTTGAGCAAGCAAATGAATTAGGAAACGGCATGAAAGCAGGGTAGATGCCTATAAATGTAGGCTTATCTCATAGGATACATTTCTCAGTGTTGATTACTAGCTCAATCTTGTTTTTCTTGTTTCTTCTTTTTATTCAGCTTATGATCCATATCCAGTCAAATATGTTGAAAACCCTAATAGATATACTAAAGGATGCTACAGAGGGAAATCTATCAAGATTTGTGAAAAAACATGTGTTCTCAGAAGAAGTGGTGAGTAGGCGGTTTCCACAGAAATCCTGTAAAGGTGCAAGAACACTCTTTAAACTGTCCACTTGATACCTTAATCCTTTAGGCCACCTCTTTAAAGAGACTGTCCACTCCGGCAACCTCTCTGTTGTTCCTGTTGCTAGATTTCTATGTGTGGGTGCAGACTTTTTTCCTCTAACACAATATATCCTCTGAAATTCTAGGAAAACTTGTTCCTTTTACATTGTTCTTTTCCCCACACTGTCTTCATGGGTGTCGGCCCTCTTTCTTTTCTTTTTCCTTTCTCCTTAAGCATCCAATTCCTTCTACCCACTCCTCACTCTCAGTTGATGACCTTGCCTCCTGTTTCACAGAGGAAACAGAAGCAATTAGAGGAGAACCGCTGCCGCACCGACAGCCTCCTTGCCGCTCTCTCTCTCTGCTCAGCCTTCCCTCCTGAAGCCGTGGTGGCTGCAGGCACCTCTCTAGAGCCTGGGAGCCCAGCCCCAGCCCCGGCCAGCCCAGGGCATCAGCCCAGGAGTTGTGTCACCTTCTTTTGAACATCATCCCTATTTGCTCGCCTTCCCTGTGGATCACCCCCATAGGCAGACAGTAGGCTATAGCATCTCTCATCTTAACAAAAAGAAAATCTCCCCTACCTAAACAAGTAAAAAGACATACGGCCTAGAGGGGTGGGATAGGGAGGGTGGGAGGGAGCCGCAAGAGGGAGGAGATATGGGGATGTATGTATATGAATAGATGAGTCACTTTGTTATACAGCAGAAACTAACACACCATTGTAAAGCAATTATCCTCCAACAAAGATGTTAAAAAAAAAGACCTACTAGGTGTTTAGATAGGAAGACTCAACCTCATAAAGTCAGTTCTGCCCAAGTTAATGTGATAATGTAACATTTCAATAAAAATACCATTAGGTTTTTTTCTGTAGTTAAGGTTTAGTAGAAAGAGCAAACTAGCAAGGATAGCTGGGAGAACTCTGTGAAAGAAGAGGTGGTAGCCCTGCCGGATATGAAACCATATTAAAGCTTTTCTAATTAGAACTGTGGTTTTAGCTCCTGAAGAGACCAACTAATGGAACCATATAAATGCTTTGCAAAATTATAAAATAAAATTAAATAAAAATGAAGAGAAAGAAGCAATTTCTAAAAATTGAAAGCAAAATGAAACAAATGAACCTTGTGTCATACTGATGGCTTAAGCACATAAAGAGGAATTATTGTAAGTCATTCGAAATTTAGTAATTTGTACATCGCTAGTCATATATAGCCTACGGGGAAAACAGACGGTGAGGAAATCATAAATTATTGGCAGTGATCACATTGTTAGTAATGATACTGGTATTGTCATTTTGACTAACCAAGGGGCCTGGTTGTTGGTCCTCCCCCAGCTTTTCTCCCTTTTCCCTGGCCTTTGGTAGCACGGTCCCAGCTGGGTTTCAGCTAGCACCTGAGATGGCAGGTTGGCAGCAGAGGGCAGGTGGCAGCTCTCCACCTCTGCCACACTGTGGCTTTCCCAGCCCTGTCCCATTCCTCACTCCCACCTGAAGGCTGGCAAAGGGAGCTTGTCGGGAAACTAACTGGTTATGATTAAATTTAAAGCTTCTTTCTATTTGAGGTCTTAGCTCTGTGTAGGTTGTGACCGACCTAAACCTTTTGGGAGTGTGTTTAGAAAAGTAGGGGAACTAGAAACGTAAACTGGTTTTAAAGCACACGATCATGTGCATGTGTGTGCGGCACTGACACAACTTCTGCTTTCTCACTAGCACTGATGTTGATCCTTCCTTAGACCTGGCCCATCAACGTGTTGCCTGAATTATACGACTAAAGCATCCAAACTTCACACTGAAAAATACTCATTGTTTTTATCTGATTCTCCCCCACAAAGCCTATAAGGCTGATTTACTTAGAAAGCTCACCCTCTAGCTCAGTGTATCCCCTGGTTGCTGGGAGACTACTCAGGGAACTGCTTGTTGAGAAGTGAATTGATCCCTAAAACTCCAGCAGCTTTTGAGCTAGTTCTAAATATCTTTGTGAGATTGCATGTGGAGTCTTATGTTGTAACTCTGCATTTTACAAATGCTCTATTTAGTGTTTATGCCACCAGTTACTGGACGTGTTTTATGTGTGGCGAGAAAGGTGCTGTTGTGCCACTAGAGGAATGGTGAAAAGAACTGCGGACTTTTCTGCAGCACTGTGACGAAAACCACTCCAGCGTGAACTGTTTCCTTGTTGACTTCTTTTTTAAAACTTAATTAACAAACAATGTCGTACCAACTGTTTTCTGCTTCAGTTGTAGGATGGTCCTAGTAATACCATTTAATATTTATTTTTGTAGTGATTTAAGAGAACTGAGGTAGTTAAAAAAAGAAAGAAAAAAGAAAAAAAAAGAACTGAGGTAGTATCTGCAGTGAGAGCAAGGTTACCTCCAGCTTGGCTCACCTGCTTTGCTTCTTTTGAAAGCCATATGCTGCTGCATCTCACCCTGAACATGAGGACTAAACAAGCTATTCTTTTTAAGAATGTTAGAAGTGTTTAAACCTTACCTGAAGGTTCAGTGGGGAGCCCTTGTTTGAAAAGAAGGTGTGCAGGTTTGTGCTATATTACACAACATGTGTATATGTGATAGACTCACATTCACACTCTAATTTTGAGCTCACTCATTTTTGTAGAATTAAATACCATTCATATACTTGTGATGCTAATATTTATACCTCTGGTCTAGACCTCGCCCCCATGCCTCATAATTGTGTAGCCAGTAACCTCTGGACATGTCTGCCTAGATGTTTCACAGACATCTCAATCTTGTCCAAAACAGAACTCTTGATTTTCCCTCTCCAAATCTCATCCTGCCATCTTCCCCATCTCAGTTAATGACATCCCCCATCTCCAGGTTACTAAAGCCCAAATTGCGAAGATGTCTTTGATGCCTCCCTTTTCCTCTCCCCTTCGACAATAAATCCTTTCAGTTTAATCTCCAAAATATACTTCATATATATCTACTTCTCCATCTTTTCTATACCTTTCCCAGTCTAAACCATCACCTGTTCTCATCTGGCCTATGATGGGGGCCCCTGGATTAGTCTCCACATTCTGGTACCCTCCAGTTCTCCACACAGCTTTTTAAATCTAAATCAGATCATGTCCCAGTTTGGACCTTCTGATGGCTTTTAGAATAAATTCCAAAAAACTTACCATGAGCTAGAAAGCCCTACGTCATTCGACCCTGCCTCCTGCTCTGATCGTTAAATTGGACACACTTGATTCCATGCTGTTTGACCTCCTTTCCCTGGTATGTTTCATCGTATAGTATGCGCCACTTGAACCCCCCTTTTATAAAATACCAGGGATGATTTTTAAGTACTAATCTTGAATGTTGTTTGTAGCTTATGGCATCCCTTATAGTTAGTTATACCTCTGTGTGCCCCAGTACCCTGGTTTTTACCACTTTAGGTGCACGCTTTTTTTTTTTTTTTTTTGGCATTTATATCTCTGCTTCTTGGAGGATAAAAAGAACAAGGAAGAAATCTTGCAGAGATATAACAATCTACTCTTCTTGTTTTTCTTTCAGCTGGTCAAAGTGAGGGAAAAAGTGCAGGATGTGCCCGCTCTTCTGGCCACATTTGATGAGCTGTATGAGAAACTGCACATACATGGCCAGGTCACCACGTACACTTTGGATGCTCTGCTCTGCCACACCCCCAGTGACAGGAAATCCCACACGGTGCTACTAAACAAGAGGACAGTCAGCCGTCGGACCTTCCAGCCGCTCAGCCAGTCCCTGTGGGCTGAGTAACCCTGGGTTCAAATCATCCGTGGGTCTGAGTTGGAGGGGGCCTGCTTCTAGTGAATTATTGGCTTCCTAAGAAATCAGGCATCGTACTCCAGTGTACGGTATACTAACACTTGGTCTCCTTAAATTTCCAAGATCACTGAGTGCTGGCGTGCTGCCTTGAGACGTTCATATGTTGTGGCACCAGGAAGATCTAGATACAGGCAAGCAGAAAGCTCGGGCTCCCGTGGGAAGGAGGCTTCCCCTTGTAAAGGGCTGAGGATCCTTGAAGGAACATGGTCACGGTCTCCAGGGGAACCCAATAAGCACTAACAGGAAGGGATTTCACTATAAGTGGCCACCTCCAGCTAATTTTCAGGGGAATAGTGGTCTGAAACCCTACTCTACCATGCTGGGAAATAGCCCAGGATTTTCTCACTGCTTCTGTCATCATTTACCTGTGACCCTAGACAAGATACTTAAGCCCTCAGTTTTTCATCTGTAAAATAATAGTGCCTATGTGAATCTCCATATTGATTTGAAATTTTCATTCAGGGTTCAGTAGGGTCAAGTTTTCTCAAAAATAAGAGAAATTAAAAGGTTCCTGAGAAAACTTGTTGTTTTCTCAGCAGAACAAACAAAACCAGAATTTAACTCTCAGAACTGATAATAAGCCAAAATTTAAATGGTTACCACTTTGGTCATGGGCATTCCATGTGCTTTTCAAAATAAATGCCAATAAAAACCACATTAACGCTCTCTGTATCCCTTAGTTTTCTATATAGGTCATAAATATTTGGTCTTATAGTTCGTCTTGTTTGTTAATGATTTTCTCTTTTCTCTCTTTGGATGTTTTATCTTTTATAAATAAATATGTCATGACAGCAGGTCAGAGCTTCCTCGTAAGGATCTGCCTCTTGATGGTTTGAAGGCCAGCCCCTGGGGGGTTGGTTGTGCCTTTTCTTTCTGAGGGCCCACATGATGGTGAAGGCTTCCAGCTGTCTGCCTAGAGTGCTGCAGACTCCTTATTCAGTGCTGTTTCAAAACCCGGAGATAACTCTAACTTTACTGTTATTCATAGAACCAGAAGTTCTAGAGTAGGAGAAATCTTCTAAGTCTCCTCCTCAGGTCAAGGAAAATGTCCTGTCCAAATTGGTGGAGCTGATATTAAAATCCAGATTCCTAGTCTCATTCCCTTCCCACTGTACCACATGACGTCTCCTCAGAGAAGAAACAGGAGAATCTCTTCAGAGATAAAGCACTAAGAGCTCCTTGACTTACTGTGTGGCCATGGGCTCCCCTCCATCTCATCTGTTCAACAGGGATAACAGTAATACCACCTCGTGGACTTACTGTGGACAGAATGAGGTAATAAATGCAAAGCAAGCTGAACACTACCTGGCACAAAGAAAATGCTATATGAACATTAACTGTTGTTATTACCGTCAGTAGCATTCAGAGTGTTTGCACCTAGTCGAAGAATCACATAAACAAATGAGTTCTTCCTCCTGTTCAGAAATATCAAAAGAATTTCTTTAGCCTATGCTCTGTGAAGCATAAGCTTCATTTAAAGAAAATTCTCTGCCTCGTAGAATCTTAATTGCATCTTATGTGTGTCTGGTGTTTTGCAAAAGGAAAAAAAAAAGGATTTAAATTTCTCTACCTTCAAAGTCTTAGGGAATAATAGGGCATGCATCCTGTCCCTCAACTTATCTTTTATCTTCTCCAGCATTCACAGAGAGCATTCAAACGGCTATTATGCCCTGGGTGAATGTGGCCTTGGTTGTTAGCTAACAACTATTCATTAGCAAAAAAAAAAGATCGTGAGCAATAAATAGCAGCCATGACCTTCCCAAGCCCTGCCGCTCTGAGCAGCTGCCGGCTGTGGCTCTCTGTGGACTGCAAAACCAGGCTCTCTGACCTGTTCCCAGAAGTCTTACTGAGGGGCAACTTAGTAATGAGGTAATGAATGTGCGTAACATTCACCTCAAAATAACAGACGATTCTAAAGGCAAAGAAAAAAACAATCAAAGAAAAAGTATGCTCAGTATATAGTGACCATTTCATTCTTTAAAACTTGGCAGTTTCTTTGAAAAATGGTGTTTCTCTGCAATCAACAATTTGCCTAAAGCATCTATGTACTCTACGGTAATTTGCCTAAAGCGTGTACTTACTCTGTTAATGAGAATATTTGACGGACAGAACATCTTACTCCCCAACTCTATGTGCCTTTGTAGATTGTTTTCACTTAGTGTAAATGTCTGTTGCTACAGAAGCCAAAAATTATGGTGAGTACAGCACAGTATGAAAAAGAGACGAAAAGATATCTCCTTAATTGGGTGATATAAGGGTAGTGGTCTGGTTATCTATTGCTGTGTCAAAAATACTCCAGAAATTAGTGGCTTAAAACAAGACCAATCATTTCATTAGACTGGGCTCAGCCAGGCAGTCACCTCAAAGACTTCTTCACTTAATGCTTCTGGCACTGGATGCTAGGACCTCGGCTGGGGCCTCCACGTCCACACGTGGCTCCCTGACTGCACAGTACCTGGTACTAGGGAGTGAGTGTCCCCAGACAGGCAGAAGCTTTGTCACCTTTCATGACCTCGTCTCAGAAGTTGCATAGCATCACTTCCACTCAAGTCACAGGCCCATCCAGATTCAAGGGAGGGAGCATACATTCCACCTTTCTGTGGTGGTGATGTCAAAGAATTTATGGACATGTTTTAAGCCACCACAGATCATTTTTTTCCAGCAAGCTCTTTAAACTTGTCCTTTCCCATTGTTACTTCCCTAATTAAAGTCACCATCATCAATCATCTGTCTTTAAGCTCTTCTCTCTACTGAAGCCAGAGTGAGGTTTCCAAACCAAATTCGTCCTCTGCCCTGTTTAAAACCTCCTGAAGACTCCTCACATCTCTCTGGGTAGAGCTCAGACTCTAACACGGCTTAGAAGGCCTTTCCGAATCTGGCCCTCGGTTTGCCCATCCAGCCCCATCCCACTGCACACCTCTTCTTCCCTCCTACACATCTTTCGGGTCGTAACTTAGACATCTTTTCATCTGGGAAGACTTCTGGATCCACCGGATCCCAGCCCAGGTTAGGGGAGCTACCAACCTCCCCCTGTACTTCACTCATCAACGCACTTATCATACTCCCGTCGTTGCCTGTTTTCATTTTTTACTAGATTTACTATTAGTAATAGTAAATACTATTTAAATAAATAGTGCCACATCTATCTTGTTCTCCACTGTGTGCCCTGTACCTAGCGCGGTAGGGAACGCATCAGAGGACGAGTACTCATTTTTTTTTTTCTAGTATATTATTTTTATTTAAAAATTTATCTTTAAAAATAGCACCGGGCTTCCCTGGTGGCGCAGTGGTTAAGAATCCGCCTGCCAATGCAGGGTACACGGGTTCGTGCCCCGGTCCGGGAAGATCCCACATGCCGCGGAGCGGCTAGGCCCATGAGCCACAACTACTGAGCCTGTGCGTCTGGAGCCTGTGCTCCGCAACGGGAGAGGCCACGATAGGGAGAGGCCCATGCACCGCGATGAAGAGTGGCCCCCGCTCGCCACAACTAGAGAAAGCCCTCGCACAGAAACGAAGACCCAACACAGCCAAAAATAAAATAAATAAATAAATTAATTAATTAATTAAAAAAAAAAAATAGCACCATTACCAAATAGTTTTATGAGTAAATTGAAACAACCCTCAGAGAACCTTTGTCATTCACGGTATAGCAATCTTTCAATTCATAGACTATTATAGCATATATTATAATATTATAGCATAAAGAAATTAATTTAAAAACTCATTTTAAAAAGTTCAAATAACTTCCAAATCACACTTTTAAAGAATATGAACACACAGCTGTATGAGACTATATACATATACACAAACACAAATACAAATACTATAGGTCATTTTTGCTAATAAACCGAGACTTTAAAAAAAGTAAATAGAATTCAGAAATACATTTAGAGAAGTGAATAAGGTTTGTCCTAGGGATATGAGTTTAGACAAAAATTAGAAAATCTGCTTATTTGTTACACTATGTTAATAAATTAAGGTAAAAAAAATCATATGACCAGATGAGTACTCATTTAACTACTACCTCATTTATATTATGTAATGACAATCGTCATCATGATCTCCCTGTGAATAGCGTTTCTTCTCCAATGCCATCCACTCAGTCCCAGACACTTCTCATTTAGACCCCACTCCACGCTTTTGCTCAGCCCAGTATGTATCCTTGTCTCCTCCCACCTAAAATGCCCTCACTCGGGCTTCCCTGGTGGCGCGGTGGTTGAGAATCTGCCTGCCAATGCAGGGGACACGGGTTCGAGCCCTGGTCTGGGAAGATCCCACGTGCCACGGAGCAACTGGACCCGTGAGCCACAATTACTGAGCCTGCGTGTCTGGAGCCTGTGCTCCGCAACAGGAGAGGCCGCGATATTGAGAGGCCCGCGCACCGCGATGAGGAGTGGCCCCCGCTTGCCGCAACTAGAGAAAGCCCTCGCACAGAAACGAAGACCCAACACAGCCAAAAATAAATAAATAAATAAAAATTTTAAAAGAAAATAAGTAAATAAAATAAAATAAAATGCCCTCACTCTTTCTCTACCCACACTTTTCTACCCAACTCGTGTCACCTCTTCCATAAGGCATTCTCAAGCTGTAGAACCCATATGGATTCTCCATTCATTCATTTACCAACTCCATATTGAGCATCTACAAAGGACAAGGCACTATGAAAGGCCCTTAAGTTGCCACAGGGTAAAGACTGACCATATCCCTTTCCCAAAGCAGAATATTTTTATCCTGCCATGAACTTAAGGACCTTTTGGCCTAGTCATTTGCTCTTTGCTTCTGTAGATAGTACTCATTACAGATTGATCAAAATCCTGCCAAAAATAGACTCGGTAGTGAAAGAGACCAACCCTGGGCCATTTTTGCTAACAGTTTTGTTGATGATGACCCAAGAAATTAATACAAATTTGAACTAATTCATAATGAATATCACTGGGAAATTATAATGGGGAGGTAAAGATTTATCTGCTACAATTCAGGTAGGCAAAACTGTAGATTTCTCTATTTCTTTGCAAGTGAACAAAAATTTCTTATTCATTTTCTGGTTATATTGAGAACCCAAGAGAGGATTTCATGGGAGACTTGATCTTGCTTGAAGGATATTTTTAAGCTTTGTTTTAGATAAATGTTTGATCTTTCTGGATATCTTCCTCTTACCCATTTTCATAGCCACGAGGACAGCTGGGGATAAAGCTGTGGTTGTCAAACTTTAGCAAGCACGAGAGTCAGCTGGAGAGCTTGTTCAAACCCAGAAGGCTGGGCCCCAGCTCCAGAGTATCTGAATCCGTAGATGTGGGGTAGGACCCAAGAATGCATTTCTAATACATTCTCAGCTGCTGCTGTTGCTAGTCTGGAGACTGTGCTTTTCACCACTGCGTTAGAGGAAGCTTGTGCTTCTTCATGTGCTTGGGAAGCTCAAGCTTCAGCTGCAATCTCTGGGTCCTCTCTGGTCTCTGCTGTGAGGAGGGAAGAGCAGGGAAGCGTGGCCTTGGCCCTGGACTCCTGAGCCAGTATCTGCTGGCACCCACTTCTGAGCTCTGTGCCACTGCCATTTGCCTCTACTCATAAGGACCCTCCCTCCGATGTCAACCCACCCCAACCCCTACACTGGACTTAATGAATCAGGAGTCCCAGGGCATTATGATTTAAGATCAGTGAAAAGTGTATCTATTTAGTGTTTTCAGATTGTACACATATCCATATAAACACATGGCAAAATAGCACAGGGCTTGACAAAACTAACCCAAGATTCAAATTTACGTTATAACACTTCTATCTACAAATTTGACTTGGGGAAATTAAACTCAGTAGATAAAGTAGCCATTTAAAAAATCACAATGGAACAAGCTATGATTAGTAAAATTTGATATGCATTATGCATAAAAAATGTGTGGTGAACCAAATCACTGTGAATGGATTTCAATGGAAATAGTTCAGAAAAGTAAAAATCAAAAGATTTTTACATAGGAAATGGTTTGTATTGCATAGAAAATGGATCACAGAATTAAGCTGGCTTAAACGGCATTACCTCAAAAATATCTTCTGAACAAAAACTGAATGATATTGGTGTAATTCTGATTGAAATATTTTTTATTCATTAACATGGCGTTAAGAACAAGGGGGTTAAAAATGCCCTCTGTTCTCATGGAGCTTGCATTCTACAGGAGCAACAGACATTAAATGGATGACAGTGCAAATGACCACATGATCACAATTGGGATAAATGATTAGCCTGGGGGCATAGATAGTAAGTGGTGTGTGTGCACACATGCACACACACACACACACACACACATAAGAGGAGGACCTTTTCTGGTCTTGCATAGCACCAGTTGTCTATGGCATTCATTTTGACACAGAAAGTATGTTGCCGTGTATTGTTACAGAACCTTATAGTATATCAAGTGTCTCCTGAAGGATGAAGTATTCTACATTTGTCTTACATGACCCCAAAGTGCCTATGTAGCATAATACTGTACATACAATGGGGCCTTAATGTTTTTTGAAAGAATGAACTAATTAATGGCAGATTTTAGTTAATATGGACCATCTGCCACAATACGCTTTAAGTACTTCACAACTTTCTCACAAACCAGTCACTCTTTCTACCCCAGTTTTATAGATGAGAGACCCCAGACCCAGAGAAGGGCACGTGGGCCCACCAGTGCATTAACAGACTGGCCGAGCCCCTCTACCTTCCAGCTCCGACACATGGATTCCCACCCCTCCCCCACCTTGTTGCCCAGCCCTCAGCTAATCTGAGACAGAAGTGCCCACGCACCCCATCCAGCTGCCAGCCTCGCTCAGGTGACCCTTCTTCTGAGGGCTGTGGCCTCCAAGGGCCTCAGAGGCACTGTTACCACCATGATCAAAGGTGGGGTTGGGGAAAGAAGGCTCAGAGGGAAAAAAGCTCATGTTTGGCTGCTAATCACTGCCCTGCAGCTGAAACCTCTAAAGCTGGGTGAATTGGCACAGGAGAAGGCCTCATTTAATTAGGCTCTGAGAGGAAAATGCACCAGTAGCCCGAGTGGGCCCAGAAAGCATCAGGGTATCCTGTGTGTCACCTGCAGGCCTGCCTGGGCAATGCCTGCCCAGATTAATGATGCTTACACCCACCATCTTCACTGATTCCTTTTTCCTACCCCAAATCAGACAAGCTGCTCACCCACAATAGCCCAGCGTCACCACATCACTTAATCCCCCAAACCTCCCTCACTCCCAGGCAGCAAGATCATCCCGTCAAATTACAAGTGACATCACAAAGAAGGAAGGCACAACCCCCCACCAAGTGACTGCTCTACAACTGGATTTGGTTTGAATTCACCAATGCAAGTCCCATGCCTGGCAACCAAGCAGCAGAACCTCATGGTGTGTCCTACTGCACCCCAGGGGGACATATTATGTAGCCCTTAGGGTTCAAGAGGATTAAAGTGACCTTCACTTTCATGGCTGAAAATTACTGGATTAATATCAGGTAGTTTAAGGAATATGTTCTGGTTGTAGCAGGGGGCAGGACGGCCACACATGTCCAAAGATAATTCAACACGAATGCCACTTGCTGAGAAGCCAGGAGAGAACCAGGCAACTCAGCATGAGGCTTTTGGGCCATAGGGTTTGTCCCCCACCCCATATAAAACAATAGAGAGCAGAGAAAATGTCATTTCCAATTTAGATTAGCATAATCGCTTCTTTGACAGTTTGCTGCTCCCGTGACAGGGAATTCAACAACAACATACGCTTTGTATGCTAAACTTCATAAAATACAAGAAATAAAAGAAAAACTCTAACACATAAGACTTACCGTTTGTCAGATCCTGTTTAAAGCACTTTGTATACAGTATCTTATTTAATTGTCAGGAAAACTCCACGTGGGACTATTACCCCACTTCACAGATGAGAAAACGGAAGCTCAGAGAGGTTAAGGTACCTGCCCATGGATATAAGAGTAGAGAGTGGTTGAGCTCAGGTAGTCTGGTGCCAGAGCTCACGTTTTCGACTCCGTCTCTGTACTCCAGCTCTCAGGGCGGCTCTACGTGCACGTGCGCGCGCGTGTTCGCACATGCGCATATGTGCCCTTTTCAGGCGAAGCGGTTTGCAGTGTTGATTCAGCAGAACCTCAAAGGGGCCTCTGAGCAAAAAAGGTTAAAATAGACATGCTTACACACATATACATAGATATGCATGTTACATATGCGTATATTACACACACACACACACACATACATAAATGTGTGTGTGTATGTCTGAGTCTTTTTCAGCTGATCCCCGACCAGCTTCAAGCTTTGCTCTGTCGCCAGTACGCAGCTGAAGAACTTAGAGTAGCCAGCAGAGGGCGCCCAGAGTCACTATTTTTAAAGGTGGAAGTTTTTAGACGCATCTTCCATTTCTGGAATTCAGAGAGAACAGAGGTCCACACATTGCAGGCTAGACAGGAAAGGTAGCTGTAGATAGACTTAAGAGAAGATACAGCCTTCACTCAGATTAAGAATTATCCAGTGTAGAAAGGATGTTTTTAGAAGAGAGAAAACAGAGAGGATGATCCTCTGCAGATAATATACCAATGCAAGTGTGTGTGTTGCATCAACTAGATGTTTCATGAGAAAATATACAGCTCAGCTCCTTATGAAGGAAAAAAGATGGTCCTTGCCTAACTTGGGAAAGAGTTTCCTCCTAAATTAAGAAGAAAAACAATGAACTGTTTGCTTTATTTACTAAAATCACATGGTTATGCGAGAGAAGTGAAAAGGAATTAGGCTCTTAATTATTTCTATTGTCTTTCCACCCTAGTCAAATCAACCAAATGAATGCAACCTGACTACCTCTTCCTGCTGCCATCAGAAAGGTCCTATGTCTTGGAACTTTCTCCATTTAGGTGAGGGGGAGTTTGGTGTTCTGGTATTCATCACTGCCCATTTCTAGGAATACGTCAAAGATCAAGTCCATTATCACGAAGCTTTAATGTATATTGAGACTTCACAGAGTACTAATTATTATAACAGGATTGAGGTTGGGATTCTGGTGAAAGCCACCCCTGACAGAGACCAGAGCGCAGGAGGAGGAGAATGGCAGAGCCCTTGCTCAAGAGTATTCAATAGGTAACTCCTAGGAACCACGGAAAGTACCTGGAGGAGATTCTGTTGGACTGGATATCTGACAACAACTGATGGGGGTGAAAAAAATCACAGAACACCTGGTTGATGGCCATTTGATCAAACTCCTCTAGGAGTGTGGAGTGGAGCGGCCAGAGCTAAGTCTGTCTACACGCTGTGTCTGCAGACTTTTATCCCATTCCGAGGTTGGATGTGGAGGTAGGGCCATGTGAAGGCAGTGCTCTACTGCACTGCACCTGGTGGAGGGGATCTCACCATCACCTGACCCTCACTGCAAGTAAACAATCAGTAGCATGAAGTTCAGTCACGCAGGATGTGTCCTGACAACATTGAGAGCTGAGCGGTTAACCAGTGAACAGTTGGTATGAAAAGCAGTTCTGGCCTCCTACACACCTGGCAGTCCACAGCTTTTGTTACCTTCTTAGAGTCAAAATGCTGAACTCACTCAGTGGACCATGGGTCTGGCCCAAATGTATAAACCTTTTATTCATATGGACCATTCGGGTCTGTTTTTAAAACCTTTTGTTCCCTCGAACCATCTGAATTCCGCATTTCACTTTGCAATAGTAGACACAACTTATAAGTTGTCTATCCCTTCACTCTGTTGAAATCCTTTTATGTGCAAAACACCTGGATAGATACAGAGGGGGAAACAAAGGTAAACAGCACACAACTGCTACCTCTGAACAGCACACCTCCTGGCTCCATTTTATCTTGGAGTTAGTTCTGACAAGCAAGCTGGGCTGGAGGAGACTGGGTGCAATTTTGCCTTCTGTTAAGTTTTCAATAAACCAATGTCATGATTTTTTTTTCCTCCTGAATTCTACTTCCTCTTTCTTCTTTCTCTGTTCTTCTATTTTGTGTCTTCCCCATCAGTTTGTTAATGCTTCTCCCTTTGAAAAAATATATTTTAGGTCCCTTTTTCAGGCTCTTTGGTGACGGAGTTTGGCTTCCTGTGTTCTCATTCTTTCACTCACTGACTCAGAGTGGAGGCTGCTTTACTGGAACTTAGGAGAAACTTGAGGTTTGCTTTCAGTCCTGTTTTCTCCCTAGCAGAAACTGTTATTTCAAGGGAGAAGATCTGAATAGGCCAAGTTGAGAAAAGCAAGCAACAAGCCTAAAAACCGGTTTTCCTCACCAGCTGCCCTTGGGCTATATTCTGTAGAAAGGGAACAAGGCCATTTGGAGCTGCCCATTTGCTCCCCAAGTATGTCTTCCGTGCCCAGCGTCTTATGGAGCCTTTGACATAAGTTAAGTCCCTCAAAGTAGGGCATGGGCAGGATTAACGAACTACAACTGTCTTTTACCTCAACCCAAGGTACGTTTCAACTTTCCCACTTTGTTCAACAGAGAATATTTAGCAAGCATCCATTCTGCCTGGAAGACAGGACAGATTAAAAATAACAAAATGTGTTCGCCAGTTCAACGTTTCCAGACCCGATATTCAGGTACCTCCTCATGATGAACTTCAGATCTAAGTTTAAAGTTCAACTCTAGGACTTCATCTTTCATTCTCTATTATAGTTTGGAAGATGCTTATTACCACAAAATTAATAATATTAGCCCATCACTTTCATCTTTATTGTTTTAAGTGGAGGCAAACAAATTACCTTTGTCCATAGCAGCTAGGAGAGGAATATCTATTTTTAAATTGATCCCATTTTTTCATTCATAGAAGCTGATAAACGACTAGAAGATGCCCAAGCAAACCTCTGGGTAAGAAGTCAAAGATTGTGTGCATGTGTGATTAGGGAAATTGTACACCTAATGAAGACAACAGCGGGAAAAGAATGAACCACGATACTCATGATGACTCACTTTTCGGTAAAGTCCACACTGTTTGGAAAGCACATTTTCATCCCTGGTGTCAAAACCTCCAATGGCACATAGAAAAGTAAAAGATGCTCGTCCATGATGAGTTTATCTAGGGTTATTTTGGAAGCCCCTGTAGTATTTAATGGTGATGAAAATGCCTTTTATTTCTTCACCTTGTCTAGCAGACTCCTTGTCCAAAATAATAAGTAAAAAGGAAGGAAGGCCAACTAACGAGTAGTCAGCCCACAACTGGACTGGTTCCAGTCAAATCCAATAGAACCACATCAAGTTGCTAAAGAAATTTACCTGCTGACAACAGTGGCACAGCAGCAAAGCTCGAGCCTTTGTTTCACATTCCCCACTGTTACTAGGCTGTTATGGCCCAGATTTTGAGAAATTTAACCTGCATGCAAATGTGTGACAGGGCTTTCCTGGCAACCTGTAGTTCAACAAAGAATAGGAAATGAAAACCATCATTATCGACACAAGGTTCCTCTTACACAAGTTTCCATAACTTAGAGAGGTACCTCTGCTAAGGACTCTCTGTCCTATTTTTCTCATCTATACTGCTCTGCACTACCTCAGAATGAGGAAGAAGGAGAAGTGCTTGTCCCAGGGGTGAAAGGTCTCAGGAATTGGCTGAGACTCCTTTCAAGGGCAAAGGGGTACCCCTCAGAGTGGGGCACGCTTCCTTTTGCCCAGTTGGAGCCCAGAAGTCTCTGCCTTAAGGTGAATAATTTGCACACCAAATATATCAAAGTTAAAAAAAAAAGAATACCATTTGATTTGGAGTTTCTCAAGTAACCTCAGCAACACTTGAGACCGAGGACCACGACGTACAGCTGTGTGAGCTGTTCCCCACCCAAGGGTGTTTGGCAAAGGGGCTGAGTGCCAGCAACAATATGAGGAAGCACCTTTTCCTAATCCACCGAGATCCACTGTGTGGGCAAGTGTGCTGTGAAGAGCCACCCTGACCCGTTCTGCCTGATGGTAAAAACTCAGAACATGCCATTCCCTGTCTCAACGTTTCAAAGGCCTTCCCATCGCACTGAGAATCAACTTCAAGTCCACGTGGTAACATAATCTGTTCCCAAGACCTCTCCAACCTCAGCTGTCACACTCTTTCCTAACTTGCATTATTCCTGCCACACAGGCCTTCCTCCTGTTCCCAGAAGACCCCGGGCAGGTTCCTGCTTCAGGGCCTTTGCACTGGCTTTCCCCTCTGGTTTGTTCCTTCACTGCATTCAGCTGTCTGATCAAATGTCATCTCCTCAGGGAGGTCCTCCTTGACCACCTCGTTGAAATTCCACCTTGCCTCTTTTCTGTCTCTTATCCTGCCTTTCAAATAGAAGAGCACTCACTACTTGAATTTTATATTTATTTGTTTATTATCTGTTTTCTCTCTAGAACAAAGGTTGACAAACTATAGCCTGAGGGCTAAATCACACTTGCTGTCGACTTTTGTAAATAACATTTTATTAGGATACAGTCACTCTCACTCATTTACATATTGTCTTTGGCTGCTCTCACCCTACAACTGTAGAGTTGAGTGGTTGCAATAGAAACTGAATGGTTGGCAAAGCCAGAAAGATTTACTTACTATCTTGCCCTTTACAGAAGAAGTTTGTCAATCCTGCTCTGGAATGTAAGCCCCGTGAGGACAGGCCTTTGTCTCTTTTGCTTACTCCTGTATCCCCATTCTCAAAATATTGCCTGATACTTGGTAGACACTTGGTAAATATTTATCAAATGATTGAACACATGGATGAATGAGTATCAAGATGTATCTAGAAAATGCTTTTCTTCATTCAGCAATTGAGCGTCAACTTGTGACAGGATTCTATGCAGAGGATCCCACAATGATGAGAAACCAACAAATTCAAGGCTCTGTGAAGAATATCACGTTACAAGTAAGTGCCAGGTGTCACAGGGCCATAAAGAAAGATACCCGACCAAGGCACCCAAGAACGGTGATTCCTTCAAGCAGTTCCACTCCTGGGTATATATTCAGAAAAAAATGAAAACACTAATTTGCAAAGACACATGCACCCCAATGTTCATAGCAGCACTATTTACAATAGCCAAGACATGGAAGCAACCCAGGTGCCCATCAACAGAAGGATAGATAAAGAAGATGTGGTACATATACACAATGGAAAACTACCCATCCTTAATAAAGAGCGAAATTCTGCCATTTGTAGCAACGTGGATGGACCCAGAGAATATTATGTTTCGTGAAATAGGTCAGACAAAGACAAACATTGTATGATATCACTTACATGTGGAATCTAAAAAATAATACCAATGGTGGGACTTCCCTGGTGGTCCAGTGGGTAAGACTCCATGCTCCCAATGCAGGGGGCCTGGGTTCGATCCCTGGTCGGGGAACTAGATTCCGCATGCGTGCCACAGCTAAGAGTCCATATGCTGCAACTAAAGATCCCACATGCCGCAACAAAGATCCTGTGTGCCACAACCAGCACACAGCCAAAGACCCAGCACAGCCAAAATAAATAAATAAAAAATAAATAAGATAAATATTAAAAAATAAAATGAAATAAAAATAATACCAATGGTGTATATGCAAAATGGAAACAGACCCACAGATATAGAAAACAAACTAGAGTAGGGGGTCCCCAACCCCCGGGCCGCAGACTGGTACCAGTCTGTGGCCTGTTAGGAACCACACAGCCAGAGGTGAGCAGCCGGCAGGCGAGCAAGCGAAGCGTCATCTGCCGCTCCCCATAGCTCCCCATCGCTCCCATTACCGCCTGAACCATCCCACCCCCGCACCCTTCCGTGGAAAAACTGTCTTCCACGAAACCGGTCCCTGGTGCCAAAAAGTTTGGGGACCGCTGAACTAGAGGTTAGCAAAGGGGAGAGGTAAGGGGGAAGGGGCAAGATACGGGTATGGGATTAAGAGTAACAAACTACTATGTATAAGATAGATAAGAAACAAGGATTTCTTGTATAGCATAGGGAATTACAGACGTTATCTTGTAATAACTTTTAATGGAGTATAATCTGTAAAAATATTGAATCCCTATGCTGTATACCCAAAACTAATACAATATTGTAAATCAAGTATACTTCAATTAAAAAAAAAATATGGTGATCCTTATGGATGAGTTTCTCCAAGCCAAGAGAAGGGTGAAGGGAGTTGCAGGCAGAGTAGTACGTGCACTGGTCCAGAGGCAGGCAACCAGCCATGGTCATCTGGGTTGCAACAGGTTGTTTGATATGTGAGACTTGTTTGAAGGGGGTTTGAACAATTCTTCATGGGTCTGAATAATCACTCTCTTCATCTTTCTGACTCTGACTCCCTTGGTTGTCATTTAAAATTTGGAGGAAAATAATGATTCTTCTCAAAAGCTTACCCCTTTTCTTCTGATATCTTCAGTCAAACCCAAAACACACTAAATGCATTTTCTAAAGGGATGTCTGGGATACATTACAGCCAGGTTTCTCAACCTTGGCACTAGTGACATGTTGGACCAGATAATTCTTTGTGGTGGGGGCCGTCCTGTGCATTGTAGGAAGTTTAGCAGCATCTCTGGCCCTTACACACTACATGCCAGTAGCACTCCCCTAGTGTGACAACCAAAAATGTCTCCAGATGTCGCTACATGTCCCCTGGGGCCAATAGCACCCCATATTGATAACCACTGCATTAGTCAGTGCCAGCGAAACATGACGGGCAACTTGCAGATGAAATATGTTAATGATCTGCAAATGCTGGATAGAGGGGGCTTTTGAAAGCTGAGGGGCTCAGTCTCTGGAATAAAAACTTCCTGTCCCTTTTCATCTTCAGATGATCACCCCATCATGGTTATGACAAGTAACCATAGTTACAGAGTTATGACAAGTAGCCACAGAATTTGAAAAATTAACCTTAGCTACTTCTTCACTTGGTTACTCAAGTGCCATTTTTTCTAGGGGCTCATGGGGTCTTTGCTATACCAGTAAAATGCTAAGTTAAATATGCACTAGGACAATGGAACCCTAATCAGCAATAAAAAAAGAATAAGCTGTTGATAAATGCAACAACATGGGTGAATCTCAACAGGAAAGAAGACAGTTTCAGAAGGTTAAATGCCATCTGATTCTATCTGTATGACTTTCTGGAAAAGGCAAAATAGATTAGTGGTAACAAGGAGTTGGAATGGGGGAGAGCGTGACTACAAAAGGACAGCATGAGAGTTTTGGGGGTGACAGACTGTTCTGTATCCTGATTGTGGCAGCAGTTACATGAGTCATTTAATGCATGAATTTAATACATGCATTAAAACTGCACACCCAAAAAAATCCCTTGATTTTACTAGATGTTAATTTTTTTAAATTTATTTATTTTTGGCTGCATTGGGTCTTCGTTGCTGCATGCAGGCTTTCTCTAGTTGTGGTAAGCAGGGGCTACTCTTCATTGTGGTGCGCGGGCTTCTCATTGCGGTGGCTTCTCTTGTTGTGGAGCACGGGCTCTAGGCGCGCAGACTCGGTAGTTGTGGCACGTGAGCTCAGCAGTTGTGGCTCGCAGGCTCTAGAGTGCAGGCTCAGTAGTTGCGACGCACAGGCTTAGTTGCTCCGCGGCATGTGGGATCCTCCCGGACCAGGGCTCGAACCCGTTGCCCCTGCATTGGCAGGTGGATTCTTAACCACTGAGCCGCCAGGGAATCCACTAGATGTTAATTTAAAAAACAAACAAAAAGGTAGTTCCTGAAGAATATTAAGGGCTTTTAATATTTACATGTCTTCTTCCAACCACAGTGAAGCATTTAAAGCCACGTTTTTAAAAGCGTAACAGGTATCGAGGCCTTGACTGCTGGTAATTACAGTGCTCAAGGGGAGAGGAGAAAGTCGATGTTCTGGAAGCAAAGGAAGAGCGTTAGCTTCCTTGCTTCGATTCCTCTTTCACTTGCCACAGAACAAGGTGATCTTCACTTCCCAATCCAGGTTTACCAAATTTCACCCCAGAATTGGTTGAGCCTCTTTGGGCAGAAGAGAGAAAATGTTTTCAGTACTTGACATATATTTGAGCAGATTTACCACACACTTTGAGGACCGTACAGGTCAGAATGTTGCATGGGTATGACATTCTGGGTAGGTAGAAAAGGCTCATCTAAGGGATAAAAGAGAGTCTAAAAGAGTGTGGGGCTAGCTTTCCAACGTTCCAGGCAAGAGCAGGAACAGAGAGCACAATGGAATGACTTGATTCGAAAAGAGAACAGTATCCCGTGTTTTTATTCATATGAATAATATCACCAGATTCATGTGTATATGAAATAATCAGTACTTCTGGGAGAATTTTAACTCACCTGAAATATCTAGTCTGTTGGTCTATGATGATGGTGATGGGGCCCAGGGAGTACATGGGAAGGTAGTGGTGACATTTATCTAGGATCCTACTTCATAAGCATCCGGTTCAGGGTAAGAATATTTAGCATTCCTCCTTTTTTTTGCGGGGACTGCACGCTGTGGTTTACACATACATGAAAGGGCTGTTCACAGGAAAATCTTGCTCATCTGCTTATGCAGTGATGCCAGTGAACCACAGAATTATCACACCAGAAAAGAATGTGCTTGACTTCTCAGAGAATGAAATGCACGGCAACAGTGAGAATCAGAAAGTGTCATCTGCCAGACATTCGTCCTGAAAGAGCTGCACAAAGCACAATGTCACAACTGTGAATATTATACTGCTTTCTCTTCGTCCCCCATCATCCAACATTTTCAGCAACATGATTTCAGAAGGACAGTTGAAGTGTCTTTACATTTTTTCAGAGGTAGCCTAGCACACCAAACATCCTCAGGGGCTGTTGATTCTTTTCCCCCTCGGCTAAATGTAAACTGTGAAAACAAAGTAAAAATTATAGCCCTCCTGTGTCTGTGGAGGGGAGCGATAGGGCAGAGTGGCAGAGGTAAGAAATATACTGCAGAAGGACTAGCTCGTGACTTCAGATCATCTTGAAAGTAGAGCTTTGAACTTTTCGGTAGCGTTTTACATCTTTTATCTTAATTGATCCTCACAACTACCCTCCCCCCATGATGTAAGGAATTATTACTCTATACCCATTTAACAGAATATAAAACCAAGGCAGATGTATGTTAAGAATTTACCAGAGGTAACACAGGGGGTTAGTGGAAAAACAAGGTATAAAACCTGAGTCTCCCGATTCTAGACCCCATGGTTCCAGTCAGCAGACTGTATTGTAAAGTGTCATCTGGTTTCACCAAACTTAGACCAAAAGCTAGGAGGTGAAGAAGGTTACCTTCTGTAGGAATTGTTGAACTTGTACTCCTATTTCCAGGCTTGAAGATAGTTGGGAATATGCTTGATCCCTTTTAAGACTTATCTCAAGCATCAAGCTGACCCATTCCTACCCACAAAGAATTGTTTACTCCCTTGGTTGAGCCCCACCATATCTAAAACACAGTGCTATCCTTGTGCCTGCAGCTCTTTCACATGCTTCAGGGCCTGGCTCTTGCTGCTCTTGGATTCCCAGACCCTGACACAGTGCCTGGCACACAGTAGGCACTCAAAGCTTGTGTGCTAAATGAAAAGCATGGCATGAACTTTATTCCTTAGAGGTGCAAGTCAAAGCCTTCCAAGCTGGGCATGGAAGAACCTTGGGAACGTCATTTACACTCTCAAAGCCTCAGTTTCCTCATCTGTAAAATGGGGATAGTAAGAAAACAAGAACCTTGAGGGGTTATTGTATGTAAAATGCTTGGCAAGGTGTCTGTCTCACAGTAAGTTCTCAGTATATGGTCGCTCTTTGTGGTAGCCAGCCTCCAAGATGTCTCCCAACGACTCTCACCTCCTGGTATCCACACCCTTGTGTGGTCCCCCTCACACTGAATAGGGCTGACTATGTGACAATAGGATGATGGAGAAATGACAGAATGTGACTTACCAGACTAAGTCTTAAAAACTATTGAGGCTTCTGCCTTGCTCTCTCTGGGATCACTTGCTCTGAGGGGAGTAGACATCCTATCATGAAGACACTTCAAGCAGCCCCATGGAGAATTCAATGTGGTAAGGATCTAGGCTTCCTACAAAAGCCAACATCGAGTCACCTTCCGCGTGAGTGAACCATCCTGGAAACTGATCCTCCAGCCCCTGTAAAGCTTTCAGGTGACCCGCAGCCCTTGCGGGTAACTTGACTGCATCTTCATGTTAAGCCACTCCTAGATTCCTGACCTACAGAAATCCTGTGAGACAAATGCTTATTGTTGTTCTAAGCTGCTAAGTTTGGGGGTGATGTATTACAGAGCAATAAGTAAACAGTACACTCTTATTGTAAATGGTTGTACATGCATCAGTAGCGAGATACCTCCCACGGGGGCTATTCTGGTTCTTGCCTGATCTCAGTTCACAGGAGCTATGTGGAAGGAAGGCTGGTTTTGACCAAATTAGGACTTCTCCTTTCTCCAAACTGGTGGCTAGGATCACCATGAGGTGACTAGAGGTAACTAAGGTAGACCTCCTCAGGAACTGACCTGAGGAAGGTGAGAAAGTCCTCATGGAGATATTTGCTACATCAGACAAACTTTCAGAGAATATCACTGGACCCTGAACCAGATATTCTAATGTTATTTAACCTTGTCAGGCATGTAAGTCATCTCTCCAAATAATGGGACAATTCTGACCCTAAGAGCTAATCTTGGACTCCCTTTTCTGTCCCCTACCCTAGCAGCTAGCATACCACCCACACCAATTCCTTGCTTGTGTTCACCTTCCCAAGCCCTTCATACCACAAAACTTTGATGAAAATGGTGACATTTTTACAGTGGCCAATATTTGACTGAATATTGAGAAATCCTTATTTTTTCGGCTACACAGGCCTTGGAGATATTCAAAGCTTGGGTGATGGGCATGGAGGTATTTGGCTCTGAGCTCCCACATGGTTGTGTTACTGTAACTCTAAACCCCAATTCCCTTCCCTTCCCCCATGATCCCTGGTATCTCCCTAGAGTATTTGCCACTGCTTCTGGAGCATTCCATTCCTCAACAAATGCTTTCATTCTTTACCACCATCCCCAATTCTCCTGTAGTCCCTGCCCTGCTCAGTTTTTCTCAAAACTAGAGGGTTTGTACCCCAGGCCCCAACCCAGGCAAATCCAATTCTTTCAGATAACCTTGAACTGTCTGACCCTTAAGTGACCACAGACTTTGAAGGCTGCCTCTGTGTAGGAATTTACTATTTCCCTGGACACGAAGACACAGCTCTTTGTTTTGTACTCAAAAGCATGTCTTGACTCTAAAAGATGAATGCCTCAAGATGGGGAATATGAGCTGTGTCCCTCCTTCACCTCAGAGAGTTCTTGGCCTACATGCACTCCCTCTTCCTGCCGAGAGGTTGGCACAGACGCAGGCTCTTCTTTTTGTTCAGAAATCCTGAAGTTCCCACTGTGTTCCAGGGAGCTTAATCACCTATCATCATTGGTTCTACTGTGGCCAGTCTGCCTTGGATCCCGGACCTCCCAGAGAGGCAAATATATTGTAGATGGGACCACCATGCCTCCCCTGATGAGAACTAGACACCAGCAGGACCCTGTGTGAAGCTTGCCTTGACCAACTCCATTCTGTTGCATATATGGTATTCCTCAAAATTTCCACCTGCGACTCTCCTAACCCTTATTTCTCCCCAGTCCAGCTGTGACAGGAACAAGAGGAGGGCATGGTGATCCTAGCCACCAGACCACTCTAAGGCCTTGGTTTAAGGATCCCCCAGCAACTGGCCTTCATCCAACCCTGACGCTAAAGTCCCGTGACTTGATCGCCAGGGCCTGCTTTCACATCCACACAGTCCCCTGAAAACGTGGCCGTTTTAGGAATCCGTGGGCGTTGTGTTGTCTGAAACATCTAACGGCCTATGCTTTAAGCACTGGAGAATGTCTGAGTTGACTTTAACACTCAGCAGAGAAACCAATGGGCAGAGTATGCCCTTGGGGTCGTTACGTGGAATTTGAAATTTTAACAACTCACCTCTGCTTCAATGCGGACTATTACATTGACAGTACACAAATCTCTGTCCCTAAGCTTAAGGAAAAATTATTCAGTGTTTTCTCTTAGCATGGTGCGTTGCACATTGAGGGCTGCCAATCAAAGTTTTTGATTTGGCTTTATTAGTATTTCATTGGGTTGGGGGAATCACCAGTTTAGTGTTCGTACATAGGATTTCTTCCTCTGTTTTGTCAAGGTTGTAATTTTGTTTTATGACTTCAGCTATGTTAAGAAAGAGAGGCTCCAAGTTCAGGCTGGGGCAAAAGGAAAAGACAGTTCAACCTGTCACCATTTTTATCAATGGGTTTCTCCACCTGTATTACTACTGACCCCTCTGGATTTAGGGCTTAAACCCTCCTCTTCAGTCTTCTCACCAATAAAACTGACAAACTAACCCACCTCCAAACTCGATACTTAATCTCTAGTGACAGAAAGACATGTTTCAGCACCAATGTTATTTGTGTTATTGGCATGCTCGAATTATATAAATAGCCTCAATAGCTGCAAAACACACAGAAGAAAATAAAATTTACTGATTTTCACTCTTCCCAAGACAAACCCACAAGTAGCTTAGCCCAATTGCCTGAAACTTCTTACAAGTAATTTCAATGGTAATTTTACTATGGAAAAGAAAAAGGAGAACTAGAAGGTAAAGCCTAGGAACTTCTCCTTTATCTCAATTGTCTATCTCTTCTCACACTTGGAGTGACAGGAACAGAGACCAAGCGTGGAAATGGTATGATTGATACATATACAAAATCTCACCCGTGGTTAAGACTTTCAGGGGAAATTTAGACCACAGCCTCAGCTTCCCATGCTCACTACCCTTTGGATCAGTTCTGTTTTTAAAAATCAAAAAGCACAACATTTGGAAGCTTCAAATAGGATATATTATAAGAGATGAACAGCATATCTCTCTACCAGAGGCAATGCTTTGTAGCAGAGCTCAGTTCCTGCAGGACTGACAATTCCAAGCTTGTGACTGTCATAGAGAAGACAAGGAGGTAGGGCACTTGAAAAAGCGTCCTGCTTGAGACGATGAAGCCAGCTGTGAAACATTTCCTAGGATTACAGGGCCCCCATAGCTATGCGTGCCTAAATCACCTCGAGGCTTTTCCTAGTCCAATCCTTCTGACACCTGTCTCCAGGCTAATCCTTCTAGTCTAAACAGCTGCCTCGGTTACATCATGCCTGTCTTTAGTGACTCCCCGAGGCCTCCAAAAATGTCAGTTACACCCTAGGCTGGCCTTTATATTGTGCAAGAATCTGGCTGCCTCTGACGTTTAATCTCCCTCCATCTCCAACAGGAATCTGCCACCCCCAGTCAGCAGTCTCTGCACCACTTTCTCTTTGCCCATCTATATTGCACACCTTTCCCTGTAACCGTCTCCATTCTCTTCACCTGACATATCCTCCTCCTCCCGCCCTCCTTCTCACCCACCAACTCCAAGTTATGATACAAAGAGTGGGATTTTGAATTAGGCAGATCTGCGTTAAATTCTAGCTCTACTACCTGCTTGCTGTGTCTCATTGGGCAAGTGTCCTACCTTCTCTGAACCTCAGCTTCCTCGTCTATAAAATGATAATGTTCACACCAGGTTCACGGTAGATGCTCAGTAAAGGTTAATTCCTTTTTTCTGCATGTCTACTCAACTCCATGCACCATCCCAAGCTCCTAGGTCAACTGATTTCTATCAATGGGCCATAAAATATGGTTTACATTTGAGAATAAGGTTTAAGTGTAGTAAAGCTGTTACCAAGGAATGGCCAGGTCAGGAACATAGAGATCACAAGACCCTCTCAGGACAGAGCTCAGAGGCCAAGGCGTATGGGTTCATTCTCTGCTAGTGACATGCTGAAATTTCAGTTTCGAGGGAGTGGAACCCAATACAAATACTTGGAAAAGACCCAACCAGTCCATGGATGGGAAATTATAGTGGTGTCATGACTCACTGTTAGATAGTTGAAAGAATCCCTGAATAACACATTTTTATAATTCCCCTCAAATTTGCAAAAGATGCCAATTAACAAATTCGGTTCCATGATACTTGAGTCTTAATTTTTTAAAAAGCAGACACATTAGATGTATTTATGATGCTTCAGCCCCTTTGAAAGAAATTGACCCACTAACAGATCTTCATTTGGCAGGTGATTTTCCATGTGATGGAACCCTTCTTTGGGCACATCTGATTAGTGTAGGGATGGGCACCAGACCAAAGGACAGCCTATCCCATGGTCTGGAGGGCAACTATGACTCATGTCCAAGTGCAAAAAGATGAGCTGAGCCAATCACATTCTCTGTCTTGCAAGAGCTGGGACTAGGAAACACGGAAGGAACGAGCCCAGAGCAACAAGAATAAGCATGCCCTAAGGGAAAGTCAGGGACATGGCAGGCAAAAGCCATAAGCAAGCCAGAGTTAAGAAAGTTCAGAAACATCTAACAAGCAGAACCAGCCAGTTAGTAATGAGGAGAACTGAGCAGAAGTGTAAGGAGAAGCAAGAAGCCATGAGAAAGAGATGGTCTGAGCAGTGGGTCCCTGGAGCTGACCAGTTCCTCAGGCTGCCTCAATCTTTGGAGCGATCTCAGTTCCTACAGTAAAATCCCCTGTTTCAAGCTAACTTACAATCAGTATTCCTTATCAACAGAACCTAACCTAAACAGTAGGAAAGCGGTGAGATATTTTATTACCAGAAAAATATAAATACACCTACTCTGAATGCATATATTATTCCACAAGTCACAAAACCAATAGGACCCTGAGGATTATTTCTTTTCAGTAAGATGCAAGGTGCAGGGTTAGACTACCTTAAAGGACAGACCAATGTTTTCTCAGAGCACCAGCAGGAGGGAGCCTCTTATTACTTCACTTCTGAGGGCAGCCATGACAGTTTCCAAAACGTTTCCACTGGCTTTGAGGACTTGGACCATCCCTGGTGGAGGATACCAGGGTGACTTGGAAGAGAGAGCCCTCTTTTGCAATAAGACATGCCACCTGTGCCCTGTGCTTGGTGATACCTACTAGTGCTGTGACCTGCAAGAAAGTTACCTCATCTCTCTGAGACTCAGCTTTCTTCCTTGTGACAGAGGATCACTAAAGTAACTTTTGGAATTAATAATATATGAATCTCCTAAGTAAAATTCTTCCTCCAATTAGATCAGAAGAGGAGGCAGCCTAGAAGAAAAAGAAAAACTGTGGACCACAAGTCAGGAAGCCTGCATTTCAGCTCTGCTGCTCACTGGCTGGGCAAGCTTGGACAGCACCTATCTGGGTATCACCCCTAAAAGGAGGAAGTTGGTTTGTGTCTCATCAAAAGGGCATTTTCACCCCAAATTCATAATTCTAAGATTTCTGAACATCCCAATCTATAATTCCAATGGCTCCTTACATCTGTATTTAAAATTCTTTACGTTGTTTTTCTTTCCCACCCTGATGGTCCAGAAAGCAGTCTGTGCCACAATTCCTAGGAGAACTTACTTCTTTCAGTTTGTCTAGCTACAGACTAAGCATGATGCATGTTGGGGACAAGTCTGATGTGTTTCAGTCCAATGCTAGTTGGAACAGACATGTGGACTAAATTGGATTCCTGGTGGCACAAGTTGTCTGGTTGCTGATAGAGAGCTGTGAAGTCTAAATAGGAAGACAGGCCATATCCAAAAGAAAATCTGTGTCTCCTTCCCAGAAAACCATAAATCCATAAATAGAAAATAAAGATGTGGAGCCCAAAGCATTCCTCAAGGCCTTTTTAAATGTCTCTTTTTAAAAAGATTAAATTGATTGGTGGAAATTAGGAGTTTTGGGGTCCATGGATTAAGGGAGTCACAGGCCAAGAGAAAAAGGACAGGAGCAAATATGGCTCGTTATAAAAGAAAATAGTGCCCTGCGATTTCAGCGAAAACTGAAAGGACAAATGACTCCAAGATACTGAAAGTCATGGATTTTCATTGTTTCACCAACACAGTGAATGCTCTGGCTAAATGAAGTCACAAAACTCTACAGTAACATTTTTACTAGCCCGTAGGGGCAGTTGACCTAAAGTAATCGGAAACAAAAGGCGTGAACTGATAACTCACAGAATAAATACCTACAGGCAAGAAAGATATGAAAAGGGGTTCAACGTCGATAATAAAATTTTAAACGAGATTTTTCTTTTTGCCCATCAGATTGGCAAAAAAATAAAGAAATAGCACTCACTGCCGCTAAGGATGTAAGGGAATAGCCAATCCTGAACACAGCAGGTCATGCAAAATTTTAAATATTCATAGTCGTTGACCTAGCAATATCAATCCTAGAAATTAAGCCATCAGAAATTCTTCCATGGGTATTTACGTAATGCTCATTTGCTCTTAATAGCAAAAACTTGAAACCACTCACACCAATAGTGGTTTGGTTGAACAAACTTTGTACACCCAAATAATAGAGTAGTACTCCAGAGCTGTTTTTAAAAAGGATGAGCAATATCTAAATGTACTGATGTGGGAAGATCTTCCTGTGAAAAACAAGTTTTGGAAGAGAACGCATAGTATGATCCAATTTCTTTAAAAGGTGCACAAGTGCATACGTGTGCACGGGTGCACACAGGCACACACACGATGCTCTCAAAGTCCCCGCCTGCCTCCACCCTCAAGTCTGGCCACGCCCACCTCACACGCCTTGTCCTAGCACCAAACTGCGTCTCCAGCTTCTGTAATGTCTCTTACGATCACAAGTTCTCAGCCCTGGCTCCCCACTCAATGACTGGTCAACTCCTAACCTTAATCCTATGTTAGTGCAGGAATCTGGGAGAGTATACACCAAACTGTTAACGTGGATATTCCTGAGACGGTGATGACAGGGTATTTTCTCTTTCTGTATCAAACTTTCCTGTATTGTTTGAATTTCTAATAATGATAATAATGTTTGACTACTTTGTAATCAAGAAAAAAACCCACTGTAAATGTAAAGAATAAAACTGAAAAATAAAGGGATCAGATTGTACTTCTTGTTCTGCAACTATTGCTACATTCTGCCCCCTATAAATTCCTCCAGCTCCAGTTAGATATCACCCATCTGTGGACTAAAAAGCTCCAAATAAAGCATCCCAGGAAAGTCTAGGATAGAGGGGGTGAGACAGAGAGAAAAAAAGGAGATTTGCCAGTGACTTAAAAAGATGGTGCTTACTTCCAAATTTCAGGTTAGGAGACTGGAGTATTTTTAGCCCTATGGAATGAAAGCTGAAGCTTTGGTTTATTGTTCAACTTCTCAGAGAACCTAAAAAGAGAAATAACTTTAGTAGGAACTAGATACGATGTTTTAATTTTATATTATCAAGCCCCCAAGCCAAAAAAAATCAAAGAATACACTTTCGTTAACTGTAAAATTAAACAAACAAAGCTCTGTCACTTAATTGATCTTATACAAGTCAAAGTATGCTATATTTGAAAATTCGTAAGTATCAGAGCACCTGGGTTATAATTTGAGTTCTACAATAATATGTGGCGCTCATGTTAGTTCATGCCACTCCAAACATAGTAAGTTCATCTTTAATTTCTTTCTTTCCATCCCCTGCTTACCTCCCCACCCTCCATCCAATGAGTCTCCGGGCTCTGTCAATTCCTGTCCCTGGGTGCCTCTCAAATCCATCCACTGCCACTGCTCTACCACCGCTCAGCGCCCTCCCTCACCTGGACCACAGCTTTATGGCTGGTCTCCTTAGTCCTAGCAGTCTTTTCTCCACCCTAGAACTGGACTGATCTGTTACCATTCAAAATGTGATCACATCTTTTCTCTGCTCTAACCCCTTTGGTGCCTTCCGAATGCTCACAAGACAAAGTCAGAACTCTGATTGAGTCAAGGGTGAGGCTTGAGGCAGCTTTCCTATTAGGAGCTGCCTTGGTTAAAGCGGTGATTCTCAACCCTGAGATTTATCCCCCCTCAAATTTTAATGCTGATCCATTTTGAAAATTCATCCCAGGTGACTCTAGCCTAAGTGGCCAGATGCCCACTTAGAGGTACACTGATGAGGGACAGGAACAAGGAGAGTCAGAGGTCCAAATGTGGGTGCAGCCTGGAGTTTGCAATTAACCAAAGGTGGCTTCCAAGTGCAGGCTAAGCCCCTGTTCTCAGAATCTGTACCGAAGAAGCCTCATTTCATCTCATCCCCTCTCCATGGAGGAAGGTTCTGGTGACATGCTCCAGCCAGGGGCTCTTTAAAAAAGCAATGTAAATATTGAATCTTCCCTTTTGTAAATAATGCACCTATTTATTTATAAGAAGTGAATATTTAACAAGCAGCAGTGTGGCAATTTTAATTTGGAATTTAACCGGTTTACAAAATCCAAGAGCAAAATTCCACAAGGGCAAGACAAATTCATACATATGCTGAGTCTCCGTTGCATCTCCAAGCATTCCTGTGTACCGCTTGTTTAAATACGCCTTGGGTCTGGGGCAGGGGCAGGGGCAGGGGGCAGGGTCGGGAAGGATACTCCATATACTCTTTTAATCCCATAGCTTCTCATTGAGCTTATTATCTTTTTCCCTTCACACAGGACTGAAAAGTAATTCCAAACAGCATACATCTATTGGATGCTTGAAAAAGAACTTGAGGAGAGTTTCTCAGGTAACTGTGCATTCTAATTTCTAAGTCTTATTACAAGGGCACTTTTATACTTATTTTTATACAAATTATCTCCTCTTGTTATTATTATTACTCTTCAAACTAGCCAGGCCTGGGGTTGAATACCATCCCTCCGAGCTACTAGTTGGCTAACTCTGGTCAATTTACTTACCCTTCTCAAGCCTGTTCTCTGGTTATTCTTCTTATTTAAAATAAGTATGCAGGACCTGGTAAAACAAGGTAGGTGTCCCATGAATGTCAGTTCCCCTCCCTTTCCCTTCTCCCCACTTCCCATCACACACCACAGCATTACCTCCAGGCTGCAGTTGTGCTGTTGATAATCTCCTTTTAGTCTAGAATTGGAATTTCTTTTCTTGTAGTCATGCACTCTGTAATAATATCAGTTTAAAGGAAACGTTGTTTGGTCTCACATGGTCCAGCAGGGCATCTTCTAAGAGTGCGGCTGGCTGGCCGTCAAGGGGACTTTGAAGGTGGTGTTTACCCTGTGGGAATTCACGATGGCCCAAGGTGTCATCTTCAGCCTTCCAGACATGGAACCTGATTTGTCCAATATGCTGATGGAGGGTCTCTCCTCTCTGGGACGCTGTCTGTTAACCGAGGTCACAAAGACTAATACATACAAACCAGAATACCGATTCTTTAATTTACAGTGGTAGGGGAGGGACACTTTATTAGGGGTACAAAACAAGAAAAACTGGCTCCATAATGTCACTGTCTAGGAGGCCCTGACAGCTCTCTCTCCCACTTTCAGAGATAAGAGTTTGCTAAGGTAGACACATCCAGCTTCTTATGTTCTAGATCCCAATTTCTATGTTCTAGTTTATGCTTTTCTGCTCACGCATCTTTCTCCAACTAAAGTACAAAACTATTCTAGTCCTGCTGCCTTGCGTTCTCCTTGGTTGATATCCTGGGTGCCCACAACTCTGGAGTCATGCTGTTACACCCTCGTGGTTTACCGCCACTACATGGCAATGCTTTCCCCCTGGCTGGCATTTCCTTCTTTGTGATGGAAGATCGATTAACATAATAGCTCGGATTTTCTTTCACTCTCCCTTTCACTCACAGTCTTCTCCTCTTGACTCCCTAGGAAGATGGAATGATTTCTCCACTTGGTCAATTTGGGGAAAATAAACTGGATGTTCAATATCAGTTTCTTTTTCTCTTTCTTTTTGGCAGTAGACCTGTTCACGGAGAATGGGATTTCTCCTCTGTTCCTCCAGTCATGCATCCCATAAGGAGAGGTCCAGCACTGCCTGGGCCAGGTGGAAAAGGCTACCTCGTTCTGGGGTTCAGTATCAGGGAGCCGCCCCATAGATAAAAGGCTTGTTTTGATCTATCCTTATCAGTGAAAACAGTGACTATTTTGATCCCTGTTTGTCGTTCTTATATTATTGCTCATTGTTTCAGAAGGTGAGCGGGGGGTAAATGATGCTGTTTATTAGGCCCTATCGAATGTCCAGTGGCTGTTAGGTGTTCACCAAAGCCATTTCCACTTTTTCTAGCGCAAGGGTGATGGATCAACCATCCTGGTTTGTCTGGAACTGAGGGGTTTTCTGGAATGAGGTCCCTTCTTGAAGGCAGGGACCATATGTACACTTTTTAAGGTCGTAGTAGAAGCTCAATAAACCTGTGTCAATTCAATGGATTAGTTATATGAGATTCACAACAGGCCCTTGTCTTTAATAGCTTTCTATTTTGTCAGTGGCAACAATCATGGCTGCTTTGTTTTAAAATTGTGGAACTATGTAGCCAGTGTAAAATATGTCTTATAACAGCTTTATGCTTAACTTTCTATATTTTGAATCCAAGTTCCCAGAAAATAACAATAATTCTTACCTGTGACTTTGACTAAATCTTCACAAACATATTGAAAACGAAAGGATTTAAACTCTGGTTGTTTTAATACTTGGATTTGTGTGAACACGTACAAGAGATCATACTGACTGACTATGCACACGAATGGAAGGAAGCATTGACACAGAGAGTTTTAAAAGAGGATTAAAATATTTTCCTGATGATTTTTGAGTACAGATGCGCCAAAGATCCTGGAACTCCCATTGTTTCAAATAAAATAATGAAGTCATTGTGAAAAGATTTCATTTGGGAGAGCTGAGTCATGCTTCTGTATCCTGTCTTAACAAACTGTTCCCTGATCTTTACCCCATCATAAAAATTGACTACAGCACCCCTCACACTGATGGAAAGCGAACCTTATCAACACTTTGTCTCATAGCTGGCTGTCTTCTATATCCTACTTCCTTGATGTTGCAGTAAAAGCTTTACTTATGTATTTTAACTGGAAAAGAGTTAACAGGTTTAGACTAATGTTGACAAATTATTCAATAAAATTAAGTTGATGACGTTAACAAGAACTGAAAGGTAAATTCTGCTAGTGATGACTCACAATGATGATGTGGTAGGAGTCTGTAACCTGTGCTCCAGGAAAGAAAAAAACATTCAGTGACACTGGTTAAAGATGGAAAGACAGACTTTCTTCAGGACCATCATGATAGGTGTAGGAATCGCTGCATCGGGGTGTTACAGTGGGGAAGAGAGATTCGGCTCAACTCTGAATACAGCCTGGGCAAGTGGGAATTTATAGCCAAAGAGCAGGGTGGGGCCCCATGCATGGAAGGTTACTAGGAGGAAACATCAGGAGTAGGGGTTTTTTTTGGCTAAATCAACCTAATAGGATTCTTTCTGAAGACAGGACAGGGTGATCAGATATCACCTGAGAGATGGTGGAGGGTGAAGAACCTGATTAGATGTTGAGGGTGATCCGATTTTATGGGTGGAAAATTCTAGTTAAACTGACTTAGCAGGGTTCTAGTTAAGCTAGATTGTATAGGGACGTGCACAGATGGGCCTGGGAGAAGGTTCAGGAGCCTGACTAAAGTTTGGTCAAGTAAAGAATCTTTGTCAGCTCCCCAGACCTCTACTGGGCCCCTGAACATTCAGAATGCAAGCTCTAATGGTCCATCCCCATAAGGAGTTTTTCATGCACTGGGGGAAGAAGACAATCAACAAGTAAATACAGAGGATAACAGGTATTAAAAGAAACTAATAGGAAGCTGTAAAGGAGAATTAGAAGAGGCCACTTTGGCAAGTCAGTCAGGGGCGGTGCCTTGAGCAGTGCAAAGCGCTGAGGCCGGGGGGAGCCTGGCGTGGTCTCAGAAGGGTGGGAAAGCCAGCATGGCTAGAGTGCTGGGAGGGCAATGCCCAATGCCAACGTCGAGGGGGAGCTGGGCCCAGGGCATGCAAAGGAGGGTCTGCTTTATTGGATGTACAGGGTAAGCCAGTGAGGGGTTTGAACCCAGGTTGAGATTGGGCCTGACTTGCATATTAAAACAATTGTTCTGCACTGTATGGAGAGAAGTGGTGGCAGTGGAGCCAGAGGGAAGCAGGGAACCCAATTAGGAGGCAATGCAGCAGGCGGTAAGAGCTGACGCAGGCTTCTCTAAGGCTGGGACAGTGGGCCCTCAGGAAGAAAGATGGTGTCAATCTGAAGATGCATACGTAAAGATACCTCATAGTTAAATAAAGGCTTTTTAAAATATTGAGTGTTTTAATGTTGACGCTGTCCTCAAGAAATGCACTAACGTTATGGAACAAATAATCCCCAATATCCACATAAATGCATAGGATTGACATGTAATTTTCGTTGAATCTTCACGCCTAGCAGAAGAATCCTATACCAGCCATAAAGCATAGGAGCTTGGAGACGGTGACTGATTCTCCTGCCAAACAAACTCCTGTTCTCCGTGATTAACAGAGGCTGAGTCATGCAGGCAACAAGCCTGTTTACGTACAGCTGTCTTAAAATAGGCTGGGTGGCAGAGTGAGGGAAGAAGGAGGAAATCACACTCCTAAGTTTTTCTTACTAATTTCCTCCTTGGGGCATTGGGTGCAGGCAAGGATCTATTATCAAAGATGTATCAGGTTATCCTGGGAAGATGTAGTGAATGAAGGTTGTATGCACACATGTGTGTAACTCACTGCTTTAATCACCTATGCATCGCTCTAACTAGCTACAAACAAAACAAGCTCATAGAAATTCCATTAGTGAAAAGGTTCGGAGAGAAATGACTTCATTTGGTGACATAAGTAAAAACTCCACCAAAGTAAACTTCATGTGACATCTAAATTGCTTGGCAGGAAATATTAACAGGTTTGAAATAAATGACTTGGTGAAATCATTCTACAGAAGCTACAGTCTATGAGGCAGAAATTGGGCCTATTCTCTGGGTAATGAGTTTATCATGTAAAATGGCACTCTTTGATTGGAACCCAGCAAGGGAAAGGAAAACTCAGTACCTCTGCTTCACCTCAGCCTTTAGGCCTATTTCCTGTCTTGAGGCAATATGTGGCTGGCTAGGGTGATTGAGATGTTTGAGGTGAGGAAAAATCAGAAGACTTGAAGGGTCACTGCTACCTGAGGGCAGAACAAAAAACTTGGATCAGCTCAGCTCTTCCTCTCCACAAGCCAAAGCAGTCAAATAATTCATTCAATTTTTTTTTTTTTTTTTTAGAATGAATGACATTTTGTGAATGGGGATGAAAGGAAAATGCTATTGTAAGATCATTTATTTTATAAGATTTTAGGCATATCAATAAAGCTCTAATCCAGGATATAGAAGATACCCTCCCCCAAATTATTCAAAATTGGCTTAATTGTTGAAGAAATATTGGTAAAAATTTCAGAAGCACAGAAGGAAAAAATTGAAATTCCCCTCCTCACTTCCTATACTTTCTCCTCCCCCCAAAGCAACCACTGTTACATGTGGTCTATATCCTTTCAGATTTTTTCTAACCATATATAAACTTATATATAATACACAGCATACTACTAACACATAGCATAGAACATAGATTTTTTTAAAACAGGGATTCTACTAGATGTCTTCTTCCGCAAATTGCTTTCTTTACTCTCTAGACACTGTACATAGTCACCTCATATTAAAAAATAAATGCACCATTATTTTACCAGTGTCCTATTGGTGAACATTTAGAAAGTGAATTTCAAAGAAGAAGTTTTCTTCATGTAATGGTAGGATTCTTTCAGTGTAAGGGTAGAATGTGCCTATGCTGTGGTAGGATTTTTATCCAGGTGGTTTAAACCAAGTATGGATATGAACTGAGAACTATTTGAATTTACAGACAACTGAGGCCCTGAGACATTGAAGAACTCGTCCAAGGTTGTAGGGCCCTGAGCTGTCTGCCTGCTTCTCAGCCTGGGGTCTTCCCTTTCGAGCCAGTGAATGTCACTGTCCCCTAGGGATTGGAAGAGTGCTGAGAGGGGGAAGAAGAAGTTTTTAGTGGAGAAAATAATGCAAGGAAAGGAGGCAGGAAAGTGACACAACAGGCAAGGGAAGAAGGAAGAACAAAAGGAGTTGGTGACCTTGCTGGGGGCCCCCGAAGAGAAGAAGGAGGCCACAGGAGGGACTGAAAGACTGTGTGGAGATCCTTGGAATGCAGAAGATCCTGGAGTCATTGTTTTCAAAGGATATTTTGAGGCCAAAATAAAATTTAAGGGAGAAACCAGAAACTATTCACATAGGAAGGACATTGTGAAATTTTGATTACATTCTGACAGATGACTCAAAGAACATTGCCATGACTCAGATTGGAATAAAAAGCATGATGCAAGTTTTAGGAAGGGAGTGATTTTTCATGTAGTTATTTTGGGGGTTAAGCACGCCAAAGATGAAGTTTACAGAGATGATGTGTGTTGCCTCCAGGCACAAATTCCAAAGGAGATCCAACTTTGTCTGGGTCCCCATTTCCCCATTCTCAGCTATCTTCCACCTTGTAGGGTGTCCCCCGCTCTCTAATGCCCTGAGTCACAGAGGCAGCTCCAGAATTTCTGTAGTGGAGGAATTTAGGGGCAGCAATTTGAGTAGAAGGAGGAGCTAGAGGCCTAATCTTGAAATTGCAACTACAGAGCAAGCAAACCATTTTTTGCTTAGAGTATGTTATAAAGCAAGACAAATAGCAAAGTTTCTAAAGATGCTTTTATTCACACTCTTCATAATAGTAAGAGAAAGTTAATTATTCACCTCAGACGATGTTTCTCATATTTTCTATGGGGTGGCTTGAGAGAATGGAGGGAGGGAATCTCTTCCCAGGCCACGCACTCATTCCTTTGTACTGCTGGCCACATCCTCGTGTTCTCTCTGCTTCCTTCTTCTCATCAACACTTGCTCTGAGGACAGGTTAGGATGAGCTCAAATAAGGCACTTCTGGATCACAGGCTCAACTATCACAATGACTGCGCTATCTGTATTTTGTCAGGGAAAAAACCCAAGCCAAAGAATCAGTCTCTTTGGGGTACAATGTTAGTTGGTGGAGTGAGGATTCTGGAAGAGAAATTGCTCTTCTCAGGCTCCTAAAGTTTGTCTGCCTTTCTGTCTGCTCCTGAGGCCAGGTCAAATAAGAGTCAAGGGATTTAGTGGATGCTTTTAGGTTGGGGAAAGATTACACTGTCATTTGTCAAATAAATAAAACACTGGATAGATCCTTGAGTACGTGAAGACACACAAATGAAGATATTATCTTCATTGTGAACGATGTGCTATTTTAAACACGTTGAGCCCTTTTCATGTGATCAAGCATGACAAGAAGCTCTGGAGGGGGGCTCCACAAGGACTGAACGCGAGGACTGCCCTCAGGAAGTTTATAAGAGAATGCTAAAACGGAAGTGTCAGCCTGGTTGTTGATGTGCCAGTGAATTTTGTTCCCTACTCCCTTTCCTAAGGGGAGGTATATCAGTCAGGGATCATTTGCAGGAAACAGAAACCACTCTAGATATTTTAATCAGAATGAGGTTTATTTCAAGGAATTTGGTGCTTAGAAAATTTTAGAAGGACTGGAGGAGTAGATTTCAGGCCAGGCCTACAGAAACGACTGTCAGAAGAGGACCACTGAATGGGTCCCCAGGGGAGCTGCTACTCTGGCCACCATCCAGAGGTGAGGAGTCAAGAGGCCAACACTAGGACTCTAGAACCATTGACGTCAAGATCATACCACCAGAACTGTGATCCAGGGAGGAGGACATCTCGCCATCACTGATGCAACTACTTCTTAATGTCCATGAAGATAGTGGTTGGACACTGGATCATGGATGCAGAAAAGTTCTATCTGTATCTCCGTGGCCTTGCATGCAGTGAGAAGATCCCTCACCCTGTCCCCCTGCTCCATTCTGCCTTCCAAGTCTTCTTCAAGTGCCATCAATTGATGGAACCTAATTTGCTTCCAGAACCCTAACTGCAAGAGAATCTGTAGTGCAGTACAAGAAAGCACATAAGAAAGGAGATTGGAATTGATGCTAAGGACCAATTCACTATATCGGTTATAGAAGGGAGGACTTGGGGTAGGTGTCAGGGGGTGATTCCCCCTTCCTTCAGGTCAAGAGAGAAGGGCCTCAGGGGCACTATTCAGAAAGTGAGAAATGTGTCCTTTGCAGTTTAGGAGGGAGGAGGGGGATGCATTCTCACCCCTGCCTAGGGAATCTAAAAATGAGAGACACCCTGACAGCAGGAGCAAAGGTGATTTTGGTGCTGCACTGTCTGGCCTATTCTCCCAGAGTTTGGGACTCAAAAGGAAGAAAGTAAAAGGGTTGAAAAGCATGAAAGTAAAAGCATGAGGGTTTCCAATGGACATAATGGCCCACACATGAGAGCGAGCTGGTGTGGAATTGACTCACGTCTGTGTAAGTAGGTCGTCTGAAGGGGAGAAGGGATTTCGGCAGGAAGATGCTGTAAGTCAGCTCTGGAATTCTTGGGGGCTGAGGAAAGAGCTGTAAGCATGGAGCAGGAGGATGTAGCAACCATATCAAGAAGGCCTACTAAGAACTGAAAAATATTCTTCCTAAGAGAAGGAGTCATGTTTACACTCTACCAGGCCTGGAGAGTGTACTGAAGTCTCACACCAGCTTCAGACAAGTATAAATGGTCCTGCTGGGACTTCCCTGGTGGTCCAGTGGTTAAGACTCCGTGCTTCCAATGCAGGGGGCACGAGTTTGATCCCCGGTCGGGGAACTAAGATCCCACATGCTGCGTGGTGCAGCCAAAGATTAAAAAAATAAAATAAAATAAAAAATTCAAATGGTCCTGCTTCGTTAAATCTCCTCTCTCCCCATATTCATGGGCCAGAAAGTAGGTACGGGAAGGAGGAGGAGAGGCAAGGTGATGAAAGTAAGTTTTACAGACTGAATTGTGCCCCCCCAAATTCATATATTGAAGCCCGAACCCCCAGTGTAACTGAATTTGAGATAGGGCCTTTAAGGAAGTAATTAAGGTTAAATGAGGTCATAAGGGTGGAGCCCTGATCCAACAGAATTAGTGCCTTATAAGAAGAGACACCAGAGAGATCTCTCGCTCCACCTTGTGAGGACACAGTGAGAAGGTGACTGTCTGCAAGCCAGGATGACAGTCCTCACCAGGAACTGAATTGACTAGCACCTTGATCTTGGACTTCCCAGCCTCCAGAACTGAGAGATATATTTCTGTTGTTTAAACCTCTGAGTCTATGGTATTTTGTTATGGTAGGCTGAGCAGACTAACACAGTGAGAAGCCAGCCAAACCCCTTCTCTGTCTCATCACAACTCACAAGCTGAAGGGAGGGATGCACCAATTTGCTAACACAAATCCTCAAGTCTTCTGGATGACTTGACAATTCATGCTAAGTTCACAGATTGGTGTTCTGGTTTGTGTATATCAGTCCCTGTGAGCTTGGCTAATGTGAGTCTGCCCCTGAGGGAGAAGTCCATTCTCAGTGTCTGCCAAACATCAGTCAATCAAGCAAGCCATGGATTGATAAGAGTTCTAATTTTAAGACTGATACCCGAGTCTAGAAAATTATCAAGGGAAATACTTTATTGTGTCTCTTGGCAACTAGCTGTTGGCAACTAAAGCTATACTTCTGGAGACATGCATTATCAGATGTCTTTCCATTTCCAAAAGTACCAAAGGCCTATATAAACAGAGGCAGAATTCAAGTTCGTGAGCCCTTCAAGGAATCCATGCAGATCATGGCACTTAAGTTGGAGCTGTTTAATGAATCGCAAACTAATTTCCTCCACTGTTCATGGCTGTTTTGTTGTTGCTGAAAATGTTTGCCAAGTAAAGGATCATACAACTTCTTACTTTAACACGTTAAAGCATATTTGGTATATGATGGTATATGATGCCTCAGGCATGCAGCACAGAGCCAATTTATAATCTATGTGGAAATAACAATTGTGTAAATAGTCTGACAAGGAAATGTAATTTCATTCCAGTGACTGGAAGCCAAAGCAAGGAGATTCTGTCCATTAGCCACCTCCAGTCTGCTTTCTTCAGCCACTCTGGCCCTTTTCCCAAGCAGGATAAGTCTCATTACTGAAACAGCACAGCTTTAAAGCAGGCCACCCACATGATGTTTGAATGGAATGAAGACACATGGGAAACATTCTTGGCCTTCTACCAATAAAAAACCAGAATAGGTTAAGGCCCTCTTTGTAGGAAGAAGCCTAATCTGACAGGTAACAGACAACCCAGATTCTGATGAAAAATTTGACCCTGATAAAGGCAAACTATGTTGCCTCTCTTCACCACTAGTCTTTAAATGTTTTAATTAACTGAACAAGGTGAAACCATTCTTTCAGGTCTAAAAGTCAGCATTTCAAATGTGTCTGTTTATTCAGTGTTGGATTTTGAAGACGTTGACTAACATTGTCAAAATCTGGTAACCCAGTAAAGGAAATCAACATACACTTTAAAGTCTATTTGTAGTTTATGTTGCTCAGTGGCCAAGCAAGGGCAAATGGCACCAAGGAACAGTGTAATGTGTTTGGACCCTCTCTCCATTGTGATGCTAGAGTTTTCCCAGAAATGAAAAATGCCAAGCAAAGCAGCGTGGGTTAATAGATTCAAAAGTTAATAAAGCTAAAGATAAAAAAGTTAGCAAAACAATTCTCTAATTTGTATATCACATATTTTACCCATTATGTTTCATTATTTCTAACCAATTGGCAGTTGTATAACCATCATCACACCCAGTTTTAGAACTTTTCTACTGTTTCAGACAGTGTCTTATGCCCATTTACAGTAAATCTCCATTCTACCCTCAGCTTCAGAAACTAATCTAATTTCTGTCTCTATAGATTTTATATAAATGGAATACAATGTGTACTTTTGTATACATCTGGCTTCTTTCAGTTGGCATAAGGTTTGGCTTTTATGAATAATACTGTGATGAACATTCTATACAAGTATTTGTGTAGATGTTTGATTTTATTTCTCTTGGGTGGATACTTCAGAGTGGAATAGCTAGGTTGTATAGTAAGTTTATGTTTAACTTTTTAAGAAACTACAAAACTATTTGCCAAAGTGGCTCTATCATTTTACAACCTCATCAACAATGTATGAAGGTTCCTATTTCTCCACATCCTCTATAACACTTGTTATTGTCTGTCATGATTTTAGCCATTCTAATGAGTGTGAAAAGGTAACTCATTGTTTTACTTTGCATTTCCTTGATGAGTAATGACATGAACACCTTTTCATATGCTTATTAAAATCCCTATTTAAATCTTTTGCTCACTTTTTAATTGGGTTACGTTTTATTATTGAGTTGTGTGGGTTCTTATATATTCTGGATATAGATCTTTTATTAGATACATGATTTGCAAATATTTTCTCCCAGTCAAGAGCCTTGTTTTGGTTTTCTTAGTAGGGTCTTTTGAAACACAAAAGGTTTAATTTTAATCAAGTCCAATTTATCAATATTTTTATTTTATGGATCATGTTTTGGTGTGACAACCTTTTTTGTGGGGGACGGTTCTACCATAAACTAGTTCATGGGAATATATATTCTCCTCTGTCCCTTTTGCTATATCCCTAAAGCTGCCCAAAAGTATTCAGCCGAAGCAATACAGGGATAGGGAAGAGTTTTCAGATATGCACAATCTCTAAAGATTATTTTGAGAGTGGAGAAAACTGAGCTTGCAATGAATAAAGGTAGAAAATAACCTAAAACACAGTCTGAAAGTTATTATTAGAGAAATGTTGCAGTAAACCTAACATTAAATTAATGTGAACAAGAGGATGGAAGAGCAGGAAAGAAGAAATGGTCAAAAATTAATGCTATTGATTCTTTCCAGGGATTATAAAAGAACAAGCAGATGGCTTTGGGGGGACCTTGACTCCAGGTGGGCCACGGGAGGGACCGGTGATGTTTTCCTCTCTGTCATTCTCTTATCTCTCTTCTGGTCACATGAACTGAGAGGGTGAGCAGGGTGTAAATGAGAGGAGGAGAACAGAGCACTCAGTGGGTAACACATACTGAAAAGGATCATGTGCAGGAGTTGAAGTCAGAACACTCAGGCTTGTATCCCAGCTCTGCCCCCAACTAGCTAAGTTGCCTCAGACGGGACACTGGATCGCCAAGACTTGTTTCTTCCCCTTTAAATTGGGAATAGTAATTCTGCTTCCCAGGGGGTTGTGAGAATCAGGTGTGTGTGTGTTGGGTGGAGGGTGCTTGTGAATGTGCCTGCTGCACGATAGGAAATAAGTCGACTCCACCACAAGGATCCAGAAAAGTTCTGGAGCAAAGTACATCTAGATGTGGCAAGAGAATGCCAGCACCAGGTCCCAGAAGCTAGAAACTGAAATAACCATTCATAGCAAAAGTCTACATCCCCACTGGAAACCCTCCCAGACACTACGAGAAGGAATCCCAGGGTCATCAGTAAACTGATTTGCAGAGTGGAATATAGGAAAGGCTCTCTGGGAGAAAGAAACCCCATCGTTTTTTGTTTTTATCTTAAGTTATTAGAGGTGTTGGAGATCTTAGACCCTAATTGAAAGATAACAGAGAACAAATGGGAGAGGGAGAGATGAGATGAAATCTAATCACTGTCATTAAAAAAGAAAAAAGCAGGAAGGCTTTTTCTCATCAGTCAGATGAAGGGGTTGCCATAGATAACCTCGGAGACTATTGCTTGCTTATGATTCCACCAGGAGGAAAAGCTTTTCACAGAAGTAAGACTGTACTTGCCAGAGGACAGCTTCCAGAAGAGATTTTAAGGTAGTTGGTAAGACAGAGAGTTGCTCAAAAAATTCCCTTAAGAGGGAAGGTATTTTGAATGAAGTGAGAAGGCAGAAATAAAGAATTCCTACCTTAAGACACATGCCAGTACTTAAAAATTGATGCGTGGAAAACACTGAGGACATATTTAATTCTGTAGATAGAATTTTCTTTATATAGGAATTCAGAAAAAGTCATTATTTTGGAACCTGATGCTGAGAGAGCACTAACTTTCAGATTGCAATGTTAGACGCTGCAAAATAAGTACGTTTGGAAAGGCCTGGAGATTTGCAAATAGATTATGAGAATCAAGAAGGCAACTGAGGGACAGATTATTTAAGGGGCCTGGACCTACACTGGGACTTGAAAGAATACTGTGACCCACGTATGTCACAATTAAACAGCTTGTCATTGAAAAGAGCATTTCCAGAGACTGGCAATTTCCTCCTAATTCTCTAGGCCTGCAACTCTGGTTGCCAGCACCCTGAAGCTTAGACCCACCAGGCAGGTTTATCTGTGGCATACGGCTATGACTGAGTTTTAAAATATGTTCTTCAGTACCTGGATATGATGTTCTATAAAGATGTAACTACTATAGTAACTTAGTCATCACACCTGTGCTGAATATTTCCCATCCTTCCCCCTATATCTTTTTCCCACCTGTCACTGCTCTGCTCTTGGCCCTGGAAGGCTGCCCTCTTTGGTGTGCATCAGCAGAGCCCTTTGCCCTCTAAAGCCCTGCTGGGACCCTGGCAAATACTATACCTAGTGCTAGGTGTTAGGAAAGAAACCTGATTAAATTTCTCAGTCTCAGGAGAATAGGAGTTTTGTTTGGGGTGTGAGTGTGAGTGTGTGTGTGTGTGTGTGTGTGTGTGTGTGTGTTTAATTACATAACAACACGTGCTGATTTTGAAAATTCTGAGTATATAATACTGCATGGAGGAAAAAGTAAGAGACACTTTTCCCTTTTGGTTCAGAAGTTGATAACGGCACATCAGACTAAATAACATAGTTTCAGCCTTCAGAGTGTGATTGCTCACAGAACTTGGTCACATGCTCACAGCCGAAAAATGTACAGGGAACGCTGACTTTGAACGATATTTCTCTCCCTGAGGTTCACAGTTTCTCCCTGTCTCTGTTCCCCTCTTCTTTTTAGTGGATAACTATTTGGTCATGACAATTTTGATGACCATGATCTTAGAGGAGCTTAGAAAGCTTTAGGTAGGAATTCTTTCCCTTTCTGAGCAATGTAAAGGTATTTTTGAATTAAAAAAATAATTTTTGTAACAAAATAGTACATTATTATCATAAAAACTTTAAACAAAAACAGTTAAAATCAAATGTAAAGGTGCCCTGTTCTCCTCCCAATCATTACCCAAAAACTGCCCCAATTCCACACTTGGGGGAAACTATTGCTTAAATATATATATATTTAAAACTGAATAGAATGGCTATCATCAAAAATAATAAATGCTGGAGAGAGTGCAGAGAAAAGGGCATGCTCCTACACTGTTGGGGGGAATGTAAATTGGTGCAGTCACTATGGAGAACAGTATGGAGGTTCCTTAAAAACTAAAAATAGAGCTACCATATGATTCAGCAATCCCATTCCTGGGCATATATCTGGAAAAGACAAAAATTCTAATTAAAAAAGATAATGCACCCCGATGTTCACAGAAGCACTATTTATAATAGCAAAGACATGGAAGCAACCTAAGTGCCCATCAACAGATGATTGGCTTAAGAAGATGTTGTGTATATATATATATATATATAAAATGGAGTATTACTCAGCCATAAAAGTGAATGAAATATTTGCATGCATGTTTCCATGTCATTTGCAGCAACATGGATAGACTTAGAGATTATCATACTAAATGAAATCAAACAGAGAGAGACAAGTATTATATGATATTACCGATATGTGGAATCTAATCTAATAATACAAATAAATCTATATACAAAACAGAAACAGACTCACAGTCATAGAAAACAAACTTATAGTTACCAAAGGGGAAAGGGAGTGAGGGAGGGATAAATTAGGGGTATGGGATTAACAGATTCACACTACTATGTATAAAGTAGATAAGCAACAAAGATTTACTGTATAGCACAGGGAATTATATTCAATAACTTGTAATAGCCTATCATGGAAAATAATCTGAAAATATATATATACAACTGAATCACTTCGCCGTACACCTGAAACTAATACAATATGGTAAATCTTACACTTCAATTAAAAAAAGAGAACTGAATAAACAGAACAATTTTCATCAGATGTTCTTAACGTATTAAAAAAAATTTTGGAGAAAGAGAATCAACCTATATTTTGCCCATTTTAAATGGGCGGAAAGGGATAACACCAACACAAAACTTACAAGGTGAGAAGGAGGCTTACAAAGCAGGCAGCAAAAAGGTAAGAGACAAGGTAAGAAAAAACATTCTGAGAGAAAAGTGTACCCCTAGAGAAGAATTCAATTTGTTGGGGGGAAATTAAGAAGCGATTCAATTTTAGCAAGTTTTAAGAATTGAAACTTCCAGAGGGAAGTAGAGATGGAGTGTGGTTCATACACCAGGGGAAATGGCTCACTCAGGAGGTTGTGGAGGGCTTCAGCAGGATGGTGACAGGGTTCCCCAGGGATGTCAGGGAAACGAAGGAGAGGGCTGGCCACAGTTGATTGCTAGAGGCCTAATTTTAAGCCCTCGGGCACAACCCATTTGGCATAGAGGCTAAGGAATGGTGGTATGGACTGAAAACGGTTGGTAATAAGAACATAGTAAGGAGACAATAGAAAGCTTGATATGAGAAGAGGAACATTAATGACCCCGATGGTACATTGCTTTTTTTTAACAGTTTAAGATGATGTTTATAATTAGAGAGTGTGGTTAAGAAAATAAAGACCAAGGATGTTTACCAAGTAGGGCACAGGTGAAAATCTTTCTGGTTTTGTTGATGGCTACAACTGTATGCAGGGCCTATTACTGATTTGTAACCAGACTCCTTGGAATTTCTTTTTTTCTTTCAAAAATAGCCACCGTATTTTTGGAGATCGCTGTGTTGGGATTAGAGCCCTAAAGCCATTTTGCAACGAGAAAATGTTTGAAAGTAAGATCCTGCGCAAGCTTTCATGGGACCAATTATGGGCTTGAGCCCATTTAGGAAAGAAAGAAAAATCCTCCTTAAGGGGAAGTGAGAAGAAAAATGAGGAACAAAACTGTAAGAAAGAGGTAGGCTAGAAATGTTTATGTTCAGTAACTTTGTGTTATCGGTTTCTGAGTGTGGTGTGAAAAAAATTAATAGATGATGATTGAGTAGGAAGTGGTAAAGTGGAGAGAAAAAGAATCAATCCTCCAAAATAAGGTTAAGCTATTTTTGTTATTATTGTTGTTAGGCAGTTATTAGTCGCTGAACTGGGTGTTTTTTTTTTTTTTTTTAAGTATAGGAATTATGAAGTTAAAAGAGTTGGTATAGGAAGACATAACACTTGTTTCGTTATTTATTTTTTTAAACTTCCTTTGTAGCACTTTTCCTACTAGAGTATGTTGGTCATTAAGTTGAAATCTGGCTTTGAAAAGTCAGCAACCAATATTTACCCTAATCATCCCATTGATGGAAGCCCAGCTGCAGAGCCTAACAATTAGAAGAGGACTGTCCAGCAAGCATTTCTTCAAGTGGGCAGACTGAAGCAAGTAAGTGGCAGAAAGAGTTTTTAATAGAAAGTGGTGTAAATAAAGTAGCAAAACTAGCTGTTTCCACCTCCAGTCTTCCTACTTTTTTATATATGCTTATTAGTTGCATGCTAAAAAAACAACAACAGCAACAATAAAAAAAAAACCTACTTGCATTTCAGTCTGTTGAATATCAAGAATCCCTGTCATGGTTAGAATTCCTTTGATTATAAGAAACAGTGTGGTTGCATGCTAACAAAGACACATGCTGACGCCCCTGGGAGTCTGACCACCAGGCCACCGGGAGGGTGAGAATCAAGGCAGCTTTGAGCCCTGGCTACATTCTCTCCTCTCCTTTCCTGCTCGCCCTTTCTTTTCCCTCCCCCTTCCTTTCCTCCTGCCCCTTCCCCCTTCTCTCCTCTCCTTTTCTTGGCAACTTTCTTCTTTCCTCTGTCTACTCAGTTGGTCCAAATGGCTTCTTCTGGTTACCCCACCCTCTCTCCCTCATCCCTCTGCATTTGCACGTGCTGCATCTTCACCCTGACTGTTCTGCTTCCTCTTCTTGGCCTGGCTACATCCTGTCTGCACCTGGTGCAGGATGCAGCCTTCTCAGGTGCAGCCTTTTCCAGGGAGCTGCCCTTGGTCCCCCCAAGGCTGGGATAAGTGTCCCACCTCTGAGCTTCCAGGTTCACCGGTGCTAATTATTCCACCTAACATCTTTCCACTCTGTACTGTAATTGCCTGACCACTGGTGCCTTTCTCTCACTGCACTGAGCCCCTTGAAGGCAGGGACTGTCCCTTGCTCCCCTGGAGCTTTACGCAGAGTGTGGAAACATCTGTGAATGGCATGCCCTGGAGCGATAAAGTGCCCTCTGACCAGGAGCTCAATGAACACTTACTGAATGGATGACCGGGTGAATAAATGGATCTATTGCTCACACTTCTGGATTACACGTAAATTGTTTGTATTGTCACAGGACCTAGTCTTCCCATCTTTGTCTTCCTCATCATAGCATGCATCAGGTTTACTTGGGACTGGAGTTGAAGTCCAGAATTTTATAGTGCAAATCAGTACAGGTCTAGCACTAAGTAAAATTGTACTGGAACTGAACATAAAGGACCCTGACTCAAGTCTTGGACTCTCTGACTGAGAATTCCAGCTGGCAAAGAAGCAGCACACCTGCAGGAAGATGGCTAAGATGAGTGGCTTTGTCCATATCCATAAGACAAGTCCCACTTTGGATATCAAAGGACTGAACTGGTTGGTACTCCTCTTGAAAGTTTCCATTCCCAACTGGAGAAATTCACAGTGTATAAAGAAAATAATGGCTTGTGATTTATATTTTTGTGATCTTAAGAATATTCCCAGGGGGCACCTTATGTGTTCATCCTCTTACCAGGCTCATAAACTTTTGTTTCGGGTCTTTAGCTAGATTGCAGAAATTGGTTTTAACGTTTCTGATTTGATTTCATCACAGTCTGTGAACACTGCAAATTGGCCGTGTCTATGATGTAAAAATAGTCTATTTTATAGTTACTGGTTCCTCCAAGAGTCCATTACTACCCACTTCAATCTGGGCTCATGCTCACCTGTAAAAGGAGGGTAAAAAAGTGGGTTTGAACCCTAAAGTATTTCAAGGTCCAGTGTAGATAACCCTATTCAAGCTCTTTTCCATAAGTACCAGATCTAACTGCTGAGTTACAGGTATCATATTCCCAGAGGGGCTTATTGTGAATTCTTGGGACATCAACATCAAGAAAAATCATGTTCTCTTTCTAATTGGAGGCAGAAGGATATAAAGAACATTTCTTTGATGTGGAAATGGGATTTTCCTCCCAAAGCTCATGGGGAAATTTTTGGCTTATTTTTTTGCTGCCACAGCCATGGAGGTAGAATGTCCTTAAGTACAGTATAAGAAATCAATTTCTAGTTGTCAAACTCTGTACCAACCCAGGGATTAATTTCTCTTCTGACTAGTTTCACCGCCTTTGTCCGTAGTTATGTTTCTCTCTCAAGCATCCTTTACTCAAAATATATAACAGAAAAATCTCCACGGTAGACTGAGGGGCATTCCTTACACATGAGCACAAGAGGAGTTTGCAAAAAGCAAATGAGGTTCCGGGATGGGAAGGTCAGAGAGAAAATCAAGTCAATTTTTTTCGTGTGTGTGGCAGTGGGTGGTTGGGTGGGCAAGGAATAGTGCCTTTATTTGGAAAGCCAGCAGATCTAGAAGATGGTGGACTAGTGTCCCAAAGAACCATCTTGCTTGGGTTTGGATGCTAGTTTCTTTTATAGAACAAAGACAGGGAGGTGAGGAGGTCAAGTACAGAAGACGATAAGTTTGTTGCAGAAAATCAAGTCAATCTTGATTAAAAATGTCCACTTAAACAGTGAGACTCTAACATAGATAACCGCATGGAATTTCACTTTTGTTATAAGAAGCCAGGTGGATGTCTACTAAATATGTTGTTTCATTAAGTTCAGCTCTGATGGTTGGTTTCTGGGACATTGTGAATTAGGCAGAAGCTGAAAGGAGGTAGCTTATAAGCAAATTATTTCCTTTTGCAGGAAATAGCCCAACTGGTGGTGTATTGGCTTATGGCCATACCCACTTGTAAAGGTCCAAGCCAAGATTTGCTCTTTCCTGGATTAAGATTTTTCCAGAACCATATTTAGGAGCAACTGTATCCTTCCCTTATTAAGGCTCGGGCTATGGAAAGAAGAATGGAAAAGGAGGAAGCTTGTCTGTCAACAGGGTCACTAAGGTGCTTGGGCAGCCATTCAGAGTTGAAAGGCCACAGGACACCTGGATCAGGTGCTTCCTGCCTTACCTTGATGGCACAGGAGCCACATACTTGGACAATATTGAATGTGAACTGACCAACCTGCCTTTCAAATTCCCCTGCAAATCATACATCAGGCATCAGGTGATGCCAAAAATAGTTTTTCAAGGCAAAAATATCTGCCCTACTTTCCAGTCTCTGATGCCTAAAATACCGCCAGTCAATATCCTTGTACTGAAGAACTGAGTTCACAAGCCAGAGGTTTGGGACTGTGTCATTCTGTAACTGCGACAAGGCACTTAACCACTTTGAACCTCATCTATAAAATCTGGTAAATAATGTCACCTTTCAGGTTGTTGCGAGGGTTAAATGGGATACTAGCTGCTTTCAAACTTTGGTGCATATGAAAATTATCATGGGTGTTTGTTAAAAATGTAGATTCTCAGACTTCCTTCAGAAGATAACGTGTATTAACTAATTTTGTAAATGTGAAGAGTCGTACAAATATAAGTAATAGCTCTTATCATCCTGGGCACTCCTAGAAGGCTTAACACTTCAAGTAGTAATCAGCCTGTTACACAACAAGAAAGGGAGTGGGGTTAAAGAAACTGACATTTAGGGGCTTCCCTGGTGGCGCAGTGGTTGAGAATCTGCCTGCCGATGCAGGGGACACGGGTTCGAGCCCTGGTCTGGGAAGATCCCACATGGCCGCGGAGCGACTAGGCCCGTGAGCCACAATTGCTGAGCCTGCGCGTTTGGAGCCTGTGCTCCGCAACAAGAGAGGCCGCGACAGCGAGAGGCCCGCGCACCGCGATGAAGAGTGGCCCCGGCTTGCCGCAACTAGAGAAAGCCCTGGCACAGAAACGAAGACCCAACACAGCCATAAAAATAAAAAATAAATAAATAAATAAAATTAAAAATAAAAAAAAAAAAGAAACTGACATTTATTGAATATCTAATATGGTCTAGGCCTATTAAATACTTTAAATTATTTAATTATATGAGGTGGATATTAGTATTCCCACTTTACAGATGAGGATATTGAGACTGAGAGAAGTGAAGAGTCTTGTTCAGTGTCAAACAACAGGGTCTGTGAACCTGCTTTACTTGCCTCCAAAGACCAAATTCTTCCCGCTGTACTAGAGTTACGTCACTGATAGGTGTGGGTCCTCTCTAAGGAACCATAAGCAGAGACCAGGCCTGTAGAAGAGGAGAGATACAAACACGAGGTCCTCAAAGTGTGCTTTCCAGGTCAGCAGCTTCAGCATCGACCTGGGAACTTGTTACAAATGCAAACTCCTGGGTCCCACCCCAGGCTTCTGCGTCAGAAACTCTGGAAGCGGGCCCCAGAAATCTGGGTTTTAAAAGGCCCTGCAGGTGATTCTAATGCACGCGCACGTCTGACGACCTCTCCGGTAGACCCAAGGTGCTGAGTGTGAGTGTGTGTCTGTGTGTGTCCCTATTGTGGGGAGGACCCTGGGAGGGTGCAGAGGAGGGGCGGCCTGAGGTAGGCGGTGACCTGAGAAGGGGGAAGGTAACTGAAGCAGAGGTAGGAGACCTGGCAATACTCCCCTTCCCTCCCCAACTTGCTCTGTGTGTCTCATTCCCCAGGCAGGGTGGGGCTGTATATCACACACCCCGTGCCTAGGAGTGAAATGGTGTCGGGAGGGTCTTCAGTAAATCAAAGGATCTGCTAAAGTTCTGAGCTAATCATTCATTCATTTTATATAGGTGACTAGAGACTTAGGGCAAGTTCAACAAGAAAATCTTCAACCAAGTATCAGAATGATCTCATAATGAATGGAAACAGAAAACCTGCATTAAAAACTGTTCCTCTTTTCTTTTTGCTTTTACCTCACCTCCCTTCACCGCCACCCCGAAAACACTATCTGGCCGTCACTGGAACTATCTTGCTCCCTTTCAAATTAAAAAAAAAAAATTCCCCTCAAAAATTTTGTTGAGATTAAAAAACAAGAGTGAATGGAAATCAATAACAAGTGACAGGAGGTTTAAAAGAGAATTCGAAAGTAAATATCCTTACGAATGGAATGACTAAAATGCAATTTTTGAACTGTGTTAGGTCATGAGCGTAAATTAACCGTAGGCGTATAAGAAACTTCAGAAAATTACTAAGTGTGGCAGAAATGGATTCTTTCAATTAATTGCTTAGCCTTTTTAAAATGTTTTTGAACAAGCAAGTATACTCACATGCTTCAAAATTTAGAAGATTCAAAAGGGCACACGATGAAAAGCCTCCCCATCCCTGTCCTTCGGCCACCCAGCTCCTCTCACACTAGGCCACCAAGTTTATCGTAAATCTTTCTAGAGATAGTTTACACATTTAAACATTTTTACCTGAATTTCGGGATAATATACAGTCTTCTGCATTTGACTTTTAAAAACCTAATAATATATCTTTCAAACCATTAAAAATATGATATTTTATATAAAAATAGGAGCCAGAATTATCAGTGTGCCTTCCAAAAGAGTATTCCCAGAATAAAAGAGTATTTCAATATAACTTGTTCTATGAACTAGTGCTGCATTCATTAACTTCATTCTATCTAACTTTGTCATCTATTGGTGGTTTCTTGCTGTGAAAGAGAGACAGGGGGAGGTGAGCTGTTGTTTCCAGTGAACACACTTGGGCTGGGTGGCCTAATAAGAGGGGCTACCATGTGCCTTTGTGCATGGGGGGTGGGGTATCATGAACCTTTACAGGTCCAGAAACACCCCTTTATTTCACCACGAGTTGTTCCACCTCAGTAGGACTCTCAGAGAAAATTTATAAGTGCCCATTTTAAACAAGACCTCCAAAGAGTCAAGTGGACTCCTGTTGGCTGATGAGTCCCATCTCATTTTCTAGGTAAGTGTACATAGGAAACCAAATCACTATCTAGAGGGTACTTGGTAAAACTAGAGCTTGAGGCATCAGGTGGTGGTATTATTGGCTTTTGTCGTTGAGCTACTCACAACTGCTGGCCAGCAAACTCTTCCTTTTATACTAGCTATATTTTTGTTGTATAGTTGTTACTTAATGCTTGTCACGTGCCGAGCACTTTACTCCTGTTACCACACTCAGTTCTCACACAAGGCTGTGAGGTCTTATCTGAATGTTACAGATAAAGAAACTGAGGCCACGAATGGGTAAACAACTTGCCTAAGGTCACACAGAATTCCTAACTAGTCCTCTCCACTCTCTCTTAATGATCTCTGGGCAAATCCTCCAATTAACAGATTCACTCTTCTCACAGGCTAAAGGACCTTGGGGTCACAGTTTTTTTTATTACATCCCAGTCCTAATGACACCCCCTACTTTTCCAGCACCTGTTCACGCATGTATCCAGCATCACTGGCTCCTTGGCTGCTAGAAATGCAGGTATGAAGGGGCTCCCACCTGGTGAAAAAGACTTATAAACTAATATTTACAATGCAGGATGTTTTCACAGAGACTAGGTATATCAAACTTTACCCGAGGGTGTAGGAAATGGTTATAATGGCTAGCATTTACTGAGTACTTGCCACATGCCAGGAACTGCCCTAATTTATTTTATACTTATTTAATCATCTCAACAATCCCCTGAGGGAGGGACTATTATTATGCCATCAGTCACAGGGAGGTTATGTAACTGGCCCCAGTGGCACACAGTTATAATGTAAGCTAAGCATTTCCATGATGTGTTTTCTTAGTTCAATTCAGAGGACAACATAGCCGAGTCTCGTGGCACCTTGCCATGACACTTAAGGGCTAACTGTTTTGTTATAGCTAATGTTTGATGATGTGGTAGCTAGAGTAGTGTCTGCAGAGAAAGAATAAAATATGAAGGTACCCAAAGAAACTGCTTTGAACTTTAACTGCGTGGTCAGATCACCCTTGCAGGAGAGACTGGGGAGAGGAGACTCAATGTGGTATAGACATAAGTCAATTTCAAAACTGATAATGCATTCCATTTAGGGTGCAGTGCTCTTGTGCCTGGATTAACTTTTCACTCCCTGCACTGGCCACCCAACCCTTCCACTGGGAAAAGCCCTGTTTTGCAGTTGGCCAAAGACTATACCTCGCAATCAGCCAGTTTGCCCTCCAATGCGTGAGGTCACAAGGGAAACTAATCCGAATGACTCAGCATGACCCATAACTGCCACTAGAAAAATCACCCAAACCAAGATTCACGGGCTCTGATTTCCTGGTGTCCAAAGAGCAGTATCATCTCACTGATCCTAAAGGAATCCCCTCTAGAGAGGGGATTTCACAGAAGCACCCAAATGTGTAAGATGAACAAGAATGCACATTGCACATGGGTGGGACCTGTGCGGGAAGGGGACTCGGGGCATTTCAGAAATGGGTGGGTCTGGAGTGGAGTGTGGACTGGGAAGGGAAGACAGAAAGGGTCTATCCTAGGAGAAGTTTTACAATCTATTCTCGGAGAGGGACCGAAGGTAGGAGCTGGGGAGGGGAGTCAGGAGAGTAGCAGCCTCTCGGGGCAGTTGCCATGCTCTCATTTCCTCTTCTGAGAACTGGCCCCTAATCACAGACACTGTGGATGGGCCCCCAGCTGCTGCGTCTGAATTCCTTGACCCTGTTCTTTCTTGACCGCAGCGGATTGGTCCAGGGGACCCCAGGACTAAATGGAGCCAATCAGATTTGTCTCTGAGGAATGTGGAAGTTTGAACTGAGAAGCACAGATATCAGGATCCATGCTGTTGAGTGGGGTTGGTGGCCTGGAACTGTTGCTAATGTGTATGACTGATCTGCCTTGGGTCCAGCACCCCCTCAAGCTGATTGTTCAGCTCCTGCTGGGTTTGCCTTATTTATTTATTTATTCATTTACTTACTTACTTACTTACTTATGTTTAAGTTAGCTAGGGTTGATTTCTGTGATTTGGGATCGGAAGAGCATTATCTGAGGCTGTCAGAAAGCTGGCAAACACCTCTTCAGGCTTCAATGCTGTCTGCCCAGTTCTGACTGAAGGAAACCCATTTCTTCTAAGTAAGATTGACAGGTTACTCAGCTGCAAATTAAGGCTCCGATGAAGTCTGAGACTACTGGAGAGTGGAAACCAAGAAAAGTGCAGCCCCCACCCCCCGTCTCTCAAATCCTTTAAATTATATCTCAGGGAACAAGATTAGGGTCCAACTGTGTTGACTCCAGCTAGGGGTGGCTGAGAGGCCTACCACCTGATGACAGCTAAGATTTCTAGAACATACTACTGGCTGCTAAGCCAGATTTATTACATTAGAATAACTACAGAAGATCTAGGACCCAGGAATGTGCATTTTACACAAGCTCTCCTATTAAGTTTTCTGTTATTTTTTAGATGGATTATATATATCAGTTATCTTGGGTAATTCCAATTTTTAAAAAACATTTACTAATCATTGGCTTACTATATTAGATTTTTGGGGCTACCTAAACAAATGACCACAAACTAGGTGGCATAAAATGACAGAAATGTGTTCTCTCACTGTTCTGAAGGCTAGAAGTCCAAAATCCATGTATAGGCAGGTCTGTGCTTCCACTGAAGATGCTAGGGAAGGATCCTGCTTCTCTCTTCTAGCTTCTGGTGGTGGTCAGCAATCCTTGGCCATCCTTGGCCATCCTTGGCCATCCTTGGCCATCCTTGGCTTGCAACTGCATCACTCTAGTCTCCGCCTCCATTGACACATAGCCTTCTTTTCTGTGTGTCTGTATCCCTATTTCCCTCTTCTTACCAAGACACCATTCAGTGGAGGAAGGACCCACTGTAATTAAGTATGAGATATCTTAACTTGATTACGTCTGTAAAGACCGTATTTCCAAATATGGTCACATTTGTAGGTACTGGGAGTTGGGACTTGAACATAGCTTCTTGGGGGACGCCGTTTAACCTATAACACTTGCTGTTGGATATTTATGTTGTTTCTAATTTTCTTCCAAATGATAATGCTACAGTGAACTTCTTTTGTATAAATCTTTGATGTCACCTTCTCTGATGATTTCTCTATGATAGATTACTAGAAGTGAGTGACGGGTCAAATGGAGTATCAGTTAAAGTCCAATCAGGGAAACAAAAAAACACTCAAGTTTTTCTAACATTGGGGAATTCATGCAAAAAATTGAACCTGTGTAAACAGGTTCTAGAAGTAGCCGCGGAGCCATCAGGGGACGTGAGGTTACCCAGAGCTTAGGAGTGAAGCCACTCGCCCTCTGTGAGCATCTGATGGAACCTAGAACTAGGACAGGACTGTTGGGCAGGAGCTGGATCCCCAGCAGTGGCTTTTAGAGGTGCCGCCCAAGGTTGAGAGAGAGGGGGGACCTGCCTCATCCTCTCCTCCCATCCCCCAGCTCCTCACTAGTGTGTCCATGACCAGGTGACCAGGGAGCTTGAAGCACACAATCCATGGGGATCAGCCCCCTGCAATTCAGAGCAGACTAGGGACAGGCAGAGAAAGTAAGCTGAAGGCAAACAGATCAAGACTAGAACAGATGTGTGGAATTTTAAGGGTTTGATGTGTTGCTAAATGCTTTCCAGAAAGTGGCTACCTATGTACACTCTCACAATAATAACTGAGGGCCTGTCTCTTAAAGCTTTTGCTAGTGTTGAGTATTAAAATTTAATAAATAATATTTCCTCCTAGGTTCCAAGGCAATACATATTCAACGTAAGAGATTTGTAAAGTAGAAAAGCAAACAGAAAAATATTAAAATCCCTTCTAACACTGTCACTCAGTGACAACCACTGTTAACAAGTGCCTCATACACACCAGTGAGAGCTCAATAAATATTCCAGAAACTCCAGAAACTACGTGGCATTATCTGTTAATTGCCCTATTATATGCAAAATAAGAGCTGCCCATGAATGTCCCTGTTGAAGATTTTTCTGAGCATTTGCTCTCCTGAATTCTTGAGCTTACATCACTGTTAAAATATGCAGTATGATGCAACTCAAACATCCAGCAAGGAACCCCACAGATTCTGCCTTCTGATCCTTGGTTTAGTAATTCATCTTGCTGGATGGCAAACATTCAGACCTTTCCTTCTCAGAAACTTCCTATCCCCAAGTCCAGCCCAGTGTGAGGCTCATAGTAGGTACCCTATATATAAATGTGTATGTGTGTGTGTGTGTGTGTGTGTGTTAATGATGAGAGAATGAGTACACCAGTACCTTCTTTAAAATTAACCACATCAGCACAATCAGCCTTATACAAACTCAAAAGTAAGATAGGGAATAATTTTCTCACAGAATAACATAATACGATTACTGCCTCTGGCCGTGTTCTCAGAAATGATGGAGATGTGTCTCAGGCTATGAAATATGCCATAGGTGCTAGTTTACTCTTCCTCGGCCGAGGCAGCCTCCCTAGGTCTACTGTCTAACCAGATTTCAAATCAGGCAATCCATGAACACATCCAAGATTCAGACCAAAGACAATGCAGCCTTAAGTAAATAAAAGCCTATAGGACCTGCAGAAAGAGAGGAAACAGTTTGCTTACATTCACTTACGGACAGATGAGGTAGAGACAGCAGCTTGTCCCGGCTCCCAGCCCTCGGCTCACAATATCAGAGGCTCAGGCAAATCAAAGGCAGAGACTGCCTTTAAGTTCTCATCACTGGACTCTGCTTTGTATTTTACTTCCCCTACATTACTAAAGTGATGATAGAAAGGCCCCACAGGCCCCATAAAAGATAGGCATTTTGCAACTTTGTTGAGTCCTGGAAATAATTTCCAGACCCTCTTTCCCAAAAGAGACAGGCGTAGTCCACCATGATGATTGGTGTTACGTCAGACGAGGTTGTGAGTTATGAAGGAAGCTGGAAGCTGCCTTCTGGTGTGTTAGGTCTAATCCAGGTGTTTCACGGGGGACCCAGGGGAACACGGCTGGGCAAAGGGAACTAGAATCCAGACACAAGGGTTGCAGAAGCGTGGCTGTCCCAAAGTAGGAGAGGGGGAGCGAGAGCCATTCGCGCCTCAGGCACCCTTGGCCCTTCTTGTCTGGGGTTGCCGTGGGATCGAGTTCATCTTCCTTAAGTGGTCTAGGGCCAGCTGCTCCTCCAAAGTATTTTTTCCTTCCTTCCATTTTTAAGCCAAACTGTTCAATGGGAAGCATTAGCGATCGATGCCTAGGCTGAAAGGCCCCAACACAGACTGGAAGCCCTGGGACACAGCCTAGCTGGGTTCCACTGCTCCGTGCTCCCCTTCACGCCAGCATCTCTGCAGTGGACCTTCTCCCAAGGGAAGGGGCTACAGCTCTTTTTCCTTGCTCTGCCTCATTCAAACATCGCCTTATCCCACCACCCTGAAAGATTTTTAAGAATTAAGAAAATGTAAGAAGAGTTCCTTTTACAAAACGAAGTCTTAAACTAGGCAATTCATTCTTCCCTCACATATTTATTGAGTACTTAGCCTGTCCGAACCAAATTCGGACCCCAATATCCCATTTGGGGGGATCAGTCAATATCAGCCCAATGTCAGTATAGTATCTGTCATTTTCCATATTTTCCCTTTCCTTTGGCTTGCACCTGGACACTGGCTCCTTACAGGTGTGTCTCCAAAGACGTGTGTTATTGTGTGATTGTGTGTGTGTGTGAGTGTGTGTATAGGGGACAGGAAAGGCGTCTGGTTACCATTCCACACCGGTTGCCCTCGGCATCACTCCGCCTATGCTGCACACTGTTGCTGCTCACTGGCCCCTGTTTCAGCAGATCTCCGCCTTCACTAGAGCTCTGGGTATAAGGGCCCAGCTCACCTCTGAAGGCCAGCAGAGTCATTTGGCATCTGGCCTCTGTAGGCATCACACAGGTCCTGCTGGTCAGACCCTGCCCACGAGGAACGCGAGCCCTACCTCTCTCCTAGTATCCTGGAAACCAACGACCCAAATAAGAAAAGGTGCTCTCTTTTCTCTTCAAAATACAAAAGGCATTCTCCATGCAAGGCAATACTTTGAGAGTAAGGCCTCTTTGGGGTTGTCTGTGTGTGTGTGTGTGTGTGTGTGTGTGTGTGTGTAGCATCACATATAAAATTTACAAAACCACTGTTAACTCCTCCTTGAAGGTTAGAATAAAGGGCTAACTGCCTAGCCTTTCTTAGTGGAGAGAAGGGGGTAAAATTCCCTTTGTTTCTTTCCAAATGTCTAGAGTAAGGAAGAGAAAAACAAACAAAAAGGCAACAATTCATATTATAAGAACTCATCTTGTTACATATTAATTCATTCCAGACTCAAAATCAGGTTACATCTGGATTCCAAAGCTGAAATAAATGTGAGCCAAAAGAAAATACTGGAGTGGTGGGAGGAGGGGAGAATTTATGTCAATAGAAAAGGCGTTCACAGCGAGAGGGGGCAGGGCCTAAACGCTCAAAGATCTAGGCTCCTAGATTCTAAAAAGTGGAAGGAATCATTGAGACACAACTTCCCTCCCCATTTCAAAACCAATTTCATGATATCCCTTGCAAGTGATGACCTAGTCTCAGACTATCTACACATAGTAGGAAAGGGCTTTCTTCTTTTGGAGGAGGTTTATTCCATGTCTTAAATCAAAACATTCTAAATTTCATCCCTTAGCCTTCGTTTTGCTTTTCAGGAGTAATGTGGAAGCAGGCAGCACAGCTTGAAGGCTGAAAGTCAGTTATCACCCTAACCCACCTGGCTCCCTGAGCGCCCCAGTTTCCACAGCTGGAACTGCTTCCTCCTTACTGCAGGCCAGTTAGAGACCCAGAGAAAAGCAGCCTTGCAGTTCAGCCTCTGTGCTTCCCGTCAAGCAGTAAGATGGTTTGTTCTACTTCACCAATATACCCTAGTTCTAGTGTCTCATGTTAAGAGCAATGTTTGCAATGCTTAAATATGCCAGAGTCGCCGGTCTAAGTGCTTTGCATGTGTGTTTGTGTATGTGAGAGATATAATCCTCACAACTACCCTATGAGGTGAGTACTATTTTTATCACCATTTTATAGATGAGGATATTGAGATCACACAGCTAGTTACTGGCAGAGCTGGGATTTAAACTCTGGCATTCTGGCTCTAGAGTTCCTGTGCTTAATCACGAAGCCAATGGTTCTCAAGTTTGAGCATGCATTAGAATCACAGAGGGCCTATTCAAACATAGATTGCTGGGTGTTTCCAATTCAGTAGGGCTGGGGTGGGCGTGAGAATTTGCATGTCTAACTAGTGCCTGGGTGATACTGATGCTGCTGGCCTGAGAACCACTAGTTGGTGCTGACTGACTCTTTCTCTTGATCCCCATTTTGATGCCTGCCTGGTACCCCAGCCCCTCAGGTACTGGACAGTTCCAAGTACCAGAATACGGCTGGGTATCCTCTCTCTGCTGTCAGATGCCCCTGATACTACGCGCTTTCCTGGACCTCTGCCTGTGTTCTGTCATCTGCAAGATGTTCCTGTTTCCATCCACCTTCCTGGGCTCTCAGATGCTAGAAACTTCCCCAATCATAGCCACTCTGTGGTAGGTTTATCTGGTCTGTGGATTCTACTCTGTCCTGTCCTATGACTGACCGAGCTGTGGCCGACAACTGTCACATAACCTTTAACTTTTCTCTGACCTAGAACAATTAACCTAGGTCCTGTGTTCTCAAGTGACATGGTCTTCAGATCTGTCACTGTTCACATGACCCTCCTCTGACCGTCCTCTAGGCCATCAATGCCTGTCTTTAGTGTGTGGAGCTCAGAACAATGCCCTTATGGGATCCGACCAGAATTCACTGGAACCATCACTTCCCTTCTCCCAGACTCTTCTATTTTATTAATACTGCCTATGATTGCATTCATCTACCCTTTTGGCACATATAGACTTTGAGCCCAAGACTTCCAAATATTTTTCGTATAAACTGTTCTCAGGCCCATCTTTTTCCCATTTTACGCTTATGTAATTTTTTTTACCTTAACACAACGCTGTATAGTTATTCTTGTTAACTTTCATCTGGTTTGTTTTTATATTGTTCCAGACAACGGAATTTTTTCTTTTTGAAATGTCTCTTTATTATTTTTTTTATTATGAAAGAAATACTTGTTCATTACCAAAAAAAGTCATAAAATATAGATAATCTAAAAGAAGAACATTCAAACTTTTATTATGCCACCCACCCAGAGTTAATCATTATGAATACCTCGGTGTATATCTTTCCAGACCCTTAACAAACAACTTTCCAAATTATCCATAAATACACTTCTGTACATAGATGACCAATAGAGATCATTTTTAGACTCATTCTTACATCCGATATATTTAGTATATATCTCTTCTAGCCCTGAGTCAGTCACAAAGTGGCTTCTGTGTTTTGGTATAAGTTGTCAAAAAATATTGTACAAGATGGCCAAGAACAGACTCCTGCAGCATAGTCCAAGATCCTGCCCTCCAGAAGGCTGTTGAATCATCATTCAACATGTATTGTATAGCAGTTTCCAACCAGTTAGAAATCCACGTATTAGGACTTTTAATCCAGTTTTCCATCTTGTTCTGATGGACGGCGTGAGGGGATTCACCTAAGTTGTGATAATCACTATATGGCCCGCAGGTGTGATCTAAGTCTTGTAATTCCCCAAACACCAGGCTTCATATTAAGTAGACTATTTGTAGATTACAAACCCCAGTATTATACTATCCTACCTCCTTTCAGGCACCTTTTCCATTCCATTTCCAATTTTCAGGCACCTTTTTTATTCTTCTTGATTTTCCAAAAATTACTGGCAATAACTCTGCAGTTACTTTGGTTAGTTCTCTCAGCCCCTTGGGATAGAATTCATTCAGGTCTGGAGACTGCAGCCTTTTACAGAGAGACATCCTGTTCTCTTACTATCTTGGCTCCTATCTTGGACGTCAATGACCCCCTAACCATGTTTATTCCACACAGTCAGGTCTGAAGATCTTTCTCTTTTATTGAGAAGGTGGAAGCCAGTTAGGAGTTGTGAAGAAATTCTTTTCCTCTGCTGTCATCCACTGGCCTTAGGACATCAGCCTCAGTACACAATCCTGGCCATTTGTGTTCTCATCATATCCAACAAAAGACTATTTTGATGACTCCAGATTTTTCCATAAAAAAATTGTTTTCTTGGCTTCAGCCTTCCAGCTACAATTTTTACTCTTTTATACCAACCTTTCTTTTTCCCCTTAGTAATGCACTGTTCTCTGATCTTCTGTGTGTGTGTGTGTGTGTGTGTGTGTGTGCATGAGTGTGTGTGAGTTCTTTTACAATCTGATTTCATTGAAGTGGCCCATTTGCTTCCTATATTCCTCTCTCTTTTCCTTCACACCAAGATCATTTTTTAAAATAATTTTTTTCAGATTTATTTCTTTATAGTCTTAAGCCACTTCCCCCTTTATAGGATCTAGATATACCAACATATCTATCTCTTTGAGTTTTTGAAATATCAGATAGATGCCTCATTCATGCCCTCTGTTTTCCTCTGGGCTATCACAAGGATGATATAGAGTATAATATTCAATAAAGAGTGTGTGGATGTCATATTCAATATGGTTATTAGGTTAGTAGCAGCAGAAACAGACTCTGGCTAAGTTAAACAACAATGGAATTTGTTGGGAGGGTTATCAGGAAGCTCACAGACTAATAAGATTTGGAACCGGGCTCTGAAACTGACAGAACCAGGATGGCTCCAGAAGTTCACTTACCAGGAATTATTCTCTCCTTGTGTCAATCCACTTAAAATTAAAAGTCTTAGGAGAGACAGTGCATCTGATTGGCCTAGCTAGGTCCGACAGCCATCCCTTGGCTAGGGGAAGGCAGGAAACCTTGACTGACATGCCCCAAAAGATTGCATGCAATGCTGGGGGAGGGAATCACTCCCCAGGGGATTGGGGTGCAATTACCTGTAGTGGGGTGAATAGAGTGCTAAAGAATAACAAATGTCCACTAGCTACTGTCTCCCAAGGATAACCTCACTTCCACTTTACCAATAGGATCTAGCTTTTTTCTCAAAATTAAGCTTTGGTCAGCATTGATTTTATCTGCTTCTGAAAAAAAGATGTTGTTAGCAAGGGGCATTAGGAATTTATGAGATGCTCTGTTTTGAGCAAGGAGAGACTTCCCACAGGTATCTGAATAGTGGAAGGAAATCCTAGGAATACCAGTAATCTCTGCCAATTTTAATAATATCTCTGAGATTCTATTTCCCTTGTGCTCCCAACTCTTCTAGAAAAGAGGATCAACAAACAAATGCATTTACCTCATATTAAAATACTAAATTACAACCATAGTTTGGGCTTATTATGTAGACACTGGGAAATCATAAATGTTGTTACTGAACCTTTCCCATTATTTCTTCCTCAAAATTATTACTTGTCCTCTTAATAACATTAATAACCTTTTTCATATGGTGCTGAATATGGACCTCCTGATACTCTGTTTCATCTTTCTTTCATTCCTGTACCCTTCATAATATTCGATGTTACATTTTTTTCTTAGACTTTTTTTCCCCTCATCACTGTTTCAGGAATGTCATTTATTATTAACCTATTAAATGTGTTCCTTCCAGGCTTTATAAGTGGCCCTCAACCTCTGCCAGGAACTTCTGCCAGTCATGTATGTAGCCATTCATTTCTCATGATTGTCTTCCTTTAAGGAGAGACTATTCAACAAGAAGGAATAAAAAAGTATTGTGATGCCTAGTTCTTCTCAGTTTCCTATCTAGAATCCCATCTAGATATGCAAGTTTCTTCTAATTTTACCATTTGCTCCCACGTGGCAGGTGACTTATGACAGGCTTTCCTTTTCAGACACCCTCCAAACAGATAACCCAGTTCTAACTTGACCAGGACATGTCAGCTACAGTCATCTCCTTATCCCTCACCACGGAAAAGCTCCACAAGACACCTTCACCCGGAAAATCATTGAGCACATAGATACTGGAGGAGTAAGCAATTCTTAGAATCATTGATTCAGAGGCAAAATCTTAAAAGATAATGACAGTGGGTGGAAGAATGAGATTAAGGGAGTAACGGGGTAGTAGAACAGCAAAATTCCTTGATAAGTTTTTCTCATGTCATCCTGGAGATCTCCCCCTGCCTAACAAATCAGAATGACAGTAGAACTGGGAGATTATTTTTTAAAACTTCATACTTCCAGGGACTGTATTTGAAACTGAGGAAGGGCACACAAATAGTCTACATGTCATACACAGGTGGTGTCATCAACCCCAGAAAGGCTTGGGCTTTATAAGAGAAGTTGGTGACTTGAGAAACCACAGCAGCCAAGACACGCTGAGAGCCCTGTTAAGATTTTATATTGGAACCTGTCATTGGGATGCCCTTTTAGTTTCAAGGACACACTAATCTGGAAATTTGAAACTTGCCCATGACTCAGTTTCCTTTCCTTTCAACTGTCTTTAATGAAGTCACGAGATCTGACAATGGCTAAACAACCAGACATGGATGGATCCTAGGCTCTGGCACTTACTAGGCAAAGTAGCTTTTGGGGGTACTTAGATGTGAAGGAAGCTGAGAGTGAAACAAGGTTTGTTTAAAAGAATGCTAAGTGTCAAATGGGGGAAGCCAGGTTCATGGTCCAGGGATTCAAGAACAACACAAGAAGAGAGGAGAAAAAGCAGGAATAAGGAAAGACCATTTTGTCCTGAGTGGGTCTGGGAGACTGGAGCTCTCTCTCTTTATATGACTGACCCTCTGGGGTGTGGGTAGGGCAGCCTGGGTTAAAGGTACTGGGCAGACTGAATAAGAACCACTGTTTTCAAAGAAAGAAGTACCCTTCATTCTCTTAACCTGACAGCAAAGTAAAAATCAAGAGACTTTCTCCTAGAATGCCAGCCAGTCAGCTGATCCCCTTATCAATAGAAGCTGAAACATCAAAGGCATGGTTTGTCACACAGTGTACCCAAACCAGCAGCTACCCCTGAACAGTGTAGGACAGCCTCGGGATGCAAACGTCGTTGGGAGACGGGGCTAGGAGGCTTAATTGAAGCTAGATTGAGTCAGATTGTATATTTATTTGGGGTCAGCTCTAAAGTTAATGGAAATGAGGGCTGATGGCTATGGAGAGGCCACAGTCCTCAAACCACCTCTTAGAACCACTTCCTTTCACAGTCAAATTAGCTGATGATTAAGGCATGTGAAAGATGCAGGGAACTGTGGAAAAGACGTTCGTGGGGAGCAGTGATGGTGGTGGAGAACAGGACACACAAAGATACCGTCTGACCCCAATAATTTAACTGACCAATGATTGTAAGGGAATACAATTCAGATTTGCAGTCTATATTTCCATTTTCACTCATGCAAATAGAAACACAATGAAAAAGATGGTGAAGGAAAAAGATATAATAGGAACGAGATTATTTCATCATACCAAGGAAAAGAGAGAGAAAGTGTTAATGAGTAAGTCAAAAAGGGATGTTGGGTAAATAATGGGCACATGTTCTCCGTGATGTCAGGGTACACATAATAAAAGCAAACAGACTGCAGCCACAGCCAGAGGGGACATTGACCTGGTAGTAGAATTTCCTCCTCGGGAGGTCTTTAGAGCAGAAGGGATGCTCTTGTTCTAACACGGCTTCCGGCTTAGCTGCAGCCCCTGCCCCTCACTCACACACATCCTCACTGCCTCAGGCGTGGTAAGCTCACCTCAACCAAACACACCCCGCTCCTGTCACCAGTCTCTGCCTGAATTCCTGACCTACAGGATAACAATTCACATTGTTGTTTAAGATGCTAAGTTTGGGGGTGATTCATTACACACACAGAGAACCAAAACAGCAACCTGTGGGGCAGGAGGGAGGGAGGTGTGTCCAGGCAGAGGGAGCAGTTGAGCTGTGAGAGCCTTAGCTGTCCCTGTGAGAATTTCTGAAGCCGGCATGACCCTTTAGAGTAACATGTTTTCTTTTTTTAAGCTATAGCAATTTTATTTTTTCACCCGCTCCATGTAAGTATATAAATGGCTTCCTTATTCTTTTCCACAGCTATATAGTATTCTACCGTGTGGAGGTAGGTACCATCATTTATTTAGGAAATCCCCTATTGGTAGGCATTTAGATTGTTCTGATATTTCAAAGCATGCTTCACAGTACATATGTACACAGTCTTTTTCATGCACAAGCACAGGTCAAAGCACAGAACAAAACCCTAGAACTCGAATTGCTGATATGCAGGTTTCTCACTCATGGTCCAGCACTGATCTATAGGAGTTGTGACCTGGGAACTGCCTGAAGACCCCACTGTACCCATCACACAAGGGGCACTTCATGTGAGCTCAGAAGAGATGCTGGAAAACCTTATGGGTGCATTATACCAAGACATTAAAAGAGAACTGTCTCAACAAGTCCTCCGCTGTGTCCTGCACAGACTTTCAGGTCAATACAAAGTTCTCAAACACCTTCTGTGCTAGGACACCGTGAGACAGCCGAAAGAAAGAAACGACTTCAGGAGCTGAAGATCAAGTCTACCCACTCAGTGGGACCCAGAAGAGCTGCATCCAATCAGCTGGGTTTTCTCCCTCACTGAGGCAGGTCCAGTTACCAGGGGAGAGGCTGCCCTGAGGTCACTGAAAGACCACACTCTGTGGAGGTCTTTCCCTCCCTCTCACCTGCTCTCTCTCTCTCTCTCTCTCTCTCTCTCTCTCACACACACACACACACACACACACACACTTTTTATGATAAAGTACACAAAAACAAAACAGAAGACACTAGCTGAATGGTTTGGGTTTCCCATTATCTGCATATAATTCTTTACTCCGGAGTGGGTGTTTTCATTTGTTTTGATAAAATGCACATATGTATTTCTGTACATCTAGTATTTCAGTGGCTTTCAAACTATTTTGACTATGACCAACGGTAATAAAAACATTTACAACACAATCTATCCATCTATGTATATCTAAAAAAAAGTAGCAACCACCAAAAGCATTTAGCTTTATTGTGCATAAGACTCTCGGATATTTTCTATTCTAGTCTATTCCATTTTGTAAAAATGCTGGTCTCAACCCACTTGATTTCATGACTCACTCATGGGTCAAGATCTGTAGTTTGAAAAACAGGGCACACCATAGGCCTGGGGTAAAACTCAGGTGTTTGCCTTGTGTGATAAGAGCCTTAAAAGCCTGTGCTGTCTGCTTGCTAAATTGTTCTTTCTTTAAAAGTTAAAAGTCATCCTCGTTAAATGTACAGGAAGCAACATAAATCTGCCTTTCTCAGAAGTTGGCATTAATGTGCTGTAATTTGGTGCCGGTGCTGGGAATATCAGTAAGTACACCTGGCTCTGCCATTCTGCTTGCCTCTCTGTCACAGTTGGGGCATCCCTCTAGATGCCCTTTGATGCAGCTCAAATGAAGAGAATGCAAATGCTAGTCAGCCTGGGCCAAGAATCTGTCTCCCTGACTGGGCCCCGTGGCAGAGAGAGGCATGTGCATGTCTCTGTCACTCGCAAGAGTGATTTCTTGCAAGGGGAAGCCAGGCAATGGAGTAAAATGAGAAGCAAGGAAAGGGGTGCAGGTGTGGAAGAATTCTCCCTAACCTTATGCTATCACCCCCAAAGCAGTATAAATGATGCCACATCTGTGTTCAGGTCAGTTCAGGAGGATGGGGGAGAGAAACCGACATGTTCTGTAAGTCACCTGTGTGTCAGGTCCTTTTCCAGGCGCAGTCCCATGTGGTCACTGTAGTAAGTGTAATAGGAGCTAACCTGTATTGAGTGCTTATTTTGCTTTAGGCATCTATAAGCATTATCTCCCTTAAATCTCACAATTCTATGAGGCAGATGCTATGTGATTCCTAACTTTGCAGAGAGAAAACTGAGGCTTAAAGGGGGAGAATCACTTCCTCCAGGTTACATCACTGGTGTAAGATGGAACCAGGACCACAGCCCAGGTCTGTCCGAGCCCAGAGCCTGAGCTTGTCACCACTGATCCGCATCATCTCTATTTGGCACATAGGAAACCAGCTCAGAAAGGTTAAGTAGTCTGCCCAAGGTCACACCTGTCGAGGTGACACAGCCAGGATTCACATGGAGTCTGCCTTGACACCGTGTTCTTTTAATAGAAGCACTCAGCACTGCTGCATGCCAAGCCCACAGTGACCTGGAATAATCTAAGGGGAAATGTGGTTCTTCCAGGAATGCAAGCATGAATGTGGTTGGGTGGACCGACCCCAGGGCTGCTACTGAGAAACGCGGACACCGCTGTTGATCCTCCACACGATGGCTGGGCGGGGGGCGGAAGGGGGCAAGTCTCAGATGAATCATCCCATGTCTTCAGACAAATAGCAGCGCAAGCTCGTGGACATTTCTGAGCTCCCTAAGGGTCAAACCTAAAGTTGTGATGGCTTTGAAAATTTTTCAACTCAATCTAAAGCCTTGACTTAAAATTCCATCTTAAACCAGGCCCCTTCTGAGAGGCCAAGAGAAAAGTTATACTTCATTGCTTAGAGAAATAGAAGCAGATCGCTGGAGGGCAGGAACCATGCTGCTTGGTTCTTAGAATACTTAGTACTCAGGTCTTTCTTCACTATTACCTTCTAAAGCCCCAGAAAAGGAATTTCTAATGCCAGGGAAGACATTTAAAACGTGGGGGAAGGGAGAGGTGTCTAGATAGGTAACCTCTACCAATTCCACTGAAGGCATTTGAGTAATAGTTGTTAACATTATACATAGTTAATTTACATGAGTAGAATTCTAGAATCATCCCCTCAACAGGAACTTAATTATTCTGCTTGTAATTTGAGAACTTTCTATACAGCTGATGTATAGCTGTTTATTAGGGCACTCATATCAATGGTCTTTTTATATATTTATTTAAATTTTTTTTTACCATATGATATCACTTATATGTGGAATCTAAAATATGACACAAATGAACTTATCTATGAAACAAAAACAGACTCACAGACATAGAGAACAGACTTGTGGTTGCCAAGGGGGAGGGGGATAGAGGAAGGGAAGGATTGAGAGTTTGGGATTAACAGATGCAAACTATTATATAGAGAGAATGGATAAACAACAAGGTCCTACTGTACAGTACAGGGAACTATATTCAATATCCCGTGATAAACCATAACGGAAAAGAATATGGAAAAGAACGTATATATGTTATACATATATATGTATATATAACAGAATCGCTTTGCTGTATGCCAGAAACTAACACAACACTGTAAATCAACTATACTTTAATAATTTTTTTTTTTAAATTGAATTTAAAAAAAAATTGAATTTCAATGATGTTAGGTGGGGATGTAGTTCCCACTTGGTCACAGTTCCCCCAGCTCTACATTATCTCACACAAGCCCCGATTCTGATTTTATGCTACTTGCCTGACCCTGCAGGAGTCAGTGTTTGTATCCTCTCTGTTCAAGGCAACCCGTCCCTTTGCAGAGAAGGAGTGTGAAGCCCAGAGAGGCTGGGTGACAGGTCCAGGGTTGCTCAGGGATCACTGTCAGGGCACAGAGGAGGGAACCCAGGGGTCCTCCCTCCCAGCCAACATTCACATCTAGAGTTGCCAATGGCCTTTTCATAAAATGGCCTCCCGAGGTCAGTGGGGAATGGTGACTGTGTGATGCTCATTCTGGCATCTCCAGAGCCTCCCAGCACAGTGCCTGTCACAAAGCAGGCACTCAGTAAACATTCACTGAATGAATAAATGAAGTTGCTGATGCCCCTTTTTAAAATTTCAAATGGGAAAATAATGGTTGGTAATACTACAGACAGATTTTCAATTTTAAGAGTAAGGATCAAGGTTTTGATGAATGGATACTGTTCCCTAGTTTTAGAGGCTAAGTATAGACTTTGATCACTAAATGACTCATATTAGCACTAAAGTAGCCAAACATGTTCTTTCTCCCTAAACAAACAAACAAAAGTCTCATAGAGGTGTTTTGTTAATTTTTTAAAAAGTTTTTACAGTGTAAAATTGTAAGCTTGGACAAGGGGATAGACAGTTCCCAGCAACTTGGCTCCCGGTTGGATGCATGTTCTACTGCTTCCGTGGGCATGGGTGTCACCACCCTCCAGCCTCACCCAAACTGAAGGTGCAGCTCTGCCCACTATTCACAGACAAGTCCCAGCAAAGACTAACCCCAATCTTTTTGGTACAAGTTTTACAAGGGCCAACCCAAGGTATATCCAGCTTACTATAGTTATTAGCTCACCTGGCAATTCAGGGTCAAGGGAAAATAGGATCAGGGAACAAAAAAAGAAAATGGACTAGTAAAACAAAATAAAGCAACTGGGATTAAGACTTCTTTTCAAAACTCAAGCAGAGTCTTTGTCCTTTGAAGGGTAGGAGGTACCAAAAAACAGCAAGACAACCGGAATAAACCCCATATAAATCACTGGAGCATCCACTTTCTGTTTATAAGGAAAAAGCTCCAGTCCATCTTTTATTTTCTATTTTTATATTCATGAGAAAAAAACAAGTAGATTATAAAATGAATTATGGATCTCAGCAGTAGCAGCTGAACAGATAAAGGAATAAATAAAAAATTATGATCACAATGAGATACCATTTCACACTCATTAGGATGGCTCTTATCCAAAAAATGGAAAATTGCAAGTATTGGAGAGGATGTGGAGAAATTGGAAGTTTTGTGCATTGCTGATGGGAATGTAAAATGGTGCAGCCACTGTAGGAAACAGTTTGGCAGTTCTTCAAAAAGTTATACATAAAATTACCATATGACCCAGCAATTCCACTTTTAGGTATATATCCAAAATAATTAAAAGTAGGGACTCAAACAGATATTTCTACACTAATGTTCATAGCAGCATTGTTCACAATAGCCAAGAGATAGAAACAACACTACTGTTCATTACAAGACAGATGAATGGATAAACAAAACGTTTATCATACAATTCAGTCTTAAAAGGGAATGAAATTTTGATATGTACTACAACATGGATGAACCTTGAAAGCATTGCTAAGTAAAATAAGACAGACACAAAGGACAAATATTGTGTGATTACACTTATATGAAGTTATCTAGAGTAGTCAAATTTGTAGAGCCAGAAACTAGAATATAGGTTACCAGAGGCGAAGGAGAGGGGATACTTATTGTTTAGTGGGTACGAAGTTTCTGTTTGGGATGATGAAAATTTTTTGGAACTGAATAGTGGTGAGGTTGTACAACATTACGAATGTACTTAGTACCACTAAATTGCACACTTAAGAATGGTTAATATGGCCAGTTTTATGCTACCCATCTCTTACCACAATAAAAAAGAATATATTGTAAAACCTGTGACTATATTAAGTATCTTCACAATATCGTACAAACATCACCACCAGCTGCTGCCACCTCCCCCAGAATAGGTGTTCCAAAACACAGAGTCAGGCGAAATGGGATCTGCTGGTGTTCACTGGATGCTCAGCTGGCCTGGAATAGTTTTCCTACACCAGGAACTGGGGGAAATGGGAGCTGCCCCTCGGCTTCTAAATCCCCTGGACTAGCTCTTGCACAACGCAGGGCTGTGGGGAAGGAGGGACTGCACTCACCACTGCCCCGCTCAGCTCCTCCTTAGTGAGCAAAGGTTTGGGTGGGGGGAACTGACACCACCGCCTGGTCACCCACCCAGGATAGGTCTTCTGCACGGAGCTGGGGAGATGGGAATTACCACTTGGCTGTCAAGCCCATGGCAACAGTCTTGCACAACATGGATCTGGGCAGGTGGGGGGCAGGGGCGGTGCAGACATGCCTACCACTGTTCCTACTGAGTTTCTGCAGATTTTGTTGAATAAACATTTCTGAAATTGTAAGCTTTTTGGTCAATCTCCAGAGATTTTGAATGGTTATCTTTGCTAATTTTTACCAGGCTAATAAATGTCTCTCTGGGAGTGAGGTTGCACTGGGATCCTCACACCACTGTTCTGGGAGCCCCTCCTTCTCCACAGAGTTTTAACCATAATGGAAAGATGCATATTTTTGAACAGCAGCCTTTTGTACAGGTCCCCTTGAAGGATGTTCCTGGTAAGTTCATGTGCCGATTTTACACCCTTCGTACAGTATTCCAAGGAGAAGCAGAGATAATGGCCACATCCAATCTCAAGTCTGTCTAAAACCCTGCTGGAGGTGGTGTAGTGGTGGCCAAGCCCTTGGCTCAGAGAGCTAACAGTCTGAATGAGGAGAAGCATCTGATTAGATAAATCTGAGATCAAAAGTGAAGTGTCCCTGCTGGAAGGTGAGAGGATTAGCATCTTGGAGGCACACAGAGCTTTTGGAAAGACAAGCCCTTTGAAATCCACAAAATCACCTGTGTTCTGCAGATAGGCACTCAGAGTGACTTCTGAAGGGATTAGACCCTGTCTGCAGTGCTTGCTTCACAGAGATGCATTATCATATTTGATGAATGTTTATCGAATGTCCCCTGGGAGAGTGACATTGTCATTATCTGTTTCTAAGGCTCTGGATAACCTTGTTTTGATTTGTGCTTTCTCTTCCTGTAAAGATGTGGCTGTTGCTGGGGATTTCATACTTCTTTTATTTTTAGTTGGTTTTTAAAGAGTGAGAAGAGGTAGCTGACTCAATGTTCTATATATACAGTCTTGCAAAACCACAGCTGAGGATATTAAATAATATTCTGACTTGGATAAACTGCCACTCTAAGTGAAGGTGTTTTCTTCACTAGACTTGCTGCAGGTTGGAAGGGAAACTGCCCTTCAACAATGGCAAATGACACAGCCATCATGTCTGCAAGTCCAGAATGATTGATAGATTTTACCTCATCTATTCCCTCATCTGACACAGGCTGGAGACCAGTTTCATTATTACTACTTTCTAGAAGAAGAAATAAAATTATTTGCCAGCATGCTCAATGTGATGAATTGCTAAAACGAACGAAGTAACCCCTTTAGATTTCTCTTAATGTATCTCTCCATTTTCCTTCCAAAGGCCATTTGTTTATTAACATCTGCCCAGTGAAGAGACTTGCAATGCATATTTCAAACATCAGTTTAAAATGATTCTTCAGGTACGATGCCAGAAACTAATAGCCCCCCCTTCACATTGCCTCTGTGATCTCCGGCATGTCCTTCCAAGCACCCTCCCCCTTTCCCCCTCCCTGCCCACGTGCATGCTGAATAGCAAGGATTTCTGGCTGGACTTATTGTTTGGGTCAAGTTCAGAGAGTGTTCTTGTGTTTCTTTCATCATCTAATAAAGATGAGGGGCGGAGGTCAGAGGAAGTACGTCTTGGAGATGAAGGGCAAATTGAGATCTTTGATTCAAAGACTGTGGCTCCATCACTTTCTCTTACATTGAAATGGTATTCATCCCACACTTCCTACTGCAAATCACTCTGGTACGACGTGACAATGCAGCAGATACACAAGGACTTTTCCCACATCACACTACAAACACAGACACCCTCTCCGGGGAACCTAAGAGAAACTTTTGGGCTTCCACTTCCCCTCCATTTGTTTGAAGGATCAAGAGAACACAGTTCCATTTTCAACAAAAATTAAAAAGGAAAATCATGAAAAGAGCCAACCTCCTTTTTTTTCTCTCTTAATATATTGTTGCATCCAGGGAAGAGGAAACAGTGAGCGCCACTGATACTGGGTCCCCAGAGACCCTGTAAGGGTCACTCCCCAGCTCTCAAATGAGCTCCTCTTCCTCAGCTTGCAGAGCAAGCTCCTAATGGGACTGGAAGTTACTCTTGGCTCAGGGCTGCTGTGCAAAAATGAAATGCCATGGGGCTTCAGGGAACCAGGCTGCGTGCGCACCTGGGTTTTTACAGGGAAGACAGTTTTTAGCTGTAAGGCTTTGGAGATTTGGATACGGAGATTTGAAAAACCCTGTTCCTGCCACCCTCCATAGGCCTGTAAGAACTGTGTGTTCCTTAAGGGCAGGGACAGACTCCTGCCACACATTTTTGTTTTTTATTTCTTCTTAAGGTACTGTCTGTGGTGCCATGGACCAATTCACTTTGGGACGCAAAATATGACAACATCTTGTTTATTCTGCAGTGTTGCAAAATAATGTGTGTACTGGATAAAATTTTCCAGATAGCTGGACTGCCACCCTTTGAGAATTGAATAGTTTAAAATGAAAGTGGATTTGGAGTACATTTAGTTAGTAAATATGGTAGAGAGGATGCACTGTTCTTTGACTGTGCAAATCCATTATCATGAACATGTATTATTTTACTGGCTGGATCAGAGACGTCCCGAGGGCCTGGGGAGATGAAAAGGACTCTGAGCCTCACCTTACAGTCTTGGAGTTCTAGCCTCCTTCCCTTGGTTTACTGAGTTCTAACTCTGTGTCCCTTTCTCTTCACTGCTGCCATTTCTTCCCAGGATCCGTGTAATAAGGTTCACTGCTTTTTCCAGTCTCGACTATTTTCTTTTTCACCAATCATAACCCAGAACAAAACTGAGAGAAACCAGATGGACTTACTTTTACATATATTACTTGGCAAACATGCTCTTGCCAATAGAGTAAAGATCATGGGTTTTATGATAGCTATAAAAATCTAATTCACCCTTTCTGTCATTATGTGAGGAGAGGGACTTTATATCAAGTGGCATTCTATTTTGTACTTAGAAAAATATGTGTTTATCTTGTTATTAAAATTAAAATTTGCTTTAAGCAGAACAAGTCGATTGGACCTCCAAAACAGATTTGGAACCATCCATTTCTAACTTCCTCTTTGCTACCTTTTAAATCCAGGCCAGTATTACCTTCTACAGACTATTAAAACTGCCTCTTACGCAGACGTAGAGAATGGACTTGAGGACACGGGGACGGGGAAGGGTAAGCTGGGAGGAAGTGCGACAGTGGCATGGACATATATACACTACCAAATGTAAAATAGATAGCTAGTGGGAAGCAGCCACATAGCACAGGGAGATCAGCTCGGTGCTTTGTGACCACCTAGAGGGGTGGGATAGGGAGGGTGGGAGGGAGACGCAAGAGGGAGGAGATATGGGGATGTATGTATATGTGTGGCTGATTCACTTTGTTATAAAGCAGAAACTAACACACCATTGTAAAGCAATTATACTCCAATAAAGATGTTAAAAAAAAAAAGAATTAAATGTAAGACCTGAAACCATGAAACTTCTAGAAGAAAACATAGGAATAAAGCTCTTTGACATGGGCAAAAAAAAATGCCTCCTAATGGTCTCCCAGCATCATCCTGGCTTCCTCCCAACCCACCGTTCACACGATAGTCAGATGAGCTTTAGAAAATGTAAATCTCATTATTTCACACCCACACGCAGTGGCTTTCCGTGTCAGCCTCACCTTGCATCTCCCTCCCTCTCCTGCTGTGTTCTCCGCACTGTCCTTCTCTCCTTGGCCATGTTCCCGTAAATCACAGACCTTTGCAGATGCTGTCTGCTCTGCCTGAAATGCTCTTCCCTTTGTTTTCTCCACGGCTGGGTCTTTCCATCCTTCAGTTCTCAAATTAAATGTCACTCCCTGACCACACTAATTAAAGTAGATATTCACTATTATTGTCTATCTAGAGTAGAGGTGTGTGGATAGACATATGGGAGTGAACACAAAGTATGAAAATCTTTGTATCACATGCTAACACCCATCAGATAGCATCCACCATGGATGAACATTAAACAGTGAGACAGACAAGTGACCTTGCCAGTTGACTTCAGCTCTCTGTCAACAGCCACTCCAGTGCTGTAACAAAGAGCATATGAATGAAGTGGCCACAGTGGCAGAGATGGAGGCTACACATGAGCACAACAGCATGAATTGCATTTACCAAGGCTGATCTATTGCTGAATATCCAACATACCAGCAATGAAGACTGATGCTGAGCTTCCAATATGGCACCGTTGCTCAAGAAGACCAATTAGTCACTTGGTGAGAAGTTGACTATATCGAGTCCCTTTTGACTTGAAGAGCCAGTAGGTCTTTGCCTCAGGAATAGATGCATAGTACTTCAGATGTAGGCTTGCCCTTTCTGCTGGTAGGACCTCAGCCAGCACTACTATGCAAGGGGTAGGGTTATGGAGTGTTTGTTCTATTGGCACAGAATCCTATATAATATCACATCAAACCATAGCATTCACATTACAGTAAATGAGGTGAGAGATGGGCCTGTGACCACAGGATCTATTGGTCATATCACATACACACCACCCAGAAGTGGCTAGCTCCCTAGAGCTCTTCTTGGAGGAAATACTCCACAAGGATGGGGTGTCACCTTCCAGTGCATGCATTGAATCAAAGACTTTTATATGGTCCTATGTCCTCAACAGGAAGAACGCATGGGTCCAGGGATGAAGGCTGGAAGCAGGAGTGGCCCTACTTCCCTTCACTCACAGTGACATGCTGGGAGACTTAGTATTTCTCGTCCCTGTGGCACTGAGCTCTGCAGGATTAGCAATTCTCCTCCTCAAAGAGGGTACACTTCCACCTGGGGCATAGCAAGAGGATCATTGAATGATAAGCCATGTCTGTCGCCTGGGCACTTTTTAGTCCTTGCTTCCAGGGACCAGCAGATGAGGAAAGGAGTCACCATCTTGGCAGAGGTAAACGACCTGATCATCAGGAGAGAGTAAAGCTGTTGTCACACAAGGGGTCAGGGAAGAATACACGTGGAACCCACTTAGGGTTCTTTTGGTATTTCCTTCCCCACCTGTGACTGTAAATAAACAGGTACAGCAACTCCATTCTGAGAAGGACATCTGTCTTAGTCTGTTTGGGCACAGACTGAGTGGCTTACACAACAAACGTTGATTTCTCACAGTTCTGGAGGTCGGGAAGTCTGAGATCAGGTGCCAGCAGCTCCTGTGTCTGGTGAGGACCCTCCTCCTAGTTTGCAGATAGCCACCTTCTTGCTGTGTCCTTACATTGTAGAGAGAGAAGACTCTCATCTTAGCTATCCCATCATGGGGGTCCCATCCTCATGAATTTATCTAAACCTAATTATCTCCCAAGAGTCCTACCTCCAAATACCATCTCACTAGGGGTTAAGGCTTACGGGGCGGGAGGGTGGGGAGGACAAAACCATTCGGTCCAGGGCAACATGATGACCAAGGCTCAGACCCTTTGGAGATGAGGGTCTGGGTCAAGTCACCTGGAAAGCCACTGAGCCTGGCAGAGAGGGATCTAGACAGGTAACGGAGGAAGGAGAAAATGAACATCAGTGTGTCTCCTAGACTAATTGCAGCGATGGGGCTGAAGTTCATCCACTACTCTCCCTTTTCTTAGTTTTCCCTCAGGGAGAGAGGCCCACTGGAATCCTGGAGAAGATATTCTGTGAGTGTATGTGAAGAAGTGGATTGGAGTGATGCAAAAGGTGGGCTGCGGCAGACGCAGAGATGAGTGACCCAGTCTCTCTTCAAAGCCGGCCTTGTGCGGAGCTGTGGGGAATGCAGTCAGCAGACACCTCCAGCCACCAGCTCCCTGACCCCCTCAGGGTCTGTCCCCGCTGCAGGGTCACACCTTCCTGAGGTCACACTCTTCCTGGGCAGCTCACATCTGGTGACTGAGCAAGGCAGGTGCGCAAAGGCCTGGACGTCTCTGCCCAGTGTGGCACAGCTCTGATGGGCAGACCTTGCCCCGGAGCTGCCCACCATGTTGGGTGAGGCTTGGTCGGGCATGCATAACAGTCTGGCTTCTCTTTGCTCAGTCTTCTTTCCTCCCCCTTCTTTTCACTGGTACTGATCCCTAATAAACATCTTACACCCAAATCTGTCTCAGCATCTACTTCCAGAGAACCCAACCTGCTACAGGCTATATGCTCGGAGGGCAAAGGAGGAACTTGCTAACTAGGTAATTTGGAGCAAGTCATTTCACTCTCCTGACCCTCCATTTCCTCATCAGTAAAATGGAGATAGCAACCTTTGCCTCTCAGGGTTGCATGAGGCTTAAATGAGATCGAGTGTGTAAGTCACCTGGCACAGTGCTTGGCAAATAACAGCATATAACATTTAAAAGGGAAGCTTCCTGGGAAACGGACAGCTTCCCATGCCGACAGAGCTTTGCGAGTGCTCTGTTGAAGAGAGAGAGCTGAGCGTTCAGTTTTCTGGCCAATTCACTGATGGTAATAATGATGGCTACGTCTTACAAGGCGTACACTGTGAGCCCGGCACAGGAGTGTCTTCATATACTAACTCATTTAACCCACAAAACAATCTGGTGAGAAGGTGCTGTGCCGGGCCCCATTTTACAGATGAGGAGACTGAGGCACAGAGAGATGCTCACAAACTGGTCTCAGGTCCCAAAGACTGGAAGTGAGAGAGCTGGGCTTCGAATCCAGGAACCTGGCACCAGAATCTGTGCTCTTGCCCACGAGAACATATATTGTACAAAGAACTTGACGCAGAATAAAGTAATCCTGCCTCTAACCTCCCACTTCTCCGTGACACCCTTCCAGAACTAATTTTTCTGAATAGGAGAGAAGAGCATGAGGAAGATGTCACCTGCCTGCTGATGAGCTGAAGTTCATTAATCCTTTTTGAAGCCTTGAGGGAGGGAGACATCACCCGTGTCTCCCTGGGGCCAAGACGCCCACCAGTAGGAAGTGCTCTGGCAGAGCGTCTGAGGGCAGGAGTAAGACGTTGACAGTAGCAGCTTTCTTGCAAAATTTCAGGTATTCACAAATAATTAACTCAGTTTTTTCAACACGTCTTTATTTGCTTAAATTAACAAAATATAGGTTACATGCTATTTTCAGGTAAACTGCTTTTTCACTGAATCAGAAAGCAATATTCACAACTTGGGTTGCTACACACTTCGAGTTTTATTTTTAAATAGCAAGCCAGAATTCTGTACAAAATCAACATTTGGTGTAATGTTGTCCAAATATGTGAAGGATTTTAAATGTTAGCTCTGTTACATTTTGTTCCAGCAAAGCAGACAAAGATCATAATTCAAAACACGATGTTAATATTTTATTAAACGCCCTCAGGGCTTAATAAATACAGTATGCACATTGGGCTGTCTCATGTAACTACTCATATACAAATATACCAGTTACCCTTCTGGGGTCATGGAAAGTCAGCCTCAGTCTCATGGCCAGCGGGGAGTCAAATTTTTAAAAAGAGAGAACGAGTTGAAAGGCAACAAGAGGGGGTAATCATAGGCCGGAATAAAAAGGATAACAAAAATATGCCGGTTGGCTGGGTCAGTTGGTTGGTTCAAAGACAGTGGTCAAAAGCCTGGAAAGCATTTGGTAGTGACCTATTTTCAGAGTGTCACAATGTGATGGATTTCATGCTATCTTGGTCCTGGGATTGCTGATGACCTTGGATGGTTTCATCCCTTAATTCTCTTGAGGATGGCCTCATGGCTTCTCTTTCAGACTTGCGTTCTGGTTAATTAGCTCTAGGCAAGGTTGGCCAACCCTTCCCTTAGCTCTGCACTTAATGCACAGGGTGCCCATATAATTTATCACCCAAACTGGAACACTTTTGAGAGTTAAGGTGACACTCTTAGTAACTACCTGGGGACAACAGGTATAAACCCGGGTTGTCCCAGGCCAACCAGGATGTTGGTCACATACAAAACCAAGGTTTTAGCCTTGGTTCTCAGAAGGTCAATGCATATGAACCAGTGGGTTATATCTAATGAAGTCTCTCACATCCAGAGTCAAGAATGAAAAACAGGCTTTAGAATACATTCCATAAGAATTTTTTATGACTTTTCCTAGACCCTTTTCTCTTCCTCCAAATGAAATTTTACTTGGAAGGCTAACATAAAACAGATGGAATTTGAGCAGCTCTGAGTGAAGTGGGGATGTGGGTTGAGAATTTTCCCTCCCCTAGCAGCTCTAGAAGGGCCTAAGAGGGGCCTCTTGCTTCTCAGCACACAATGTGGAAACCAGCATTCTAGACCATACTCTTTCCATCTCAACATTAACTTGTTCCTCAAACACTCCCACATGATTCGCTTTGGGTGGAAAAGTCTACAGCTTGCTACTCTAGATTTTCTAGTTCCTATTCCAGCTCAGCACACCCAGAACAAACTGGAAATCTGCAGCCTTTGTAGCAGGTCCTCAACACCTTGCTGCTGAAACAATGAATATGTAACAGGACCCTAGGAGGAGGCCTCACAGGACACTCTGCCAGCCCCAGAGTGATGTCATCAGAGGCACTGATGAACTGTATTAATAATAATGGGTGGAAGGCAAACTGCCCCTATGAAGATCTGGATGGGTTCTTGGCCCAGAGTCGTGCTGGTAACCGCAGAAAACCACACTCTTCCCTTCACCATCCCCTCTGCAGGTGCTCTGACCTTGGGGCACAGATGGCAGTAGCCAACCCAAGCAGCTTTGGCACGTTGTAGTGGTGGTGAGGCTGGACGAAGGAGCCTTAAGCAAGGCAGCGGGAGGAACGCATCAGGGATTGACAAAGCGCACGTGTGACTGATGAGAACTAGATGAGGCTGACGGCGAAGCACCTTGGCCAAGAGAAAAAGCCAGCATCCCACAGGCAGAGATGGGCCGGGTCGTCTAAAGAAATGTACTGGTAACTTTGGGAGGAGAAGAAGCAAATAATAAACAGTACCTAGCTCTACAAATACGAGTTGAAACTACCAAGGGACAGTTTTTACATAAACACAGACACAGTACCAGAGGGTCACTGCTTATGGTCAGTCACACATATGTGACATTCTGTCAGCACTGCTTTATTTGTCAGATGCCGGTGCCTAAGGGAAGCCTACCTGCGGGGCACGACCCACCCTTTACAGTCACTACCACTCACTGGACTCGTGATTCACGCATCTAGGAAGAAATAATTAGTCACTATAGGCTGGCTATGTATATTTAAACATTAAGTGACCATAAGCATCACAGGCATCATTTCTAGTACAAAAAGTGTGTGTTTATACAGTGTGTGTGTGTGTGTGTGTGTGTGTGTGTGTGTGTGTGTGCGTTTCCTCTCGTGAGGCTCTTACAGAACATGTAAGAAGGCCTAAGTCAGCAGTATGATTTCAAGGTCTCCTGCTTTCTATCTTAATGAGTCTAAAGCCAGAAGCTGAAATATTTATGGAGTCCCTGGGAGGGGGTCTTGGGAGCCACTATTTTAGCCTAGTCAATCTTTCTCAACTCTGGCTGCACATAAGAATCATCTGGGGTAACTTGGAAAATAACCGGTGCTAGAGCTCCACTCTAGACCAATTAAATCGGTCAGGCCCCAGCATTGGCATGTTTTAAAAGGCTCCCTGAGATGATTCTAATGTTCAGGTAGCATTGAGAATACAGCCCAGAGACTCCTTTACTAGTGATTAGCTGATGGTTATTCTAATACTCTAAATAAGTTAGAGCTTAAATTTCAGGGAGAATTCCTCCCCCCCACCCCCAGCTCCAGCACTGAGGAGAAATCCACTGCTCATGGGGTGACAACTCTTCCTGCAGCTGCTTTATGGGGCATGAAGCCTCGAGCAAGGTCTCCAGGAGGGAGCTCTGCTCAGGACATGGGGTTAGCCTGCAGACGCTGAGCACCGTCGGACCATCTAAAAATATGCTCCAAATGCCACATCTGATGAACGTAGCAGAAGCCAAACGAGGCAGACCCAGGCAGGAATCTAAGTATTGCTGGTTTTTCCTTAGTCAAAATTCTTCTTATTCTCTTGAAATGTTATCTTACATCTGCAGCAACTACTTGAGAACATCCTCTTCAATAACTCACCCTCCTGTGTCATTTCTGGCGCTTTTTGATTATTTAATGAAGCAAATTTTAAAATATATACAACTACTAATATTTTCATCTATCTGGAAAAATATTATACCTTTTACACATTCAACTAAAGAGTCATTAATAAGGTAACATGTCAAGCACCATATTTTTGCAACTAGAAAGAAATTTACCGTATTAGTCGATGGAAAATATAATTTCTAAAAGCACCTCAGCATCAGCTTACAGTTAGATGTCTAGAAGAATATGTACAGTTTATTACACTGGAGATCCATGAAATAACATTGAAGAAGACCTTGCATGTGTGTTAAAAATCAAGGGCCCAATGCATGACCTGAGAAGCGTTTACATGACTGAGGACGCCCCTGCTCATTTAGTCTGAGCCATTTGTAAAGATTCGTGCCCTTCTCCGGTCTCCAGCAAATGAGAGCTCATGCGGAAAGCTGTACTTGCACAGCCTAGTGCTTATTTTCCAAGTGTAATTTTTCAACCGTCCACTTAGATCCCTAAAAGCACTGCTTGTTTTTCCATTTTCCTCTCCAGTAATTCTTTTAAACTCTCATCTCTGTGCTTGAAGTACAAGTAATCAGAAAAGGAGGGGCCCCGCCGAGCGCTCTGCAGGGCCCGGAGGCGGGGACACTCGTCTCTGCGGGCAAACTCTCTCTCCCGGCCGCCGTCGGGCCCGGGGCTGTCCCGGCTCTTCGGCTGGAGGTCCCCTGGCGGCGCGTCCCCCTCCGCCTGCGCGTCCGCCCTGGGGCCCGGCTCGGGCTTGGCGGACAGGTCCTGGGGCGCGCAGAGCGGCGGGCGGCGGGGGCCGAGGCCCGGGCTGTCCCGCTCCACGTCGTAGCAGTTGTCGTCGTCCTCCTCCTCGTGGCAGGAGCTGCCCCTGGCGCTCTCCCCGTCCGACTGGAAGGCCGGCCCCTTGGCGCGGCGCTTCTGGGACAGGTCGAAGGGCTCCTCCTGCTCCAGGCTCCTCAGGCCCCCCGCCGTCTGCGCCAGGGCAATTCTCCCCCTTCCAAAACCTGCCGGAGCAAAGGCACGTTCAGGCCCCGGGAAGCGTTCAGGTCGCTGGGTGGAACCCAGGGCCGGTTAGTGTAGCTTGCTTTTGCATTTTAGAAATAGATAAATCCCCAGGAAGGCTGTAGAGAGATGGGCCTTGTCACAGATGGAGTCTACATCGGTAGGACTCCTTTCAGGGGAATTTGGCAACATGCGAGAAAAGCTTTAAAAATAAGCACACCTTTGACTTAGCAGTTACACTACTGAGAATTTGAACTATGAAAATAGTCTGGCAGATGCACAAAATGTATATGTAAGGATGCTCATCACCACGCTTTTAATAGTGAGACTGTGAAAACAATGATCAATTTAACGATAGAGGTTTGTTTAAATAAATAATAGTACCTCCATACAATGAAGGTATTATGTGTGTTGAAGGTGCTTCTATGTGTAGAAGATGTAGAGACCTATTACTGACCATAAAAGGTATTCTCTATATACTTTAAGTAAAAGAAATATATATTTATCATATATATTATTTATCATATACATTAATAGTGTAGATTCTATTTTATATATCAAAAAATATCTGGAAGGACATATGCCAAAAATCTCAAAAATGATTAACTATGAGGTGATTTTTACATTTCCCTTTTCACTTCAAATATATTTCTTTTTATTTTAACAGCGAGCACATATTGTAACCATAAGAAAAAAAAAATAAAACAATAATAAAGATATTTTCATCTTGAAAAACCCCCCAGATATTCCATTTGGGACCAAGGGGGCCACCCCATAACTGGGCCCCCTAAGCATAGACAGAGTAGGGAGGGCGCAGGAAGGTCCTCTGAGGAGCTCAAAAGCCCTTGTGTCCCACCACAAGGGTCCTTGCTGTTGGGCACAGTGATGTAAGAGGGTCTCATTTTTAGTCTCAGTTTGAAGGCCCTTGTAGGGATGGACTTTTCCGCGGCCAACAGGCATGTGGTAGGCCTCCACCTGATTTGATCTCGGAGCTGTCTGCCCGTGGTAAGCCAGCAGCCAGGCCCTGAGGACCAGGCGGGGAGGACTGAAGAGAGGGATAGGAGGGAGGGGGCTGGGGTGCGGCCAGACCCTGCTGCACAGGGGGAAGCAGGCTTCTGGGGTGGGGATGCACAAAGAAAGCCGATGTCCGGTGCTGCCTGCTTTATGGTGGGGTCAGGCGGTGAAGCTGTCTGTAGCTTTAATCTTGTCAGGGGCACAGGGAGGATCTTTTTAATCTGGGTCTTGATTTTTGAGCCATTTCAAAACCTAGAGTGGAGAAATGCTAACACCTTTTGTAGTTGAAAACATTAAAATTGCTGAAAGTCTGTTAAAAACTTTCAAAGCAACTCTCTGATATACGGTGATGCTCTTGACTTTTCCAGAAGGATGATGGTCTTTAGGTGCCTGTTAGGATATGAGTATCCACATGGGGTGAGTCCTGGTGACCAAGTCAGGCTTTCAGATGGAGGACTGTCTCCTCATCACCTTCTATGTCTCTAGCCCTGGTGACTGAGCACACTTCACCTATTCTGGAAAAATCCAGGCCTAGCTTGGGAAGTAGTTCAGGCAACTAGAGATGCAAAGAATGATTCAGAAAAAGAACATTCTCAGCGAAATAAAGTGCTTTTGTTTTTTAACCAGAACTTTTTCAGGGCTTTTGTACAAATTCCAGGCCTTGTTTTATGATGATCACAGTTTCCTCTCAACCAAGAGTCACCATAAACTCAGTGGGTGTTTGAGAAATCTGAAAGCTACAATCATTTTGTTTCATGCTGGGTGTGCACGCGTGCATCCTATTCATGAATACGGGTGCCTAGTCGACCACCTCTTTTGTAAAGGGGTGGGAGAAGCAGCAAACATGAACAAACCACCCATGTTTTTACCCAGTGCAGTAAGCACTGGCTTGAGCCAGAAATTCTTGAGTTAGAATCTCAGTTCTGCCTTCAGACTTGCTGTTTGACCTTGAGCAGTTTATGTAACACCTCTTGGCCTTGGTCTCCATTTACATAAAATGAGAATAACACAGTCTACTTCGTGGAACATTGGGGATGAGCAATAATATCTAAGTGCATCACCCTGTGCTTGGATCATATGTGAATCAGAACATGTCAGCCAGTTAACATGATACTGTAAGTTACATATATGTGTGTCTTCTCTCCCCACACACAGACCTCCCAGAGGACGAATGAAGATGGTCTCATTCCCCTGGTATCTGCCATGGCATATAGCACACTGCATTGGACAGAGAGCATTTACTGCCCATTTATTGAAGGACAACCTACTGAACCCAGTACATGTGGAACATAAACTCTTCACTGCTAAGGAAGCGACCGAGAAGATGAAGGAGGCAGAAACTTTCATCAGTTCAGTTAGGACTCAGCTAGGGAGACTCAGTGCTCTGCCTATGGGCCAATCAGCCCTACCAAGCAGGAAAACTGTCCTTGCGAGTTTCTGGTTGTGAACAGATAGACGAGACCTAGCCTGCTACAAACACACTTCTGCTGACGGCAGAACTTGCAGACCTGCCCCTTAGCAGCAGTGTGATAAAGAGGATACAATAAGGCTTTAGAGTCAGAAAGGTCTGTGTTCAAATTCTCGGTCTGCTACTTTTCAGTTGAGCAAGTTAATATTTCAAAGCCTCATAACAGAAGTTCCTCCAGCCTGGAGTTACTATAAAGATTCACAGAGACCAAGCACCTGCTGCAGGGTCTGGAACAAAGAACTAACAGTGGTAACGACTGGCATCATTATGATATTCTAATCTACTCCCTAAAATTCACTTTTACTTACTACCTTCAGATATCAGCTTTACGTTTGTTACAGTAACTCTGCCAACCTCCTCCTGCTACTCTGCTGTGGGCTTGAAAATTATGCTCCCTTTTATGACGGTAAGAATAACCCCCCAAAGTAAAGCTCCCTAAAGACAAGTTCAGCTCCCATTTGTTACTCACGGGCCTGGAAGGGTGATTACCTTGAGAATGGAGGCCCCGCTCCATGACCCCATGCTTCACTTTCATGTGGCGTGTCAGGTTCCCCTTCAGGGTGAACTTGCTGGGGCAGTAGAGGCACTTGAAGGGTTTGCTGTCAGAGTGCAGGTGCATGTGGCCCATTAGGTTGTGCATCCGGTTGAATTCCTTCCCACACAGCTGTGAAGACAGTGATGAAGAGAACACAGGTTACTCAAAGGCGGGGACCCTGCCCAGGTGACCACACCCAGGCCTGTGTGAGGATGGATGTGTTGCTACTTTGTTTGGATCTTGGCATTTTTAAGTTGCTTCCAAAGAAACTGTCCCCATGGAAGCCAAGGAGGGGTTGGATTGAGCCCAGGCTCAGAGGTGGAACAGGTAGGGATGGATTCATGAGATTTTATTCCTGTTGTATTGGGATTTTTAAACTCAAGGTAAAAATTGCAAAGCTATTAAAGCTTCTTTTGAACGCAACCTTTTGGAAAGGAGAAAAGCTGCTCTGAAAGCAATTGCTCAAAGTGTGCTTCACTTGAATGATAAGGATACGATGACTTGTTTAATATTTATGGAGCGTTTGCAATATGGAAGGCACCGTCCCAAGTCTGCCATGGAATTTCTCATTTAACCCACATCAGTCCTATGAGATGGGTGCTGTTCTCATCCCTATTTTACAGATGGACAAACTGGGGGATTAAGAGTAAAGACTGGCCAAGGCGCACAGCTGGAGCTGGGATAATAAACTCAGGTCCTCGGACACCAGAGGCCACACCGTCAATCACCACATCCTACCGTGTCCCCCCAGTACAACTCTTCTGTTAGACTATCTCAGGCAATGCTTTTCTAATTTTTAAATTTGCTAACTTTGGGGATGGCTTTCAGAGTTAAAAGGAAGGAGTGTGTCTTTTCTCTGGGTAGAGATCTGAAGTACTGAAAATATCATCCTAGGTATACAAAAAGCAAACATACTTTATTCACTTTTTTAAAATTTCTATTTCCATCAAATTGCAAATGCATGATGGACCACAGCAGTGGTTCTCCAGCTCCTCTGGGAAGAACAGAACTGCCTTTTCAAAGGCAATGTGTGCAGATGCAGATGGTGTAAGACAGAAGCAGTTGTTCTGGGGTGCTTTCCTTTCTTTTCTTGTCCCCAAGCTTCAGCAGAGCAGGGTTTGGAAACTCCAGCCCTTCCTTGACTGTGCTGTGAGGAATGCAAAGGAGGATTCTGTGTCTGTGCTGGGACCAGAGCATTAAGGGAGGAACATTCTCCTTCCCTTTTCCCTTCCCACCCTCAGAGGCCCATGTCATGAGGGTAGTGATATGAAGCAAGAGGTGCCCAGAGAGAGGATGCGGGGTACGGCATCCTCCGAAGCTGACACTGGTCTTCCTTTCTCACCGAGAGATGTTTTCAGGGCCATCGTGGAGGTTCTGGGTTGAACTTTTATTAATGAAGACAGTGTTTTCTTCAGGTGGCTATGGAGGTGAGAGCTGAGCTGAACTTGGAAGAATGGGTACACCTAACAACTGTGACCTTGGGAGATTAGCCTAAAAGAATGCGGGGCAGTAAGAGGAAGCCATCCTGGGATTACAGATTTGTCACAGATAATCCATGCATGGATAATAAACGGCTGGTTCTGTATTTTTAAATGATTCCTATTTGGGGGTTTTACGTACTTTTTCCCTTTTTACTTCCTTACTAGTGAGAATGAACTCAGCATACTGGTACCCCACACTGAGTATTCAGAGCACCCCTCACCACATTCATTTGGAAAAGGTGACCCAAGAGGGGAAAAGCTGAGACAGTGGGTCTAATTTAGGGGAAAGTATGGATACTTGCTTTCTCTTTATTCTCAACCAAGACAATTTATAAAGATATATCAGCCTGTGGCTCAGTTTTGCCCATGTGTGAGAGTTCTGGTAGAGTTCTCTTTATTAGCTTAGTTTATCCAGTTCTCCATCCTGGCTAAGAAAAAAAAATTTGTATCTAGAGCTTCTACATTAGGTATTTCCAGTCATGGGTCATTCTGGAAAAGATAGATCTCATTTGGTTTCATGGGACAGTTCTGATTACTTGGAGCAATGCTGCTGCTGGACTTGCTGAGCTGAACAGTCCTTCATTAGACTGCAGCATCTCTGAAGGCTCTGCCTGCCTTTCGGCTACAGTCCCTGCCTAGCACCAGGCTTGACACATGATAGTTCCTTAGTAAGTCTCTGTGGAGTGAGTGAAGGGGTGAGGCACATCGCAGCAGAAGATCTGAAAACAGCAAAAGCCATGGGTAGTTAAGCACAAGGCATGTAGGTGGAGGGGAGATAGAGGTTGGAAGGTCAATTAGGCCACTGCACTAGTCCAAGCCTGGATGGGTCTCATGGTCCTATAGGCCAGACGGAGAGAACTGAAGGAAGAAATGGGTGCCTTCTTCCTTCAATGACTTCCGTGGAGGGTGATATTCCACTTTTAGCTATCATCTGTGGTTGCTGAGGTATTAGAAGCTGGATTGGTCTGAAAGGGTTTTATAAAGGAGATGAAATTTTAGCCTAACCTTGAAGAATATGTGGAGTGCCTTTTGTTTTTGTTTTGACACAAGAATAAAGTCTCCTCATTAAATATTTTCAGACACTTCAATCAACCTTAAACTACAGGCACAGTAACTATTACTATTGTGATAATGATCCACTGCTTGCTTGTTGCTGCTGCAACTGCTGTAACTTTGGGGTTAGAGCAGATCCTGTAATTCACCTGCCTGAGGTCGCAGCTCCCGTCCCCCGTCACCCTACCTCCACCCAACACACATGTGCACACATAAAGAGGGCTACTGCTGGGTATTTTCCAGATTCTTCCTCAGCCTCAGAAAAGCAACCTTTTATGATCATCATAGCTGAGTGTGTGTTTTCTACTCTAATGCTTTTCTGGATCAATTCATTCAGTACTGAACTTCCTGGGACATTTTAGTGGTATATGGAGATATTAGGATGTTTTATCATTTTAATAAATGATGTTGTCTCCTGAAGTCAAGGCCTACAGCCTCAGGGAAGAAGATCCACTGTGGAACATGGCTGGTCAGCTATATTATCCGATGTGTGATTGGTAAAGAAGACTAATTTTGTTGCTGTTGATAAAATTTAATTTTTATATACCAGAGTTACCCTTCATGGTTTATGATAGCCTACCGATAGCCAATGGAGAGCTTTCCCAGGGCTAAGCAATAATGTGTCAACCCTGAAAGATGTTTAGGGCACTAAAAGGTGTCCCAGGTAGTATTCAGAAACATAAGAACTACCTTCCTCTTCTCTAAGGCCAACCCCAGTATCAAGCACAGGGCTACACACATAGTAACACTTAATGAATATCTAATTATATGGTTAGGAAATAAACAACCAAGTCAGGAAAAATATCACTTCCTTATGCAAAAATTTCACAAAGCAGCCATCACCAACTCTCTCTCGTGCCCCCTTTAAAGCTATACACATTAGTTTGCAAACCAAAATCCTCAGTGGCAGAAGGATAGAAACAATTAACTCAGGACCTGAAGTACTTGGACACCACTCACATCTCAGCGGTTGGCACCCTTAGCTTCTTCCTCTCAGCCTCTGACCCTTCCACAAAGCCCTTTGGTCCTTATCCAGAACACCTGGCCTCTTCATCCTTCTCAGAGGATGGTCCTCACATAACTATACACAAACGTATGGATATATTTTGTGTCTGTGAAATTTGGAGAGGTCTCTCAGTCACCATCAGTGAAGAGGGGCCACAGAAGGAGGATTGGGACAATTAAAGATGGCACCCTCAGGTGGGGTTTGAGTGTGAGCTCTAAGCAGAATCCTTGTAGTAGAGGAGAGGAGTAGACGGGAAGGAAGAAAAGTTGGGAGGGAGCATCAAAACTCTAGTTTCTTCTCCTGGGAAAAGCAGTCATCTACAAGGCCCCCTTTAATCATGAGACATGTGGCTAAGAGCTTGCCCAAGTCAAGACTTGCTGAATCACCTGCTGCCAAGGTCTGTGGAGATTAAAGGCAGGCTGGGTATTGGTACAGGAAGCTGCTGGAGTGATAAGGAGTCAGATTTCATCTTGCAGGTGGTCATCTCAACCAGTCCAGCCCTTTTGAACTCTCAGTTGCTCTAATGAGCAGTATTAGTGTGCTTCTGACGTTAAATATCAGTTTTTCCACCAATACCCACTTTTATACCTACTTTTAAAGAGAGAGGTGGAAGTCTGTTGCTTACTTCCCTGGTGGCACAGTGGTTAAGAATATACTGCCGGGCTTCCCTGGTGGCACAGTGGTTGAGAATCTGCCTGCCAATGCAGGGGACACGGGTTCGAGCCCTGGTCTGGGAAGATCCCACATGCTGCAGAGCAACTAGGCCCGTGAGCCACAACTACTGAGCCTGCGCGTCTGGAGCCTGTGCCCCGCCACAAGAGAGGCCGCGACAGTGAAAGGCCCGCGCACCGCGATGAAGAGTGGCCCCCGCTTGCCACAGCTAGAGAAAGCCCTCGCATAGAAACGAAGACCCAACACAGCCAAAAAAAAATTTTTTAAATAAATAAGTCAGGAGCTCAAAACAAAAAAGAGTTAAGATCTCTAATATGTAATAAGGTCATAAGACAGGCAAATTAAATATATTTAAAAAAAAAAAAAAAAAGATTATACCTGCCAATGCAGGGGACACGGGATCGAGCCCTGGTCCGGGAAGATCCCACGTGCCGCGGAGCAACTAAGCCCGTGCGCCACAACTACTGAGCCTGCGCTCTAGAGCTCGCGAGCCGCAACTACTGAGCCCGTGCGCCACAACTACTGAAGCCCCTGCGCCTAGAGCCCGTGCTCTGCAACAAGGGAAGCCACCGCAGTGAGAAGTCCACGCACTGCAACGAAGAGTAGCCCCTGCTCGCCGCAACTAAAGAAAGCCCACACACAGCAACGAAGACCCGACGCAGCCAAAGATAAATACATAAATAGAGAGAGAGAGAGGGATGGACCTCGAAATGTAATAGAAAATTGGAACAAATGTTTTGGACTGTCCTTTAAAGATGGGTTGCATGGATCATGAGGCTTTGAGATGGCAGAGCAGAGAGGCGGTGGGGAGACCCCAGAAGGATACAGAACTTGCTCCATTTTCTCTTCTGTAAAATGTCGATGATAATCTTAGTTTCCCATGAAGGGCTTTTTTTTTTTTTTTAATAAATTTATTTATTTTATTTATTTATTTTTGGCTGCGTTGGGTCTTCGTTGCTGCACGCGGGCTTTCTCTAGTTTCAGTGAGAGGGGGCTACTCTTCGTTGCGGTGCACGGGCTTCTCACCGCAGTGGCTTCTCTTGTTGCGGAGCATGGACTCTAGGCGCGCAGGCTTCAGTAGTTGTGGCTCGCGGGCTCTAGAGCGCAGGCCCTGTAGTTGTGGCGCACGGGCTTAGTTGCTCCGCGGCATGTAGGATCTTCCCGGACCAGGGCTTGATCCCGTGTCCCCTGCACTGGCAGACGGATTCTTAACCACTGAGCCACCAGGGAAGCCCCTCCTACGAAGGTTTTTGATTCAGGTAAAGGGATTGGCAAATAGTAAGAGCTCAATAAATATTAGCTCTTATTACTATCATTATCATGTACATTTTACATTCTAGAAATGGCAAGTTCTTTGTGGATAAGGGTACTGTCTTTTTAAACCAAATTATGTGGAAGGAACATTAAGGAAGGACCTCAACATTAAGGTATTGAGTAAATACCTGCCAGGTTACTTGAGGCATAAGAGAAATGGAAGCAGGTGTGGCTGACGCAGCCCTGGGAATGTGGATGGAAAGAGAAGATTCATCCTAGATTGCAGGCTTTGGGGAGCCTATTATCTGGCTCTCTGATCCTCTGTCAGCCCTTCAAACAGCTGGCAGGGGCCCTGTCCCCTTATCTTCATAGAAGCTCCTAATTCTGGCCTCCTGACGCCCCTTCCCTCCCGGGTCCAGGCAACTTCCTGTGAGTCCCAGAGACAGCGCTGACAGCCAGAGTCACAGAGAAGTCTCTGTGCACAGAGGCATAGTGATGGCAGTGGGCAACCACTGGGCTGGGGCCAGAGGCCCACAAAGCCAGAAAGAGGCACGCTACTGAGACTGCGATGCACCAGGAAGCCTGTGTTTCCCTATTCTGAGAGGAAAGGTCAAAGAGCTGCAGCCTGCAGCCTCGGAGAATGGCCTCCGCTAAACTGCCCTTCCCTTACATCCTTCTCTCTCTCTCTCTCTCTTTTAATAAGAAGGGTGTTCCTTTCCTCAAAGGGAGAGAGAGAGGGAGGGAGGGAGAGAGAGACTGTAAACTGTCCAAAAGGACCGTGAGAAAACAGGAAGCTTTGAAAAGTACAAGAGAAAGCAAGATGAAATCTATTTGCAGGCGGGCCCCTGGGGACATGCGGGGCATTGTTAAGCAGGCAGTTCATACAGCTATATCCTTCCTTCTGCTGAGGAGGGCTTTGCTGCCAAAAGGCTGCTATCTGGTCACTGCCTTAACCCCCTCGATGCCAGCCTGAGAACCCTGATCCCAAGCACTGGGCCCCTACAAGTCCCCACTGGCTTTCTCCCCTGATAGAGCATCCAAGAGCTGGAGGGGGGAGATGGAGCCAATTTGGCAGAGGCGGTGGGGACCCTTTTCAGGGAGACCTCATCCTTTTCTATCTGTTCTTGCCTCAGCCTTCAGCCCTCTGCTTCGGGCCAGGCTGCAGATGACCTGGTGATTCATAACATAGGCAGCCCCCGGCTTCACCCATCTCAAAGGAGAATTTGTCCCGGAAATTCTGGATGACTACTTTTCCTGGACAGGTTTCCCAAAGACAGCAGCTGGTTCTTTGCTATTATGGAGTGTGGCTGCTACGAGGATAGCATCCAAATCAACCCCTGCGTGCTTACGCAGGATCTGGGAAGCATATTTCTGAAACATGGCTTAAGTCTACAGGCGCAGGTCTCTGGAGAAACTCCAGCTGGCTCCAAGCAGCAAGCAGTCCAGAAGTCGAGCCAATAGCAAAAGAACCCAGAAGGGCAGTAATTTTTTTATAAGAAAAAAAAAACCAGAAACCTTTCCTCTCCTCGAATTTTCCATCCTATTGTTAATGCCTAATCCCGCAGTAAACGAATGTTTCTGTTTGCTGTGGACAGCTGTTTCCACTGAGCCAGGGCCAGAGAGAACCAGTTCATGTGGCCACAGCGGGAGGGATTTATGTTAGGAAGAATTTTTAGTGGTGAGAATCCCAGGAAATTAGAATCTGTTACTTAAAGACTCTCCCTTTTTTTTTTTTTGGCAAGTTTTGGGGTAAAGGAGATGGAGTCAACTCTTGGAATATGGCTGGAGCAAGGTCTGCCTCTTTTTTCCAGCCATGTCAGTCACATAAATGGAATAACCCTTCCCTGTTACCGCAATACAGCTCGGGTTTAGTTGTCTGGGCCCGTTCTCCAGCATCACCGTGTAGCCAGCCATCCACTCCTCTCTGAGGGCCGTGAATTGCATGGTGATGAGCAAATGGCCCTCTGTTCCTCTCCCAACTCTCAGACCCCAGGAACCCCTACCCAGGGCCAGATTTCCAAGAATACAGCACAACGTGAGTAAGAAGCAAAGTCCACAGGACACCATCTGGAGATGGCCTATCCCACAGTGGGATCTGGAGCTAGTTTATAAATACACAGGGCCCCATTACATAATCTGTAAATTCAGACATGCTCTGAAACTCCTTTGAAATGAAGAAGGGTGATGGTATGAAGAGGACACCTAGCAGGTGGCACTTTGCAGGGAGATGGGGACAAAGAGAGGAAGAACCTGGCAGTATGTTCTGGCACTCGCCAGGGGACAGAGGGCTCCTGATCGAGGTGATTGACACCTGTTCTTATTTCAGGAATGTCTAAGAATGGAGAGGGGCCACCTAAGTTTGACAAACATACACTTTAACATCCAGTTCTTTTTGTTCAAATGATACATACTGCCTTCTAGGCAGCCTCCGACCTCCTGTGGTCTCCTGAGAGAAACTGCTGCTCAGGAAGAAGTGACCTTTGCAGATGACCAGTCCAATTCCTGTGCCAGGCCCAACTCCCACTGGAGAGTTAAACTGTATTCTATCACAGCTGGCACTTCACGCTATAAGCCCCTCTCTTATGGGGTTTGATGGTGTGACCAGATATCTGGAGCCTTATCCACCCTCAAGGAGACGTCAGATTGAGTTTCTGAACTGTGTAGTTGACCAGCAGACACCCTTTGAACCCTGTGTGGTGTGCTATCATTGGGGTGAAGGGAGGCCTGTCATCACTGGGCCCGTCATGTCCCACCATGTCCGGTCTCTATGCACTGGTACCAGAGAGAACCCTCTAAATCCTCAAGGACCACTTGGTCCAAGATCCTCCAGGCCCCTCTGAGGCCCTTGAGGTAGAGAAACAGGACTGCCTCTGTGCCCCCAAATCACACACAGCTGGCAAGCCCTTCTCCTGCATTGGCTCTGCCCTGACGTATCCCTCTGTTTCAGAGATGTTTTCTGCCTGGTTTAACCACTACTGCTGGCCCTGAATTGGTGAGGTGGAGAAGGGAGTCGGCTGGGCTGGATGGACGTGGATTTTTAGGGGACTACAAACTATGCAATGGCTCCTGAATATTTTAACGACTTTATGTGCCCCGCCACCAGCTGATAAAAATACAGTTCATGCTCGAAGCCCAAGAGTAAACTCAACACAAGGAATGAAGAGGGGCGATGAGCCCCTGATGGCACCTCTACTGTAGGAGACAGTAAACCCCCGGCAGGCGGGAACAGCTCTGTTAAAAGTGAAGTGTTCAAGGGACTCAGTGAGGCGGAAGGGAAACCAAAGGCATGTCTAAAGGGAGACAGAAGAGCTGGTCTGTGGAGTCCACAGGGTCCCGCAGTCAGGCCTGGCTTGACGGGTGTGTGGCCTGTGTGGTCACACGAGGCCCTGAACTCAGAAGTGTCCCGGGTTTGGTGTTACGCTCTGCTTTCATCGTCTTGAAATTCTGAATAGCATCTGAACAAGGGGGCCCCGTGTTCATTTTCCACCAGGCGCTGCGAATTACGTACACCATCCTGCACGCAGCTTCCTCCCCCTTCAGCTCAGATCACTCAAGATGGACATAAGTTGACTTTCAAACCACTGGGAACTTGAAGGAAAGGAGGGGAAACACAAGTAGGTGGCAGGAAAAGGGCTGGAGGGAGACCCCTCCCTCCCCCACCTCCGGAGAATGCCCACACAGGTCTAGGGAAGCTCTGGCTCCTGACCCCTCTCACCCCGTCCAGGAGTGGCCAGCACAGGAAAGAAGTCAGCTTCACAGGGGGTTCCTTCAAGTGGGGGGACATGCTGCTGAGGGATTAAGGCAGGAACAGCCCCTGGAAGCAGGGAACCCTACTCCAGAAACAGGGGTTGACAAAGAATATCATTTGGACCCCATCAGACACGCAGGACAGAGAGAAGGCAAATCCGTTTCAAACAGAAAGGCTCTAACGATATCTGAACGTGGTGATCTCCCTCTGCTTCCCCCTCAGCCCTCTCCTCGTGACTGAGGTGTCACTTGCCAGTACCTTCCTTGAATTAAACTGCCCAATCCTGAGCAAGCTTCCTCCTCATCTTAGGAGTGGAGGAGAGAAACAATGTGGGGAGGGGAGCCAGCCTGGGAAGCCTGAGCATTTCTGCATCATACCCGTCAGTGCCTTGGGCTTTACAAATCTCCAGCTCACACTTTACCTTAGCGCATGAAATAAAAACCCCACCAAGTTAACGTGACACAGAGATTGTAACGAAGACGCTCCTTCATATTCAGTAATAAACAAGAAGCACTTCAGCTGACCTTGCACACAGTTGTTCCTCGGCCGACGCAAGCATCTCTGAGGTCACCTGAGGGGCTAGCCTTGGAATCTCTTCCATCCCCTCCGGGAGACCTGCCCTCAAATTACAGTGCTCAGTCCAAGTGTCAGGAGGGCAGGAGCGGGGGCAGAGGGAAGGGAAGGGGACAGGGCTGGAAGCTTCTCTGACTCCTCTCTGTGTTCTACTCATTGGCTTGTAAGGGGAAGAGGGCTACACCTGACTGCTGCCTTCTAGAGCACCAGCTCTCACAACCACCTTCATCCTTTAACGACCTCATTCCCCAAATGGGCCTTCCACCCTCAGCGCTCCCTGTACTGGCTGTCTCCACGCCCTGTGCACTGATTCCACCGCGAGACCCACAGGGCAGCTCCTAGGGCTCAGCTGAGCACAGCTGCGGCGGAGAGAGGCACAGAGCAGCAGACAGGCCTGGGCTTGGCCGCAGACCTACTCTGAGCCGCAGAGGTCCCTCTGATGAGACTGAGTAGAAGGTTCCCTGGAGATTCTTCCTGCGCGTTTGCACAGCCCTCTGAGCCCTCCCTCTCCACGCTCCTCCCGGGCAGCCGCCCACCTTGCATTTGAAGGGCTTCACGTCCGAGTGGACGATCATGTGCGCCTTAAGGGTCTGTTTCTGCACAAAGCTCTTGTAGCACAGGTGACACTGGTAGGCGCGGATGTTGGTGTGGATCAGCACGTGTCTCTTCATGTTGGCCAGCAGCGTGAACTCCCGCCCGCAGATCCCGCACTTGTGCTCCTTCACGCCCTGGAAGGGGGCAAGAGGCGAAAGAACCGTGGTTAGCAGGTAACAGACTTTCATCAGGACAGCGGTCTTTGCTTTTCTCTCTGCCACATAAATCCACAAAGGATTTGGTGAAAGATGTTGAGTTCCAAATGGTGTGGCTGTAGCCTTGTTAAACTACTATTTTCTTGAAAAGTGTTGATTACGTAATCCTTTTTTTCTTCTAAAAACCATAAACTAGCCAGACTGTTAGAGGAAGAGAAAGCTACTGCTTTTGTTGTTCCTGCTGCTGCTGGGGTTAATTCTATGGTAACAGTTCTCAGGGATTAATAAGATTTTGGTAAGAGCACCATGGAATGAATGGTATGTGAAATGAGTCTAATCCGGCTTTCATGATAATGAAAAAACAAAGCCCCCTAAACTGATAATATCATTTCCCATATGAAAACCAATGTTCTCTTGAGTTCTCATTAATGGACTTGAAAATCCAAGAAGAACAACTCACATCCACACTTCAAAAAATTACAACTCGATAATCGCCACTTGAGATGGTCCCCTGGGCTCCCACGGGCCACAGTGGCCTCTGTGATTTGGCTATGAAGCCTCCTCCAAGCCGGCTTCTGTCCGACAGAGCAATTTGGCAGAGGACAGCTTTCTGAATTAGAAAACGGGAAAGAAGGAGATTTTCTAGTTCCCTTGCTGTTTGTGAAGTGTTTTAATACTTAAGCATCAATGCCCTCAACTGAAAGCATTTCTAGGGACTCACGGCGTGAGTAGAGCATTACCTAATCCTGACTAACCAGTGCTTCTCTGAAACAGCTGATACAAGAAATCTTGACCCAGAATGACTTTTTGGAAGGACCCAGAACCATGGTATTAAAACTAAGGTTATTACAGGTTTAGAACAAGTCATTTAGCTAACAACTGTATCTTATAAAACCCATATGGCCTGATAGTCATAGTGACCTAAGGCAGGAGGGGTTCCAAGGTTCCCTCTGCCTATATTTTCATTTCTTTAATTTGGGACACGGTAAGAGAGTACCACTCCTCAGTTTAGGTGAGCCCATGGCACTAAAGGGTGAGTCTGGGTCTCTGCCCAGCTGTTTACTGGCTACATAACCTTAAATGAGTCCCGCAGCCTTTCCTGGTGAAGGCTTCCTCATCTCAAGTTGAAGTGCTGGGACATGAGACCCCGGGGGCTCTTTCTAACTGGAATACTGTCTAGTCTAGATGATTGCAGATGAGTATGGATTTATGCTAATGAAGAGATCTAAATTTTAATGTCCTCCTAAGAAGACGAATTTTTGAAATGTGTTGCATATTCAAACAGTGAGTTAAAAAGTATTAAATTAATAAAAACTATTTTCTTGATGGGTTTAAAATTTACTTCAGTATCTTTCTTCTCAAGATTGTCCCTATACTTGGTTATGATCTAGTTAGTACCTACTTATCACTGTTTTTGGAATTCTCTAAAAAGAATTCTGTGAACAAAGTAAAATTCACATGTGGGCTGGCCTAGACCTCAAGTAAATGAGAGACTGGACACAGCTTTAGGAACAAAGGGAGCTGCTGTGTCTTTAATAAGATCAATGAAATCTCAGAGAGGGGACCTGCGGAGCTGCTGGGTGAAGGGAAGGAGGGAGTAGTCTTGATAGTTGTGTTCAAGAGCTCAGGTGCTAGAGACAGAGGTGCTGGGTGACTTCCCCATGGCTTGGTGTCTTCATCTGCAAATCTGGAGTAACGATACCCATAGGTAGCTCTTACAGTTGTTGAAGAGGATTAAATGAGAAGTAGAGTACCTGGCACTTAGCAAGTGCTCAGTAAATGCTACCTCTCACTGTTTCCTGACTCCTTTAATTAAAATGCATTTTGCTTCCTAATTCAAACAAGACCTATTTCAGATACCAGGCTGTTTTCTCCATTTTGAGTTCATTTTCTACCATCTTACAGAATTTTTATCTGTTCTAAAATGCATCTCTGATTCCTTTTCCACACATGTAGGAGTCCCTGAAATTAGCACATGGCCCCCCTGCTGGCTGACTCTCAGTTCAGGCTCTTTGTTGATGGCTCCTGCACTAGGCGGGCACCTCCTCTCTGGATGCATCTCAGGTGCCTTTTGCAGGGCAGCTGTTTGTGCAGAGCCCACAAGGCAGTCACGCATTTTGCCCATATTTGGTCCTAACCTATCAAATGAAACCCACAATGCCAGAGCAGAAATATTATCTTGGCTGAGCAGAGTCCTCCACTGACCTTTCAGAATGAAAGAATGTTTTAGAAACTCTGGCTTGCTAGAAGTCTCTTCTGCCAAGAAAACCACTTGAGGTCAAGGGTGTGAGAGTAGAGGTCAGTGGGGCAAACTTCCCCTCTTGGAAGCTCAAAGCAGACCCAAGTTAGCTTAGCTGGGTAAGATTTCAAGAATGCACTGGGGCCTTGTTTTAGTTCATCCTGAATGACTCCAGGGCTTTGTTTGCAAACTAGGCTGAACTTAGACACACGGGCCTATATTTCTCCTTGAAGACCTGAGGCTGGGGAAGGTAAAACCAAACCCAACAGAGAAGAATGCTCTCTCATGCTTCCTATAATACAAACCATAGAGCACTGCCACCAACTAGGCAGCTCAATGGGGGAAGCACAGACCCCGCCAGACCCAGGCCAGGTCTGCTGCCCTCAAAGCCACCTGCAAATGAAGCAGTTGAGGCAGAAAATAAAGCAAAAGGTAGCCACAGCTTTAGCAGAAAAAGACCAAGAGAATTTTCTAGAGTTTTCTAGAAGGCTCCGATTAGTGTATCCCAGGCACAAAGCTGGTCTTGGGTAGATAGGGACTGATGCACCCTCATGCTAGCGCCCCGGATGAAGTTTCCACAAATAAAATTTTAGGGATTCTGGGAGGTGAAGAAGCAACAGCCCAAGCAGCAGCTGCTTCCTTCATCTTTCCGCACCCTCCTCTCCAAACTGCGTTCTTTCTTTCTAGGACGGTCTGAGACTCCAGAAGTCGAGATGGGAAAGGGCTTGATGGCTAGTATCCTCACTCTCCCCCATTTCAAGGTGAGGAAGAAGAACGTCTGGGCTCAGGTAAGGGACGCCTCCTGCCCAGGGTTACACGTGTCAGGGGTGGGGAGCGGCGCAGGTCTCCTGGGCCCTCAGCCCCGGACTCGCTCCTCTCCCCTGGGGCCCCGCAGTACCTTGTGCGTGAGGGAGTGCTGCTTGAGGTGGTGGGGCTGCACGAACTCCATGCCGCACTCGGAGCAGATGTAGGGCCGGATGTCCTTGTGCTTCATCATGTGGTTCTGCAGCTGACTCGGGTACTGGAAGGTCTTGTCGCATTCGGAGCAGCTGTACTGGATGGGGCCCCGGTGCGTGGTGAGGTGCCTCTTCAGCTGGGCCAGGGTGGGGAAGTCGAGGCCGCACTCCACGCAGATGTTCTCCCGCCCGCTGGCGTGCTTGGCCTCGTGGGCCTTGAGCTCGCTGGGGTAGGCGAAGCCCCGGCCGCACACGCGGCAGTTGTGCGGCTTCACCTCGCTGTGCTGCATCATGTGGCGCTTCAGGTGGCTGGTCTGGGTGAAGGCCTTGTGGCACACCTGGCATTTGTGGGGCCGCGTGCCCTGGTGGGTCAGCATGTGGGTGTGCAGGTGGCTGAGCTGCTTGAAGAGCTTCCCGCAGCGGCTGCACGCGTGCGGCTTGATGCCGCTGTGGCCCAGGATGTGGGTCACCAGGTTGTACTTGGAGGTGTAGGACTTCTCGCAGGTGGGGCACTGCCAGCGCTTCTGCGCGCCGCCCACGTCCACGTAGTAGCTGTCGTCGATCTGCACGTTCACGTCCACCCTCTCCACCTTCTGCTTGGTCTCCTCGCTCTCCCGCGGCTCGGCTTTGCGGGGCAGCAGCGGCTCCGGGGGCCGCTTGGGCTGGAAGGTGTGCCGGCTGAAGGGGAAGGGCGAGGCCGAGGGCACGAAGAAGGGGAACACCAGGCCCGGGGGCACTTTGGGGTAATAGGGGTAGGGCGTGGGCAGGAACGGAGGGGGCGTGGGCGCGGGCCACGTGGCGCTGGGCTTCACGGGCTCCTGCTTGACGGCCTTGCCCCCCAGGTGCTCCAGGCTGCGGTAGAACTGAAAGCCCACGTTGCAAAGGTCGATCATCCGAGAGTCGTACTTGGGCCGTGGCGGCGGCGGCGGCGGCGGCGGCAAGAGCAGGCGGAGTTCTGGGGGCCCTGGGTTCTTGCTCTCCTCCGGGTGCAGGGCAAGAGCGGCTTCTTCCGAGGGGTGGTTATAGGGCATCTTGGTGGGCATGCTCTTCCGTTTGCGAGACCCTCCTCCTTCAAAGACCCCCGGGAATCCGTCTAGGTCTCCTGGAGGAGGCTCATACCGGAACTGGGAAAACGGCCCCCGGAGAGCTTCCGGGAAGGGGTGACTTGGAGGAGCTCTTCCTCGGGAAACCACTGGCTGCAGGCCGTGGGGGAAGGAGGGGGCCCTCTTCGCACCCAAACTGAAATGCACATCCTCGTCTTTGACCATCTTCATTTCCTTCTGCATCCTTGGCAATTTTCCTTTAAAGAGAAAGAAACTTATCGTTAAAAAAAAAAAAAAAAAAATCCCTTTTTCCATGAAGGGTTGTGGCTAGATGTCAGTACTAATTTATGAAGAGTAATGCTTGTTTAATACCGCTCCCCATTTATCCTAAGGCTGTTTAAAATATCATATTTTCCCCCTTGCAAACCCGGTTACTAATGTGGAAAGCACTGGCCTCCTGGAGTGGGACCCTAGGGCTCCAGTGTAAATCACAGCCACAAAACCATAGCTGGGGGTGGAGGAGGGGAGGTATGAGAGTGGGCTGGATTGGGAGGAAACCCGAGACCTCATCTGGCCATTGTCCCCATCTGAGATGAGGGTACCAAGGCCCAGAGAGATGAAGCAACGTGCTTGAGTCCCACAGCTACTCAGAACAGGAGTCAGAACTGGGACACATTCTTCTGCGACTTTTCAGCCTGAGATGGAATTGCATCTGCCAAATGGCGCTTTAAATGTCTTTTAGGGTCAGTTCTTCTCTAAGTGAATTGATTTCCACTGCCTCTGCCTGTCTAGGGGCCTTTGCTGCTGGAGGATGGGGATATTGAAGGCCACACAGGAGAAGGGACTTTACTGCTTAACTCAGATCTCAGACTTTCTGAGTATCCACCCCCAGCAAAGTGTGCTGCTGGGGTATATCGAGCAGATGAGATCAATGTGATTAAGAAAAGCATATAATCCAATGTTACAGAGTCATCCTGGCAACTTATGCATTCTAATCCTCCACCTGAAGCAACTTCAGGGAAAAAAATCCAAGATCGTGCGTCTCTAAAACTGCACTTGTGTCTCTTCCTTCACGTAGGTGTCATTCAGAATAAAGCTTGGCCTTTGGTGTTGGTGACTCCTGTGGTGCCTGTCATTTCCCTGCTGAACCAGTTACTGTGTCCTGGTGACAGCATCAGGTATATCTAGGAGAGCCCGTAGGGCCAGAATCTAAACCAGGGGCCATGCTTCCTTTCACACATCTCCTTGCCAGTTTTCTATCCTCCTCACTTGGATACGAGTGGAAAGAGCCAAGTGGCTGACTTCACATTTCCAGTGAAGGCCCTTTCTACCTAGATCCTCTGAGCTTGAATGGGATTGGTCCCCTTTGCTCAGCAGAGGCTCCCACAGAACCACTCAGCCTGGTCAGGTGTCAGGTCTGGCCTCAGGCCACTGAAGACAGGGCTGGGATAGGTTCTGGACTAACTCAGGTCTCTGGCCCCGGGAATGACTACATGCTGAGCAGTGCAGGGTGAGGGTTCCAGGGGTGAGAGGACCAGTGATTTTCTGTAGTCCCTGGTGAGGCAAATGCAGTTTTTACAAGTACCTGGATATTCCCAAATAGCGTGTGTGTCTTTATGAGAGGTTTGAGAACCATAGCACAATTAGAACAGAAATGGGTCTTTTTTTGTTGGATTACCAATTCATACACAGAAATCCGACTGAGGGAAAAAATATGTGCCCTTATTATATGAATATTTGGACATTCTTTAAAACTGTTATGTGAAAGTGTTAGAGAACTAAAGCATAATGTCAATTAGTCTTTGCTTTGTGTTTCCGTGAGTGGGAAGATAGCCCTGACTTGTCTTCTTTCTGTGGGTTTGGGGCTTAGTAATTAAGAGGGGGAGTTTGACTGTCCAGCCTGTGCCCCATCCTTTTTTTCCTTCTTCCTAAAATTCTTACTGAAATGCTAGGTCTTCTATCACTGCTGCCTCAAGGACCACGTACTTGTAGGAAGGGGTGAGAGCAGTACAAGAATGCAGTGTCTAGCTTTGTGAGTCCAGGAGGGGTGTGGGGACGCCATCAAAATGAGGGGAGTAGTGCAGCTGCTATGAAAGGACCAGGACAAGGACGGAGAGGACAGAGGCTCTTGGATCATTTCCTAGATCATCTCTTGCCTAATTCATCAGGTCCGGAGCCCTGGATTCACACACAGCTAACGAGGGGGTGGCCCTGGTCCACGAATTTGTTGCATCTATAAAAATAATTGGCTTTCAGACAAAGCTAATATGTCCTATTGAAATAGAGGGGAAAAAGTGGCAGCTCCTTTCTCTGGAATTTCATTTTGGCCACAGTTGGTTGTATAGGAGATCCTATTTGCAAAAAGGCTGCTCAGACTGGAGAGAAATGTTCCAGGCTGCAGTGACTAGGGCAATCCACAGCAGAGCCCATCCAAATGCAAACAGGTTTTGCTTTATTCTTATCTGGTTAAAAATGGCAATGGTTCCTACGTCATATTAGAGAGCTTGATTCGAGAATTGGTAAAATAGACACATATCAGAACATGGGCCATAACTTATTGAGTTTTTTGTGTATTTTATTGTTAAAAAGCTATTTGAAAGTGCACGGCTAATGCTGTCTGGTACCTTTATACCATGTGCTGTATCATACCAGAAAGTTACTTACTTGGAAAGGAGTGTTATCACTAATTTTGAAACTGAAATTATTTTGGTTTGTACACATTATTATGGTCTTTGTTTAATATTTTTGTTTTTAGTTGTGACAGTCTACTAATTCACTCATTTTAATGTATTAGGAGTGACACTTCTAATATAATGTTAAGTTCAAAAGCATATTTATTTTCAGTGTTTACATTTTTATTTTGTCACCATTGACCTAGTAAAGCAAAGAAACATTGTTGAACAGAGCTGAGGTGATTTTTAACATAAACGGCAGAATTATGTCTCCCGAATCCAGAGATTTTACATATGTACATTTTAATTTCCTCCCTATTTTAATATGGTAAAAATGTTTACCCAGTTTCTGACTTGTGCATATACATACCCCACCTCTAAAATAGTAGTCTGCCTGCTCTAGAATAAAATCAGTAACTCAGGAGGTTTCAGAAAGCATTGAGATCCATCCATGGACATTTTCCCAGACCTGTAAAACAGCAGCCCCTTTCTGCATAAAGATCTGAAGGAGCACTGCCAATCCCTACAGAGGTCAAGGAGAACTAGATCTGCTTCCTCCTGACCTTCTTGAGACATAAGTCAGCTGTAGCTGCCGCTAGTTATTAATATCCCTGTCTTTTGAGTCCAGGGTGCCAAGGAGAGCCCTGGGGGGCGGGTAAAAGAATTACACCCCCAAAACAAATCCATATCAGGGATGGGGAGTGTTGAAGGGAAGAGCAGGGAAAGGATGTCTTCCTCTGGAGATCATTTATCAGTCAACTTAAAACTCTGAACGGCCTCTACAAAAATATTAACAGATTCCTAGAAAACCTGAATGTGTGCCACCCCACGCTCCCCTCTGTCTCTAAAAATAGCTCCGCAGGCATCCATGACAGATGTGGGACTCCTATGTAGGAGGCAAGAGAGTGCTGGGGGCAGCGTAGGGGGTGGGGGAACCGCAGCCCCTCCCCTGGCCAGTAATCTGTGGCTGCTCCCAGAAAACCAGCAGGTTAGAAGACCATTCCCCACCAGGATGTGCTGAAATAATGTGCAAAAATAAAGAACTGAAATTGTCAAAGTAGACAGCTATGGGAGAGTGCAAAGAGCGTTGGTTTGGAGCCTGAGGATCTGGGCTTGAACGCTGGCTTTGTGTTAGCAGCTGTGGGAAAATGAGCAAATTAATTTGGAGGTTTGATTTTCTCATCCATGAAATAGGGGTTGGGATATCCCCATGGGATTGTTGGAGACTTAAAATAGAATGTGTACGTGAAAGCTTATTGACACTGGACAATGTGGTAGTACTCTTGAGTGGTAAGAAAGAATAGACACGAGAGGAGGGTTGGGGTGATGATCAGTGGATTGAAGCTGACTGACCTCATCTCTGTTTTCCAAGCTGAAGCTCTTGGTCTACAGTGACTGGTATCTGGGCCTCCTCAAAACCAAGGCTTTACCCATTTACCCCGAGCTGGTCTTATCCCAGCAGTGAATGTGAACCACACTAGAAAAGGCCAATGGGTAAAGCCAGGATGAGTTTATTTATTCAGTGTGGAGATCAACCTTCTAGTATAAGAATACTCCCCCATCCCTTCGCTATGGCTCTTTCCTCTTACGGACATATCTTCAAGCCTGCATTAGTAACAGATGACTTTGGTTACAAAAGGGATTGGGGATTGGGTGGGGACGAAGGGGACTGGGTGGTCTCATGAGCTATTTTAGCCAGTCGTTGGGAAGCTGAGGAATTGTCCCTATTTTAATATCAGAGGTCACCTTCCCAGAGACAAGAGGACCTGTTTGTCAAACCCAAAGTCTCAGACACGGGGACAGTGCTGGGTCAACACTGGCAAACCAGCTCTTGCAATGCCTGCGGGACTGTGAGGGCAGAGACTGGGTCTGTTTGATTCACTGCTGGGTTTCCAGTCCCCAGCATGATGCCTGATGCAAAGTAGATGCTCAATAAATTGCTATGGGATGAGAGAAGGAATGAATGGTTCTTGTTTTTAAAGTCTCTATATGGAACTTTAAATGTTTAATTTTATCTTACATTATCTAGACTGCAGGTGACTTTTGGGGGACATCCCTAATCAGATCATGAGCACACTCACAAATTCTCGGGTAGTTATTGTGGGAAGAACCTGATTTACGCGCCTTGTGTGTGCCCTTGCTTGGCTCCGTTCCCAAGGATACCACTCTCTGAATTGACCCTCAGGTTTAGGGTGAGCCCTAAATCCTGGCTATACTAATGCTAGGATACAAGATTCTGCACCTCAGTCAGAAAACAGATGCCTGAAAAGTCCAATAGGCAGCAGATAGAAAGAAAGACCCCTGGACTGAAACTGGGAAACATAAACCAGGAGTGGGTGGTCACCCCGCACTCTTCCACCCCAAGGAAATGTTTGGGAAGTTGGTAGCATCTACCCTTTGTACTAACGTGGGGTGGAGAGGGAGAGGCCTCCAAATAATCACGCATCTTCATTGCTAGAGTCAGACAATGTTCTAAGGTTCCTGGCTTTCTTCCATATATACTCAATCGCCAAACCCAATAGGCTGTAAGTCAGGAAGCAAATGGTTTGAGGAGGAAAATATTGGGTTGATCCGTGTTAGGGGAAAATGGGACTCAGGATGTCTTCTGTAACAGGTATTATCCGTAAGAGTTAGTTATGAGGAAATGGGGAATGAATGGATTTTAAAAACAAAAACAAAATCCCTTTGAACCATAAATACCAATTAGAAATGCAAGGCTTAACCAAGATGAAACTACTTTTAGTTTGGGGAAAAAAATTCTTCTAATAATGCCCTTTAATTGGGAATTCACCTACTGCACCAAAATATAAATATTCCCCAGATAAAATTACTGGTATTTTGTGGTTCTCATTGGAATCGGAGGTCAGTCCAGTAAATGCTATTAGAAGAGTCACTGTGAGTCAGCATCCCAGGGGCAGATCTCTTTATCCCCACTCTACAACACTGATTTCTATTCATTCTGAAATTCATGAAAGAATATAGTCTCTCACATTCTTTATTCCTTGAAGGTTTCCAGTGTTTCATTGGAAAACATTACATTTTACTACTGGAGACACTGACTTGCCTTTTACTTTGAGAGAATAGCACTTTACTTACGTGGTCAGCCCTGGAGCTCTGCCCTCAACAAAGACGGAAGCAGTGAGGAGGTGCAAGTGGAGGAGAAGTTTAAGAATAAGAAGCAGTGCTGAGAGCAGCGAAGGGTGGAGAGTTGTGGGAGGATAACAGAAGGACAGAATGGGAAATGTATGGACTAACTGCCAACGTCTCTCTGTTCATACAAAGGGATCCTGTTATAAGGCTCCTCCAAAGTGGGATTTTATTGGATCACCTGGTTCTTTCTGAATTTGTGACAACAGAAAGAGACTTTGAGTCATAGAATTAAACATTCTAATGATTCAACATAATTGTTTTAATATGTATGTAGTTGTACTGTTGAGTTCTTCATCTGCAGGTGTTTGGCAAGTAATGATTCAGTCTCGCATTCCTGATATTGGCAGGAATAGAAGGATCTCCATATGCATCTGGCAGGTAGAGCAATATGTTCTAAAGAGATAAATGGTCTGCCTTGTCACTCCCTGGGTTAGAGGTAGAGTCAAGAAGAGGGAACTAGAAGCCTGGTAGCCAGATCACAGAGCCCTACTGGATGCCCCTGTGGCCCCTGTTTAATTTATAAACCTGAATTCCTTGCGTTTTGTTATAAAATGTGATCTGTCAGCCATGGCATGAGCTGAGTTTTCTAGGTTGGTCAGAAAATATTACTTGGTGATGAGACCTGTTCACATGTGAAACAGTCAATTGAACTCACATATTTTTTTTAAGTTCCTAAATACCACCAAGACATAACATAAAGTCAAGTTTAGTTTTCCATTGTTTAAATTGCCCATAATGAGCACGCATATATACCATTTACATATAGATATAGATATATTTTGTAAAGAGCCCTTATTAAGACAGCAACAAGAAATTCAGCTACTAACTTGCATAGGTTAAGTGGATATGGGTTTCATTTAGGAAAGTGCTTAATGCCTAGATCTAGTTTCTGGAAAGCAGGGATAAATATAATTACTTGAGCCCTGGAACAGTTGCTAGCGTGTTGGGGTTATCACTGCCCTCGTGACCCATTTAAAGGAAGGAAATGAATTGGAGATATGACTTAGCAGTTCTCTCTCCCATCTCTCAGAGCTAATATATCTCTTGGGGATGGAGCTCCAACTGGAATGTTAGAATTTTTCTCCTAATTTCTTTAGAGTAATGTCCTTAGAATATATCTCAATTTTGTTGTTGTTGTTTTATGTTCACAGATCAAGTAAACTTGATACACCCACTCCTAGCCAAGCAAATAAACACATGCATGTTCAAAAGCTTCATTTTGTCTGTCTCTGAGGATGACTGCATACATGGTCTGGTGGGCCTTAGAATTGGTAGATAATACCAGAAAATATGACGTCTGGCAAGCAAAAGTAGTAAGAATCAACACATAATAGATGAGGTTAGCCATCTGTGGAAGAAACCTATTTAAAAATGTCACTCAAGGCAATATTTTTGTGGGGAGGGGAGTAAAAAACTCTTTTGTATCATGATTGTGGTAGTGGTTACACAACTCAAATAGAACTCAAAAAATGAATTTTACTGTATATAAACTCAAAATAAGTTAAAAAATATAAAAGAAACATACAACAAATGTTACTCTGTACATTATAAAAGGAGAAATTGAGGATATATGGGAAATATCCAACAACAGTTAAGGTGACCAGATTCTACTCTCTAATCAATTCATATCTTTGGAATGCATCCAATAATATGCATATGGTATATAAAGAGGGGTACTGAGTTTTAAGAATTTGATGATCTAAATTCCTGCTCTATCCAAAGGGGAGACTTTATATATGGCAGATACTAGCTTTTTTTTTTTTTTTTTTGCATGTATTCTATTCAACAAGAAACATTGTGAGGCAGGGATTGTGCATTAAGTTATACTTCAAGGTCTTCTAATCTTTGGCCCTTCTTGGATGTTCAGCAAATAGTCTTTAATTCCTCCAACACTCTTTGAACGTAAAGTAGTCTGCTATTAGTGGATAAGATCATTCTGGTGACTAGAAAATATACTCCTGCCCCTTGTCAATTAATAGGTTGATATTGACAGTTAGGTCCATAGATCACTCTTATGAATGAATCATTTACCCTGAGACTGATTAACTGAGTGCTCTTACAAAATGGAACTCATGAATCTCCAAACCCACTGACCAAATCCTGATTCATGGCAGCCCCACCAGGAGCTGCTACCCCATGAAGTCTACCTGAGCAGCCAGCTGCCTTCTTTCTCTGATACCTTTCACTGAATATATTAGCCAGACTGTCCCAAGTTTCTACAGGGCGGGAGGTGGAAAGAACCTCACCGACTGGTGGCTTTATGGAGACTTAGAGGTGAAACTTTCCATTCCACCAGAACTGGAAGAAAAGTCCTCACTTCTCTGAAGTCTATCACATTTGTTTGATGTTCCACTCATTGACTGGGTCCCGTGCTGCTAGTCACCTTTCAGTGTGGGTGGGTAGCTTATATTTCTAACAGAATCTGGTAGAAAGTCAGAAACTTGCCTGTTGCCTTATATATTGTTGGGATCTAATCATTACTTGGGAATTTATTTGACAAATGCCACGTTCTAGCTTGCTCTTGCTCCGTGATCCCAAGCAGAATTTTGTGTTACATGAAAGAAGGAATAACTGCTTTACTTGGCCTGTCCCAATTCATCCTGAGCCAACTTCACATCAATAAACTGCCAAGAACACCTCCAGTGAGGAGAGGGGTTTAGTGAAGGTGTAGCAATGACTAGGGTTGTGCTTTTCAGAAAACATGGCCCCCTCTGCTTTATCCTGGCTCAGAATCTTTGGCCAGTGTGTGCTGTATTCCTTTGACCTGGAAGATGGAATGTCATATTACACTGGAGTATATGAATGATTATGGGAGGGTTCTGGAAATGCCCAAGGGCACAGTGATCAAATGCCACTGAGTCTCCCGGGGAACATGTCACCGTAGAGTACAACATGCCCACGTTCTAGCAAACACTATCCCAGGAGGGCAGGCCAGCACCATTTCTCTCACTTACTCAACAACTGCAAGTGCCCCATGCTCTCCTGGCAAATGCTCATTAGCTTTGTGGAAACACCCATCCTAATGGGCAGATGGATCTGTGACCTCACCCTTTCTTTTTATTTTTACATGGGTAGGAGTCCTGTTCTTTTTCTGCCTTCTGATGAATAATTACTCTTCTTTTTATCCCTTATACTTTTTAGTTCAAGATCTTCTCACTGATCTGCTTTATGTTGATTTTTCTATTGATTCTGCTCACTAAAATCATTCCTGGAAAATATATATACTTACAAAATATATAGACTTATCTCCTCATGTACTTGTACCCACAACCTATTTTTGGCAAGAAACACAGGAATCTTGTAATATTACAAGACTGTATGGCTCGGGGTGGAAGGCTTGGGGGTCTATCTGGCAGCCAGGTTACCCACTTTAGGAGGACCAGTCCCATCAGAGTCTGTAGGAAGGTGCTGCTCAGTTGTACAGCTCCCTGGGCAGAGAGGAGACTTTTAAATGTATACCCTTTCAACTTATATTTTTGTACACTGTGACTGCCTTAGCTATTCAAATACTTGCATTTAAAATATAAAAATGCATATTGTCTTTCAAACAGCAAACATTCAGACAAAATTAGTCTTGAAATCCCCTTCCTTTTGAATGCTGACCAATTCTCTTGAAGCATTTCTTTGGACTCTCCATTTTTCTGCCCCTGGCAGAGTTTACCCTGATTTATACTTTGGGCATGCAGCTTTATGACCCAGGCTTATATCAACAAGGAAATAAGTATAAGCAACCACAAAGACCACATGAAGAAAGTCAGGTGTGTATAAGTCACAAATAAACTACATTCAACCTTGGAAGTTAAGATAAAGATGAGTCTGACTTGAAGATTCACAGTAATTACAGAATCACACTGCAAATATGACTAATCCAGTTTCTCCATTCTACCCACCCCTGAGTTTTTCCTTGGCTCCTTCCCCAGTGCTGAGAGGGAACACTAAGATGCTAAGGATGAGATTGTTGGATTGGGGGCAATGTCAGGTCCTCCCCCTGGGCCTCAAGGTAGTTAAGGATAAAAGTATGATCCTATTTATGCCACTGCAGAATCATAAAATGTCAAAGCGCAAAGCATGCTCCAGCCCTCAGATGGGATTAGTCCCTCCTTCCTCTCAGCCCCCGAGCCTGTACCCACACCCCTGATGTAGCCTCCGCCCGGAGTATTGCAGCCATCTGCCTCCGCAACACACTGTGGTCCCCTTGCGGTCGGGACTAATTCCCAGACTTTTCTGTGTCTTCGCTGACTTGTACAATGACTGGTACTTACCAACATTTTTAAGTGATACATTTTCAAATCGCAATAATTTTCTAGTCTTAAAATGATTTCATTCTGTTTTTATATGTAATAATATATAATGTAATATACTCTAGGACTTGTTATTCCTTCAACATGTCTCTGATTCTGGGATTTTTCTTTTATCAATTTCTCTTTTCTAATAAGTTCTGTCTCATCCACCCCAAATGTTAACTTTCAACATAGAAAAAAGGACCAAGAAGTCAGTTTGTCCACACCTTCCATCTTGACCATTCATTCTTGGATGGTCTTTACAAAATCCTGTTCATTGTTCCTTGGACATGACTATTAGCTTCTCACCTTCTTCCCATTCCCATACCTAGTATTCTAGTTCAAGTGCCCACCACATCACTGCAGGGTTACTTTCAACAGTTTCCATCCACTCTTCCAGATCTTCCTTCTCCTTCCTTCCAAATCCCTTGAATACCAATGCCAATTCCATCTTCTGAAAATTCATCACTTTTCAATATATTTTTGGCTGCACTGCATACTTGCGGGATCTTAGTCCCCTGACCAGGGGTTGAACCAAGGCCCCTTGCAGTAGGAGCTCAGAGTCCTAACCACTGGACCGCCAGGGAATTCCCTGAAAATTCATCACTTTTCCTAAGACAACTCTCTGTTCAGGATCCTACAACAATCGTGTGTTGAGATGCTGTACATCGTGTGTAGAGATTGCTAATTGCTGCTCCAATATCCATTCCCCGTTCCTTGAGAAATGGAACCCTGATTTTGCTTGTGGTGACAATGTGCCCAGCAAAAACACTAACCTTCCCAGACATTCTTTCAGTTAGGGTACCTTGTGCCACAGTTCTGGCCAAAACAGATGTAAGCAGAAGACTGCTAGGAATACCTGAGAAAGCCTTTGCATTCCTAATGCAGAAACCACCCACTTTATCCTTTCCTGTCTCTTTTTTCTGCCTGAAATGTGGTTATGAAGCTGGAGGTGGAGCAGTCATATTGCAACCGTGAAGCAATAAAGTTAATGACAATGCCTTCCACAAATTATGGCAGAAGGGAAGAGGGAAAGTGTCATTGTGGAACTCTTGAACCCACTTGGTGCTAGTCTTCTTGCTTTCTGAGCAAATGAATCCTTTACTTGCTTAAGAAAATGTATTCAGATTTCTGTGGTTTGTAACTAAACACATTCCCCATCTGATACACAGAGCAAATCAAATGTAAACATCGCTCCCTGACCTTCAAAGTCGTTTATAAGCAGGTCCAGCTCAATTCCCCTTTTCTCTAAAATTCTCTCAACCCCAGTTGAGACCAGGCCTTCACTATTCTCTACATGGGGCAAACTAATTCCTACCTCTTTGCCCTTACTTAGACTGGTTGGTCATCCAGGAATATTCTTTCTATTGACCCACCTCTTCTTCCAGACTGAACTTAGATTCAGCTTCTTTCTGGAAACTTTTTTCCCTACTCTTATGCCCAATTATCTCTCCCAAGAAGATAAATCCTACTGTGTCATCTCATGGAGCCCTGGAGATTCCCTAAGAAGTTAAAAGTAGAACTACCATGCAATTCAGCAGTTCCACTGCTGGGTACATATCCAAAGAAAACAAAACTATTATCTCAAAGAGGTATCTGTACTCCCATGTTTGTTGCAGCATAATTCACAATAGCCAAGGTATGAAAACAACCTAAGTCAATCTAAAGTTATGTAATCTAACGTTACAGATCTCCCCATCTTCCACCTCTCTTTCACAGTCCCAGCTTTACTTTCCTGGCAGCACTATTAGAATATATCTTGGCCATTCATTTATTTATTGTCTGTCTTGCCCCACTGGACCATAAGCTTTGTGAGACCAGGTACCTTGCCTATGCTCTTCACTGTTTTACCCACCTAGAAGAGTGCCTGGCACATAGTAGGTTGACACATTAGGTTCATTTGGGAAGTCTTAAACATGTAACACGCCCCCACACATACACACCCAAAATCAATGCAAAGCCTAGACCCCTCCCTAGACCTGTATTACATCAGGATCTCTGGGGGTGGGGCTCCAGGTAAGGCATTGGTGTTTTTTAAGAGCTCTGTAGTTGATTCTCATGGCCATTCAAGGTTAAGAACTAGTTTAGGGAGGTGCTCGATACAGAGCCTACACAATTAGGGAAGCACGAGCGGGCATGAGGGTGGCGGTAAAGGAGGGATTCTGATGGAAGAATCCCTGTGACTTGCAGTCATCCCTGCCTTTCTGCCTCCCGCCCAGGCTCCTAGTGATGGGGTGTGAGGGTGAGGAGAAAATTCTCCTCTATGCCAAGGCTGAGTTGATGAAGCATAGCCCATGGCAGTGGCCACTTTGGGGTCCAGGTAATCCACAAAGGAAAGCATCCTGGAGAGGTCATGCTGCACCTGGTGAGAGGGAGGGCACCACAGTGCACTATTTGCACACATACAAGTCCTAGACTGGAGAACCCTCCTGACCCCTTTTCCTCCTCCCAGGCCACCAACCCACCCCAGGGCCCTGCCTAGCCACCTTGCAAGAAGCTGAGCTGGAGATTTGCACCCACCCTCAGCCCCCCACCACAGGGATGGCTCTTCTTGGCTCTTTTAACCTGCAAAGGTTGACAATAAGGAAGAGGTATGAGATGATTTTCTCCCCACATGATTATGATACTTCTGAAAGGTTGAGCTGCGGGATTTTTTTTTTTTTTTCACTTCTCTCCTGGAAATCACCTCCATATGCTGATTGAACTGTAGGATAAGACTTCTTCTTTACACTGAGAAAGCATTTCCCACTATATTTAGGAGACAAGTGGAACGGCTATTTTTTCAGCTTCCTTAATGGCTTTCAATGCTATTTGTCAAGGTTGATTTTCTTTAAAAAAAATTTTTTTTTAATTTTCTAACAGTAAACAACTAGATGTAAAATCTTCCCTTGTACTTTGATTTGTGGTTCACACCTTTTGGAATATCTAGCTCATAATTTCAGAAGGAAGCAGCTGGTACTCTTGACGTTTAATTCCAACAAAATGCCTCATTCAATTCCCCCTCTCCCAGATAGGGTACACAGACAATTGGAAAATATTCAATGACACTGATCCAAATGTCCACAGTAAGTGTGGAGAAAAGGTAGAGTATGCTTTTAATATCCTGGAAGCTGAGCTAATGGCATTGAAATGTCTGATGTTAAGAAAACATGATTGTGCCAAGAAAGGGTGACTATTTTAGCTGCTGTTGATATCTGCATGGGGGACCTTTGAAACTAGGGTAAACACACAGGTTTTTGTTCCTGAGTCTGGGTGAGTGTTTTACCCAAGGAGCTTTGCTGTAAATCAATGGTTTAAGTATTAATAATGATAGCTATTGTTAACTGAGGACTCACCGTATGCAAGGATTTTACATAGATTATCTTGTTCAATCACTACTATCATTATCCCTATTTTATAGATAAGGAATTTGAGGCATAATGAGTATAAATAATTTGTCTAAGGTCACATAGCCTGGAAGTAGTAGCTCGTAGCCAGGGGTTGGCACACTTTTACTGTAAAGTGTCAAAGAGTAAATTTTTTTGCCTTTGTGAAGCCTACAGACTCCATTGCAACTACTCAACCCTGCTGTTGTAACGAAAGTAGCTATAGTCACCATGTGAACAAATGGGAGTGGCTGTGTTCCAGTAAAACTTTACTGGAGATAGGTATATAAATGGGAGAGAGAGAGAGAGAACTATATCTCAATAAAACTGGAAGAAAAGTTAAAAAAATAAATAAAATTTAAAATTATGAAATTAAATTTTAAAGGCTACTGTATGGTATATTTGAAAAAAATCCGTTAAAACAAAAGCAGGTGGTGGCAGCCAACATCGTTCTCAATGTTGAAAAACTGAAACCATTTCCTCTAAGATCAGGAACAAGGCAAGGATGTCCACTCTCACCACTAGTATTCAACATAGTTTTGGAAGTGTTAGCCACAGCAATCAGAGAAGAAAAAGAAATAAAAGGAATCCAAATTGGAAAAGAAGTAAAGCTGTCATTGTTTACAGATGACATGATACTATACATAGAGAATCCTAAAGATGCTACCAGAAAACCACTAGAGCGAATCAAGGAATTTGGTAAAGTAGCAGGATACAAAATTAATGCACAGAAATCTCTTGCATTCCTATACACTAATGATGAAAAATATGAAAGAGAAATTAAGAAAACACTCCCATTTACCACTGCAACAAAAGGAATAAAATACCTAGGGATAAACCTACTTAAGGAGACAAAAGACCTGTATGCAGAAAACTATAAGACACTGATAAAAGAAATTAAAGATGATACAAACAGATGGAGAGGTATACCATGTTCTGGGATTGGAAGAGTCAACATTGTGAAAATGACTATACCACCCAAGGCAATCTACAGATTCAATGCAATCCCTATCAAACTACCACTGGCATTTTACACAGAACTAGAACAAAAAATTTCGCAATTTGTATGGAAACACAAAAGACCCTGGATAGCCAAAGCAATCTTGAGAAAGAAAAACGGAGCTGGAGAAATCAGGCTCCCTGACTTCAGACTATATTACAAAGCTACAGTAATCAAGACAGTATGGTACTGGCACAAAAACAGAAATATAGATCAGTGGAACAGGATAGAAAGCCCAGAGATAAACCCATGCACATATGGTCACCTTATTTTTGATAAAGGAGGCAAGAATATACAATGGAGGGCTTCCCTGGTGGTGCAGTGGTTGAGAATCTGCCTGCCAATGCAGGTGACACGGGTTCGAACCCTGGTCTGGGAAGATCCCACATGCCGCAGAGCAACTAGGCTCGTGAGCCACAATTACTGAGCCTGCGCATCTGGAGCCTGTGCTCCGCAACAAGAGAGGCCGCGATAGTGAGAGGCCCGCGCACGGCGATGAAGAGTGGCCCCCGCTCGCTGCAACTAGAGAAAGCCCTCGCACAGAAACAAAGACCCAACACAGCCATAAATAAATAAATGAAAAATTAAAATAGCTTTACCTTTAAAAAAAAAAAAAGAATATACAATGGGGAAAAGACAGCCTCTTCAATAAGTGGTGCTGGGAAAACTGGACAGCTACATGTAAAAGAATGGAATTAGAACACTCCCGAACACCATACACAAAAATAAACTCAAAATATATTAAAAACCTAAATGTAAGGCCAGACACTATAAAACTCTTAGAGGAAAACATAGGCAGAACACTCTATGACATAAATCACAGCAAGATCCTTTTTGACCCACCTCCTAGAGAAATGGAAATAAAACAAAAATAAACAAATGGGACCTAGTGAAACTTAAAAGCTTTTGCACAGCAAAGGAAACCATAAACAAGACGAAAAGACAACCCTCAGAATGGGAGAAAATATTTGCAAATGAAGCAGCTGACAAAGGATTAATCTCCAAAATTTATAAGCAGCTCATGCAGCTCAATATCAAAAAAACAAACAACACAATCCAAAAATGGGCAGACGACCTAAGTAGACATTTCTCCAAAGAAGATATACAGACTGCCAACAAACACATGAAAGAATGCTCAACATCACTAATCATTAGAGAAATGCAAATCAAAACTACAATGAGGTATCACCTCACACCAGTCAGAATGGCCATCATCAAAAAATCTACAAACAATAAATGCTGGAGAGGGTGTGGAGAAAAGGGAACCCTCATACACTGTTGGTGGGAATGTAAATTGATACAGCCACTATGGAGAACAGTATGGAGGTTCCTTAAAAAACTACACATAGAACTACCATACGACCCAGCAATCCCACTACTGGGCATATACCCTGAGAAAACCATAATTCAAAAAGAGTTGGACTTCCCTGGTGGAGCAGTGGTTAAGAATCCGCCTGCCAACACAGAGGACACAGGTTCAAGCCCTGGTTCGGGAAGATCCCACGTGCCGTGGAGCAACTAAGCCCATGTGCCACAACTACTGAGCCTGCGCTCTAGAGCCCATGAGCCACGACTACTGAAGCCTGTGAGCCACAACTACTGAAGCCCGTGTGCCTAGAGCCCGTGCTCCACAACAAGAGAAGCCACCGTAATGAGAAGACCACGCACCGCAATGAAGAGTAACCCCCGCTCGCTGCAACTAGAGAAAGCCCACGTGCAGCAACAAAGACCCAACGCAGCCAAATATAAATAAATAAAATTAAAGAAAAAAGAGTCATGTACCACAATGTTCATTGCAGCTCTGTTTACAATAGCCAGGACATGGAAGCAACCTAAGTGTCTATCAACAGATGAAGGGATAAAGAAGATGTGGCACATATATACAATGGAATATTACTCAGCCATAAAAAGAAATGAAATGGAGTTATTTGTAGTGAGGTGGATGGACCTAGAGTCTGTCATACAGAGTGAAGTAAGTCAGAAAGAGAAAAACAAATACCGTATGCTAACACATATATATGGAACCTAAAAAAAAAGGTTCTGAAGAACCTAGATGCAGGACAGGAATAAAGAGGCAGATGTAGAGAATGGACTTGAGGACACGGGGAGTGGGAAGGGTAAGCTGGGACAAGGTGGCATGGACATATATACACTACCAAATGGAAAATAGAGGGCTAGTGGGAAGCAGCTGCATAGCACAGAGAGATCAGCTCAGCGCTTTGTGACCACCTAGAGCAGTGGGATAGGGAGGGTGGGAGGGAGACGCAAGAGGGAGGAGATATGGGGATATATGTATATGTATAGCTGATTCACTTTGTTATAAAGCAGAAACTAACACACCATTGTAAACCAATTATACTCCAGTAAAGATGATAAAAAAAAAAAAAAAAGCAGGTGGTGGGCTGGATTTGGCCCTGGGGCAGTAGTTTGCTCACTCCTGCTCTTAGCCAAGATGCTAAGCTCTGGTTTGAGGCCTGTTGCTGGACTCTTTTATTTCAATAATCCTCTTTCAAGATCTTTTACATTTACGTATGAGCCATTGAGCCTACTTACACAATGACCTACTGAGCAAATAATTGTGATTTTTTAATAAGTCATATTCTTTAATGCCAGCAACACTCTAAATGTTATAGGAAAGAGCTTCTGGATGAGTGGGATTATAAGCCAACCAGGACTCTTCAGAGGAGAGCCTCCGTGTGCATCTTAGCTCTCGGGAGCTTATAAGCTGGCACGGTGGGAGAGGAGCTGGGTTTCGCAGCATCCGCTCTGTGCCAGGCCCTGTGCAGAGGCTCTTCATGCTCTCCATGTCCTCAGAATGTCTATATACCACTCTTTCCATACAGGCTTCAAGGAGGCCCTCAAAAACACACAACGTCAACAAGATAAAAGAACTGAAGAAGATGGAGCACTGTATCATTTAATCCCCACATCAATCCTGCAAGACAGGCACCATTATTCCATTTTATAGGTGAGAAATAGAAGCTCAGAAGGGAAGTTACTTGCCTGAGGTCAGAGAGCGAGTAAGTGGCTGAGCATTTCACCCCAGACGTGCCCAGTTTCTTTGCCTGTACACCTTCCGATTGGCTACAATGCCCCTTTGTAGTGGACTGCACGCCTCACCTCACTTCATAACTCAATCATTGAATGAGTTTGGAAAGTCAGTTCAATTTGAAATTCTGTTTGCTTCTACTCTGTAAAAATGAGGATAGGAAACCTTGGTGTATCCTACTTGCTTGACATAGTTGCTAAGATAGTCAAGCGGGGTAGAGTACGTGAAAGATCCTTGCAAAGCGTGGAACTCTGCCAAGGTGCCATGGTGGCATGTGCCAGAGGACTGGTCAGAGTTGTGGTGAGGCAGCAGCTTTCACCCCCTCACCACACTGCTGGCTACTGAGAGGGTTCCCCTGCCCCCAGGGGACTCTGGGCCACTGAATCATTCAGATTGCCCAAGTGTGGAGAGGAATCGGCCCCCTAAAATCCCCTGAAGTCAGCCCAAAGCTCAGGAACTTGGAAAACGCAACAGAATTGTCATCCAATTTCTATTCACATAAATGACTCTTACGAAGGCACTCATAAGTGTCGTCACCATCTCTCCCCGCACCGCCTTCCTCCCAAGGGACCTTCCTCCTACTTCTATTCCTCTAGTTTCAAGAAGGGCTCTTTCTCCTCAGGATACGTATAAATCCAACCCTTTCTCCCAGCTCTAACCCCTGCCCAGTTGTTTCAACGACGTGGTAAGGAACACTGTGTGAGACGGCTTTCATGGGTCTTTGCCTCAAACCTGTGACGTTTCAAAACTCTTGGCTGAAAGTTAGAAACTAGAAAAGTGGAATAGCTTGATTATATTAGGAAAAACATGTCTGTATGTCAAAAATCACATAACATTCAAAAGGAAATGGCAAACTGGAAAAATATTTGCAACACAGGACACAGAACTAGTATTACTCGGTATCTAAGATCTTCTACAAATCAATCACAAAAGTGACTACTTAAAGTGGAAAACTGGGAAAAAGCCATCAAAATGCAATGCACAAGACCAATTCTAAAGACAAATTATAAAAAACTTTTTGCCTAGTTTGAAGTAACACCAGATATCCAATTCTTATGGAAGCATCAATAAAGGAAATGTTTAGACAAAACATACAGGATTACACCGGCATATTTAAATTGTGTGTGTGTGTGTGTGTGTGTGCACTCACATGGGTGCGTGTAATCTCTCTGTATAAACCTACACCTGCCTGAGACAATTTGGATGACTGGAGAGAATGATATTGGAGATGATGATTGGACTGAATGTCAGATTTAAAACTTATGAAAACCACATATACAAACATAGCCAGGATTTCAACTCTGAGAATTTTGACAAAGGGAGAAAGAAGCAGATATGTTTAGGGAGGAAGCAGCCTCATAAACTCTTGTTTTGCGACAGTGTCTGGAATGAAGTATATAAGGCCTGAGACTCCATCTAAGGCAAAATCATGAAACTAAGTCATCTTAATGCAAATGACATTTCATGAGTAGAGACTGAAACTAGTGTGAAGGACATTTTCTAAATCAATGTAAAAGTGTGCAGGAATAGCTGGATCTAAATTGAATAAGAATTGTGTGACAAATCGATGAGGTGGTGAGGAAAAGCCAATTAAGGTACTGATGGGCCTGTCAAGAGAATCTGAATGCTACAAGACCGAATCTAGAAGATTCTGGGTAAAGATGTTTCCTTGGAAGGGTTAGCAAAAGAAAGAGTTCTTTTGAGTGCTTTCCCAAAGCCTATTTTCTGTCCTTTGGAGCTTTTTGACTTTGAGTGGTTGGGAATGATTGGTTTTGATGATCTCAATCGCTCTCTCGCATTCTCTCTCTCTCTCTCTCCCCCTCCGTTACCACCAACAGGCTGACTCCCCTCGCCCCCTCCAATAACAGGCTGATTCTGTTAGATCATTAACCTTCTCTTTCTTATAAAAAGAGTGCATTTGATAACATCATTTAATGGGGCACTTGAGAAATGGCCCCTTTCAAGTGTTCGTCTTCATTTGTCCTGGTTGAAGAACTGGTGAGGCTAACTTAAGACAGAAGTAAGCACCTTTCTACTGAGGGTCTCACCTGATAAGTAGCTCATTTGGGTCCACTTAATGATAACAAAAATATGAACAAATCCAATATAGAGGTTAGGGAATTGCCTATAATTTCAAAAATCTTTGAGTTTCAGCTATTCTGTAGGGATTGATGGGAAATTCAACATGAGTGGAGAACGTTCCTGCCTTACAACTTCTTAGGGAGAATCAAGCAAACCACAATGTAAGAGTGACCCTTGGTATATCTTTTTCTAGAAGAAACGAGTCCTGGGCCAATTCATGTTTTCTGAACTTCATGTGAAGTGTGTGTGATATTCAAAGAAGGAGAGAGCACCATATGTGGACACCTTAGAATTGACAGGTGACTCAGCTCTCTTGGCACTATCTAGGCTGCTGGCAAATGACAGGCGTAATACAAAGCCCATACACTGTCGTGGTTAGCAGAAAAACTGGAAGAAAGTCATGAAAGCAGTTGAGATAAGCTGGCTGTTGATCAAGATGGATTAAAAGACAAAATGAGTTGGCACCAGAATTAGATTAAGATGAGCAGCTCTACACACTTTATTTTTAATGACCTTTAAATAATATAAATTCATTACCATTTTAAAATTTAATACTGCAATGTTTAAATTCTTAACCCTGGTGGTGCAGTGGTTAAGAATGTGCCTGCCAATGCAGGGGACACGGATTCGATCCCTGGTCCTAGAAGATCCCACATACCGCAGAGCAGCTAAGCCCGTGCGCCACAGCTACTGAGCCTGCGCTTTACAGCCCGAGAGCCACAACTAAGCCTGTGCGCCTAGAGCCCGTGGTGCCCCGAAACAAGAGAAGCCACCACAATGAGAAGCCCACTCACTGCAACTAGAGAAAGCCCGCGTGCAGCAAGACCCAACGCAGCCAAAAATAAATAAATTTAAAAAAAAAAGAAAATGAAAATAATCAATAATACCACCACCAAGAGTAACTGTGTTAATATTTTGGTTCGTTTCTTTCAAGTCTTTTACTATGCATGAATACATTTTCTTTTACAACACTGATTATTTACTATATACCTCTATGCAATATACAATTAACTCTGTAGTACACAACTTTGTACGTAAATCTTGGTTGAGTGTCTATCATTTCCTTAGATTAGATTCTCTAGAAATAGAATTACCGAGTCAAAAGATATGAATTTCGGACATGTGGACATGGGGCGAAGGGGAGGGTGGGATGAATTGGGAGAGTAGCATTGACATATATACACTACCATGTGTAAAATAGACAGCTAGTGGGAACCTGCTGTATAGCACAGGGAGCTCAGCTCAGTGCTCTGTGGTGACCTAGACGGGTGGGATGGGGTCAGGGAGGCCCAAGAGTGGGGGGATATATGTATACATATAGCTGATTCACTTCGTTGTACAGCAGAAACTAACACAACATTGTAAAGCAACTGTACTCCAATAGAAAAAAAGATATGAATTTTCAGGTCTTAACACGTATCACTAAATTGATTTCTGGGAAGGTCAACCTAACTTATTCTTAAATTATCCATTTCTTTAAATGCATCTTTTTACCTTCTCTAGAGCCTTCCATTTTCCCCTTGAAATTAAATAATCTCCTAAACTTGGCTCAATATTGTAATAGGAATAAAAAACAAATCCAGGTTTATTGAGAGAATTATTTTGTGATTTTGTGGTAACTTATACTGAGATAATTCTCAACTTTCTCAAATACTTTCATACCCGTTATTACATTTAGTCCCCACAAAAAAATCCCATGAGGTGAATGGAATTAATTAGAGAATGTTTTAAGCTTTGGGAGAGGGTTTCAGGCATTATCTTGTTCAGATTTTATTAAAGTTTCCATCCGACAAAGGCACAGGGAGGATATGAGACTTTTAAAGTTCTAGAGCCTAAGTGGTTGGAATCTCAGTTCATATATTACCTTCCCACTGGATGACCTTGACTTTATACTGGTCCATGTAAGGTTTTGTGTCACTCCCAATTTCCTCCTCCCCCTGCACTGTTTTATCAATGTATTGGGAACCACACCATTCAATCTCTCCCTATTATAGGGATATGCAAATAATTGGAAATCTGGACTGAGACTCATAAGCAGAGACAAAGCAAACTTGAAACAAACACTTTGTCTATGATGTGGATGATGACCTAGAAAAGTATCCCCAAGAGTATGTAGATGAAAATGAGCCAATGGACTTGAGAGAGTCAGGTTTGAACTTGGGGTGAACTTGATAAACCAAAGTGGGCAAGGGAAACTTAGTGAGAACAAGTTCAGAGCTTCAGGCTCAACATATTTTAGTACCGTACTGTTCTGACCATGAGGACTGCTGAGAGCTGGAGTATGCAGAGACTCAGAGGGAATCGTTTCCACTAGTAATTCTCACCTGCTCACGCGATTTAAGTAGCATAGGTGAGTTCTGTCAACAGACAGGAAGAATCCTCAAGAAGAACCATCAAGCCTCCTTCCACCCCAAATATTTGGACATTCTTTACAGATTATCATCTGCCTAAATCAGTGTGGATTACAACATATTGCATAGAAGTTAAAACAGCACTCTGCTGATGTTTGATGATCAGCCAATGGTCTATCATGGTCTCTGGTCGGTTGTTACTTTGTTTTCCCCCGGGGTCAAATTTATTTTATTTAAAAACATCTCCATAGCATTTCCATTTATTTTGTGTGTCTGTAATTTTAAATTCGGAGGAACCACTTCTTAAAATGCCTGACATTTAAGAAAATCTGGTGCTGTATTGCCACCACGGAAGCCAAACATCATGTGTATAGAAAGTAGCACGGTTCAGCACGTTGAGTGTACCAGATTTTCCTTAAAATTAACATTCATGCCATATGTTGGTACCCTAAAATCAATACTACTTTGGCTGATGAAAATGCAAAAGGAAAACATTCTCAGACTGAGTGCTGTTCTCTTTCTTTGTAGACAATGTTTTATGTAGACATTAGCAATTATCTTTGGGAGAGAAAATGATGAGTGCCTGCTCTGTAATTCTTGGTGAGAGGTCAAACACCCAAAGGCGTGGAAGCCAGAAGATCCAGACTGTAAGGCAAGGGAACCTGAAGGTATTGGCCCTGTAAGATAGTCCTGTGTTCTCAGTTTACTATTCAGCTCCAGACAATGCCTTGGCAGAAACTTGGAGGTAGACTCCAGACTCATCCACCATCATTATGTTCAAGAGGGCAAGGGGGAGAGGAGGAGGCCAGAAATCTTTCACTGAACTTAGAGAGGGCATTACATCAGAAATTTAGACAATGCCCTGGCAACCCAGGGCAACAAATGAACTATACTCACACATTCCCTTGTGCATCCCAGCTGGTGGGCCTTGTGACCTTTGAGGTCACACTCCATCTGAGTTGCTCCTCTGCCCCTGCCTACCTCTGCAGCATATGGCCTCCATGGTGCCAACAAGAAGTAAATCTTTATGCCTATAGCTCAAGCATCTGCACTGTTCTGGATTTGCAATGTGCTTTGCCTATATGTTTATATCACTATGCTCCCTGGGTCCCTCTATGGCTTGGGCAGAGTCTGGGGCTCTCCCTGACACACAGGGGGCACAGCCTTTTGCTTATAAATATTGATCCAAAACCCATACTAAAGGGAGGGACAAGAGGGCAAGGTCACATTACTACTAAAAACCACCAGACATATTTAAACTATGATGGGAATTTTGTGCCTGGGGCTTCGTTCTGCTGCAGTATTAAATAAGAATGGTGTGTTCTCAAAGCTGAAGCAGGCTTTTACATCTGTACTGTAAAGGATACACAGTATTTAAGGGGAACATTTGAAAATCCTACCAGTAGTAGAACCTAAGAAAGTTTGGAAATCTATCTTTTAAAAAAACTTTTTATTGTGGAAAAATTCAAACTATAAAAGTAAAGAGAATAATATAATGAATCCCCATGTCTCATACCAAGTTTCCATTATGACCAAGCTTATTCCACCTATACCCACTCACTCCCTTACCTCCCAACTAGGATGATTTTGAAGTAGATCCATGACATCTTATTATTCCATCTATACCTATTTTAGGATGTACCTCTTAAACATAAGCACTTTTTTCTTAAAACATTGCTACAATACTATATGTAATATCTAAAATAAATCAGCAGTTTCCTTAATCATTAAATATCCAATCAGTATTCAAATTTCACCAGAAAATCCAATTTTTTGCCTTGGAATGAAAAACATTCCTGGAACTGTGTCAGTTTACTAGTAAACTAGCCAGTTTTCCACCTTTCAGATATCATAGAAGAGTTTGAAAGGTTGAAAAGAAAGATCCTTTTGGGAGCTCTGATAATGAAGATAAAGAGAAGGAAGAACTACTTGGGCTTCCTTAACCCAGTGTCAATGAGTGTTGAGACTGAAAAGGTTGTTACACATTATCCAGCTCCACCACACTTCCTTGTTGTAAGCTGAGGCACAGAGGAGTAAACTGACTTCCTCAAATTCACACAGCTAATTAACGACAAAGTATTCAATTTTAAAATTTAAGAGGCTCTATTTAAGATATTACTTATTTTGTTTTTAAAGTTGTTTTAGAAGGACCTCTATTTCCAGGGCTTTGTGCATGGATTTAAGGTCTGTGTCGCTGCTTTGATGGTTTAGAGCTGTGCTGTCCTATTCAGTGCTCATCAGCCATACGTGGCTCATGAGCACATGAAATATGACTAATCTGATTTGAGACATGCTATGCATGTAAAACATATGCTGGATTTCAAAAATTCGGCAAAGGAAAGGTAAAATATCTCATTAATTTTTATTTTATTGATTAATGTTAAAATAACATTTTTGAGTTATTGGGTTAAATAAAATAGATTTGTTCAAATTAAGTTCACCTGTTTCTTTTTACTTTTTTAATATGGCTACTAGAAAATATAAAATTACATTTGTGTCTTACATTCTATTATGTTTCTATTGGACAATGCTGGTTTAGAGATTGTGTTTTTGATCCAGGCAGGATTCCATCAACTCATTACACAACCAGGCCTTGGGGCTGGAGAGGGCTGGGGGAGGTCACCTATCCTATCCATCTCTTACCACTAAGGCTGGAAACTAACTAAACCACCCTACAGTAAATCTTATTTTTAAATATTTGTAGAAAAATAAAACTTCTAACTTCCCATGGCGTTGCCTAATATAAGTAGGTGAGTTCTACAAGTAGGAGAGTCATACATCCACTTGTGCAAGTATTTTAAACAAAGCACTAGGAATTATTCTTGAACTCTCCCTCCATCAACCCTCATGGCCAATCTAAAAGCAAGTTCTACTTTCAAAATACGTCTCAGATCTCTACATTTATCCTCATCGTGACCTCCCCAACCAACTGCCTGGTCCAAGCAACCACGATCTCACCTTAGCTGCGGCGTTTGTCTCATAATTAGTCTTCCACACCATTCTTACTCCACTCTTGTAATCCATTCTCCACGAAGCAGTGCAGTGGCTTCTCAGAGAGCACATATGACCATGTCATTCCCCTCCTTGAAGGCCTCCAGTAGCTGCCCATTTATTTCAGGATAAAATTCAAGATCTGAACATGGCCTTCAAGCCCAGCATGGTCTGATCCATTTCTTCGGCTGCATCTTGACCATGTTCCCCAAGCTCTCTGCATTTTACTCATATTGGCCTTCTCTCAGTTCCTCATCCATACCGTGCTGCCCCTCCTTTCAGAATCTCCATACATTTCATTCCTATTGCCTGAAAACTCTTCCCCTCCCTCTATCTACCTTTGTCTAATCAATACATATTTATTCAGATCCAGTTCAAAGCATCCCTTCCTCAGCACTTCCTGACCAGGGCAGGTATACTAATTTCAACACTCAGCACAGATCAGAGTGGTCATTTTCACTTATTTGTGTGATTATTCACTTAATGTCTAACTCCCTTTGTAAATTGTTTGCTCCATAACTGCAGTGATCCCATTAGTTCACATTCACTACTATATCCCAGCACAGTTCCTGGCACATAATAGGCCCTCAATTAACAGGAAGGACAAAGGAAGAAAGGTGAGGTGGTTGTACCAACAAGAATCCTGTCTTGGGCTTCCCTGGTGGCTCAGTGGTTGAGAGCTCATAACTACTGGGCCTGCGCTCAAGAGCCCGTGAGCCACAACTACTGAAGCCTGCGTGCTGCAACTACTGAAGCCTGTGCACCTAGAGCCCGTGCTCCACAACAAGAGAAGCCACTGCAATGAGAAGCCTGTGCGCCACAATGAAAGGTAGCCCCTGCTCGCCGCAACTAGAGAAAGCCCGTGCACAGCAAAAAAGACCCAACGCAGCCAAAAATAAATAAATTTAAAAAAAAACAGAATCCTGGCTCTTCTTTCTTTACTACTCTTGAGTGGAGAGGAACACCCCTCATCACCATTCCTTCACAGCTCGTTAACTTATTCCTGGACAGACTACCTGAGTACCCCAGTTATGGATTAGCAAATTCTATGGGCTCTATTTTCAGTGTCTATCCATAATCCAGCCACTTCTCACCACCTCCACTGCCTCTACCGTGGTCCAAGCCACAGGTTTCTTCTAGGAACTTTGAGCTTTACTCTGAAATAATGGAAAATTGTTTTATAATAGCCTCTTAACTCTTCTCCTTACTTCCACATTTGGTTCCTTGTAGCCTACTCAACACAATAGTCAAACTGATTATATTAAAGTGTAAGTCAGATCTTCTCACTCTCCTGCCTAAAACTCTCCAACAATCTTCTATTTTAGAGTACAGCCAGAATCCACCCTGTGGTCTGCAAGTATCTCCATGATGTCGTTACCCCACTGACCTCATACCCTACCACACTCTCCCTGGCTTACTCCACTCCAATCCCAATGACCTCTGGGTTTTCTCACACACACCAGGCTTTCTCCCGCCTCAGGGCCTTTGCACCTGCTGCCCTTTCTACCTGGACAGCCCTTCCTCTGGATACCTACATGATTCTCTCTTTGCCTCCTTCAAGTTTTTGTTCAATATCACCTTTTCAACGAGGCCACCCCAACCCCGCCCTGCTCCCCACCCCTGCACTCCCTATTCTTTCTCCTTCCTTGTTTTATTCTTTTTTTTTTTTTAATTTATTTATTTTTTGGCTGTATTGGGTCTTCGTTGCTGCACACAGGCTTTCTCTAGTTGCGGAGAGTAGGGGTTACTCTTAGTTGTGGTGCGTGGGCTTCTCATTGCGGTGGCTTCTCTTGTTGTGGAGCACAGGCTCTAGCGCACAGGCTCAGTAGTTGTGGTGCACGGGCTTAGTTGTTCCGTGGCATGTGGGATCTTCCCGGTCCAGGGCTCGAACCCGTGTCCCGTGCATTGCCAGGCAGATTCTTTTCTTTTTTTTTTTTAATTAATTAATTAATTTATGGCTGTGTTGGGTCTTCGTTTCTGTGCGAGGGCTTTCTCTAGTTGCGGCAAGTGGGCGCCACTCTTCATCGCGGTGCGTGGGCCTCTCACTATCACAGCCTCTCTTGTTGCGGAGCACAGGCTCCAGACGCACAGGCTCAGTAATTGTGGCTCACGGGCCCAGTTGCTCTGCGGCATGTGGGATCTTCCCAGACCAGGGCTCGAACCCACCAGGCAGGTTCTCAACCACTGCGCCACCAGGGAAGCCCCGCCAGGCAGAGTCTTAACCACTGCGCCACTAAGGAAGCCCCCTTGTTTATTTTTCTCCATGTCTTCTAACATATTATATAACTTATTTATTTTATTCATTGTCCACTTCCCTCTACTAGAAGGCAGGCTCCAAGAGGACAGGGATGTTTGTCTTCTGTTTCCTGTTATATCCCCTAACTCATGGCCAATCTAAAAGCAAGTTCTACCTTCAAAATACCTCTCAGATCTCTACATTTAGAGAGATCTGTCTATCAGATCTCTCTAAAGTGCCTAAAACACTGTCTAACAAGAGGTGCCTAAAACACTGTCTATCAAGGGGTTGTTGCCGGATAAATGTCTGTTGAAAAACAGGCAGGCTTGCACCCAGCCATCCAGCGTGACCAGGCAGAACTGGCCTGTGTTGTCAGCAGGGCCAGCTTGGCTCTACCTCAGAGCTAGTTCAGGAGACTTGGAGGCTCTCTAAGCCCAGGTCAGCTGCCCAATGTCCTAGCTCAGTTCTGGTAACTGTCTGTGAGGCCAAGGAAGCAATATGGTTCCAGAGAGCGTCTAAATGGCTCCCCGCAACATCCTCTCCACCTCCCCCTCCTCCACCCCACCACACACAAATATACCACACAACCGTCTCCCTTTCCAAGGACACAACTCAGGCTATTTCTAAAACTGAGATTCTGATCCAAAACAGTAGCCAACACATAGTGCATCTCCATGTGCACAGGAAAAGACAGGAGACCTCTGAGCAATTTCCTGGCCCTATATTTTTCCATTCCAGTAAATGAGGCCTTCTTTAGCTCAGGAATCTATCTCTGAACCAAGCCAATGCCTTAATGGTGCATTCCATTCGTTACTGCCTGGGCTTGTTTCTTTGTTCTTTGATTTTCCATTTTAAGTGATGGACACCTGGATCCCTTCTGTCATAAAAATTTTGACAAGGAGCTCTCCTGGGTGTTGACTACTAGTTAAGGTAACGTTAATAGAGACTTCCTTTCCTAAATAGGCATTTTATTTAATAACACGTAATACTTAAATTGTACTCTCTGTCTTCAAAGAGTTTTGCAAACTTTACACTCTATTAAGCTGAGCAGCATTCGAGTTCATGCTTTATGGCTGAGAACCCAGCAAGGTTAATTTGCCTAAGGCCACAACTAGCTGTGCTTTGGACAAAGTACTTTGTCTTTTTTAATAGCTGAGGAAAATATAACTAATAAAAATTGTAGTTATTTAGCAACTGTCATGATCAGTAAATTAGTTTTGAGTTCTTTCTGTGTGTTTTTTTAAGGCCATGTTTGGAGTTCTTTCTTGGCTGTACTAGCTCCTCCATGTCTCCAGATACCATTCCATGTTCCTCTTCTTCTTTGTCCCCAACCCCTACCCCTCCTCCTCTTCCTCGTCTTTATTCTCTGTTGGGTCTGGGATACTCCAGCTGCCAGGAGGAACCCACCATATCCCCAACCTGACAGTTACCCTTATCCCTGTTTCTCTGGGACCTACTTTCAGGAGATAAGCGTATTGTCATTAACAGATTACGAAGGCTTGAAGTCAAGTTCCAATGGGTGGAGAAAACCAAAGAATAAGTTGTATAATATCTTTCTGGCTTATCAGTTTTAGTGGTGAGTAATTTAAAACATTTTAAATGCAAACCAATATGGATATGTTATGGAGCAGAATGCAAAAACTAGGACAGGTTAAAGGCTGAAATTCTACCTAAGCAGATTACTTAGGATTTCTTTTCTAGATTTTTCTCTACCATTAGCAGTACTTGGATTAGAAAAGTCTAAGAAGAACTGATATAACACGGCACTTCCTCTGAGCTCCATGGAGGTGAAATATCAGGATTGATTTTCTAAGGGCTGGTAGAATCAGTCTTGTTATTTTACTGTGCCTTTGAGCAAGGAATGTTTTTTTCTGGGGACTGTCTGGAAGGTGATGGAGGGAAGTTGGGGATCCTTTCCTCTGGATCTTGAACATCCACCAGGCAGCAGCCTTACCAAACTGAGGGCAGAGTGGCCTTTTTCTCATTATTCAACAAATAAAAGAAATAAGCAAGGAAACTTATCATACCTGAGACTATGATTAAAAAGAAAAATCTGGCATGTGTTCAAGGATGAAATTTCTATTACAAACTGATTTCACACTGAATGTGTTGAAGACCTTTAAAGAGAATGGAAATATGTGAAATAAAGGCTAAGCCACGATTACTTGGATTTGGCTTTAACCTGTCCATACTGAGGTGCACATACTCTCAAGCCCCAAGGATACTTAAGCTCATCACAGCACGTGGAGATAAGGTATAGCACCATGTATGTAACGTGCCTGTAGAATGCACTTGTTATAGAAGAGCAAAGAGCTCAGGACACAGTCAGAATCCCAGCTCCCCCACCTACTAACTTTCCTAAGCCTCCCTTTTCTTAACTGTAATAACAGGATAATAACACTTTATCAAATATTTCTAGCTCTTCTTCTGAGCACATAGTCAGATTGCACGTCCCTATTCCCTTTACTTGTAGGCATGGCCATGTGACTTGCTTTGGCCAACAAAATGCGAGTACAAGTGACATGTCATTTCCTTGTGGAATCTTTGAGAATCAGTCCATGGTTCCCATAATTTTCTTTCCCTCTACCATAGCAACCTGAAACATTTCCAGTATAGCTCTTCTGTCAGCCTAGGTCCTAAAGCTAAGGTGACCTGGGTCAAAGCCATTGTTTATTTATGAAATGGATATGTAATGGAAGGGAGATATAAATCCTTGTTTTCTTTCTTTTTTCTTTATTTTTTAAGCCGTGGGGATTTAGAGTGTGCTCGTCACTGAAACATTACCTAGTCTATCCTGACTAATACACTACTTCATGGATCTGGGGAAAGACTAAAATGAGATACCTAATAGTTGTTACTATTGCTCTGTACGTGCATGGCACATAGCAAGTGCTAAATAAATGCTAGTTCTTTCCTCCCTTACTAAATTTAAATTTCTCTGCTTTGTGATCCTTCCCAGCCCTTCTTTATCAGCCCTGAGCTATGCTGCTCTTCAGATGGTTGTTTTCAATTTGAGAAGAATGAAAATAATCTTCATTTTAAGACTTTTAAAAGTATTCCTTCATACACTTTAAGAAAACGAGAGAGCCCTTGAGTGGAGCAGAGTTGGGAATTCCCATGATGGGAAGAGAACCTCCTCTCTGAAATTTATAAAAGAGAAAGGAGCTAAGTGTCTTATCAAGGAAATCAGCCAGAAAGTAAAACCAGTGAACTCTGAAAATTTCCAACCACAGAGAATGCTCCACCCGACAGCAACATGCCTCTATCACGGAGCTGGGAGCACAGACCTTTCATGGGGATCCAGTTCTGACTCTCCTTTAACAGGCTATCTGTCCTGGAGGGAGGTGGAGTCCTTGATCTACTTAGTACCTGCTTTTATGACATTTCAGTAAGAATGATGAAGATGGTCAGACCTCAAACTTTTAGCTTTTTCCTCACTGGCTTCTTAAGAGGCCTCTCCCTTCCTCTACCCAATCCAGGCTGTAGCTTCATGGGTCTGAGAGGGGAAGCCAATGGGCCACTGCTGCTGCTTTAGCCAAATCACTTAGACTTAATCATTAACAACTCATTGAATTAGGCCATCAACCTAATACTTTTTTTAGGGTGTTTAGCTCCACGTTGGAGGGAAAAATTTCCTACCTAAATTTACCCTAGAAAGCCATGTCTTTGAGACCTATTCAAAGGGTAAATGTTTATTGATCAATTTAGAAGGCATTCATTAGGGCCGTGGTTCTCTAAACTGTTGAAAATTTCGAGCATAAGAGAAGGAAAGAGGAAGAGAATATATATGAGACAGATCTTAATAAGTCCTCCACTTTTGCAGTCACTTCCAGAAATTAGAGGCAAGCAAGACAGCTCTATTTCAGAACCTCCAGTGAGAGAAGAGACATGCAGAAAAACAGGAAAGGTGACAAAGGAGAACATTCATTCAGAGATTTGTATTAAGCATCTGTGGAAGGATAGGTGCTGTGCTGGGCATGGATAGACAATGGTGAGAAAAGTCATGGTCCTGACTTTCTCAAGGGGAGCGGACACTATTGCTATTTTGTGTGGGTTCACAGCAGAACTTTACCATCCCTGCCCAACCCCAACCACTAGATGCCAATAGCGCCCCTTGGTCATTGTGATAATCTCCCTGTTTCCAAATGCCTCCGGGGCATTTGGAACTCTACTGTCCCCAGTTGAGAACTACTGAACTTGAGTATGATAGTTGCTGACGGTGCTACATTAGAGAGCTCTCAAAGGGGCATAAAGGACCCCAGTGAGAGTAGAAGGAGCCAAAGAGAAGCTCATCCTGAGATGGCACTTGCTGCCTACATCTTGCCCTGATTTACAGATCCGAAGTTCCAAAGAAGGCAGGACTAGGTTTGAGGTGCTGGTGGCTCTGAAGATACTCTGAATTTACTTGAAGTTTGGGGAATGAATAGAATTATTGGAGGAGGAGGAAGCTCTAAGGGGTGCGGATTGGTTAGAAAGAACCGCTAGACATCCCTCAATAGTAAGCTAGTTGGCTAGTAGATTAACAGGGGCCCTTTAGAGCTGGCCCACAGCTCCTTGGAAGGAGCTTAGACGGCTAAAGGCACATCATGTTGGAACTGATGTCGCACGGCCACCTCAGGGGTCTGGCACATACTTTTGGCAACTCACAACCTTCTTCCTCATTTTTAGGTTGCATTAGTTGGAGGACGAGAAAGGCTGATAAGAGAAAGGGAAACTAACATTTATTGAGCACCCAGTATGGTCAGATAAAGCGCTAGGAATGTTCCAATGTGCTATATCACAGAGAGGCTGAGTGAGGTAGAAGGAGCATAAACTGAGAAGTTAGGCAGCCCAGGGTTTGAACTGTAGGTCTTTCACCTACCAACTGTGACCAGTTACTTAATCTCTGAGCCTCAGGTTCCTCATCTTGAAACAAACAAAAAAAAGAAAACCACCTCACGGGGTTAATTATGAGATTTCATAAAATAGGATATACAAAACACTTGACCGAAAAAAAAGCACTCAATAAATATAACTATACTAGTATTTTTGGCTTCCTAGCAATACTAGTAAGAAGAGATTCCCATGGTTGTAAAGAGGAAGGAGGAAGACCTGAAACAAGATTAGGGCTAGAGATCTAGAAAAATAACAAGACAAATAAACAATGCTCATTCCAAGTTGCTAGTTTGTTACTGCAGGCCTTTTCATCTGGACATTTTGAGGGAAAAATCTCAGCAATTGCTGCAGCTCTGAAAATGGGCCTCAGAGAGCCCCTCTCTCTACTATGCACTGGCCAAACCATTGGGATGGGGGGGGGGCGGCGCATTCTGGGTCAAACCTTACGGACAGGGACCCACTGGAGAGCACACAGAGGAGTGCAACCTGCTGGTGAGGAGATGCAAAACCACACCTTACTGAGATGGCTGACGGAACCTGGAGTGTTAAGAAGGAGGTGTGTTGGAGGTCTGGGGACTTGATAGCTTCTACTTGAATGCGTCAAAGGGCTGCTACTTGGAAGGACTGGATTTGTTTTGTGTGGTCCCAGTGAGTAGAAACAGTGTCAATGGATGGAGGTGACAGGGAAGCATATTCACCTCCATTCAGTATAACCATTAATTTACTGGAAACTTCTGGAAAGCTCGAATTGGGTTTTATTCATGTAGTGCCCACAGCACCAGCACAGAGCCTTGCCCACGTGGTACAGCCAACGATGAGTAGCTGCTAGGATTATTACTGCCTGGTCTTGGGAAAAGCAGCCGGTTTGGAGAAGCTGATTATATCTTCACTGGCCCATCAGCCTGAGACCTTTGTTAGAAACAATTATGTCAGGCAGTAGTGACACTCAGGGAAGCCCATTTTTAAAAGTCTAGCAACGGGTTCTTTTCTTCTACCTTAAACACCTCACTTTGCAAACACTGAAAAAAAAAAAGTTTCTCTCGGGCTCAAAGGTTGTTCATGGCATAAAGCTAAATAACTATCCATGGGATGATCTGGAAGTGAAATTTTAAGCTAGATAAACATTGAGCCTGCTATGAAAGGTCATTCTGACTTCCTTTGACCCTCTCATAACTGTGATCCTCAGCATTTTGGTTTGTGGCAAGAAAGCATTGCTTCTCTCCTCCTATCTAGATGGTTTACTGGTCTTGTTTCCTCTTATAGTTTCTAAGGAGGAATAAAGCCTGTACTTGACATCTGCTCCAAGCCCAAACTCTTCCTACCTGATCTATTAAATGCATATTTTGATGAATCTAATGCATAAGGTTGATAGATTTGTAACAGCTACTGGACCAGAAGATATAGAAACATCGTCTCTCTAGCTTGAGCTCATTGAAGCAAATACTCCCAAACACAGCATCTGCATAAAAGCCGCTGTCCTAACTGCCTGCCTGTGACTAAGGAAATGTAGATGAGGAATTACATATCTAGAACTGCCCTTTCTTCCTATTCCACATTTTCACTTATTCATTAATTTATCCCCCAAATGTCTATCAAGTTCCAACTACGTGACAAAAAGCAGCAGCAAGTGGTGCCTAACACAACAAGACCACATTTGCTGTTTCCTATGTGACAAGAATGTGTTAAGGCATCACGTGCATTAACTCACGTGACCGTCACAGCACCCTATGAGGTAGGCTCTACCCTTTTCCCCATTTTGCCAATAAGGAAACTAGTACGCAAATAGGTTAAGGAGATTGCCCAATGTCACGCAGGTCAGAAAGGAATCTTTAGGGAGACAGTTGTTAGACGAAGGAAGAAATTAAACAATAATGATGACTATTTCCAGACACTTTCTATCAAATATAGGTATAAGTAGCAGTTTAAGAGTGGAAAATCTCACTGCCACCAGAAGACCTAGATTATTCAAAATACCACCCTGTAATTTATTAGTGAACACCAGCTTTGGTCTACAGACAGTGATTCCCAGGTTTTTCAGCATGATTCCCTTTGTAAATTTCATAAATAAATAAATAAATAAACCCATTTTGCAAATCCCCAGAAAGTTTGAAAAAATACAAAATAACCAAAAGCTATTTTTAATTCAGCAACATTTGAAATTAATTTATATTTTATTAATTACCACTATATAACAAGATTTGAAAGCAGAGTGTACTTTCAAAACATTATTTAGTCAGTGTGCAAACAGTAGGTACTTGACATCCAAATACAGACCCCTTGACTCCTTGCAATAACTCCGCAGACCCTGGAGATTCACAGAACTTATGACTTCTGCCGAATCGCCTATCTTCTCTGAGTCTCGGTTTACTCATCTCTAAAGTGGGGATAATAAGAGCTTTAATGTGAGACCAACAAGAATTTGGAGGGCTCTTGTCTGAGAGAGTACAAAAATAGTTAAAAACAGCCTCTGACAAATATGGTTCCAATGTAGTTAGAGAGAACAGACACACATGAAAGAATTAGTAGGCAGGGCAACCCACTAAGCTAAACTATGCCTTCTGGAATCTAGTTCTAGAATGTGATCTGATAATATATAAGGCAGTGAGTGTATGCAAAGAGGGTTCACTATCACCTTACACACAGAGGGGAAATTCAATTCACTTAAAAGCCGTCAAATATTTTTTATTGTTTTTGCTGGAGGGCTGCTATCTATGGCTGAGACACTTGAAGTTACAGGGACGCACAGATACATCCCTTGCTGGGCTGCACTGAGACCGAAGCTGGGAGACACGGGCATATGCACGTCATGGTGATGGAAGAGTTTTGGCCTGGTTTGGTTTGGTTTGACGGTGCAACTCGTATTTATTAAATGACTACCATGGGGAGGAAGTTATACAATGGCCCTAATATTAATATTTGATGATATTTTGATCCAAATGTAATTTAAGGAACATTTTTCATACAAATTGAAACTTGCTGATTAATTTAACTGGCTCAACCCCCAACATAATGTCACAATCTTGCAATTTTCCAGCCTGCATTTATCACATTTTCAGGATATAATTGACTCCAGGGGATAGAATTGTGGAAGTAGGTTCCCTCAATGATTCTAGCTTGGAGGCAGCAGAAATTACTCCAGTCTCTCCCTTTGTGTTGTTGGATTGGGGGAAAAAAAGCCTTTGAATCACCCCAGGACTCTCAGTTCATGGTGCTAATGAGTACACAGCTTGATGACTTAGATGCTTCTCTTCCCCACTTCCCCAGGAAAGCTCCAGATCCCATGAGCAGGGAGAGTTCAGATAAATAATTAAAAGGGCTAACATTTATTGAATACTACCATAAGGCAGGCACTGTGCTAAGCAGTTGCATGGATTATCACTCTTAATCCTCACAACAAACCCTAAGAGGATGGTGCTATTTTATGCCTGTCATGCAGATGAAGAAATTAAACTACTCATGATCACACCGCTGGCAAGCGAGTGGATGGGGACTTGATCTCAAGCAGCTGCCCCCAGAACATGGGTTGTAACCACTCCTCTATACTGCCTTGCCACTCCCCCTCTCAAACTCGGCTTTCTGGCCTGCTTTCTCACCCTGGTTGACACCCATATTTTACATGTTGCCAAGGGAATGGGGACCCTATGATTTGAGAGTCAACTGAAGGAGAAGGAACAAAGCCATTGGTTGTGGCTTTGTATGTGGCGTTTAGTGACATGCGGGCAGGGAAAGGACAAGAGGAATGTAGATGGATGTGAAATGATCATCCTTAAAGAAATTATCAGAGCACGGAATTTAAAATCAGAAGCATTTTCATTATATATATGTACTGTACTTAATTGAGCCAATCCCTTATTGGACAATTATGCTATACCTCATCTGTTTTTTTTTTTCTTGTCTTGCATTGTAGGTATGTCTTTTTACATCTTACAAGTATATTTGTAATATAATTTCCAAGAGGAGTCACTTTTACACTTTGATAGACACTCACAAATTGCTCTCTAAAGTTTTACTAATTCACTATTCTACCATCGATATATGACAGTACTCTCCAGATCCCCAGAAACAAATATGCTAATAAATGTTTTATCTTTTGTTTCATCAAGTAGGTAAAAAATGGTATCTCATAGTTTTAATTTGCATCCATTTTTATGAAGTAGATTGAGTATGTTTTATTTTTTACATGTTTAAGAACCAAATATGTTTCATTTTATGTGAAATGTGTTTCATGTCATTTGTCCATTTTCTGGTCATATTAAGTTCTTTGTGATACATGTTTAAAATGTTTCCCCCAGTTTTTTGTTTGCCCTTTTGACCTTGCTTATTGAGTTTGGGCCCTATAGAAGCTTTTTAATTTTAATGTATAATAAATGTTAAGGCTTCTAGATAAAACTAGAAAGACTTTTCCTACCCTGCGATTCAAAAAAAATAAATCTGCCAGTTTCCTATTATTTTTATGCTTTTATTTTTAACATTTTAAATCTCTGATCTATCTGGAATTTTAACTTAAGAAATAAAGAAGAGATATGTTTGTTTTTTCCCAAATAGCTACCTAGGTGTCCCAACACCATTAACTACATAATCCAACTTTCCTCTCTGATATGCAATGCTATTTTTGTCATATACTAAATTTCCATATGCTTTTGGGTTCACTGACTTGCCTTCTATTCATGTGTCAGCGAGCACACTCAAGCCTCTATCTCTGACTCCAAGTTTAGCCTTCTCTTCTGCATTACTTACATTTTCAAAACAACACACAATAAGTGAATGGAACCCTTTACGAATTTCTTGCAATAACACTTAAGTCCTCTCTCACCTTCTCCCCTACTGCCACTAACTAACAAAATTCAAGCTCTTTTTTTTATTATAGCTAAGAAAAATATAATTACGATAGTAAATCTGTTTGAAAGTATAGGGGACTGAGAATCAGATACTACATTCTTGAGTCAAATAAACAGTTTGGGGCTAATCCACAGTTTCCTTCCATAACAGCCAATGATTTTGGATAGTCTGTGTGTGTGTGTGTGTGTGTGTGTGTGTGTGCCTGTGTGTTTATACACACATGTGTAAGGCACATGTGCCATGTACAGGAGAGATAACACACTATTAAGTAAACCAACTCCCCCTCCCCAAAAATCCATATTGGTTGTAAAGCAAATAAATTTAGCACTTTATGTCCTAATCCTTCTGGGATAGGATTTGCTTACAGCAGAACGTCCTTCCTGACTGCAGGTACTGAATATGTGATGCCGAAATTCCTCTCCTAGGAGGCTCAGAGAGAGCACAAGGAGCCAGTGTAAAGTGTAGAACACCTGAGCACTTAAAGGTTGTAAAGACAAACCAAAATGATGTAATATTGAGCTGCACCTTCTTTTCCAAACACTAGGCTCTCCACTCCTTCTCCAACATCCTCTCTAAGACTCACGACTCAGGCTACAGCTAGGAGATAAGAACTCTCCATCCCTGGGGACCCAGAGACAGGGGATTGTGCTGACGTGACTGGGATGCAGGAGAGCTGTGGATGATGTTGGAGGAGACGCCGACTTGCTTGCTGCATTACATACTGAATATCTCCTGAGTGTTAAGAAAGATGGTGCTTGCCCAACTCTCTCTCTCTCTCTTGTTTTTTTTTTTTGGCTGCACTGCATGAGAGCGCAGAGTCCTAACCACTGGACCGCCAGGGAATTCCCCCCAACTCTTAAAAAATCCGGTAGGAGGCAGGATTCTGGATATACCTAGGAGTAACCTTGTAGAACTTTTTGCATGTCCTTCCCCCTAAGAGTTCAAGTTCTAGTAGCTCAGGAACCCCACCTTGATGGGTTAAGTATGGTGCTCCTTAAAAGTTTTCAATGCATACATTTTTCAGGATAATGCTGAAAGATCCCCCTCTGTACATTTTTTTAACTGAAAAAGCTATTACGGGTGGAGGGGAGGGGAGGGAGCTCCACTATGCTGTGGGGAAGAAAACTGCCTGAATTAGAAAAACAGTAAGAGACAAGCAGTGGCTTTTGTGGTGGGTGTTCCATAAAACAGCGTTGAAAACGCAGAGTTCTTTCTCTCCCTGCACTTCCCGTGAGGAAGGCCAGAGGGCCTCGATTAAGGGGGAGAAGCCACCCTCTCCATCCAGGCACAGGCGTTGTGTCCAGGCTGAAGCAAACCAGAGGTTATTCCGGTCCTCTCCCTCACTCTCTTCCGGCCCTGCTTCCTTTCCCCCACCCCTCCAACAATAGCCCCTCTTGATTTCTGTTCCAAGTGAGAACGGTGAGTCCCCAGTGCAAAGGAAGCTCTAAGGATTCTTTCGAACTGGGAAGAGTGAGGGGTGTGTGCTGGCATCTGCTCCTTGGCGGTGATGCTGGGGACCCGCCCCCCAACCTTCTCCCAGAGGCAGGTAGCAGGGTTTCTTGTCCCCATTCTCCAGCATTCAAAGGGAGAAGCTGGCAGCATACCTCTTCTTCCCAGAAGGGCTCTGAGATACTCTATCTCATACTGTTGCTTTTAGATATTTTTTCAAACCGCTGAAAAAGCTGGACACCTTTTTGGAATGATGTTCCCAAAACTTGTCACTGCCCCTGCTGGGTCTTCCTTACCTTGAGCCAGTAGCCTGTGGGACAGTCAGAGCCTTAGGCCCCTCCCCAGATTCATTAGAGCTGGGAAAGGCCTAGTTATTGGCCCCAGGTGATTCTGATGTTTGGTTCTCAGAACACACTTGAAAAACAATACCCCAGACCTTTACTCTCTGAGATTATTAGGGTACCTTGGTATGGCGTTAACTTGCTAGGTGAGACCACAAAAATCATGCCTAATGTTGCTCAGAGCTGAATAGACTTGAGGCTTGTCCAGTAACACCATTATCCAAGAGGGAGTTATGTTGTTTTGGACAAGTTCAAAGTTTAAAAAAGGACTCTGTAGAACAGGGACCTACATTCTGAAGTCAATCTGTGTATACAACAGATCAAAGCCCTAAGGCAGGGCTGCTCCAACTTGAATGTGCTCCTGAATCATATGGAGATCATGTTAAAGTGCTGATTCTGATTCAGGGGGTCTGGGGTGCAGTCTGAGATTCCGCTTTTCTAACAGACTCCCAGGTGATGCCATGCTGTTGGTTCTTGGACTACACTTGAGGAACACTGCCTTAAGGGATACTTAATTAAAAAAAAATAATTATTAGCTGCTTCCTCCTTAATGAGAAACCTGCAAACAAGGAACATCAATTCAGTGACCTTGAGTAAATCACTTAACTTTTTCTAGCCTATCTGTTAAACAAGGTAGTTGCCTTTCCTCATCTCTGAAATGGGGAGAATAAAGCACCTACTTCTTAGAATGGGAGGGTTAAGTGAAATAATGTATGTAAAGTTCTTGGCAGTCCCCAAACATCGTCATGACTCCTCCATAAGTGTTGCGGGTGGTGGTGATCCTGTGGTTATCTCATTCTCCCATTAATACCAGTGGCCGTCACAGAATGAGGTCAAAGCGGGGCCGTAGCAGATCATAGGAAAATAGGAGAAGGGGTCAGAATTCCTTTGTGTGGCCCTGGTATTTGGCACTAAAGAGACAGGCTTTATCAATGTGAACAAAGAGAGGTTTTTCTGTTCCTACTATGGATAATGGAAACCTAAGACCCCAATGTTGTTATATTCATACTTATATCTACCACTTTAAATTTGCCAAATAAGTGCAAAACTGCCTCAGTCCAGGATTTGTTCATTTTGGCTGTCTCCAGTGCCTAATTATATAAAGGAAAAGGTATTGTGTGCCACAAGGATATCACATTTCCCTCCCTGAATTCACTCCTTCGTGTTTGTGTAAACTCAGTGGCATCCCTTTAACTTGGATTTACAGCCCTGCCTATAAAAAAACCTGAGAGCACTGAGCATTTCCTACAAGGCTAAATCCTGGCTCACAACTCTTTTAGTCAAGGAGAAACAAATGACCACTCTCTCTCTGTCTCTCTCTGTCGCCAAAAACGATGTGCTAACCCATCATCTGCCCAGAAAACAAATGGAAAATAAAATGCAACCAAAGTCATTTCTGTGTATCTGATAAATGTTTATCTCCCATAAGCAAGTGGGTGGGCTCCTTGCCAAGATGACACATTAATATACATGTAACAGCCCCATGCATGTAATGGTGGAACAAGCCATAATTCCAGTCAATTCAGGTGGGAATAAACATGTCAAGCTGGCAGTTTGGCACTGTCCAGAACCCCAGAAACTTTGACTAATTTTCAACTTACTAACTGCTGTATTTAGCATTATATTAAGATAGCATATTTCACTCTATAGCCCACTTATTTATTGTCATCTATTCCACAAATATTTATTGTGCATCTATTTTATGCCATGCACTATTCTTGGCCCTAGGCATATAGCAGTGAACGAACAAAGGCCCTGTCCTCATGGTGCTTACTGTCTAGTGAATTTATGTATTATACATAACTTCTGATGAAGACATCTTATTCTTTTATCTATATGTCATTGTTTTATCTAAATGTATTTGATATTTGAATGGTTAAAAAGAACAGCCATCATTAGGCTAGCTGTTTCTGAGAGTGCACATCAAAATATTTGCTGCCTCTCTGCTTCTGTCAGGTGGAGACCTGTGTTCAGTGCTGCTCTACTTATTAGCCATATAAACATGTGAGAAAAAAATTCAAGAGATTTGGGTAGAAATGAAATTAGGGAAATCAGAAATTTTTCTCTAAGCTACAGATTTTTCTTATGATTAAAGCAGATTTAACAGGACTTGTGGGTGCCGGTTTTTCAAACACCATTATCAATCTTTTGCCTTTCCATGTCAGTATTAACTTAGGGACAAGGATCTAACTTCTAAAATAGGCTCAGCACAACACACACTGTAAAAAGGTAAAAACAAAACCAAAAAACTTAAGAGATTGAATCTACAAATATTTTTTTTAAGTGAATAGAAAAAAATAGTATCTGTGTTTTCCTTGATTAAAGAAAGAATGCATTTGTATCTTAATGTAAGATGCAAATAATATATAAATGCATAAATCGAAGAGTGCTATTCATACAGAATTACAATATTTATAATTCTAAGTAATTGCTCTTTTATGATACATATGTTGTTATAGAACATTCATCAGTCTTATCCGATTGGTTGCATATTCCTTACTCCATAATGCTAACAGCTTCTAGAATAACAATTGATACGTCCAAAACTAATTTCTGGAGAGAACATCAAATGCCGAAAAGGAATTATGCTTAAAAGTATGGCTCTTAAAACATACGTTTTAATTTAATGTCAATGCAATCCTGAAGAAGACAGAGCAAGACAGTGACCATCTGTTTTAGAATATCACAGGATGTCAGCATAAGAATCTCACAGATCATCCAGTGCAGCGGGCCGGGGAGAAGAGTGTAAACAAGCCCCAGGTGAATTCTGATACACACTCACACACACAGACCACTTTGAGAGTCACTGATTTGGTCCAACCTCATCATTTTACAGAGAAAACTGAGGTCCAAGCAAGTGAAGAAACCTATCAGGTCACACGTATAGGGGGCAGCAGAGGTTGGACAAAACAGAAGTGTTCTGACTCCCAAACTGGTCTTTGTTCTCCTGCTCTAAGCCACCTTAGAAGACACATTTTGCACATTAGGGTAGAAAAACCCAGCTTCAAATTGCTCTCTGAGGGTTAAGTTGTCCAAACAAGTCTCTATTGTATCAGAGCCTCTTATTCTAACAAAAGAACCTCAAAGGTTTGTGTTATTGGTGATTTTGGTTGTTGCTGTGGTTGTGTGTTTTGCTTTTGGAAGATGGAGAGGGAAGTTTAACTAAGACCTAAGTTAAAGTATCATTATTACTTAACAGACTAACCAGGATGTAGGTTTTAAAGGTTAGAGTGAGAGAAAAATAGCAGTTGGATCACACACACACACACACACACACACACACACACACAAAGTGGTGATACCGGTGATAAAGTAAGTGGCTTGCCGCTAAAATATTTGAGGAGAGGGATCTCTTAGCCTTCACTGTGGGGAGAACATGTCACTTCAAGTCCTTTTCTCTCTGGCTGAGTCACTGCCACAATGGTCTCCAAAAAAAAAGTCTCCAGCCCTCCACTGCCAGGGAAAAGGTCACCAAGAGCACAGAGCTCGAGAGCTTGGGGAAGTGGGTGAAAGGGAGAATGAAATATCTACAATATCATGTAGTCTCTTCAAACATTCATCTAAGTTCAAGACTTTTATCCCAAGACAAACTCTTCCCTACTCTCCCCTCTATTGGACACAGCTGGCATTTTAATGAGGCTAAATCTGGCGTTTCTGCCATTAGTGAAGATGAACATCAAAATATTAAGCTCTGCTTTCCTTTGTTTTAAAAGAATTGAGCTTCACTCAATGTGTGCCCAACTCCAAAGCTATGAGGCATGATTTTTGTTCTGACAGACCCTTGGTATAGTATTGATCATGGATAATGACACAAATTATGGGGATATAGTCTACTCTCTACATTCCAAAGAGACAGTACCCTTAAGTATTAACATAAAACTTTAAAAATTACAACTGACATTGGTTGACTCCTATTACTTGCCATGCTTTGTGTTAATCATGTTACATAAATAATCTTATTTAATCCTCACAACAACTCTATTATAACGTAGATGCAATTTTACATTAGGGGAAACTGAGGCTTAGAGTAATTACCTGGCCGAAGTAAGTGTCACACAGTAAGCAACAAAGCTGGAATTCAAACCCAGATTTGTATAACAACAAAGCCTGTGCTTTTGATGTTCTGCTTGCTCTCATTTGATTCACATCCCAGCACACAGACCTACAGGACACATCCTAACATAATTTAACATTTATATGACAAATTTATAATTTAGTTATATGTACAGTTTGGGCACAAATTAATTAATGCAACCTCTGTGTGTCAAATTATGGCTCATTCCAAGCTGGAGTTCCCCTAATGTTATCACAGAAGAGCCTCTGATGACCCCAAAGAAGAATCACACACTGGAAGTTTCCACAAATGGCAACTCACTCCTTGGAGTTGAGTGAAGACAGATTGGTAGCAACTAGCCTAAACGAGTCAATGGCTTTTTTCATTAGGGAGCTAATTTTTTCCCCCCAGTATCCAACAAATATTCTCATGGCAATGACTTAACGACTCAAATGGAAATACTGAATACATATTTTTTCTTTTAAAGAAAAGAATCTATCCTGAGCTCCTTAATCTTGGGCCATAGTGGAGACACACGCTCGAGGCTGCTTTCTGCGCCATTGGCATACCCACCTTTTGCCTTACTTGTCTTTGGTCAGTGTGACTCTGCTGTCATTTTTTTCATATTGTGTTGCATCTGATGCTTTTATTCAATAACCCAAATGAGAGAGTGTTCTCTGATGTTGTTCTAATTGGGCATAAAATCAAATACATTATCAAGGAAAAATGAAACTGAAAGAAGCAAGAAAACTCGCAGCCCTAAGTTTTCTACTGGTGTCACATTTGCTGATAAAAGATGCAAAATAAAAAAACTGCCCAAGCTGATCAGTCCCGGCTCCCTTTTGACCTGAAGATCTATGAAATGGGGTGGCTGTGTAGGTGGTAGGGGAGCTGGAGAACACTTCCAACTGTTATTAGCATGATTTTGCCTCCTCAGCAGGCAAACGCTAATCACATCTCTTTTCCGTTGCTCGTTTTATAGTGCTCCTAAGGAAAGCCTCTTGAAAAAAAGGAGAAGAAAAAAGAAGTCTGACTAATGGAACAAAACCCACATAACAGTCCAGTTCTATCATATTTTCTTATTCTTATTAAGATGATGGCTCGGTTTCGAATAAAGATTAATTACTTGATTGTGGTTAATGCATAGTCTGGCCAAGTTAATTTATAAATGAGAGAACAGCTATTTTTATCACACTCTTCACATCCCAGATGACTTCAATCAGTAAATTTCATAGAAATGAATATAAGAGAAAACCTCTGCCTGTCCTTTGTCTTTCACCCATTCAACACCTCTCTGAGTTGAATGATTAATATTAGTAAATATACACAGTCTTTCAGAGTGACCTTGCTGGCCTGTTTTTGACAATGTGATCTTGGCTTCCTTGTGGCTTGCCATGATGATTTCTTCATAACATTATACTTTCTGCCGAATTTAATTAAGTAAGTTAGACTTTTAAAAACTAGTTGTGTGTGTAATCTTGACTAGTTTGCTGTATTCTATTTGGTGCTTCGAAAACCAGGCGCAGGGTAAATATTTTTCAACATTTAGCTTGGTTTTTCACTCCTACTGACACAAGCGATCAATCTCAATCTTCCTCTTAATGGCATGTTGTTTTCCAAAACTAAAGCTACATGCCCCAAAATCTTTGCCTTCTTTTGCGTGGCAGATGACATCTTCCACTGACAGTGGATAATAAATTTACATTCAACCCTCATGTGGAACCTGAACACATAAGCCCCCCTGCCATGAAGTACAATTCGAAGTGACATTCCCTTCTTTTTTTCCTCCTACCTCAGTGATGCAGAATAACAATCATAAATTAACAGTTCTCTTTGGGGGGGATGCTGAATGAAAAGAAAAGAACAAGAGAAGGCACCTCAATCTAGACAATGGGTAACAAAATCCCCAGAGCAAACCACAGCTCTTAGCAGACACCCTGATAAGGTTCTCAGGACACAGCACTGAGGAAGAGTGAATTCTCCAGTGAGACATATCACATACTCCAGTGGCTCCTGGTTAACCCGGCCATCTTATCTGTGCCAAAATTCAGATTTAACACAATGTCCTCCTTAGCCCAATGCAATTCTATGCCCAGTTCTGCCAGCCTCAGCTCTGCAAAACATCAGTATTCTCTTAAAAAAAACATATAAGCTTAAATTCTGGGCCATCCTTCAGTTGTACACTTTGATTAAGGATTACACCCAGTAAAGCATTTTCTGTTGAAGATGCCCACAGCAATATCCATCCCAGGGACATTGAAATGGAAGTAGAAAGGATTGCATGGGTAACTTACCAGCTCCTGAGTCTCAATGGCTGCAGCAGCCCCCGTGCTTTACCTGATCCCTTGCCTCTCTGTCTCCCTCTCTCTCTCCCTCCTTGTCTTGTGTACAGATTGCAGGGAACTTAAAGAACTCGCAGGGACAGTGTTTCAAATGACTTAAGAAAGAGAACAGGAACAATACTTCGTTCTCTTTTTCTCAGATGAGTACCTTCGGGAAGAAGGAAGGAAGGGAGGGGAGAGGGAGGAAGTCAACAACCCTTTGCTTTCCTGAAAAAAAATAAGGAAACAGAAGATAGACATCTCATTTTCTCTTAAACAAAATGTTGGAAGGGGCAAAAAAAAAAAAAACAAAAAAACTTTGAAAAAAGGAATTCCTCAAATATGCTCTCTGCCCTGGGAGCTTTAAAGAGATGAAAAGCCTTACTGGCTTGGCCTGTCCAAACAAATGGTGTTCCAGAAAGTCAGGCTCTCCTGAGCTTGCAGCCTCTGGTATCTAGTTTGCAGAACTGACACAGCCAAAGGGGAACAAATCATGTCTTGTCCACTCTGAGCAAGGGAAAGTTTGGTCTGTCATGCTAACTGAGGCAAAGCGGCAGCCTGTGAGGCCAGGCAGCATGCAGGTCAGCCAGAATGCGTGGCTCTTCCTAGGCTCTCTGAAACGCCAGCGTTGCTGCAGTTCTTCAGCCTGACTCTAGAGCCTTAGAGTTCTTCCCAGATCAAATAACAGATTCATGCACTGGTCCCTGCCATGGACCAAGACAATGGACTAAAACAAGCTTCCATCTTTGCTGGTGGATGAAAAAGGAAAAAAAAAAAAAAAAAGAAACCAACTTGCCACACTGCTGTTGGACATAGTTATCTCAGAACTGTTGTTTACATTGTCCCATCCTTTACATTCTTAATGTTTCTTGGATTTGGTCCCCTCTGGAAAAACTGGAAGGTGATTTCTAATTTGTTTTCTAAATATTGCACAGGTCTTAGATAAGTCAGCCACAGTTTGTGGGGTTTTTTTTCAGCAATATGTAAATTTTTTTTAATTTATTTTTTTATTTTATTTATTTTTTAACATCTTGATTGGAGTGTAATTACTTTACAGTTAGTTTCTGCTTTATAACAAAGTGAATCAGCCATACATATACGTATATCCCCATATCTCCTCCCTCTTGCGTCTCCCTCCCACCCTCCCTATCCCACCCCTCTAGGTGGTCACAAAGCACCAAGCTGATCTCCCTGTGCTATGAGCCACAGTTTTTGAAAAGGGATAGGGAGGCTGAATACAAAGAGCTAGAAAATGGAGGGAATATCCTTTACCAAGTTAGGGGCCCTAGGAGTTCAGTGGGCAAGCATGAGCTCTGTTTAGGGTTTGTTTCGCTTAGGAATAAGCATGGTTTAAAATTCTCTGATTTGTGTTGTTGTGTCTTATGCCCTTCATTCATCTGGTTAAGACCATTTTTCACCACGAACAGGAACCAGCAGTTATGCAGATCTTTGTGGCAGCAAAAGAAAAAACAGCTTTAAGTACTTCCTTATTTCAAGCAATTATGAAAAAATGGGGTAGAGAGTCACACCTGAGCACAAGGGGCAAATCAAGTGAATTCAGGAAAAGAATGATTCTGATTCAGTCTCTCTGTAAGACTTTAATTGGATTCAATGGACTATAAGATCATTCATTTATCCAGTTTTCTTCCCCCAGTAGTTATCTATCAATTTCTCTCTCTACTTGAAGATGTGTGTGTATGCGTATGTATGTGTGTGTGTGTGTATCATAGAGAATATAATGTCATTCGGTAAGTTTGTAAGAGCCAGGACAGTCTTATTCTTTGCATTCCCGTGGCACCAATACTGGCACAACACATGGCATTGGATTTCTGCCATGGGTGATCCAACCCCATCTACAGATGAAAAAAGTAACGCCCAGGGAAGACTCTGTACTCTTTGCCAGAAGTCACACACATAGTGACTGAAACCAAAATGCTCATGTCTCTCCTGATTCAGCTCTGGTGCCCTTTGCCCTCTGCTGGCCTTCCTCTGTATCCTGCCTTTGTAGAAATGGGAAAGAACACGAAAATGAAAATCTGAGAAAGCAAGAGAACAACATGAAAGAATGGCGTTGGGGAGGGATAGGAATTGATCCTTGTAGAGCAACAGCGATACTGGGGGCAAACCTTTGAGTAATTGTGAGGTTTAAGAAGCGCTCTGCTGAAATGTACAATAAAAAGTGGAAGTAGGTGGGAGGGAGGTGAGGGTGAGTGAGGAGAAAGAGGGAAATGCTGGGCTGGGTTTCTGAGGCACCAGTCAGCGGAGGCAAAGAGGGGATGTGAAGAACAAAGAAGCTCGGGCTGCAAATGTCTCTGATCACCTGGAGAAGCAATGACAGCAACATGCAGCCCTTTCCGTGTTCGTATTCCTCTTGCAGCCTCAGGGCAGAGCCAGGGCTGAGCCCCAGGAGCCCAGTCAGAATCCAGAGGATTTCCCTTTCAAGCCTGCAGAATGTGGGGACAGTCACGTTGAGGCGTGTTGTTTTCTCCAAGCCAGCTGACCCGCCCAAACACAGCCTGGATGGGGACATGTGCCATCCGAGCTGGATGGCTTTGATGTCACGGAGCTGCATCCAGCTGGGAGCTTGTGACTTCACCTCTGGAAAAGCTGGAAGGTGATTTCTAGTGTTTTCAAAATACTGTGAAGCAGCATGGGTCTTAGGTAAGTCAGCCACGGTTTTTCAAAAGGGCTTCTCAGCCCTGCCTGTGCCCAGCTGTTCCATTCGCATAGCTCGTTGTAACCCTCCTGTGAGATTCGTAGAACGGGCTTCTCCCTCTTTCCCTGCTCTGCCAGTCATACGAAGATGATCCCCTACTACTTGTAAAATCACCCGCTGGGTGTCTAGGAGCTGAGATTCCTAAGTCCCTCCCGTCAGGCTTCACGGGAGAGATTTCTCATCAGGTCACTCAGGCTGGTGAAGCTTCCTCTCCAGCCATCTCATGATTTATTCAGATTCTGAAGGAAAGTGAAGGGAATGGATGTTTGTACTGCAGACAACTGAGGAAAGGCTTGTGTAGAACTGGACTATGGCCGAGCCTCTGACCCAGCAGGTGAGCTCCACATTGCACTGGATATTATAGAGATCATTTGATTAGAGAGAGAGGGCTACAAGGTCAGGGGGCAAGGAGAAACACCAAGGTTAAAATTCACTGAGACAAAAGCAGTGACCCAAGACTCAGAACCAGCACTGCAGAAACATGAGCTCTACTCAAAACGGCTTCCCGCTTCTGAAGCATCCTAACTGGTACTTCTCCAACTTCTGAATATCCAGAGCTCTAGGGCTATCTGTTCACCCCAGGACTAATTTGACCCCTGGCCATGGAGGGTGGGGAAGTGAAGAATGAATTGAAATATAACATATGTTCAGAACAGTGCACAAAAAAGTAAGTGTATTCATCAGTGAATTTTTATAAAACAAACACATCTGAATAACAGAAACCTAACAGGAGACCCCCTGTGGCCCTCCAGCCTTCTACCTCTCCTCAAGGGTCACATGGTCCTAAATTCTCAAACCTGACGTAGATGCATATTACCTGGTTTACATAACAAATGGCATCAAATTGTACTTTCTGTTTTGTATTATATTTGTGAGATTCGCCCCTACTGTTGAGTGTACTTGTGGCTCAATCACTGTCATCGCTGGAGAATACTTCATTCTGTGACTGTACCACAATTTATATATATACTCTACTGAAGATGATATTTGGGTTGTTTCTATTTCGGGGCCATTAACCACGGGCTGCCAGGAATAATCCTGTCGCTGCCAGATGTCTTTTTAAAGCCTGGTGCAGGACTCCCCTCTCTCCAGGAAGATTGTCCACTCCAGTGATTCACAACCTTTTGTTTGGTTTCTTTGCACCTACTTCCTCTCACATGGGACGCATGGCATAGTTTTTTTTTTCTTTAATTCAAGTGGATTTGGTTTGAGGACATGGTGATGCCTTTGGAGACACTGGCAGAGTTCCTGAGTCGCTTCGCAAGGGATTGGGAGCCACGGTTCTCACTTCCTGCTACAACCTGGAGATGCTAGCTCCTGCTTCTCTGAGTCACTCTCCAAGGACTCGCCACCTCCCTTCCAGATTCTGTGGCAGTTGGGTCTCCCCTCCCTCGTGTAGGCTTCTCACGCATTAGACTAACGTGCGAAGAGAGGGCCAAGTCCCGGGCCTGAAACAGCTTTGAAACTTCCTTTGTTTCTTTGATTTATTCTCTTCATCTTGCCAGGCCCTAATATCCTCCAAGTCCCAACTCCCAAAACGTGAGAACATTCATTTCTTTCTTTCTTTTTAGTTTTTTTTTTTAGCATGAAAAAATGATATGAAAGATTATAAACAAGTTACTAAAGAAAGCCTGTTTTATGCATCTAGTTTCCTTATCTGACAAGTGGGAATAATAACATAACACCTATTTTTCATATTCTTAGGAGTAAAGAAGAAGAGGAGCTAAAATCTTTCATACACTTACCATGTGTGAGGCACTGTTCTAAACATACTACATGTCACAACTTATTTAATTGTCACAACAGTCCTCTGAAGTAGGTGCTATTGTTGCCCTTTATCTCCTCCTCTTTTTTTTTTTTAATTTAATTTAATTTTATTTATTTTTGGCTGTGTTGGGTCTTCGTTTCTGTGCGAGGGCTTTCTCTAGTTGCAGCGAGCGGGGGCCGCTCTTCATCGCGGTGCGCGGGCCTCTCACTATCGCGGCCTCTCTTGTTGCGGAGCACAGGCTCCAGACGCACAGGCTCAGTAGTTGTGGCTCACGGGCCTAGTTGCTCCGCGGCACGTGGGATCTTCCCAGACCAGGGCTCGAACCCGTGCCTCTACCCGTGGCAGGCAGATTCTTAACCACTGCGCCACCAGGGAAGCCCGTCCTCCTCTTTTTTAATAGATGAGGAAACTGAAGCACGGAGACGTTACACTACTTCCCAGTATCACACAATTAGTAAGATTCCAAACCCAGGGAATTCTGGCTCAGAGCCCTATTTCAACCAAAAGCTAACAAACACTGCCTGTCACACAGTAAAAACTGGTCCCTAGAATTGGAGAACATGTTGTATAACATAAAAGGAATTGGAGAACATGTTGTATAACATAAAAGGTAAAAATGTACAGCACAGAGGCGCATTCTGCAAACATTTAGTGAGCATGTCTTATGGACCAGAGGCTCCACGCTAGGAGTGGGCAATGCACTTAATGAATTTTACTTCCTGGCAGAGAGAGACACTTTCAGTTAAATAAATCATGCTTGGATATCTGAACAATTACAATTGCAGTCACTGCTCTGAGAAGGAAACCTCAGAGTTAGGAGATCATGTAGTCAGGTACCAAATCTGTACAAAAGGTCAGGGAAAGTCTTCTTAAGAAAATGAAACATAAACGGACACCTGAAGAATGAGCAGGCATGTGCCAGGCAAGGAGGGGAGGCAGCAGCTCCTGCAACGGGCAGCTGGGGGGTCCGAGTTCAGATTCTGAACTTGATCCTACGATGGTCGGGAAATCATTAAAGATTTTACACAGGAGAAGGACATGATCAGATTTGCATTTCAGAAAGCCTGTGTTGGTCACTGTGCAAAGAATGGCTTGTGGAGGGGCAAGAGTGGAAGCAGATGAAGAGTTGTAAAGTCTAGCCCAAATCTGGTTGTGTCGAGAAGGGCCGTCAGGAGCTGCAGGTGGACGTGTTGGTGCCTAGAGAGGTCATGGGTGGTAAAGTCTGAGCGCCACCCTCATACATTGTGTGACAAGGGTTTACTGGAGAGTGAATATAGGCAGTGCCTGGCACGCAAACAGCTGGCTCATGAAAGATTCACACTGTTGAACAGCAGCACCTTCTACCATGCCCCCACTCCCATCCCCAATCTCCAGAGCTTCCGAAGCTGAGGACCTACCTGCCTTTGCTCCACCCTAGCCTCTTGGTCGGCTTGCCTTACTCTCACTGTCCTCATGTGTATCCCGTGCCTGCATTTCTTAATTTTCACCCAACAGAGCTCCCTTTTCTCCAGCACACACCCATGCTGCTACTGAAAAGCTGGTAGCATTCTCAAAGCTGGCCCAGGAGGGGTGAGTCTGAGGGATAGAGCAGAACTCAGTGTTTGAACTACTAGGGTTGGGGAAAATGTACTCTAGGTATTCCATGTTAGGACCCGGGCTGAAATTCTCTAAGGAAAGTCTGTTAGATGTGGTAGATGGATAGGGTTATGATTTAGTTACAAGACTAAATCTTAAGAACTGGCCTGTGGATTTAATCACCAAGGAACACATGGTTTCTACAGGAAAATGCATTCTGAGCTCCAAATATCTGATAGAAGCAAATGAGTATTTTTAAGTTGGGGGATGGCAGTAGTTGTATTAAAAAGCACCTGTGGGTTTCTTGTCAGGCCAGAGGTGAGCAAGCGTCCTCCTCCAGTACTCACTTCCATTATTCGGTAGGGCTCATTTTTCCACAGTCTTCCTCCAGAGTGGTCATAAAGGCCTTTTCTTCTACTTACAGGCTCTCTCCAAGCACCCTAAGATCCTATGTTTCAGTGACACACAAGAGACAAGAAATAACTTTATTTTTATACATTACATTAAGTGTGATTAAAGTTCCCCCTCCTTGGTAAAGTTGGCTAACAGTTCTATATCATTATTTTTCATGACTCTCACACTCTTCCTTAGGTTGTACCAGACCCAGGACTTTCACAGCCCTAAGAAAATAGCACTGAGGCTTGATCCATGTTGGCTGATTCATGGTCCCCTCAGAGGTGGCTGGCTCTGCTCGTGCCTCTACACCCTCAGTGCCAAGTGCAGTCACAGGAACGCCCACCCAAACTTCCAAGGCCATATTGACCAGATCTCTATGGTTATCCTTGTCGTCTTTACAGCCCTACATAGATGAGACCCAAGGTTGCTGCAACCTGTCTTCTTTCCTAATCTTCTGGGATCCAACTCACACCAGGGGTCAAGCTACCCCCTTCTTCAACCCCATTGCCACACATTTCAGCCTCCTTGGACCTAGACCAGGGGTAAACTCAAATGTTAAACAAACCAAGCAGGTTCATTTAACCAGTGCCCCATGTGTAATACAATAGGGTGTGGTGGGGATCAAGGCAAATCGAAGAGATCATATCCCACCTAAAGTTGTTTGTGACCATGTGAGAACATAGGCCTAGTGTGACCCAGACCATCTTATTTTTTTTTAAAAAAGCTGAACATCTGAACTTTTAACGTGGAATTTCTTGATTTTAAAATTTTAGAATTGAAAACAGACTATTTTTAAAAGATATTAAGGAATTATTATTCATCATTTGGGGTGTGATCATGGTGTGGTGGTTTGCTTTTTAAATATATAGTGAAGTATTCACAAATGAAATGTGATCTGTTTAAGACTCTACATGAAAAAGTAAAATTTAAATCTGAAGGGAGTCTAAATTTGACGGTTTTAAACTATGCCCACAAATTCTTTACTCTTCTCTTTGAAAGACAGAGTCTAATTCTAACCACTTAGACTTAGTGATTTGTTCCCAACACTAGAATAAGGCAGAAGTGATGTGGAGTGACTTAGGAGACCAGGGCACAAAAGGCACTAAGGTTTTCTCTTCCCTCATTCTCAGATTACTTGCTCTGGGGGAGGTCAGCTGCCATGCCATGAAGACCCTTAAGCCACCTGTGGAAAGGGCCACATGGACAGGGACTGAGGCCTCCTGCTGTGATCTCAGCAATGGATCCTCCAGTCCAATCAAGCCTTCAGATGACTGAAGGCCCTGCCACATTCCGACGGCAACCTCACCAGAGATCCTGAGCCAAACCACCCAGCTAAGCTGTCCCTCAACTCCTGACCCGTAGAAATTGTGAGATAATAAACATTTGTTTTTTTAAGCCACTAGGCTTTGGAGTAATTTGTTATACCCCAAAAGATAATGAATACATTAGCATCAGGAAGGCTGCTAGTTTACGACTTTTGGCCTTATCTTTTCAAACCAAAACTCCCAGGTAGGAATATTTGCTCGTGGCAATCACAATTTGACTCTGAAACTCAACAAGGCTGTTAACTGTTACATCCACCTCCACTCACCACCAAACAAAGGGGGTCAACTTTAAAGGATCACATGCTTATCCTATTCTACATGGAATTCCTGAGAACAGAATGCACTAGTGACCCCCCCTGGCACCAATATAATGGACTATAAGAGTTCAGCTCATCATCTATACCATCAATTTCTTTCTTTATTTCACTCCCACATTTGTCAGTGAGTGATACTGTCTGGGCAAGTTTTCTTTTTAGGTGTCTTTTCTTGATAGATTTTAAACTGTCAGAGTCTGGAAGATCAGCAGCTGATTTGTTTTATGTAGTGGCAAAATCTCTACTTAATGTTGTGAGTGTTTGATAGGTACCAGTTAATGCTTTGAAAGCTAGATATTGGAAAGATTTTATTTGCTTTAAAAGAAAAAAAAAAAAATTGACAGAACCCTTTGACCAAAAAGTAATCTTACTTAGAAACTAATACAGAAAACAGAATATAAGTTTCGTGGGAACCCAGGCTTTGCTGGTTCCTTGCTGTATCTCCAGTGTCTGGAAGTCACTGGCACATGGAAGCTGCTCAATAGACATTTGTTAAATGAATGAATGAGTGAATGAATGAATGAGACCAAAGAGAAGAGACTCCATTGGAGGAGGAGGGTGGAGTTCCATCCAGTAAGCATTCTCCTCCCTTCCCCCATCGCCTCTCAAATGTCACCATCACTGAGGCACTTTTGAGGCAGGCTGACTGCCTGAGAAACACAGTTCTAAATGTGAGGCCTGGCAAGAACCCCTTGGAACTAAACACAAGCAGACCTGGCCCCCCCATTCTTCCACTTACTGGCCACAAGGCCTGGCAGTGGTTTTCAGCCGCTCTTCTTTGGTCCTGATTTCTTCTTCTGCAAAATGAGATAGAAGCTTCCAGCCTTAATTCCAGCGGTGTCATGAGTATGTCCAGGCTTCCCCTTCTTTTAACATTCACCCGGAAGGAGGCAAGTCACCACTTGTGAGGCACTTTGAAGCTGACAAACAGGAGGCCTCAGAGCGATGTGACCAGAGGTGCACAGCTTGGCAGATGACCTGATCTGACTGATGTTCAAAGCCGCTGTCTGTGAATAGAAGGTGGCCTGCACAAAGGAGTTAGCCAAAAATAATGAGGGAGGTGAAGAGAAAAAAGAAGGAAAGAAGGAAAGAAAGAAAGAAAGAAAGAAAGAAAGAAAGAAAGAAAGAAAGAAAGAAAGAAAGAAAGAAAGAAAGAAAGAAAGAAAGGAAGGAAGGAAGGAAGGAAGGAAGGAAGGAAGGAAGGAAGGAAAGAAAGAAAGAAAGAAAGAAAGAAAGAAAGAAAGAAAGAAAGAAAGAAAGAAAGAAAGAAAGAAAGAAAGAAAGAAAGAAAGAAGGAAGGAAGGAAAGAGAGAGAGAGAGAAAGAAAGAAAGAAAGAGAGAAAGAAAGAAAGAAAGAAAGAAAGAAAGAAAGAAAGAAAGAAAGAAAGAAAGAAAGAAAGAAAGAAAGAAAGAAAGAAAGAAAAAGAATGAAAGGAAGGAAGAAAGAAAGGAAGAAACGAAGAAAAATATGCAGGGCAGGGCTTGGGGTCACTTGGGCTTCCTCTGGTCTCACCACCGCCCCCGCCTCCCCGCCCCCTGCTCCTCCTCTGCCCAGTCCTCAAACAACCCCCTTCTGTCTCCTCCAGAAGAAAAGTTAAAAGCTTTCTTTTGGAAAAAGAGCAGTTTGCTTAGACCGCTGCTGTTTACCTTTGGTAGGACAGCCATTGGTGGTGAGTTCAAACACAGGAAAAGGCCTCTTGGTTACAGGAAGAGCTGCAGACAGGTCTGGAAGACTTGCCATGATGCTGCAGAGATGCACCTTCCCCGCCATGCACAGCCCCAGGACGACACTGGGTCCTTGCCTCCACATCAGGCAACCCGCCTCCAGCTATTTCTTGAACTTCGCCTATTCCTCCCTTCCCTCAGGGATATTGATCCTAAAGCACAAAGACGGTGAGGGATGGCCGATAGGACGGGGAAAGAGGAACAAAAAGAGAAAAAGAGGCTTACATTACAAACAAAAACACCATGACTTTATTTCCAGTCTAGTATGGAAAATACAATTATAACAAGCAGCAAACCTTGGGTTTACATTTGGGGGTCTTATTTGTTTTTGGTCATTAAAATCATCCTTCATGAACTAAAGAGGCCACATTTGCCAAAATAGGGCCAAAATTCTGCCCCAGAAAACTGATTTATCTACAGCTACCTCCAAAACTGCATGATTTATTTGTGAAAAGGAAGGGAAAGAATCTGCCTTCATATTTTCAAAGCGCTTGCTCATGAGACCTACCCACCCCAAGAAGGGTTAGACTAAATTGTGAGAGAAAGGAAGAAAATCACGCTAAGGGAACAAATGCTGTCAAATAATCAAAATCTTCTGGGTCTTTCCCATTTCCCCCAAATTTCTTTTCTCTAATTCCACTTCAAAAATTCCCCTGGCTCCAAGAAGCTCTAGACTTTCTGTTCAGACCATTCTCAAGTTTACCATGAGGATCTCACTTCTCTTTCCCTGATTTTAGAGTCATTTGGGTCAAAATCTTTATGCCTTCCAGAGAGCCTGCAGCATCCTGCTCCCTCCAGAAGACCTTACCCAACCAAAATCGAAATGAAGGGCTGCTAATCTCTTTTCCAGCCACAAACCTCCATCCTACCTGGCACTCATTGTCAACGAGCTTCTCACATAAAGGATGTGCTGTAGAGAAAAGCAGCCATTTCTCCTCCCCTGAAATATTCCCCCCAGTACTCCAAGTCCACTAAACTTTAGCTGCAGCATTTTACTTGGTGCGGAATGAGTCTGTAACAAAATCCTTTGGGTTCTTCAAGATTTTTCTCCTAAACTTTGGTTTTTAGCAGTTTGACTCTGATATGCCTGGGCATGTGTGTGTGTGTTTTTAAATCTGTTCTGTGAGGAGCCTGCTCTCCTTCCTAAGTCCGTAAATTCAGCTCTTTCTCCAAATTTGTACATTCTTTATCTATTTTTTTTTTAATATTCTTTGCTGCACCATTTTTTTCCTCTTCTCCCTCAGTGACTCCAATTGCACATATATTAGACCTTTTGATACTGTCCACAGGTCCCTGTGGATCTGCTCTTTTTTTTTTTTAATCTCTCTTCTGTCTGTTCTTCATATTGGATCATTTCTATTGAACTATTTTAAAGTGCACTGATTTTTTTTCTGTTCTTTCTATTTTACTGTTAAGCACAACCAGTAAATTTTTTTTTTGGATATTGCAATTTTCAGTTCTAGAATTTTCATTTTTTTAAATAGTTTTTTAAGAATCATTTTCTGATCTATCACCATACTCATCTGTGGAACATCCATATGAAGAATGGTGAGATAATTTTCTTAGCTCAATTTTACATCTAGAAAAATCAAAGAATTGAGAGGTTAAGCAGATTTATCAAGATTGGAGAGGTAGTGATAAATAGAGCCAGGATATATAATATATAGTATGTAATACGGTGGAGGGTGATGGAGAGAAGAACAGGACAGGAAGAGATTAAGAAGTGTGGGAACAGGGACTTCCCTGGTGGCACAGTGGTTAAGAATCTGCCTGCCATTGCAGGGGACATGGGTTCGAGCCCTGGTCCGGAAAGATCCCACATGCCGCAGAGTAACTAAGCCCGTGCACCACAGCTACTGAGCCTGTGCTCTAGAGCCCATGTGCCACAACTACTGAGCCCACGTGCCACAACTACTGAAGCTCACACACCTGGAGCCTGTGCCCCGCAACAAGAGAAACCACCGCAATGAGAAGCCCACCCACTGCAACAAAAGAGTAGCCCCCCTCGCGACAACTAACGAAAGCCCGCGTGCAGCAACCAAGACCCAACACAGCCAAAAATAAATAAATAAATTTATACAAAAAAAAAAAAAGAAGTGTGGGAATGGGGGGGAGTTTGCAATTTCAAATGAGATGTTTAGGGAAGGCTTCATTGAGAAGGTGAGGATAGAGGAAATATCTGAAAGAGGCCAGGTAAGGGGGAAAGGTTTTCATGTAGTGGGAAGATCAAGTGCCCTCAATAAGTATATATTTTGTGCATATGTTATATATGGATCACTGGATCTTCCATTATATTCTTATGAGTAGGTGGGGCATAAGTTTATTATACAGAATTTCAAAGGCCAGAAGTAGTCATGACTTCAAATTGTTTTATGAACTATTTCATTTCATACCAGATTGGGTTCTTTTAAAGGATTTGATGAGTCCTACATAGCAATTTTGGTTCTACAGAATATATTACATCCTTGGCATGTGTAAAGTGCTTTATAGGAACTAACAAATTGGTAAGCATGAAGTAGAGATAGAAGACTATGAAAAATTTTCTTTCCTCTGATGAATATATAAATTGTAACTTTTACTCCCTATAATTGATGACTAGGAAATTTAGACCAACCCTCCCACCAAGGAAACCTAAAAAACTGTATAAAGTATAAAAAATATTTTCTTAAAAGCATCAAAATGTTAACCAAGTAGTGAGGAGTTTAAAAGCCAAAATCTGGAAGTTAAGAACTCAGAGAACAGGACTGATACTTAAATCTGATTTCTCCCTAAGAGCATTTGCCCGTCCTAGAGAAACAGCTGCAAAACTGAGCTGTACTTTCAACAAATTTCTGGGGCCAGGGAGCAAAAGGCAAGACATGCAACCTACCAGAGGTAGAAATTCTAATAAACTACCTCCACTTTAGACTGGGGTCCCAAAGAGGTGCAGCTTCAGGTAAGGTGAATCATGAGTAAACCAATCCTTGCACATAATTTCCTTCTAGCTTTATGTTATCTGGGTGGTCCAAGGAACCTCAAGCCTTGAACTTGGTTTGAGATGGATCCAGACTGGTAGGACCTCAGGTGTCTGGCAGAGGCAAATGAAAATCCTCTTTGGAAGAAGACGCTATAATACTAAGCCTCAAATTATTCTTACAAATAATTTTTGAAGTACAAGGTCCAACCACTATCAAAAATCAATAGTCATACAGGGAAACAAAATACATTGAGCAAGAACCAGCAGAAACAACAGAAAATTAAAATAGGCTCTGGAAAATTAAAATAAGCACTGGAGTTAATATCTGTTGAAATCATTAGACACAAACTATAAAACCACCTTGCTATGTTTGAAGAAGAGAGCAAGAGGGAGACTCTTGTTTAAAGAAGGTTTTATGTTTGAGGAAGAGAGAGAGCCAAAGGTAATAATTTTTAAAGATATAATAACTGAGAATATTCAGAACTGATGAAAGACATCAATCCATAGATTCAAGAAGCCTAATTGTTTCTACACATTGTGTCCACTCAGCACTTCCAGACACATCATAGTAAAACCATAGCAAGCCAAAGAAACGGAACTGTATATATACCATACATTAAAAGTAGTCATAGGGGAAAGGACATAATGCCTTCAAAGACGTAAAGTTAAATTGACAGCTGACTTCTGAAAATCAATAATGGAAGTCACAAGACAGTGAAATGGTATCATCAACAGGCAGAAAGAAAACAATAGCCTGCTTAGCATTCTATTCCCAGTATATATATATATACATATATATATATATATATATATGTATATATATATATATATACTCTCATATATATATATATATGAGAGAGAGAGAGAGAGAGGGAGTGCTCAATAATAAAGATGAATGAAGACTTTTTTAAAAGAGAGAGTTTGGGAAATTCTAAAAGATGTATGTCAGAATTCTAAAAAATGATCCAGATGGAAAGTTTGGGATACAGAAAAATATGAAGAGCAAAAAAACAATTAAAGTATCTATGGAATTTTAAAATTATATAGAATTTAAAATTTTGACAACAATAGCAAATGAGTTGGGATGTGGGTAAATGGGGTTAAAGTGTCCTTATGTTTCTGAATTGTATAGGCTAGTGATAAAGATCAATATTTATACTAGATTTAGATAAGTGAACAATGCAAGGTTAAAAATAAAATAATAAATATTAAAAAAAATAGTTTCTAAGCTTTTAACACTGAAAGAAGAGGTAACTAGTGTAAATCTTCCAAAATAGTAAATAAGAAAAAATAATAATAAATCTTAGTCAATCCAAAAGAAGTCAGAAAACAAAAGACAAAGAATCATAGAAGAGGTTGGACATAGTGAAATCATGAAATAAGATGATAGATTAAAACTCAAATATATCAATAATTACATTAAATGAAAATGGGCTGGCGTTACTATTGCTTAACAAGTACACATAAGAGGGCTGTGCAGAATATTAGAGAGTGCACTGGGCAGAGGGTGGGGAGCTTGAATTCAGGTGCTGGTTTAGTTATCAGCTAGCCATGGAATTCTGAGCAGTTCTCTGGACTTCGGTTCCCCCAAGAAATGAATAATGAATAGAGACTGAGCTTCATTCAGCCCTTACAGATGTAGAGACTGCTCTCATGACCTCTTTTCATAGGTCCTAGGTCTTAAGACAGCCTCTTGTTGCTAAGGGCTTGCTACATTCCTAGAAGGAAGGGACGCCCTCTGCTGAGATAAAATTGAATTCTCTTAAGCCCTTGTCAGCTACTGGGCAAGAAGATATCTGAGATGGCATACGGAAATGGTATATTTAGAGGTGGAGAGGCCTTAGTTAAAGGTAGCATAAACACCCTTTAAATGACTGTTCATACTCTCGCCAGAATCTCCAACTTGAGTTAGCAAATGAAAGATGCAACTCATTGGTCTCTAAAGAAGGCTGGGCAGAACTCCCAAAGATACTTATATTCATCCTCCTGCATAAGAAATTTAGATTTATCAACATTTAGTATACCTAATCACACTGGTGCCCTCACTTGGTTCATATGTAAGATTGTCACAGGTCACAAACAGAGCTGGAGCTATTCTGAGGGAAAACTGGGAATTCCACAATGGAAAGGGGTTCACCCGAATACCATCATTCCTTCATTGGCTTTTGGTGTATTGTAACATAATACAGCTTGTATGTTGCCAACTAACAATTTGAACAATTGGCTTAAAAATATTCCTGCCAAAAAGTTACAAATTGAATAGAATATTAATAGTACAAGCTTAAGCAAAGAGCAAGAAAATGGCAGAGCTGACCTTTTTCCTACACCTTCATCCATATTACAAAGTAAAAACAAAATAATTATTCAGATCTGCAAAGAGGCCTGCTGAAAATACTATCAAGAAAGCTTTTTGAAATACAGATTTATACCTTATGTCAATAAGGAAAACCTCAACTAATATCAGCTGATATCCGCTCATGATCGAATAGGGCCACTGTAGTTAGCAGGAAACCTTAAAGTATGATTTATTACAATTTTTCCCACCCTTTTAAAATTTCTTTTGCATTTGTTTTATAATAAGCTAATATGATTGCTTGTGTGTATAATTAGTAAACAGACATTTTGGAGGTGGGGTGGGGGTAGGGAGTGGGCACTACACAGAGAAATCTGGAGACCCCAGGCCTAGTTAAAACCCAGATCCCTGGGGCTGACCTTGAGAATGACATGAATCCTAGGGCTACCTGGGAACCGAGTAGCCACAGGTCCTTCGACCAGAAGGGTTGAGCACTGTGGTGTAGTGGCTCTAAAGTCACACAGAGACTCCAGTTCCAGTCTGTGTCCTCTAGGCAAGTGGAACATGTCTAGCCATTGCTGGGAGGTCAGGCAGGGTTATTTCAGTCTCAGTTCCCTTGTGGAGGTGCTGCCCCTGCACCCAGCTTAACTCAGAAAACCTGGTCCGCCATGATGCATACAGTCCGCTTAGCCCCATTTCCAACGGAACTTTGACAGAACCTACTTTCCACATGCTCCATGACTTCAACTTTCCAAACGTTTGCTATTTTTAATTTTAAAAAGAGATTTTTCCTTTAGTTTCTGAGTATGAGTGATATTGTGATTTGTAATAAGAAATATGTATATTTGGTCTTCCTCCACTGTTTCTGACACAGAGCTCCTAAAACCCTTGGAATTTCCGAAGTGATGTGAGCGAAAAGGTGTCTTTTGTTATGTTAAGGATTTGACTTTTGGAGGCACCTAAGGATGGGGGCTGGTTGCCAGTAAAGCCAACCATGTGGTTAGAGGGCTGGAACTTTCAGTCCCACCCCCCGGGGAGGGGAGACGCTGGAGGTTGAATCAGTCACCAATGGCCAATGACTTAAACAATCATATCTATGTAATAAAGACTCCATAAAAACCCAGAAGTCCGGGGTTCAGAGAGCTTCCGAGTTGAGGAACACATTGAGATTCAGGGAAGCTCCTCAAACTTTTCCCATACCTTTGTCCTATGTGTCTCTTCCATCTGGCTGTTCCTGATTTAGGCCCTTTTATAATAAACCCGTAATCTAGTAAGTAAACTGGTTTCCTGAGTTCTGTGAGTCACTCTAGAAAATCAATGGAACCTGAATAGGGGGTGGTGGGAACCTCTGGGCCTTAGCAGTTTGGTCAGAAGCACAGGTGACAACTCGGACTTTCAGGTGGTGTCTGACACAAGTGGGGTGTGGGCAGTCTTGTGGGACTGAGCCCTTAACTGGTGGGATCTGACACTATCTTCAGGTACACAGTGTCAGAATTGAGTGTAGGACACTAAGCTGGTGTTCCCAAAATTGCCTGGTGGTGTGTGGAAACCATCCCCTGCGTCCCTCTCCACATTAAAATTGGGTCCTGAACGTTTTGGTATGACATATTTTTTAATGTTTTGTATTCCATTTATATCACCATTCCTATGTATTAAAGTAGGGAGAAATATTCATGTGATTATTTTGCTATCTTGACTCAAAATCTTTGAACACTGATTCGGAAGGTTAACAAGCTGAAGCCCAGACAGGGTCGTTGAGCTTCACAGGTGCCACAGCAAGGTGTTATTAAAGTCAGGTCTCTTGATTAGGATACAGTGCTCTCTCCTTTTCACCACACTGAGCTATGGGATTTTATTTGCTTTGTTGGTCTATTTATGTAAACATATTTATTAAGCTTCAGTAGCCTGGGGATCAAATAAAATAGCAGCTCTATTGTGTTTCAAGCTAAATCAGCTCAGCTGGGATAGCAGAATGTGTAATGACCCTTGCGAGACATGTGCCCTCTCCCTGAATTGTCCAAGAATGTCAGGGGTTGTTTAGTCCAAAATAGCCATTCTTCCTGTCATGGTCCTGGTTCTCTTTCTAACAGATGTCTCACTCCAGATTACTTCAAGCCATGCAGTATCCGATTACTGAGCTGGTGAGTGGCTTAGCATGAACTATTTGACCCAATTCTGGCCCATTAGACAAGAGAGCAAGGGGGGAGGTGGGAAGGGAGGGCACATCTGGAGAAGACTTCCTCACTCCTAATAAGAGAGATAAGACAGGTAACCACCCCCTCCCCTTTTGTTTCCTCTGCACATTAAAAATGTCTGGATGTGACTTTTGGGACTTCCACAGATATATTCCCCTTGAGCTGAGCCAGATCAGAGTAAAGTGGAAAAGTGAGAAGCACCAGGTCCTAATGATGCCACTGAGCTACTGTGTTAACAATCCCAGTGCTGGGGCTTCCCTGGCGGCGCAGTGGTTAAGAATCCGCCTGCCAATGCAGGGGACGCGGGTTCAAGCCCTGGTCCGGAAAGATCCCACATGCTGCGGAGCAACTAAGCCTGTGCGCCACAACTACTGAGCCTGCGCTCTGGAGCCTGTGAGTCACAACTGCTGAGCTCACATGCCGCAACTACTGAAGCCCGCATGCCTAGAGCCCGTGCTCTGCAACAAGAGGAGCCACCGCAATGAGAAGCCCGTGCACCGCAACGAAGAGTAGCCCCCGCTCTCTGCAACTAGAGAAAGCCTGCGCACAGCAACGAAGACCCAACGCAGCCAAAAATAAAAATAAATAAATTTATGAAAAAAAAAAAAAATCAACCCCAGCGCTTCCCAGCCCCGGACTGTTTTCTCATTATTATTTACATCACTTTGAGTTGAGGTTGCTACTACTTGAACACTGAAGCATCCTAACTGATAATCCCTGCTACGGCTCCAGCCTTGAGAACAGGATCATCTAGACCAGAACTGCCCAATAGAAATATTGAATACAATGAAAGCCGCAAGTATGGGCCACGTATGTCACTGAACATTTTTTAGTGGCCACATTAGGCTGAAATTAACTTCAATAATGTATTTTTAACCTAATGTATGTAAAAATTTATCATTTCTACATGTAGTCAACATAAAAATTATTGCGATATCTTACGATCTTTTTTTTGTATTGTCTTCAAAATCCAGGTTTCATTTTACACTTATAGCACATATCTTTATTCACACTACCCACATTTCAAGAGTTCAAAAGCCATCATAATGTAAAAGAATATGAAAAAGAATGTATATAGGCATAACTGAATCACTTTGCTGTGCAGTAGAAATACAACATTGTAAATCAACTATACTTCAATAGAATAAATTTAAAAAAAAAAGCCATGTGTGACTAGTGGCTGCTGATCCCGGTTCTCCAGCAGGCTGCGCTGGGGACTGGGCTGCCTCTCTCACTGGGGCATTCAGGATTGGAAATGGACTGAGTGGGGACCCCTGCTGGGGCTCCCGAGATAAGCATTTTGGTTGAGTCCATTATACCTGGGAAGTTGGGGGTGTGTTCCAGCTTCAACCACGGGCTGACCTGGACCAGGTCTCTTCACAAGGACATCCAGGCCTGATACTCAGCCCAGGTCACCAACCAGACCCTCCTCCTTCCCTGTGGGCTTTCCTGAGAGAGCCCTCGATGTCTTTTCCTGCTGGTGCGTACTTCAGTCAGGATCACACTGGACTTCAAAACAGAAGAGAGATCTTACAACTCTCTTCCCAGAAAGTTTCTTCATCTCCCTCCTTACAATTTTTTTTTTTTAACTCTTTATGGGCCACCTCTTCATAACAAGGGCCACTGGGATGGGCAGAAACTTGTTTTTTAGGCCATAAATGTCATTTTACCTTCCAGTGCATTAAGGCCCAATTCATCTTATGTTTGGATAATTGAGGGGGGACACTTAAGTCCCAGGCAGGCAAAGAAATCAGTAGCTACTTTTAAAAAGAAGCATTTCTGGCTCAAGTTCCATCTAAGCAGCTAACAAAACAAAACTGAAAAAACAAACAAAAAAAACCTTTCATGTTTTCTTTCAGTTAGAGATTTGGAAGTGTAGATAAATAGACACAGTAGGTGCCTGATGAAGTCTAACTTTATTATTTTTCTAATAGCTGAAGAGCTATTGCTGGTAGCCACAGACAGTGCATCAACCTACCTTAAATAAGGGGTGTCATGTGGCAGTAACAGAAGTAACGACAGGAAAAGATAGAGGACCTGCTGGAGGAGGGAACAAATTCTACATCTCTTTCTCTGTGAGATGCTTAGAATCAGAATGGCCCTTTGGACTGAGTAAGCTGCAGGGGTTTTCTTGGACAATTCCAAGGTCAGAATGAGGGGGAGGTCTAGAGAGGGAGGTAGGGTTTCCTATGAATTAGTGCTGGTTCGGGGGGGGGGGTGTGTGGGGAGGCTCACATGATTATTCTGAACACTAAAATTGAGTTTTAACCTTGTTTATACACATGGCAGTCCATACAATTACAGCAGATAAGAAACACCAGATATTGACCATCTGTAGTTATTGACATTAGCTTTTAACTGCAACTACATATCTAGTTCTGTTTTCTATGTAGAATGTGTAAAATAATGATGTACTATGATGATGTTTCTCAAATTTTCCTGTTTTTAGAATCACCTGGAGAGCTTTAAAAAATCCCCATGCCCAGGCTGTGCCCCAGACCAATTAACCCAGGATCTCTGGAGGAAGGACCCTGGCATCGCATTTTCTAAAGCTCCCTTACATGATCACTTTGTGCGGTGAGGTTTGAGAACAAGTAAATTATGAAATTCATGGTGTCCTTTTTAACAACGACTTTAAAACATTAAATAGGTTTAATACAAAATATCCAGGTGAAGTTGGTGCTGTTGACTGTCTGCTCAACAATTCTTCCCACTTCTTGTTTTCCAATAGAGCCCTCATTGTGGCCCTGTGCTTCAAAGAGTTAATCATGATTGGTCTTTCCTTTGTGGTAGGGGTGGAAGGATTGGGGATTACATGCTGGGAATGGGGATAACATCCCTCAGTGTACTTGCTGAGGCCTGACCTTTGGAAAAGACCAAGTAATACTCCTGCAGCAGAACAGAGGAGAAGGTGGGGAGAAGAAAGTGTTACGTTGTTCAGTGTGGGTGGAAAGATGCCAGTAGGGTTCTTTCCAGTCTAATGATATTGTGCATAAGAACCAGTCACCAAGTTGTGTACAGGGTTCCGAGAAGAACATGTGCTCCCAGGGAGTGGCACTGTTGGCTCTATTCGCTTTGTCCTTCCTGTCCCTCTCTGGTGTCTGTGATGCCTGGTAACATTCCTTGAGCAGGAGAGCTGTTTTGAACTCCTGCCACTCAGAGTGACTTTGGATGCTGGGTGAACCAATTATCAGTCAGTCAAAATGTGCCCAGAGAGGCAGGATTCCCGGGGAGCGGGGCAGCCACTGGAGAGTCCAGTCCAGCACATAGAGGAGGCAGGTCCCTGGTCTGTGTTTGCCTCCGGGGACACATTTCTAAAGGACTGCTGTTCTGCAGGCTGACTCTCCATACCCAGTCCTAGCCTGTGGGAGGATTCTGTGAGCACTCTCCTGCAAGTAGGCAAGAAGTCCTGGCAAATAGCCTCTGAGAGGAAATTAACTTGTTTAAATGTAAGGCAGTCTTAAAAAAAAAAAAACAAAAAAAAAACAGGGAAAGCCATTCTAGAGACTCACATATACATGGGTTATCACAAGTTATCATATGATCTATAAGAAAGCCTATATTTATATCTCTTCTCCTCTTTGATCTTCTTTGAATTGTTATAGGAACTGGACACCTCCCACAAGGACAGGGCCCACTTCCAGCAATATCTGAGGCACTCTTATTGAATCAACCCCCCTGAAAATAATAACTATAAACCCGTAACAGGGTATTAAGAGCCCACTACCTAAAAGCATTGAAGAGTAAGAAAAAGCAGGCAGATGTTGGAGAGGGTATAAAATCTGGAAGAAGGGAAGGACACTGGGTGAGCATCCTATTTTTTGTTTTGTTTTGTTTTTTAATTTATTTTATTTATTTTTGGCTGCGTTGGATCTTCATTGCTGCACGCGGGCTTTCTCTAGTTGCGGCGAGCAGGGGCTACTCTTCGTTGCGTGTGCGTGCTTCTCGTTGCAGTGGTTTCACTTGTTGCAGAGCACCGGCTCTAGGCATGCGGCGTCAGTAGTTGTGGCTCGTGGGCTCTAGAGTGCAGGCTCAGTAGTTGTGGTGCACAGGTTTAGTTGCTCCGTGGCATGTGGGATCTTCCTGGACCAGGGCTCGAACCCATGTCCCCTGCACTGGCAGGCGGATTCTTAACCACTGAGCCACGAGGGAAGTCCCTTTTGTTTTGTTTTGTTTTACAAATTTTAGCCTGAGGGCAGGCCCAGTCCCCAATCTGCAGGTCATAGAAACCTGTAATCTTATGCTTGAAGAACCAGGGTGCCGAGTTCAGGGCAACTGTAGCATCTGGAAAGGGAGAGGAGAAATTCCAGAGGCAGAGTCAGAGTCAGAGAAGAGAAGCCCTTAAAAACTGCTTATAAACTCTGCTTAAGTTTCTGGCTGACCTCTGAATTGTTCATGTGCAGGGCCAACTCCAAGCAACCCAGCTGCTAAGACTAAAGCACTGAACTGATGTTTTAGACTCTGGTTCTTCCTGCTTAAAAAAAAAAAGAAAAATCAATGTTCTTTGGAGAAACATAACAGAATCAAGATTCTCTACAACATTTGCTCATAATGTCAAGGATACGATAAAAAATTATTTCACATGAGATTGGTTCAAGATGGCAGAGTAGAAGGATGTGTGGTCACTCCCTCTTGTGAGAGCACCAGAATCACAACTAACTGCTGAACAATCATCGACAGGAAGACACTGGAACTCACCAAAAAAGATACCCCACATCCAAAGACAAAGGAGAAGCCACAATGAGATGGTAGGAGGGGCGCAATCACAATAAAATCAAATCCCGTAACTGCTGGGTGGGTGACTTACAAACTGGAGAACACTTATACCACAGAAGTCCACCCACTGGAGTGAAGGTTCTGAGCCCCACGTCAGGCTTCCCAACCTGGGGGTCTGGCAACGGGAGGAGGAATTACTAGAGAATCAGACTTTGAAGTCTAGTGGGATTTGATTGCAGGACTTCGACAGGACTGGGGGTAACAGAGACTCCACTCTTGGAGGGCACACACAAAGTAGTGTGAGCATGGGGACCCAGGGGAAGGAGCAGTGACCCCATAGGAGACTGAACCAGACCTACCTGCTAGTGTTGGAGGGTCTCCTGCAGAGGCGGGGGGTGGTTGTGTCTCACTGTGAAGACAAGGACGCTGGCAGCAGAAGTTCTGGGAAGTACTCCTTAGAGTGAACCCTCCCAGAGTCTGCCATTAGCCCCACCAAAGAGCCAGGTAGGCTCCAGTGTTGGGTCACCCCAGGCCAAACAACCAACAGGGAGGGAACCCAGCCCCACCGATCAGCAGACAAGCAGATTAAAGTTTTACTGAGCTCTGCCCACCAGAGCAACACCCAGTTCTACCCACCACCAGTCCCTCCCATCCGGAAACTTGCACAAGCCTCTTAGATATCCTCATCCAACAGAAGGCAGACAGCAGAAGCAAGAAGAACTACAATCCTGCAGCCCATGGAACAAAAACCACATTCACAGAAAGACAGACAAGATGAAAAGGCAGAGGGCTATGTACCAGATGAAGGAACAAGACAAAACCCAAGAAAAACAACTAAATGAAGTGGAGATAGGAAACCGTCCAGAAAAAGAATTCAGAATAAAGATAGTGAAGATGATCCAGGACCTCGGATAAAGAATGGAGGCAAAGATCGAGAAGATGCAAGAAATGTTTAACAAAGACCTAGAAGAATTAAAGAACAAACACCTAGAAGAATTAAAGAACAAACAAACAGACATGAACAATACAATAACTGAAATGAAAAATACACTAGAAGGAATCAATAGCAGAATAACTGAGGCAGAAGAACGGATAAGTGACCTGGAAGACAGAATAGTGGAATTCACTGCCACAGAACAGAATAAGGAAAAAAGAATGAAAAGAAATGAGGACAGCTTAAGAGACCTCTGGGACAACATTAAATGCAACAACATTCACATTATAGGGGTCCCAGAAGGAGAAGAGAGAGAGAAGGGACCTGAGAAGGTATTTGAAGAAATTATAGTCCAAAATTTCCCTAACACAGGAAAGGAAATACCCACCCAAGTCCAGGAAGCGCAGAGAGTCCCATACAGGATAAACCCAAGGAGAAATACACCGAGACACATAGTAATCAAATTGACAAAAATTAAAGACAAAGAAAAATTATTGAAAGAAACAAGGGAGAAATGACAAATAACATACAAGGGAACTCCCATAAGGTTAACAGTTGATTTCTCAGCAGAAACTCTACAAGCCAGAAGGGCGTGGCAGGATATATTTAATGTGATGAAAGGGAAGAACCTGCAACCAAGATTACTCTACCCAGCAAGGATCTCATTCAGATTCAATGGAGAAATCAAAAGCTTTACAGACAAGCAAAAGGTAAGAGAATTCAGCACCACCAAACCAGCTCTACAACAAATGCTAAAGGAACTTCTCTAAGTGAGAAACACAAGAGAAGAAAAGGACCTACAAAAACAAACCCCCCAAAATTAAGGAAATGGTCATAGGAATATACATATCAATAATTACCTTAAATGTGAATGGATTAAATGCTCCAACCAAAAGACAGGCTCACTGAACGGATACAAAAACAAGATCCATACATATGTTGTCTACAAGAGACCCACTTCAGACCTAGGGACACATACAGACTGAAAGTGAGGGGATGGAAAAAGATATTCCATGCAAATGGAAATCAAAAGAAAGCTGGAGTAGCAATACTCATATCAGACAAAATAGAGTTTAAAATAAAGAATGTTACAAGAGACAAGGAAGGACACTACATAATGATCAAGGGATCAATCCAAGAAGAAGATATAACAATTATAAGTATATATGCACCCAACATAGGAGCACCTCAATACATAAGGCAACTGCTAACAGCTATAAAAGAGGAAATCGACAGTAACAGAGTAATAGTGGGGGACTTTAACACCTCACTTACACCAATGGACAGATCATCCAGACAGAAAAGTAATAAGGAAACACAAGCTTTAAATGACACAATAGACCAGACAGATTTAATTGATATTTATAGGACATTCCAACCAAAAACAGCAGATTACACTTTCTTCTCAAGTGCACATGGAACATTCTCCAGGATAGATCACATCTTGGGTCACAAATCAAGCCTTGGTAAATTTAAGAAAATTGAAATCATATCAAGTATCTTTTCTGACAACAATGCTATGAGATTAGAAATCAATTACAGGGAAAAAACATAAAAAACACAAACACATGGAGGCTAAACAATATGTTACTAAATAACCAAGAGATCACTGAAGAAATCAAAGAGGATATCAAAAAATACCTAGAGACAAATTACAGTGAAAACACGACGATCCAAAACCTATGGGATGAAGCAAAAGCAGTTCTAAGAGGGAAGTTTATAGCAATACAAGCCTACTTCAAGAAACAAGAAAAATCACAAGTAAACAATCTAACCTTACACCTAAAGGAACTAGAGAAAGAAGAACAAGCAAAACCCAAAGTTAGCAGAAGGAAAGACATCATAAAGATCAGAGCAGAGATAAATGAAATAGAAACAAAGAAAACAAGAGCAAAGATCAATAAAACTAAAAGCTGGTTCTTTGAGAAGATAAACAAAATTGATAAACCATTAGCCAGACTCATCAAGAAAAAGAGGGAGAGGGGACTCAAATCAATAAAATTAGAAATGAAAACGGAGCAGTTACAACAGACACCGCAGATATACAAAGCATCCTAAGAGACTACTACAAGGAACTCTATGCCAATAAAATGGACAACCTGGAAGAAATGGACAGATTCTTAGAAAGGTATAACCTTCCAAGACTGAACCAGGAAGAAATAGAAAATATGAACAGACCAATCACAAGTAGTGAAATTGAGAATGTGATTAAAAATCTTCCAACAAACAAAAGTCCAGGACCAGATGGCTTCACAGGTGAATTCTATCAAACATTTAGGAAGAGCTAACACCCATCCTTCTCAAACTCTTCCAAAAATTTGCAGAGGAAGGAATACTCCCAAACTCATTCTATGAGGCCACCATCACCCTGATACCAAAACCAGACAAAGATATCACAAAAAAAGAAAGTTACAGACCAATATCACTGATGAATATAGATGCAAAAATCCTCAACAAAATACCGGCAAACAGAATCCAACAACACATTAAAAGGATCATACACCATGATCAAGTGGGATTTATCCCAGGGATGCAAGGATTCTTCAATATACGCAAATCAATCAATGTGATTACCATATTAACACACTGAAGAATAAAAACCATATGATCATCTCAATAGATGCAGAAAAACTTCTGACAAAATTCAACACCCATTAATGATAAAAACTCTCCAGAAAGTGGGCATAGAGGGAACCTATCTCAATATAATAAAGGCCATATACAACAAACCCACAGCAAACATCATTCTCAATGGTGAAAAACTGAAAGCATTTCCTCTAAGATCAGGAATGAGACAAGGATGTCCACTCTCACCACTATTATTCAACATAGTTTTGGAAGTCCTAGCCATGGCAATCAGAGAAGAAAAAGAAATAAAAGGAATACAAATTGGAAAAGAAGAAGTAAAGCTGTCACTCTTTGCAGGTGACATGATACTATACATAGAGAATCCTAAAGATGCTACCAGAAAACCACTAGAGCTAATCAATGAGTTTGGTAAAGTTGCAGGAAACAAAATTAATGCACAGGAATCTCTTGCATTCCTATACGCTAATGATGAAAAATCTGAAAGAGAAATTAAGGAAACACTCCCATTTACCACTGCAACAAAAAGAATAAAATACCTAGGAAAAACCTACCTAGGGAGACAAAAGACCTGTATGCAGAAAACTATAAGACACTGATGAAAGAAATTAAAGATGATACAAACAGATGGAGAGATATACCATGTTCTTGGATTGGAAGAATCAATATTGTGAAAATGACTATACTACCCAAAGCAATCTACAGATGCAATGCAATCCCTATCAAATTACCAATGTCATTTTTTACAGAACTAGAACAAAAAATCTTAAAATTTGTATGGAGACACAAAAGACCCCGAATAGCCAAAGTAATCTTGGGGGAAAAAAACGGAGTTGGAGGAATCAGACTCCCTGACTTCAGAGTATACTACAAAGCTACAGTAATCAAAACAGTATGGTACTGGCACAAAAACAGAAATATAGATCAATGGAACAGGATAGAAAGCCCAGAGATAAACCCACACACCTATGGTCAACTAATCTATGACAAAGAGGCAAGGATATACAATGGAGAAAAGAAAATGTCTTCAATAAGTGGTGCTGGGAAAACTGGACAGCTACATGTAAAAGAATGAAATTAGAACACTCCCTAACACCATATACAAAAATAAACTCAAAATGGATTAGAGACCTAAATGTAAGACCGGACACTATAAAACTCTTAGAGGAAAACATAGGAAGAACACTCTTTGACATAAATTGCAGCACTGGGATGGTGGGAGGTTGGAGGGAGAGATAAATTAGGAGTTTGGGATTAACATATACAAACTACTATATATAAAATAGATAAAAAGCAAGGACCTACTCTATAGCACAGGGAACTATATTCAATATTTTGTAATAACCTATAATGGAAAAGAACCTGAAAAAGACATTCATATATGTATATACATATAGTTATACATATATATGTATATGTATACCTGAACATATATATACACATATACATGTATAACTGAATCAGTTTGCTGTACACTTGAAACTAACACATTGTAATATATTAACTATACCTCAATAAAATTTTTTTGAAAAGAGCTATCTTTTCCAGAGAAGGGTGGAAAATTAAGGGAATATGGGGCACTGACAAAAGTTGAGGATTTTTTTAGCATCTCCATAATCTCCATTGTCACCTCCCTAAGATCCCCCTGTATCAGTCAACTCTCTGGCAAGTGCAGCTTTAAGACACGCCCCTCTGGCATCAATCTTCTAACTGGATTGCCTTTCCTAAACCCTCTAAGCTTCTTTTTTATAGAAATATAAGAACCTTCCTTGTTTAATCCTGTTCACAAAGTTAAACTGTGTTTTCAAACAACTGTCTTCCAGTAATCATTAATAGGAGAGTTATTTATATATATATATATATATATATACACACATATATCTGAATCACTTTGCTGTACACCTGAAACTACACAACACTGTAAATTAACTAGATTTAATTTTTAAAAATGGTTTAAAAAGCATAGAAAGCTTAATTGTTAATTCAGGAATAAAACTGGAGACAAATGAACAAATTACCTGAATTATTTTTAAAGCTGAAAGTTTAATCTTTTTCTCTAGGCCATATCAAAACGCCATGTATGCATCCCAGTATTAACCATTACTGAGTCTTATTTGTGATGTGTGCAGTTTCAATCCTTTTTAATAAAACCATATGCCACTAATTATTATAAAGGAAAACAAGTACTTGGAGTAGAAATAGTGAAAGTGTTCCATCTTCTTTAAACCATCTCCCCAATTAAAACTACAAAGCCTGAGATATGGCAGATTTAATGGCATTTTCCTAGAGCTAACTTTTGAGCGTAACTTTTTAAGTCAGTTGTGATGACCATTATTCCATATACTCAATTCTGCTTAACTGAGTTCGGTCTTAACTATGAATTTAACTAGCATTTCCCAAATAAAGATTCTAGAGTACACTTTGTATAGGAGGTCAAAACATAAGTCACAAAGAAAGGGTTTAATGATTAAATACTTTTGAGAAATACTGAGTTAAACAGATCTGTTTTTTCTGCCAAGGCTTTTCAGAGCCTTCAACATGGGAGTGTGCATTGTGAGTCACCAAGGGTGTCAGGTGGCACAAGGCCTGTCAATCAAGTGTAGAACAGAGGCCATGGATATGGCAAGGACTCTGAGGTTCTCCCAGGGGAGAAGCTCATTTATTCACTTGACAAACATTAATTGAGCACTTACTACGTTCTAATCTAGGCACTTGCAAATATATGATAGATCAGACTGTTCTCACTGAACTTATTATTTAGTGAGAGAAGCAGACACAACCAGGTAAATACACAAATAATAATATAATTCCAAGTAGTGCTACAAAAAAAGAAGCAATAGAGACGAATGGTGTGGGATGGGAGGCTAACTAGATAGACAGTTAGGAAAGGTCTCTCAGAGGCAGTGATAGACAACATGAGACCTCAACAACAAGAAATTGACCACGCATGAAGAGCCAAAGGGCGAGTGTTCAAAGGGGAGGAAGCAACTTGTACAGAGGTTATAAGGCAGGAAGTAGTTCTATGTGTTTAAGCCCCTTAGAGGGGACCATGTGGCTGGAGCATAGAGAGGCATTTAAAGACGGAATGTATTAAAAGGAAGAAAATGTCCGTTACAGAAAGTGACAAAATGAGAGCTGACTCTTAACTTGCCAGACAGGAAACACATACCAATGAAGAAATTCATAGAATTTTCTGCTAGTGAAAATGTAAAATAGTACAATTACTTTGGAAGGTAGTTTGGCATTTTCTCACGAAGGTAAGTGTATACCTATAACATGAGCCAGCCATTCTACTCCTTGGTATTTACCAAAGAGAAATTAAAGCCCATGTCCACAATGAGAATTGTAAACAAATGATCATAGTAGCTTTATTTGTAATACCTCAAAACTGAAAATAACCCAAATATCAATTACTAGGTAATTGGATGAAAAAATTGGGGTATTTCCATACAATAGAATAATACTCAACAACAAAAGGAACAAACTACACAATACATAATACACAAACAAATACGCACAATAAAAATATATGATTGGAAAGGGAAAAGTAAATTTGGCTTCATTTGCAGAAAACATAGCTGTAAACAGAAAATCCTAAGAAATCTACAAATTAATAAGTGAATTTAGCAAGGCCATATAAGGTAAAAAAAAAATCATCTGTACTCATATATATTACAATTAAGAATTAGTTAATTAAATTTTAAAAATTCAATTTATAAGTTCATCTAAAAACACGAAATGGGGTAAATTTAACAAAGCTTTTGCAATACTCCTACACTGAAATCTAGAAAATATTGCTGAGAAAAATTAAAGACCTAAATAAATGTAGTGATATGCTCTACTCAATATTGAGAAACTAGATATTGTTAAGATGTGAATTCTCCCCAAATTGATATATAGATTCAATGCAATTCTTTTCAAACTTTCAGCAGGCTTTTTTTGTTGTTGTTGTTAGAAATTGACAAGCTGGTTCTGTAACTTATATGAGAATACAAAGAACCTAGATGAACCAAAACAATTTTGAGAAAGAACACAGCTGGAGGATTTACACTGCCTTATTTCAAGATTTACTATAACACTACAGTAATCAAGACTGTCTGGTATCAGTGGAACAATACGCATATACATCAATGGAGAGTCCAGACATAGGCCCACACATAGACAGTAGATTTTTTTTAAAAGGTGCCACAGCTGGATGGGAGGGGAGTTTGAGGGAGAATGGATACATGCATATGTATGGCTGAGTCCCTTTGCTGTGCACCTGAAACTATCACAACATTGTTAATCGGCTATACTCCAATATAAAGTAAAAAGTTTAAAAAATAAAAATAAAAAAAATAAAAGGTGCCACAGCAATTTGATGAGGAAAGGATAATCTTTTCAATAAATGTCGATGAAACAATTGGATATCCCTAGGCAAAAGCCTTTGCAACCTTGGAGTAAGTAAAGATTTCTTAGATAGGACACAAAAACACAAATCATAAAGGAAAAATTTATCAAATTGGACTTCATCAAAATTAAAACTTTAAGTTCCTTGGAAAATACCATTAAGAAAATGAAAAGACAAGACACAGACTGGGAAAAAATATTCATGATACATATATCTGATGAAGTACCAGAATATACAGAGAACTCTTACACTCAATGATAAGACAAGTAATCAATTAAAAATAGACAGATTTGGGCATTCACTTCACAAAAGACATGCCAATGGCAAAAAAGCACATGAAAAGATGCTCAACATCACTGACCATCAGGGAAATGCCACAATGAGATATAATTACAAAACCTCTAGAAAAGCTAAAATGAAGAGGAGGAGGATTGGTAAGGATATGGAGCAACTAAAACTCTGACATCTTACTGGTGGGTACATTTTATTATATGTAAATTATATCTCAATGAAGTTTTTTTAAAAAAGAGTTAAGCCAATGAAGTTTCAAAACTGTGGCAACTGATTTACAAGAAAGGCAAAAAGAAAAAATTACAAAGGAGTAGTGAAGTACTACTGCTAATATTTAAAGAGGCACTATGCTCATTCTTTGCTGTATGTTTCCTCATTCAACCTTGACAAAGAGCTTATGAGGTAGGTATAATTATTATCTCAATCTTAGAGTTAAATTTACTTTAAACCAAACTCCAGTTTTATACACAGCACTGGATGTAGTAAGATCTTTATGGAAGAAAATTGATTTGAAAGGCTTACGCTCTAGTTCTGGCTCCACAACATGCTACCCTATAACCATGTGGAAATTCCTTACCCTTGGTTTCCTCGGCTGTGAAATGGAGACCTAATCCCTGCCTTCTATACTCAAAAGTCTACTGTGAGGATGAAATAAGCATCACATTTGAAGATGCTTTATAAACTATACAGCCTGACACAGTTGCAAAATCATCTGAATAAGCGAGAAAGTCATGGTGGAGATGACCTACGACTTACGTTTCCTTCTTCGAGTTCTTATTTAAATTTAAAGGACATGCAGGTGTATATATACTTTCATACATTGCATGAGTGAACCAACTAACTAGTATTCAATTATTCTTACTGTGTGACTAGTGCTGGACTATGGTAATTACCAGAAGATGCCTCAATTCTTGCCTTCAATCTCTGACAGTCTAGCCAAAGGAAAAAAGAACTACACAACACTGCAGAGGATTGAATTTCTTAACCCCAACCAGTAAGCCCACACCTCCTTGCTCATCTTGCCAACTTTGTCTTTCAGTGCCTAGTGCCACCTCTCCCATGACACCTTTTATATCTGTTCTAGGATGGATTCCCTAATAGGATCTCATTTAACATCCATCTACTTTCACTCGGTTGAATTTCATTTACTCATTAACGCAACATCTTCCTACACGTTGATTATATACATAGTATGCTCTAATCACTTTATTTCTCTGGCTCTAATTTCTCTCAAATTAGTAACCTCTCCAAAAAAGGGTTCATCTTGTTCTTTTGTATTTGCCACACCACTAGCAAAGTACCGGGAACAAAATGAATTAAAACTAAATTGAATGTGGTGAAAGAAGATGGCAGAGATGTGGTTTGACAAGACCACATGGAACAGTGGCTTTGGACTGTGGGTTACAATTCTGGCTTTGGCTCTATAGCTGCTGTGTATGCTCTTCATGTTTATTCATTTGTAAAAGAGAATAAAATATCTCCTTGGGGATTTATGGTCAGGATCAAATAAATTAACATATATCAATATAAAGTGCCTAGCACACAGCAGGCACTGAGATATATTTATTTTCTTCTCCTTCCTAATGGAAAGCAACATGTTTCATATTCTGATAGAAATTTAATCCTTAGGTCATATAGCAGTATTGAGTCCAGAATAAACTTGACAGTCTCTTTGGCTTGGGTTTTGAGTATTCATAGAGAAATCCCTGTGTACATTCATTCCCTAGTCCCAAACAAAACCCCATCTCCATGTAAATTGTTTAGAAAGTGAGAAATATTTATTCTAATTAATCCTTGATATTTGAAGGTAATCAAAATATGCTCACATCATTATCAGAGCCTGGGTGCAAATACAGGAAGAATCTGGGTTTGGTTAATCAAAAGAAGATTGTCCCTTTGAGGACGAGGGTTAGTGGAAGCTATAAGGAATCAAGTAGGAAGTAGGTTAAGTGGATTCTGCAAAAATTTAAATATAACCCAGTGCTCTTCCCTAGTATAATTCTATTTCTGGTTCTGCCAGACTCCGCTCTATAAATCTCTGATTTGCTTTGTCTACTCCATCTCTCTGGATTTGGCTGTCATGTCCTTGTCTGCCTTGAGTAAGGCCAAAGACCATTTTCTCCACTAAGAGGATTCAGCAATTATGTGGACATCTGTGGCAGCAAAAGAAAACCAGCCTTGAATTGTCTCCATTTCACGAAAGTTTGAAAAATAAAATGTGGTGTTAAGTTACACCTGACAGCAAGGAGCTACTATGATTCAGTCTCTAGCTGTGTGTGTGTGTGTGTGTGTGTGTGTGTGTGTGTGTGTGTGTGTGTGTCAGAAAAAATGTAATGTTATTCAGTAAGTTTGTAAGAGCCAGGACAGAGTTTTATTCTTTGCATCCCCATGGCACCAATACTGACACAACACATGGCATTGGATTTCTGCCATGGGTGATCCAACCCCATCTACAGATGAAAAAAGTAACGCCCAGGGAAGACTCTGTACTCTTTGCCAGAAGTCACACACATAGTGACTGAAACCAAAATGCTCATGTCTCTCCTGATTCAGCTCTGGTGCCCTTTGCCCTCTGCTGGCCTTCCTCTATATCCTGCCTTTGTAGAAATGGGAAAGAACACGAAAATGAAAATCTGAGAAAGCAAGAGAACAACATGAAAGAATGGCGTTGGGGAGGGATAGGAATTGATCCTTGTAGAGCAACAGCGATACTGGGGGCAAACCTTTGAGTAATTGTGAGGTTTAAGAAGCGCTCTGCTGAAATGTACAATAAAAAGTGGAAGTAGGTGGGAGGGAGGTGAGGGTGAGTGAGGAGAAAGAGGGAAATGCTGGGCTGGGTTTCTGAGGCACCAGTCAGCGGAGGCAAAGAGGGGATGTGAAGAACAAAGAAGCTCGGGCTGCAAATGTCTCTGATCACCTGGAGAAGCAATGACAGCAACATGCAGCCCTTTCCGTGTTCGTATTCCTCTTGCAGCCTCAGGGCAGAGCCAGGGCTGAGCCCCAGGAGCCCAGTCAGAATCCAGAGGATTTCCCTTTCAAGCCTGCAGAATGTGGGGACAGTCACGTTGAGGCGTGTTGTTTTCTCCAAGCCAGCTGACCCGCCCAAACACAGCCTGGATGGGGACATGTGCCATCCGAGCTGGATGGCTTTGATGTCACGGAGCTGCATCCAGCTGGGAGCTTGTGACTTCACCTCTGGAAAAGCTGGAAGGTGATTTCTAGTGTTTTCAAAATACTGTGAAGCAGCATGGGTCTTAGGTAAGTCAGCCACGGTTTTTCAAAAGGGCTTCTCAGCCCTGCCTGTGCCCAGCTGTTCCATTCGCATAGCTCGTTGTAACCCTCCTGTGAGATTCGTAGAACGGGCTTCTCCCTCTTTCCCTGCTCTGCCAGTCATACGAAGATGATCCCCTACTACTTGTAAAATCACCCGCTGGGTGTCTAGGAGCTGAGATTCCTAAGTCCCTCCCGTCAGGCTTCACGGGAGAGATTTCTCATCAGGTCACTCAGGCTGGTGAAGCTTCCTCTCCAGCCATCTCATGATTTATTCAGATTCTGAAGGAAAGTGAAGGGAATGGATGTTTGTACTGCAGACAACTGAGGAAAGGCTTGTGTAGAACTGGACTAAGGCCGAGCCTCTGACCTAGCTGGTGAGCTCCACATTGTGTGAGATTTACAGTTTAAATAAGAGCCAGAGGTCTGAGAGCCTTGAGCTGGGCTGGGATAAGGAGGAGAAGGACTATGGTTCGCAATTGATGGGGTGGAAACAGTACCAGCAGAACTCTGAATGTGCACCCCCAAATCCTAAACTCATTCAAATGGCTTCCCACCATCTGGCGTAACTTTATTTCTATTTCCTATTTCAGGTCCAGTTTTTCAGACTAGCAAGGCTGTCCATTCAATCCAAGACTGATTTAACACCAGACTACTGTTGTTTCTTGTTTGTTTATCTAATTTTTTAAGCCTAACATTTATACACAAAAACACCCAGATCATAAGCAGTCAGCTTTATACCCAGCCAGGTCCAGAGATAGAACATGGTCAGCACCCAGAAGCCTCCTCAAGTCCCTTTCAGCGACTGCCTCCTCAGGGATAACTATGACCCTGACTGATTTCTGACCATGAGGATTCGTTTTGCCTGTTTCTGGACTTAGAGTCATACACTGCATCCTCTTCACTGTCATTTTTGTTACTCAACCTTGTGTTTGTGAGATTCGATCTTGCTGTGTGTAGTTGTAGTTTGTTGACTCCTTCGATGGTTGTTGTAAAAGTATTCGGTTGCTTAAACGTACAGGATATGTATATCCAGTCTACGGGAGAGGACATTTGACTTAGTCTGGTTTGCCATGGCATGCAGAGTGTTGCCATGAACATCCTGCACATGCCAGGTCATATTTTAAAAGTTTGATGCAGTGCTGCCTATTGTTGCTCTGACCCTTTCTACCAGGAAGATGGTTCACTCGCAAGATTCACAACATTTTTGGAGTTATGATACCCTATTTTTATTTCATTAGAGCATCTTCTTCCTCCCCAAATGGTGTATTGTATAGACTTTTAAAAATAAGAATTAACCTAGTTTAAGGACATAGCAATGTCATCAGCATTTACTCACTTCTGTGTGCCCATTGCACCTTGTCCTGCGCAGAGCAAGTCATTACAACATTTGTTCAACTGCATTGAATTCTTTGGGAACAATCCCCCCACACACACACCAGCAACATTTCTCGCCTCTCTTCATCTTCTCTAACTAAAATATCATTGCTCCCTTAACAATTCTCTACAGCAATTGTACTCTCTTCTTTGGCTTTGATATCCCCAGGGTAAAATATTTTTGGAAAACTCTATACCCATTCACACATTTTTAAGCTGGCATCTAAAAAAATTATCATCAGTTTAAATAAATGTAAAGAGTAGAATTTCCACCATGTTTTAAATCAACACTTTAACTTTTAAAAATTTTAAAACTACGAGCTTAAAATAAATAAAATGCAGGAAACAAAAAGTATCTAGTGGATTTATACCAACTGTAGCAGGATGATAGAAGACTGCATTTCCATTATAATACCTTTAGAAATGGAGACAAATGTCATCAGGTCACAAAAGATCCGTCAGTTTTACACTGTGTGACACATGGGGAAGAATGTGAATGATTAGTGGTTTTCCAAAGTTCTTTGTAATTCAACATCCTGTGTAGATATTACTTGAAAAATATTTATAGCTTCTGAGTCAGTGAGATGCAATTTATTCCTCCATGGAATTCATTCTAGAACGTGTGGAATATTGCCTTGAACCTTAGTTATTCCAATATATTCCCTGGAAGTATCATTATTGTCAATAAACAGGTTGTTCTGCCAAAAAAAAAAAAAAAACTACAAGCTTAGCTCATACAATTTATAGAAAATGGTCCACCATGTTACATAATTGGCAAAGCTGTCTTCATTGAAAATTAATTAGCAAAGTCAGATTTACTTTCATTCAGATAGGGCTTTCTGTATTTTTAAATTTTTATCATTTCAAATAAATACGTTAATACACATCCCTTGGCAAAAATTACATCTAAACTTTAATCCTAAACTACATGTATGGATGGATGGAGGGAGGGGTGGAGGGAGGGATGAAGGCATGGGTGGAGACTTGGAAATTCACCATGACCTTTTCCCCTGAATGAAACAAAGTGCCACACCTTCAATATTTCCTCCCAAAGCTCCCTTTGCTTTGCTTTCATGTGACTCTCTCAGAAGGGATGCATTCCTGGATGTTTATTTGTTTGGTGCTCAGAAGTCTTTTACACTCCAGCGTAATAATGCTCCACAGTAAGGTCCAGGGTGGATGAGAAGTCTGTTTTTCTACCCTTTAAAGTGGGACAAGGGAAAGGGGGAAAGCTGTGCTCTGAACCAATTTGTTTCGTATTTTCTTTCTATAATCATGCAGAGGAGAAAGTGGTATTTTTAAAGATGTTGGATCACTTTACTTTCTCTTGGTATTAGGCCAAGCTAATCCCTATTTCCAGCTTTATCGGAGAAGTAAAAGACCCATGGGACTTCCCAAACTAGTCAAAGGACAGGTTTTCCAATCTCTTAAGAAAATGGACTCAGAGATTTCCTGATAGGATATTTGCTTACTATGTTCAAGTGTTTTCTAGACAGTATTAGAATCAGCACTATCGTCAGTTCTTAATTATATAACAATATTTTTTCTGTTCATTACCTGAGGTCAGTTTTTAATTCAGGTTGATTTTTTCCTGAAATTTAGCACAACAAACACCTTGGCTCATTTGCCCTCCGGTGCTCAACTAGTTTGAGCGAGTGGAATGCAAACTAACTTTAAAATAAGCAAAGGACTCCAAAGGCAAGACTTTGCTGCTAATAATAATAATAATAATAATAATGCATTGAGCCAACTGATATTACTCTGACATCTGGCACCCCCTATTCTCCACTACAGCTGCAAACCTGAAAATATTTCCAAAAGCCTCTGGGAGTGAGCACCCTGGGAAGAATCAAACCTTGAAGGTCACAGAAGACATAAGACAATCAGTTCTTCCCCCAGACAATAGAGCACACCCAGGAGAGAAGGACCTCTGAAGGTTATAAAAGTCAGCCACGGAAATGTCAAAACTCAAAAGCCCAGGAGAGTTAAGTGGGAGAAAAACAGAAGTAGCAGAAAAACGTGATGAAAAATGAGAAGCAAGTGGCAAAAAAGAGAAGCCAGAGCAAAGCTAGAAATGTTGATGATTCAGGAAGAAAGAGAGTCCCCAAGAGTGAGGAGAAGGGACTTAGGGAAACCCAGAAGACAACATAGGAAAAACAGTAGCAGCCCAAAGAGCCGAGCAGACTGGAAGCCTTCAGTGTTGGCCCCCCTGCCATCAGGGCCTGTACATAGTATTCAGTAAGGGTCCTTGTTCCATTTCTGTCCTTTGAGCTTCAAGGGACAGAGATCCACTCATGAGCCCAGAAAAAAAGGAAGGTACTGAAATAATCCATGTGTATTACAACACAATTTAGAACCGGAATGCCATCAGGAAGTAAGATGGCTCAAGCAGTTGGCTATTCCCTCCTCTTCCTGGATCACAGTATTCCCAGAGACCCTGCTTCTTTCTGCATATAGGCTCCTTAACCCTCCCTCGGTTAACTTTTTATCTGCTTCTTCATGGTTACTGCTTCCTTATAGCTGAGCTTACTTACAGACCTTCATGGAGTCTTCAGCCCCAACTTTTTTGTCACACAGTTTGCCAAAGATCAGCCTGCCAAGTATATGTCTGTTCCCATATTCGTCTATACCAGGAGCGTTATTATTATAATTACATAATATAATTAATTGATAGGTAAACTCAAAGCATGTAAAGAGAAAAAAAAAAAAGAACTGTTTCTACAAAAACTAATTTGAATGCTTTGAAAAGACTCATAAAGTTGAATCTCACACACACAGAAACCTCGCTATCAAATCAGATTGTGATAAAGACAACTTTAAAAGATTAGGGAGAAATATCCCCAAAATCTAGAAGTGTTCTGTACTCAGCTTACTTGAAAATTGTCTTTAGGTTGTTGATTCACTTGAAAGAAACCCAAATTGGAAATGGTAGATGACTTACCATGGGTGTCATTTATTCCAGAAAGACAATACAGAACTCCAATCAGCCAATCCATAATCAAAGCAAAGGTCTTAGCCTTACATGAAAAGACGGCAAGTGAATTTACATTTATAGGTATTTATATGAATTCATGTGTGCATCTACTAATTTACATGTATACATACAATTAAAATAAAAATTTTAGGTAGTATCATTTTTTAATTATTTTCCACAGTAACTGTCAAGCATCACTGCAGTCAGAGTGGGTAGGAGGATTTCTGCTGCAACGTTCATCCTTCCTGCTGCCCCCCACTCAGTGACTTGCTTAGCACCAAGTACATAACAGGCATTAATGGACCCTAGTGGCTTGAAAACCTCAGAGGAGGTAAACAGGTCAAACGGTGATAACATAAACCCTGCTCCTAAATTATCTTGAGGAGGCCCGATACTCCTTAAGCACTGAGCCAAGCATAAGTAATAGTGAACTCAACCCAGTTCACTGTTGGTTCCAAGAAATAAAATAACATAGTCTCTTGCTCTCAATTAATTGTTAAAGGATTTGGCATGCTTTTAAAGAGTCCCTTAAAGAGCAAGGAAACTGCCCTAAATATTGCCCTGCCCCTGGAGGTGGGGTAAGCAGGACAGTGGAGACAATCCAAATAATGACATGTGTTCTCTGTCCTCCCAGCTACTGTGACAGGTAAGGGCACAGCTCTGGAGTCCGAAGCTCCTTGGCATTAACTTGCCATAAGGCCTTGGCAACTACTGTACTTGTCTCAGTTCCTCTTCTGTAAAATAGGTGTTGTAAGAACTAAATGAGGTAATGGATAAATGGCAAGATAAGGTTTTCTTTCCCCTCCATCCTCTCCCTTTGTTACCAAACCACGTCTGTTTGCCAGATGAGCAGCTTGCCAAATGCTGAGAAGCTGAGGTTTACAGCCAAAAATGAGTTTACTCACAAGGCAGCCAAGCAAGAAGATGAGAGAATAGGTCTCAGATCCACCTCCGTGAAGGTGAGAGGGCTGGGGTATTTATGGGATAAGCAGGGTGGTCTGTCTTAGGCTTGGGGAAAGGTGATTGGAGGTAGGGAAAAAGTGCGGTCATTGGTGTTCTGTGCAGGCCCCTCTGGGTTACATGCTCTGTTTATTCAAAATGGAGATGCTTAGCACGATCTGAGGGTGGAGTTTTCCAGCCCTCTGACGTCAAAAGGCCATTCACCTGGACACCTCCACAGGCCCAGTTTGAGTGTGGGTGGTCCCAACCAGCCTTAGCCAGCTCACACTGGGCAGGAGCTGATTCCATATTCCTGTAAAACTACTGGTCTATGTGAAGCTGGGAGGGAAGGCAGTTACAGAGAGGAAAAGAGAAAGAAAAACAAAATAACTTAAGTGAGCTTAATCAGTGAAGGCAGGTTACAAGCAGAGGGGTTTTAACAGACTGTTCCCCTATCTGTTGCTCTGCAAGACAAGCTCAAGGATTCCTCTTAGCCATCAGTTTCTGTTTCTCTAAGGGGCACAGTTTCCATTTCACCTTTTCTTCCCCTACCCGTGGTAAGCATGGTAAAGAGAAGAAAAAGCACTCTAAGAAGGCCTAGAGTCATTTGCAGAACAGTTGACTATAAGAATAAAAAGGTATATCATTATGTTTGCCACACTCTGAAGAACATAAAGGGCCTAAAACCTCCTCAGCATCTCACTGTAAGGCCCGCAGCAGAGTGCCTTGCAATCATTCACTCATTCAGTGAGCACCGTCCATGTTCCAGGCACCGTTCCAGGCACAGTGGTGAACAGTACAAGTCCTCTCTCTCATGGAGCGTACGTGACATCCCAGTTGAAGAAAAGACAGAGACTAAGAGGCTACCTGTGAAACCTGTGCACAACGCCATAGTAAGCTCTCAATAAACACCAGCTATTTTAATTATTGTTGTTATTATTAAAATATGGCCTTTGACTTCACGCCATATATAGCTGTTTCCTACCCTAAAGCTGGAACCTCCTCGCACTAGCTTTCTCAGAAGCCAACCACAGGACTCCTGGGCCAGGACTCAGAGCACAAAACTCCTTGGATTTTATCATCTTTCCCCTCCCCCAGCTTCCTACCTGTTTTCAAGAATCACAACCCTTTTCCCAGTTCTCCAGAGGTTAGGAATGGAAGCTGGGGAAGTCAGAGCTATAATGCTCTATTAAAATATGAATTATTGATGCTTCACCTCCCATCCTATTCTAGAAGTGAAAGACAGCCACCCACTTCAAGGGTCTCGCTCAATGCAGATCTGTGGACACAAAGAAGCACTCCTAAGGGACTGCCCTGGGGCAGGGGTAACTAATCTGCAGATGGTCTCATTCCTGCCTGGCACCTTTCCATTGTGTGGTCCTACCCGGGCTTACCTAGGCCACTTGATTTTATATAGGAACCTATCACACTCTGAGTCCCCCCTGTGATTTACGTTTTTAAAATATCTTCTAACATGTAATTCACTTATTTATTAGGTATGTTCTTTATTTTCTTTTTCCTCCATGAGAATGTAAATTCTTATGAGGGCAAAGATGTTAGGTTTGTTCACTGGGGCCGTGCCAGGCACATATTAGGCACTCAGTAAATATTTGTGGAATGAATGAATGAAAACTTCAGAGGAAAAAGCTTTCTATAGATCCTGGAAGGACCTTGTGGCCCTTAGCAAGGGCTCCAAAAAGCAAAATCAACCAAAACTTGGACAGCTGACTGCGACTCTATCTTTCTTGCAAACAGGAAAGCAAAGATGGGGTGGAGGGGGGTGTCCCCCAGCCCCTCTCCCCTTCTCCCTTGCAGAGGAGGCCAAGGCAGCGAAGGGAGGGCAAGGTCCTTCCCGATTTCTGGAATAGTGGCTGTGTTACCTGCTTGTCTTGCTCCCATTCTCTTGACAGCCCTATTCCTGGATTTTATACTGCGTGCCTGTTCTTTCCACATCATGGCTACTGTGAATAAATACATTGAAGAAGGATGAAGGCACCCTTTTTTTTTTTTTTTTCCTGCATCATGACTAGCAGTTAGTGGGATTCGGTAGACAGGAAACACAAATATATTGAAACCGGGATTTGAAAGCTGCACCTTCAGTTGCAGGATCTCGTTCTTAAGAGGGCGGATTGCAGAGCGGAGGCGGGCGGGGCTGCGCGCAGGGATGCGATCCCAGGCCTCGGAGTGCAGGGCGAGGGCAGGGGCAGGGGCAGGAGCAGGGGCAGGGGGCGGCGGGGGGAGAAGAGGGGAGCGCCGGCTCCGCACGTGTCCCCACCCCAGTTAGCTGGAAAAGGCCGGGTGTGCTGTGCCTCCCGTGGTGGGTCGTCTCGGCTTAAAGCGGCAGCAGGCGACCAAGGAAGCGGATGGAGAGGCCGCGGGGAGCCGGGGATGGCAAAGCCGCTCCCTACCCGAGGGCTCTCTGCCCTCGCTGGCAAGGCGAGGGCTCACTCTGCAGAGGCGTCTCCGCGGCTTTTCCCAGTTTTGCTCCGAGACCCAGGTTGGTAGAACTGGCTGGTTGGGGGCGCGGGCTCCCCTGGCTGGGCCCGGCCGCAGAGGCGCCCCTGCGCTCTCCGCCCTTCTCCGTGCCTCGGCCGGCCGGCCGACCGCCCGGCTCCCCGGAGGCCCCTCCGCATACGCCGGTCTGCCCACCCCGCCCTTCGTGGCTCCCCCGTCCCTGAATTCCTGCAGCGCTTTCACAGTTCACACGGTCATTCATCTCTCAGTATGTTATATGTCTCCCCAGTTAAATTATAAAACACATGAACAGCCATATGCTCTTTTTTTAAGCTTTCTTTTTTTCTGATTATAAAGTGCTTCTCTAGTTCCTGTTGTGTTCAACCCAAAGCAATGGCCCTCACAGGCCTCTAATTGCGTGACTTCAGGAAAATCCTTCTGGAATGGTTTTCTCATGTGCAAAATGAGATTTTTAAGGTCCCTTCCAGCTTTTAGATTCATGGACTTCCCAAGGAGAGCTAGAGTTGGTTTACTGGATAGAGCTGCTCTGGCTACAGTGGTTTGGGGTCCAAATGTTTTGTTTCTGGAGGTTACGGGTGGGTAGCATCTGTGAGTGGCCACCAGGAAGAGGAACCCACAGTGACTCCTGGCTTCTTCTCTCCTGGCCACTCACTATCTACCCACTGCTCTTCTAAAACGGGGTCCCCAGGCCATACGCATGAGACCACTTTGATACTGACTGAGGGGTAGGAAAAATCCCTTCTCCTGTAAGTTCTATGCTGAAAAGGAAGAAATTTTTCAGAAAGGATTTTTGCTAGGAAATTAGGAGGTACAAAAACACAAAACCATGGAAGCATCCAGTCAGACCCCACATTCTTTGAATAACTTTGATAGAAGCCAAACATTTGTTAGCAAATTTTAGGCAACCTTGAGCCCCACGTCATTGCCCTCAGCTGAATCATGAAGGAGAAGGATGCCAAGCCAAAGATACTCAAACTTCCCCCCAACAGCCTATGTGGCCCCTTTCCAGACTCTGTACAGAGCACAAGGCATGGCTCTGGAATAATTCACATGGGAACTTGACTTCAGTTTTGCCCTTTTTTTTTGGCTGTCTGGCCTTGAAGAAGCTTCTTAACTTCTCTGATTCCCACTTTTCTTTCTATTCAGTAGGAATAATATCTTCTGTCTTGTTGAGTTGAGTGAATCTTAAATAAGCATGTCTGTGTATCATTCAGAGGTCTTCACTGAAACACGGGCTTACCCCAGTTGCCTTAATCACAACAGCAGTTTATTAAGACATGCAGAGGGACCACAATCTCTAGGAAGGCCTGGAGGCAATGAAACGGGAAGGCTTCCCAAATAACACTACCAGTGCTCCCGGGAGATGCCCAGGCCCCATCGCTTGACTAGTCCGAAGCCTGCAGTGCCTCATTAAGGCTTCTGACATCGCTGCTTCTGAGAGCTACACTTCTCAGGATACCGCCTTCGTTGCAGCCATGCCTTCCAAACCAAAGCCTCTTGTTCCCTCTGTTATCATCCCTGAAGATCCCTCTCTGGTCCTGGCAAGGCCCACCCTCTCCAACCCATTTTCCTCCATCTTGTTGTTAAGGCTGATTCTACCCTTGGATGAAATTCAAATTCTTCAAGAATAGAACAGTGTGACCTTGGCAGGAAGCACCGGTTTTTCCTGCAACCTCACCACTTTACCCCCTCACAGCCCTAAGTTAGTACCTTATCCCTCCCTGATATAAAGCCTACACTATCTTTAGACTACCTGCTACATTGCCTTGTCTAGTCTGAGTCAAGTTCTGTTACCAGCTGAGCCACCACCTGGATGTTCTTTGATTCAAATTCAAATGCTTCCAAGGCCTAGACCAGTGGTTTTCAGCCGCTGGCTGCAGAATGAAGGAGGGTGGGACGCTGGGCCTTGGAGAGTCTGATTTAATTAGTCATGAGTGAGCCCAGATACAGGCATTTTTAACAGCTCCCCAGTTTATTTCAGCAGGGGAACTGTCTTCTAAAATCCCATCAAGGTTTTACTTAATAACACTGAAAGTTTTAAGCAAGGAGTAAAAATTGAAAGCATAAGATCAAACAAGAGTGGAAGAGGGTAATAAACTCCCAGTCTCTAACAACTATCTGCAAATATTAACTTTTGAGTTAACAATTTTGCAAGTAGGGACAATGAATTAGGCTTTTGGGGCCATTTCAGCTTCTGGGTTTGAAATGTGAATTCTTCTTGGTCATTGTGTACCTATTAATATTGAATTTAAATAGAAAATGGGTGGGGGGAGAGAAGGAGTCTTTACAGGATGTGACACAATGCCTGGTAGTCTAGTCTAAGATAAGTGAGGAATGGCAGATTGTAAATTCTGTTTATCTAAAATGTTTGGTTCATTCAATAACAAGCCACCTTTTGACAAAGTGATTTGAGATAAATATATTGACAGCTGTGAGGATACCAGGGTGTTCATTACTCATCCCTGACTTCACATATCTCTTTTCAATAGATTTCCCTGTATATTCACCATTCTGAACTGTCAATTACAGTGATATGAAAGGAGCAGGAGGAGGGAATCAATATGCCTTCAATGATGGAATAGGTAAAATGTTATAGAACAATGGAAATAACATCTCAGCATGACTCACATCATGTACCTGAATCACCAACATTGTGAAGGTGCGGGGTGGATAGCTGTGTGGATAACTATGAGAACAATTGTATTCTACTGCTGCTGCCATTGTGGAAAAACCATGAGAAGACTTACCCCAAACTGCCATTTGGTACACAACCAGGCAGAAGTGCAAGGGCTAAGGAACAGAAGGACCCCACCAGTTGTGGATACTTGTCATTCCTTTATGGCCAATTAACATTTTAAATCCGTGTCCCTATGGTTGGGAATCACCCATCTCCCACTATAGAAGCTGAGAGTGTCAGACACTTATTTTGCTTCCTGCCCTTGTAGCTAGAGCATGGGCATAGCTACCTGACCCAGGCCCCACCAATCACAGATAACCTCCAGACCTAGAATTAGAAGCCCAGTGATCAGAAGTGACATATGATGACATTAGGCAGTGGTTTTTAGCAGACGGGTCCAGCCTCAATGGCATTTGGAGCACAGGCTACAACATTGAGGGTGCAGTGCTGGCAGTGGAGAGACATCACAGGGCCAGTTCTACACTATGACAGAGCTGGCTTTTAGACCTCTCAGATATTTGATAAGCTACCCAATATTCTTTTAATAAAATTTTTCTTTTTTCCTTAAATGACCTTGCATTATTGCAGTCATGTAATTGCCACTCTACCTCAATCCTTGCCCCTCTGTAACCTATTCTCAATGGAGGAGCTAGAGTGTTCCCATGAAAACGTCAATCATAATATTTCTCAGCTCAGAACCCTCCAATGGCATCCCCTGTCACTCAGGGTAAAAGCCAAAGACTTAGAGTGGCCTAAAATGTTCTATGTGGCCCCTCTGACTATACTGTCATTACGGTCTCTCCCACTCAAATATGCTTGCCTCAAGGACTGTTCACTTGCTGAAATTCTCCCTGGAAAGTTCTTCCCCCAGAAATCCACATGACTCACTCCCTCATCTCCTTTAAGCCTTTGCTGAAATATGCCTTCTTGGTGAAGACTTCCTTGAAAACACTCTCCAAAAATGCAAATGCACCCCTTGACATTCCTTATATCCTTTCCCTGCTTTAGTTTCCTCCATAGAACTTATCAGCTTCTATCATATTTTATACTTGCCTTATTTGTTTATGTTAATCTCTCAGCCCCCACTAGAGTGTAAGCTCCAAGACGGCAGGGATCTTTGTTTTGTTCACTGCTGCATCTACAGTGCCTGGAAGAGTGAGTGCATGGTGTAGATTAGGTCCTCAACAATTATTTGCTAGATGGATGGATGGATGGGTTGGCGGATGGATGGATGGATGGATGGAGAGGATGTTAATGATTAGTGAAAAGTATAAGTTTACCTGACAAAGGGAAAGCAGCAGGAATGAGAAGATGAACTTGCAGATGCAAACTAGAGCTCCACTTCCACTGGAGGGTACTGAGCTGAGAAATGTTATGCCATGTTTGATATCTTGTGAGGGATGGTCAAAGACATCTGAGGACTCTTTGCTTTTGCTTTTTAAGGAGTAGGCTGATTTTTGCTGGTTCACAAGGGCCAAGAGGAAACCAGCAATCAATCTTGGTTATCAGAAATTCTGATCATGGAACAACTGTACAAATTCATTTGAGGAAGATCTGGTCAGTATAATGGCAGTAATAGTAATAGTAGCTTACATTCATCGAGTGTTTACTGAATGCTGGGTACTTCTTTAAATGCTTTATGTAGACTATCTCATTTAATCCTTACAACAAATATATGAGGCAGGCACTACTTTTTTCTTTCCCATTTTGCAAATAAGGTAATCAGAGGCTAAACAATTTGCCAAAGGCCAGGTATCTAGAAAGATTTCATTTAATTATTTGGCTATGTTTTGAGATGAGACAAGAAACAAAATGAGATTGATCTGGCTACCCAGGATTCTAAAAATGACCCTACAGAATGATAGATACCAAGTATGATGTTGTGGAACATGAACAGGCAGATGGGGTTTGAACATCAGTTTTGCAACTCACTGTCTGCATGGCTTTAGACAAGTTACTTGTCTCTGAGTTGATTTCCTCATTTGTAAAATGTAAACTCATATGCTCCTTGCAGAGTTATCAAGATTAAATAAAAATCACACATGGAAACACATATAATGTCTGGCCCAGAGAAGGCACTCAAGAAATGACATTACTACTACTACTACTACTGCTAATACTATTACTGTTATTACTGTTATTGTTATTATTGAAGGAATTCAGAGTCCATCCAGCCTCTTGGCTCCATACTTGTGAATGTCCCTGTGTGTGCTTTTCAAACATTAGCCAATAGCATTTAGAATCAACTAGACAACAATCTAAAAGTACAAATTCCTGAGTTCTACAAGTCTCACTCTTGGATGGAAAATTGACATTCTTTTAAAGAACTCTAGAAACAGAGAGAAACTCCGTGCCTCCTTTCTAATGTTGTGTAAGCCAAATTCCTTATGGGAAACTGATGCCTCGAGCAGTGTGGCCTAATGGTTAAGGGAGTAGGGTCTGGAGTCCTACTGCCTTGGCGTCTTAGGTCAGATGGACCTCTTTGTACTTGCCTTTATGTGTAAAACTGGGATAATGATAACTCTTACCTCATAAAGATGAAGCTTAAAATAAACATGTAAAACAATTAGTAAGAGCTTGGCAAAGATTAGGTTCAAGAAAGGTTAACTATTATCATTTGAATTCATTTTCCATTCTTTGGGCTTCCACTGATGGAACAATTAAAAAAAAAAAAAAAAGTGGAGATTTTTCCACTCCCAAACTTTGCAAACAAGTATCCCTGTTTGGTCTTCACACGGAAAGAGACAACACGCTGAGCCCACTTCTGACAGGTCCTGTGCTGAAGAAGTTCAGGCCTGCTGAGCAGTTCCAGACTCATCTTAAAGAGCCTTTGCCAGTGTTTCATATATGTAAACTTAGGAAGGTATTCTTGATAGCTAAACTAAATCTTACAAATTAAAATTCCATATATGATAGTGTGTAGAAAAGAGCAGGTGCATTCATCTTCCCAGTGCTCTGGGGATCCATCAATTCCTTTCACTAGTCACTCTTACGTGCCAGAGGCCACTACAGTTTTGCTCTGCCCAGAATCAGGTCTGCATTCTTGGCATAACTGCTTTCCCTTATCAACTTTTAGAGGAAATGTGACCTCTGCAAAGACACCTCTCCCATACAGAAGAGTTCCTCTTACCCCTGCCCCACACCCAGATGGCTTCGCCTTCACCCGACCATTTCCCCTCCCTCAGCCCTTTGTGTACTTCATAGCTCTCATCACAGTACATAATCACATAACTTATTTTCTGCTTTCTTGTTTCCAGGCTGTGCCCCTCCACATGCACACCTGTCTGTAGCTACCAAGAAGCCAGGGATCACATCTGTCTTGTTTCCTCCTTTGTCACCAGCATCTATCTCAGGGCTAGGTCTCAACACCTAGCAGCTCTCAACAAATATTGGATAAATAGTGAATGAATCTAAAGACGCATTTCCTCTGGACTCTTCTATCTGGAAGAAAAGGTGAGGGATGGACCTGAATAAACAGTAAAGGAACAAAAACATTAGACACAACCTCTGTAATTTCCCAGAGTGTGGCCATGAGTGAGCTTCGTATCCAAACTTTTAAGATCCTTAAATGAAGATCTCCCACCTTAAATGTGAAAACCAGTAGCTACACAGAGGCTGGTGAAGTATTGAAGTCATTAGAAGGGATTATGTGTAAAATACAGTATGATCTTTTATTTTTTTTTTAAAAGAAAAAAGAAAAAACTTTGATGAAATCAAATCTAAAATCTCCTGATCTTTCTGAGAGGAGAGAAACTGGGTCCTTTCTTCTCTTTACCATTTTTGCCATTTTGATGTTTAAAGTCAAACTGTACCCTTGGCTTCCAGCTGAACCATCCTCTGTGCCCTGTCTGCCCTCATCCCCCTACCCAACCTATATGAATGAGTATTAGAGTTGGAGGGACTTTGAAAATAATCTTGTGCAATCCTCCTTTTTGTTGAAGAGGAAAGAAAGTCCAGGCCACACTGTGAGAGGGTCTCAGGAACCAGAAGGGGTCTCAGGTCGCTCGACTCCCCTGCTAACCCTCCACTCCTCCATGTCAGATTCATCTCACTTTGGACTTATCCCCTCTGACTCTCCAGGGCCAGATCCACTTTTCAGCCCCAGTACAATCATCCAGGAGGCAGCTAGTCAATATCCTGTCTACTCTGAAGACAAGAACAACCCCGCAGATGTCAGCCAGACCTTTCTTTTCTGGCAGCACTAAATGAGCCTTCCTTTCTCCAATCAGTAAGTCCAGCCAGAAAATTTCCAACCGGGAAGTGTTCCATCTCTGAAGACAGTTCTTTCACTCCTTAATCAATCTGGGTTCACTCTGTAAGTCTGAAAGGCAGTGAAAAGCCCCACAGTGTACATCCTAATCCTCAGAAAGCCTTGCTTTTCTCTCCCTGAGATGCCGAGGCCAGAACATTCTCAGTCCTCTTTTGCCCTACCCCCGCCTCCAGAAGGTGAGATGACTCCCCCAAATGCTTTGGTGAAGAAAACAAGAGGTGTAAGTCCTGACAGGCCATCGAGAAGTTGAGGGAAGACAGAGTCCTCATGCACAGCCAGTCTGGGGCAGTGCCCTGGACCCACACAGACCCTGGAGTTTGGCGGACAGAGTTGAGTTGGTTAGTTCTGCCTTCCCCTCCTTTCTGTCCACCTGTACGGCAGAAACTGAGATGGGCTGAGAAATCCTTTGCTATAATCCTTTTCTCCCTAGAAACTCTGTTCACTCAACGACAAACCCCATGGGTCATTCACTTTTTTCACATGGTTTCATATATTGCCTAGTCCCAGTCTATTCTTGATTTTTTATCGGTTGGTTTGGGATTTTTGGGCCAGTGTGTTGGGAGGAGGCAAGGAGGATTTGATGATTTTTAAGACAAAGTGTCTCACCCTCATCTCAATCTCTAAAATTGTCTTTGAGCTCATTTTCCCTTTATCACTTGAGTCATCCACTCACCAGTACCAGTCTTTCAGTTGTTTGTTGATTTTATTGTTATTGTTGTTTATGGGTTTTTGTTTTTGTTTTGTTAATGTAAGAGAGTTATTGATTTTAAGATAAGGAGACCTCAGTCTCCAAAACTGCCTATGCCTGAAGTTATATTCTTCACAACACTCTAGTTTTTTAGTACCTTCACTGGTATCAACACCATGTTCCCTCAATCTGTGAGATAAGATTATCTTTATCTCTTTCGTCTTTTCTCCACTTGGTCACCCATTCTTCTTAAAAGAGTTTCTCATAAGAACTTACTTTTGATAACTTCCAGCTTTGTATTAGTCATAAATTTTAGAAATTATTGGCATGAACTCTTGTCAAGATGGTGTTGTAAGTTCAAAATTTGAGGCTTTGTTTTGCTCCAAAGGCATTGTTGTGATACATAAAATAGAAAAAAAGGAAATAGAAAAGCATGGCCGGGACTTCCCTGGTGGCGCAGTGGTTAAGAATCCGCCTGCCAATGCAGGGGACACGGTTCAAGCCCTGGTCCGGAAAGATCCCACATGCCGCAGAGCAACTAAGTCCACAATCTACAGCTACTGAGCCCACACGCTGCAACTACTGAAGCCCTCGCGCCTAGAGCCCGTGCTCCACAACAAGAGAAGCCACGCTGATGAGAAACCCATGCACTGCAACGAAGAGTAGCCCCTGCTCAACACAACTAGAGAAGGCCAGTGTGCAGCAACGAAGACCCAATGCAGCCATAAATAAATAAATAATTAAAAAAAAAAAAAGCATGGCCATGTTCCAAACAAGATAATTATCTCTATGAGCTATAATCAGAGGAGAAAAAGTGGAAAGTGGGACTATTGAGGTCTGAACCATAAGTGAGCAGAAGTGGCCAGGAGTTCTAGCTCCTGTGGTATAACAGGAACCAAAATACCCCTGAGAACACAGGGACAGAAGCGAGGCCCCCTGCTGGTTACCAATCCACAGCCCCTTCTAAAGGGACAGTGCTAGGAAGCCGTATTTTGGACCATATCACCCTGCCCTACTCCCTCCAAAACTGCTGACTGGACCAACGGTGGGCTCCTTACCCAAAGGCATCCAAGCCATAGGGCTTCTATGAGGGGCCATGAAATGAAAAGTTTCACCAGATGAAAAGGAACTGGCCCTATAAGATTCTGGACCCAATGAAGTTCAATTGGGAAATATGTGAAGAGGTAAACAATTTTCGGTGCGAACTAAAGCTGGAAGATCCTGAGACAGAGAGGAGACAAAAGGGCTCTGATGGATCACAATCAAGCCAAAGTCATGAGGAAGGAGAAACCCTGAGATCACAAAACTTACAAGCTTTAGAGTGGAAGATGAAGATGCAACTTGATAGCTGAAAGAGGAAACCAAACCCATAGAGAAATGTGGAGTCATGATAATGTAGGAAAGAAAGCAAAATCCTACAACTCGCACCACAGAGATCCAGAGGAGTGCTGGCGATTGCCGGGGTCTTTCTGATTTCAGCCTCCAGGAGACACAGCTCTGCGGTCATTTCTGCCCTTTCTCCCAGAGGCTGCTTGTTTGGCTCCACCTTGGTTACTATGAAGCTTGGCCCTGGGCTTGGACCTCTACTTCCCTGCTTTCACGCATAGCTTTCAGCTGTCTCCCTTCTGCCACTCCAATTACTTGAAGTTCTGTGTGTGAGACTATTCCTTACAAGCAAGAAAACTCAACCGAAACATATGTTAAGTCACTTAATCACCCCAACACCATAAGAGGTAGGAATAATATTCCCATTTTACAAATGAGGAAACTGAGGCTATAAACATTAAGCAGATGGATCACATAGCTCCTGGGCTGGTCATTTGCCTGTTTGCTCTCATACTTATTTCCTGGCCTTCCTCTGCTTTGCTGGCTGTGCAACTGTATTTCCTAGGTTCCCTTGCCAACTGGCTTCTGGCTCACAAAGAGGTTCACTGGCAAGAAATTGAAGAGCTGAAGGAAGGGAGAAGCCAGGATATTTTTCCCCCGTGCTTTGGGTAGCATCTCTGGCAATAACTGCATCTTCTTCATGTCCCAGATCCCACAAGAGTGCCTTTCTTCCATGTTCCCAGTTCCCATCCTCCCTTTGACTCTTTAGGCTCCTACTTTTGCTATTCTTTGGGTGTTCTCATTGTCTCCTGTTTCGCTTTTTACTTCTTTCATTCCGTTTGTAATTTGTTTTCTGTATTAAGTCTCATCTAGTAACTGGCATGGCTCTGTTTTCCTGAAGGGACCCTGACTGATACAGCAGTTACTGAGTGGCTAAGTGAGGATTCGAGGTTCAGTCCGTTTGATTCCAGAACCCACACTCTGAAGAACACATAACACTGACAATTCAATGACAGACAGATTTCTCTGGACTTCAACTACAAACTAGTGAGGTTTCCTCCAGAGGAAGCTTGTAGAGAGGGCTTCTCACTTTGTGTTTTTACTACTCAAAGTCACGTGCTAACTTTACAATGCCACCAATCCAAAAATCAAAATGCGGCCAGAAGAGTTCATTTCTAAGGGCTGCCTCTGGCACCACAACTCTTTAACTTGTTCTGTTCTGATTCTGTTCCCTAAACCCTCAGGGCCAGTCTAGTAGCTCTGGATTTGCTGCCAGAAGAGGAGTTCTCACAACACTGAGTGTGCACCGTTGAGGCAAGCTTAAATCTCATGTTGCGCAGTAGGTTTGCACTGCTTGAGAGCAATACAGTCTCTTCCTAACACTCTTAGTTTCTTGCCCTTTCCCTAAGCTTCAACCCTTGGAGACCCTATCCTTTCATGAAAATCTGTCCTCCTTGCACTCCCTACTTGGTCTAAGTGTTTTGTTTCTTCTCATTCTCCCTCTCTCTTTCTCTCTGTCACTCTCTGCTAGATTCCTGGATTTCTGACCATCTGATCTCCCAGGCCAGAACTTACCTGCTAAGGTAAATCATGTATCAATAGTCCTCTGTTGGTCAGTCATCAAGAACCACATTACTCCTGACAAGCCACCACCATCTGTTTAACATTGCACTAAGGTCTGCCTTACTGTACTGTTGCATTTAGGGGAGCCTAGAAGTAGGTGAATATCAAATTTCTCAAAACTAGATACCCTGTCCGAGGGAGCAGAATGTTCAGATCATCTTCCCTGAAAAAAAAAAAAAATCAAAGAAAGAATTCTCAACTTTATGGTCTTTAAATAAACCCATAATTGCTTCCCTAATTGTGAATGCCTCCTGCACTTGGTCTCAATCCTTTAAATACTAAATTTAGTCCATTCGTCTGTAAAGGTGGATAATTTCAGCATTCAAGTAACAAGTGTACGATGGAAAATATGCCAAACTCTTGAGGTTTGTACTACACAATATCCTGTAACGACTGACGAGTGACAGTCTATGTTTCACAGACCACGGTTGAACGGTCTGTACGATCATTTGTAAAAATAACTTAAGTCTTATAAAAATGGATGCTATCTTTGGCATCTCCCTCTTTCCTCCCTCCAGCTACCACCTCCCACATCCCAGCTGTCTCCTAATCCTATGAGGGTTCTTGTTTCCCCAGAAAGCTTCTGTGGCTTCTCTGTTCTTTCCCTTTCCCTCTCTAAGGGAATCTCAACATTACCAGGGACTAAAATGGATGGCCACATGTCACAGAGAATGAGATATCTTTTCCCAGCCCGTGTCTTCTGAGCTGACCTAGAAGCCTAGGAGCCATTCCACTGAGACAGACGAATGGACCACATGACCTGAGGAAGGCTCCTCGCTAGCTCCTACTCACCAATCAGGTCTTGAGCAAAGAGTGACATCCTTGAAAAGATATTCTCCAACCTCCAGCCTAAGTCAGGGTCTTAAGAGTAATTATCTCAGTTTGTAAATATATCTTCCTCTGCATCATCTGGATAATTACTGTCTACCCCGGTAGGCTGTAAGAACCGTGAGTATTTACGTCCCAAATTGTATTTCACAAAAGTGGTATTAGTGGGGGTGTCTGTGGCAAGTAAATGTGGGAAGAGTCAAATTAAGCAAATTTCTTGACTGTAGGACTTCTTGGAGTCTTTAAAATGCTAATGTCTGTTATAACCACCAGTGTTTCACAAACCATACTCACCATGGAGCCTTTTCTCATAACGCACGTTGACATTTGGATGAACTAGTGTTCTGTGGAATATAGTTTGAGAAAAGCCAGTATAAAATGAATTACAGTTTCTGCCTTTGCTCTAACATGACAGCAGACTGGTAATTGTAACTAGCACACAGGTTTCAAATGACCTTGGAAGCTACGGTGGAAAACTGTGACAAAATTTCATTCTTGTCACAGAAAGAGATAGTTGGGCTAAAGATAAGTTTGAGGAAGATACCCAAAAAAGGGAAGGGGGATAAGAAAGAAAGGTGGTTTACAGAATATGCAATAATGGAGTTTCAATTAAAGAAGAAATCATGCCAACTAGCTGAGTAAAAAGAGAACTGATAAGATTCTCCCCAGTACTTGATACTGATGAGTGAGAACCAGTATGGCACCTGCAGCTGGTCCAAGACAACAGGGAGAAGTGTGGGGACCTTGGGTCTTCTGGCTGGCCTTCACATAATAACTAGCCATATGGTCGACTTGTTCGTGATAATGTGAATTTCAAGTTCCATAGGGTTACGTTATTCAGGAACACGGAAATGTACAAAATTACAGTTAACTTAAATAATATAAAATATATAAAAATATATTATTTTTAAGCTTTTGACAAAATCATTTAAATATTTTAAAAATGAAAACATATAAGTACTACTGTGAGCTATTGTTATATGTGTGACCTGGAGATAGATGTTTATTGATATTCCAAAGGGCTGCTTCAGATCCTTTGTGGAAGTAGAGGTGTACACTTAATAAATAGATGCAGAAACAATTATTCTAAGCTTTGTGGCTAATAAAGTGATGTCTAGGAGCTTACTATGGCTACACATTATCTTTTAGAGTTAATCCAATGAGTAGAGATTTTCTTTTTGAATATACGTTCACAGCAAGACACGTGATCACATGTGAACAAAGCGAACTCAAAACCTTGGTTTGAAAATCAACTAACATTTAGTTTTTCACTTTAGCCAATCAACTGAGAGGACAGTTCTTATGATGAGGACTCAAAACAGCATTAAGTAAAATTTACTTTTTTTTTTTTTCATTATACAACTGTTTCTTATTTCATTTTTCTTGAATAATTGAAACACCAGTTTCAATTATGGAAACTGTTAGGAATTGGCAAAACAAGCTTGTGCATATTATTCTTACAACTTTAGAAATGATGCTAATCACTAGCCCCCATAAATCCCATATCTCAGTTAACCTTTCATGTGTATTCATATTGGTATATAATAAATACATATATGCTATTTAAATACAGTATACATAGTACTATCTGTAGTATATAAATACAGAATAAAGATGAAATTATACTATAAATGTTTTATAATCTATTTTTTACTTAATAATACATCATGACTATTGTTCCAGTTGACCAAGTTTTAAACTTTGAATACTCATAGCACTTGTTTTGCTTTGAATTACTCTCTTACTCTTTGCTACAGGTGTGTGATGCTTTCCAACTAGTATAAAGAGTGATTTAGGGGAAGAAAAGAGTGCTTTAGAAGCAAGATTTGGGTTGTGTCTTCCTAGCCCCTGATAGAGTGATAGGTACATTAAAGCTACTTAATAAGTGATTATAAAATTAAATTAGTGAGTGGTTCAGTATATAGCTGACCACTATTTCATATTTGACTATTTCATATTTCATATTTAAGTATTAAGGTTTGGATATTTTACAAAGTCATCAAAAAGTCATATGGGCTATGTAAAACAAAAAAACCTAATTTGTTATAAACTCTATTCCCATTTGTATTCAAATTTTTATATACAAAAGTTAGTTCTAATGACTGCAACATTTACTACCTTTAACATCAATGGGAGCATCAATTATGTAAAAGGCTTAGTCTGGTGTAATTTTCAAAATCTGAAAATCTCTTGATGTTTTAAGGAGTTCCAATAAATAAAAATCAGGCTCACAAAGAATCAAATGGTCCAAAATACCAACACAATGCCAATGTGTCGGCAATGAATATTTTTCAGCAAACTATTTTCTGTAACAATATATTCTTCTTATTTTTTGACAAGGAGAAAGATTAGGAGAGACAAGTAGAGCCAACCTAGAACTGAGCTATCTCATAGACTTAATATTCTGGACCTCAAAATCTCATATATCCCACTAGAAACAGTAAAACTTCTAAACCAGACAAATTTCTAACCCCAAAGTTAGCAGCTGCAAGGCCATAAAATTTACTTTTTTATGTATGAATAGCAGAAAGAAAGACGTTAGCTGTTGGAGAGTCTGAAGACTTTCAGATATTTGCATTATTGCTGAAAACAAACTTATTCCATAATTTAATGTAGACTATTTCTGGGTACATAAACACACATATATAGTGCAAAGGCAAAAAAAAGGAAGAGAACTTTGGAAAATGCTAAACAATGGGGATTAGGCTTTTCTCTGTTTGTCTTTTATGTTGACCCTGGAATCTGTCTTCAATTTAAAAGATTAAGAGAGGTTTAATTCCAAAGGATGGTTGCCTTTTAAAAGGGTTCTTGGGTCTTGACACTTAGATGCAAAAGCAGAATTTGCATAGTCTGGACAAAGCAATGGTTAGAAGATTGTTTTAAGCCTCTGTGTTCCTGAGATCATGGCCATTTCACTAAGTTCTGAATTGAGGAGACAGAATATTGGGTGAGAGGTCAGAGAAAGGTCACTGAGGAATGGAATGTGGGCACGTCGGTAAGGGGAGGAGGGCTGGCTGGCTGATCACGGGATCAAGTGCAAATCCAGTCCACTTTCTCATGCTGCGGTCCCCTGTCTGCTTCTTCTCCATCTTCCCAGGCTCGGGGAATTCCCTCAGCAATCCCTTTTGGGTCCAGCCACTTCTACATCCCTGACTCAAGACCTATCCTCTATCAACCTTAACCCTTCCAGAGGGACTACCCAGTTTAAACTTCCTCAAGGGGCCTGAAAACATGAAAGCTCTTTACTTCCCATCCCAGAGGTATATGTGTATGTTGGGCTGGTTGGGGCGGGGGGGGGGGGGCGGTGGCGTAGGGGGGTGTTTTTCGGCACAGGCTGTTATGTGAGGGCCTTTCAGACTTTAGAAACATGGTACTGGCCTCTCTTTCCTGAGGGGGTGAGTAAAGAGACACTGAGACTGGTAAGGCTTCTCAACACCTCACTCTACTGTGTGAGGAATAAGAGCTCTCTGTTCGTTTGGTCCCAAGCCTTTAAGCAGACTGCCTGCGCACTTAGCTGGGCTCCTGGGAACTTGCTGAACCAGCTGCTGTCCCAGTGCCTGCTCCACCTGCCTGCTCGCACTTTTTGCTCTTGCCTCCTCCAGCTTTTGGACATTGCCAGCTTGCTCCCATACACGCCTCAGGCCTGCTTGCTCTGAAGTTGTCCAAATGTACTCCTTTGGGCCTGGCCCCAGGATTCCAACTCTAACACAGTGCCAGAAAGGTCTCTCAGGTGCCAGGAACCACGGCCATCTTGGGACATTCTGGCTTCTTTCTGTGGAGGCAGACCAGATACCTTTCAGAAGACAGCCCCCAGAACCAGATGTGGCTTCTGCCTGTGTCTTCAGGGAAAGGAAATCTCTCCTTGAGGGTGACAGAGGCATGAATAATTTGATTTGTAGCCTTATTATCAGTTCCAGAGCATCCTGGGGACTTACTGTGGTCACCAAACCTTGGCCTCCTAACCCACTGCAGGAGAAAGTCAAGCTTCTCTCCTCCTCCTCTTAGGCTCAGCCTGGCTATTCACCCCAAAAGGGAAAGCTGGGGTTGGGGCCACAGGGCTTGAACCCAGCCTGGAGTTCTCCTTCCCATTTTCTATCTTTCTCACCCAAACCAGGAGGCTACCACCAGTTGTGGTAAACACTGCTCCAGTGGTCTCCAATACTCCTTTCGTAGTCATGTAAGGCCTTTAGGTTTGACATCTCTTCGTGTAGGACACGTCACCATGGCAGAGTCCCTTCAGCTCAGCTGACAGTCATTTTACACACACTGTACACAAGCCGTCATTGAAGATGAAACTGGAATCTCAACCAGCCCCCCATCTAGACCAGAGATGGGCCTGGGCACCCTCCCTGCCACAGACAGACGCCCAAGACAGGCAGGCAGCCTTATGCCCTGCGTCAGCCCTGGGCCTTCGTGAATCTCCTTACTCATCTTCAGGGCCTTTGTTTCAGCCCAGGGTGAGCAATAGTTTTTTGTTCAAAGTTCAGTTCAGGAAAGTTATAGTATATCTTTACAACCCACCCTCTATTTCATTCAAAGTGAGCATGGCTTCATGGATTCCTGTCGGGGTGTGTATTCTTTCAAGTTAGTTTCTTTAATGAATAGGATAAAGCTAAAGGAAATTTGCCATGGGCTTTTATTTTTAAACATATTTTTATTTACATTTATGTATTTATTAATTTATTTATTTTTGGTTGCATTGGGTCTTTGTTGCTGCGCACGGGCTTTCCTCTAGTTGGGGCGAGCGGGGGCTGCTCTTCGTTTTGGTGCGCCGGCTTCTCGTTGCAGTGGCTTCTCTTGTTGCAGAGCACGGGCTCTAGAGCGCAGGCTCAGTAGTTGTGGTGCACGGGCTTAGTTGCTCTGCAGCATGTGGGATCTTCCCGGACCAGGGCTCGAACCCGCGTCCCCTGCATTGGCAGGTGGATTCTTAACCACTGCGCCACCAGGGAAGCCCCACCATGGCCTTTTAGACACCAAATGTTAACATTCACAAGTCTGAGAAGCAGCGATATGGAGACAACATTCAGATCTTTCATTCTGAAAGGCACTGTGGGCGCTGTGGAAAAGACAATAGGCCACTTTCTCCCTGCATACTGCCCATCGCTGGCCTGTGCCCGGGGACGACAAAGCTAGATATCACATGGTTCCCAAGCCCCTGTTCGGGCCTTGTCTTCCTTCTCGAAAACTCCAAACTCTGAGGCATATTGGGGGAGACTTTGAGAATCAGGTACAGGCTTCCGGGACATCTGGGTTCGGGGCCAGGCCTGGTTCCTTCCATTCTTTATGGACCCTGAGCAGAAGTCACACAGTCACCATTGAAGACCGGAAAGAAATATGTTACCAGGGAGAGCTTCGCCTTCCCTCTGTCCCTGGAGGGCCTACTGTGCACAAAAGGAGGTGGCCCCGTGAGTTAAGGGAAGGAATGAGTCCTCCAAAGTGAGATTCCTGGATGTAATCTGACTTTTCCACTTAGAGTGATCCTCAGACTATCTTAATAAGTTTCCCAGTGTTTCAATTCATTTCATTTATCTTCTTAAGATAATGTGGAAAAAAGTTTTAAAATTACTTCAAGGCCCTATGCATCAACTAGATAAATGGTGAGGTCTGCAGAGGTTAATACCTTGTAGCATAATCTTGCTCTGGAATCCCATCAGGGCAATTGTGATCTGTTTAATATCAACGGGATGACTACAGGTCTCCAGGAAGGAGTTATCAACTAATTTCAGAATAGAGATAAAAGCCTGTGAAATATGCAAAGGCTCCTTTCTAATTAAATTATTCACTGAACAAATTTTCTTAAAATGTACTTTCCACATTTAGAACAAGTGCTATCCAACCCCTCAAGGAGATGGCAAGGGGAGTGACGAATGAGGATTTGGTGATCAAATTTGGTGATTATCTGCTCACAGATGGTGTGGCAACAATCTGTAGGATTATTAAAAGGGGACTTTAATCATTTTTGATCGTGTTTTGGTCTCTGCCCCGTCCATTCCACAAGCCCTTTAAAAAGAATTGACCCCAAACCATACCAGGGTAGTAAAAGGCTCTAGCTGCTTCCACTCAGGTCCAAGCTACCAGATCACTCTCCCAGATTATTGGAATAACCTTTTAAAGGGATTCCCTTCTTCTTTCCTTGTCTCCCTACAGTCTATTCTCAACATAGCAGTCAGAGTGATCTTGTTAAAATAGGAGCCAAATCAGAGAATTCCTCTACTCAAAATTCCCCATCTCACCCAAAGTAAAAGCCAAAACCTTTGTGGCCTCCAGGGCCCTTCCTAATCTGCATTCTACCCCGCAGCAATCTGACCTCACTCCTACTCTCCCCAGCCACCCCTCTCTCTTTGCCTCATTCCTTACTTCCCACAGATTTTTTCTAATCATCATCTCAATGACCCCTTCCCCTACCACCTTGTTTAGCATCACACCTCTCCAATTTTCTCTATTCTTCTTCCCTGTGGTGTTTCAGCACTTTTAGCCCTGTGGTGTAGTATATACTTTGTACAGACATCTTATTTTATATTTTTCCCCTATCCCCTACCCCCGCCCCACCCCACTAGAACATAAGCTCTAGAAAGACAATCACTGTTGTTGGTTTCTTTACTGCTTTGTCCAGAGGGCCTAGATCAGTGCCTGCTACATGTTAGGATGACTTGGGGCACTTGGAGGCCGTGTGCAAGATGAGTGAGCAGAGGGCAGAGAAAGGAACACACATGGGTGGAGGGGGTGTGTGGAGCAGAGCAAAGAGAGACTATGAACCCCTGGGAGACAGAACAGTAGCCTTGATCCTCAAGTTACCAGTTCCCAATTCTGACTCCGTTAGATCTCTGACATGTCATTTGCTTCCTGTCTTTGTATTGTCCACGTATGTCCACAGTATTACCCACTTTATCTTTACAACAACACTCTTTAACTTGAACCAGCCTGAAAGGGAGACTAGAAGGAGACAACATTAGAAAAGGAATAGGCAGGCCAGAGCACCTAGGGCCTTGCAGGCCATTGTAAATACTTTGGCTTTTGCACTGTTTGAAATGGGAAGCTGTTGGAGCATTTTTTTGATCAGAATAGTGACTTGCTGATTTTCATTTTAAGGAGCTCCCTTTGACTGCTCTCTAGAGAGAACCATCATGGGGTGGCGGCCGGGTGTGGATTATTAGCCAGGGTTCTCCAGAGAAACAGAACCAATGGGAGAACATATATATATATACATATATATACATATATATACATATATATACATATATATACATATATATATACATATATATATATATATATATATATATATATATATATATATACACACACACACACAGACAGAGAGAGAGATTTATTTTAAAGAATTGTCTCACATGATTATAGGGACTGGCAAGTCCAAAATCCATATTGCAAGTCAGCACCAACAACACCTCATACCTGTTAGGATGGCTACTATAAAAAACAAAACAAAACAAAACCAACAACAACAACAAAATCGAAAATAACAAGTGTCGGCAAAGTTTAGAACCTTTGTGCAAAAAGGTACAGTCACTGTGGAAAACAGGATGTTGGGTTCATCAAACAATTAAAAATTGAATTACCATACAATCTATCAATTGCATTTCTGGGTATATATCCAAAGGAATTCAAAGCAGAGTCTTAAAGAAATATTTGTACGCACATGCTCATAGCAGCATTATTCAAAATAGCTAAAATGTGAAAGCAAACCAAGTATCCATAGATGGATGAATGGATAATCAATATGTGGTATATACATTCATAATATATACATACAATTGACTATTATCCAGCCTTAAAAAGGAAGGAAATTCTGACACGTGCTAAACTATGGATGAAACTTGAGGACATTATGCTAAGTGAAATAAGTCAGTCACAAAAAAGACAAATACTTATATGAAGTACTTAGAGTAGTCAAAATCATAGAGATAGAAAGTGTTTTCTAGGATCTCTGGGAAGGGGGGACTTAAGAGTTATTGTTTAATGGGTATTGAGTTTCAGTTTTACAAGATGAAAAGAGTTGTGGTAATATTATGGTGGTGATGGCTGTACAACATTATGAATGTATTTAATACCACTAAACTGTACACTTAAACTGGTTAAGATGGTAAATTTTATGTTATATGCACCTTACCCCAATTTTTTAAATTGGGGGGAAAAAGAAAGGTAATGTTGCAGTTTTGAGGCCAAAGTTAGAAACTCAGGCAGAATTTCTGTGCTACGATCTGGAGGCATTCCCTCTTTTTCAGGAAGCCTTGGTCTTTGCTCTTAAGGCCTTCAACTGATTGGATAAAGCCCACCCACATTACGGAGAATCTGCTTTACACAAAGTCTACTGATTTAAATGTTAATCACATTTAAAAATACCTTCACAGCAACATCTAGACTGGTATTTGATGAAAAGCTTGGGCACCACAGCCTAGCCAAGTTGACAAATAAGATTGGCCATCACAGAGGCCACAGGCCCTGCACAAGTGGGGAAATTGAACTGACTCCCTGGACGAAGCTGGAAGTTGAGGAAATCTTTGTCTGCAGTTCATAGACTTGGTTTGGAAGCAACTGCCAATCCCTGTTACTGGTAGAAGAGTCAGCCATGAAAAATCAGAGCCCCCAGACTGCTGTGCATGGAGCTGTATGGCCAGACCTTTCCCTGCACGCACACAGAGAGAGACAGACATAGACACAAAGAGAGGAGCACAGAGTTGAGAAACTGGCAAACATCTTAGGACCCTGTTAGAGGTGATCACAAAACAGAGCTGAAGGGCTGTCTCCATGACCGAGGTATGCATAGGACACTGAAGAAGATGATTTCCACTGTACATAAGCTGAAGCAAATAAGGAAATGCAGTTTGCTCAGAGATAACCAGCAGTGCAAAAACAGGAGAAATTATACCCAGAGAACTACAAGTATTAGATTAATCTGAAAGTGATTTTCAAACAAATATGTTTAAAATATTCATCAAGATGAGAAAAGAAATAGAACTCATTAGGCAAAATGGGGCATTCTGAAGAAACGAGCACAGAGATTTGAAAGGGAGCCACATAGAAAGGCAAATAATGAAAAAATATTTTTAAAAAGAGAATCTCTCTTATGGGGAAAGCAGCAGCAGCTAGAAAGGGTTTAAGTGCCACCCAAACAATAAACTACCAATTATTGATATAACTGGACTACTGAGGAGAAAACTCAGCTCACTGAGGCATAAACGTTAATTAATTTTTTTTTTTTAGTTTTCCTAATTATTCCTAAATAGGCTCTCTTGATACCCTCCTTTCCTATTTATGGTAACTGGTCCATAAATGCCCCTTTGCCAGCTTCTTTCTGCTAACACTCTTAACCACCTATAGTGTTTGGAGCCATCTCAGTTTGATATTTAAGTCTCAATCTTACTTACTTTAAAACTTCATTCCAATCTCAGCTCTTCCTCTCCCCTCAGCTCTGGGATGAGAGTAAATAAAATCTGTTCTTCACACTGTTTTCTCTTTTTTTCTGCCTTTGAACCTTCTCCTTCTCCACCTTTCCGACTCCGGGCCAAACTCTTGCCTACTGCTGGTGGCCTCTGCTAATGGGTGTTCTACACACAGATGGCACTCCAGGTTTTCCTAGGGTGGGGTTCCGCTTCACTCCAGCCCCTCCATTGTTGAACCTCTTTCCCCAAAGGGACATCTGTATCTCCCTTGGGACCCACACACTGCGATTCTTCTGCTGGGTTGGGCATCCCATCATGTAACCCTGAGGCCACCTGGCAGCCCCACACCTCCTGCCTCTCCACTACCCTCTGAGCTCCTCTTTATGGACACAGGGATCCACTTACACATCCTTCCAGCCCATAGATGGGGTGGAGGTTCCTTCTCTTTTCTTCCTAAGCATACTGGCTGTTCGTGGAACTTGAAATGCAGAGTGCTTAGTGCCTACTGTGCTCACTTTTGCTTTCTCCAAAATCCTGGGACAACAGGAAAAGTCCCACGCAGCATCCCGAGCCCCCACACTGTGCCACATCCTGCGCTGACAGAAAACCAGGGTTCAGGGAGGTTAAATAACCTGCCCGACTAGTTGCCCGGGGAACGTGGATCTTTCTGACCCCAACACCAATACTTTCCAGCATGTTTTGCTATAAAGGAGAGTATTCTAAGTCTAGAAAAGAGGTGGAGGAAATTAAACAACTTCCTACCCTGGGAGAGTTACCACAAAACTGCAGTAGGAGCAAAGCATTAGTAGAAAAAGCAAGGGGTGTGCAAGTCTTGGTCCATCGTGTCACCCAAGCTTCACCCCCAGAGTCCTCTGATCTGAGGAGTTTGGAGTAGTGAGATGACGCTAACGTGCAGGCACTGAGGCTCCTGGGGGAACAAGAGCAGGAGGAAAGAGGAGAGGACTGTCTTTGTCCTTTAAGGAGAGGATGCAGGGATCCCTGTCCCCCTGCTGTCTCTAGGCCTGAAGGGAGGAAGGAAAGGTCCTTCTGATTTTCTTCCAGGTTGTCTTCATAGCTCAGAGTACCAGGATTGGGAGGAGGGGGCAGCCAGGAGTAAATAGTAGACCTCTGACTGGCATTTCCTTTAAACTCTCATTCAGGAAGTTAGCAGGGCAAACCGGTTGCAGGAAGGTAAGAAACGACCATCTTCCTGATAGCCCAGAGCCCGTGGGTAGAGTGGGCGGATTCATATCCGTAATTTTCAGGTGAGGAAATCCAGGCTCAGAGAGTGAGCGTGACTTGCCCAGAGATGCACAGAGTCAGGACTTAATCCAGGTTGCCAAGACTAGAGTTTCACCCACTTTTCCAGGCTGGCTGCCTTCACTGCTTTACCTTCTGTCCTGTGTCCCTCTTAGGTTTTATTTCTTAGCAAAGGAGACACGGGGTGGGGTGGGGGGGAGTGTAAGGAACACAAGTGATACTCAAAGGAAATAATATATGTAAAAACACTTGGAAAACTGTGATGCAAGGAAGCATTGCTATTAAGTGTGGGAATGGTTTATAACATTTTCCTTCCCTGTGTTGACTAATAATTTTAATTCCCCACCTTCCCTGAGAATTAAACATTAAGGTAGGAGAAATGTGACTTAGGCTGGACAGAGGAATGCTGAAATTGGAACATGATAAAGAAAGATTGCAGAGACCTTCTAGCAAAGAAACTGGGGAAGGAGCCCATCTCTAGGTGCCTTCCCCTGAAAGCAAAATAGATCACGAAAACAGATTGTGGAAGAAATTCGGATCATTCAATGAGGAGCTCTCAAAAATGGTTTTCCATGAAGGCAAGTCTGATTTCTTAAAAGTGATCTACTTTGGGGGTACCACCCACCCAGCCAAGAAAGAGTATTGATGAGGAAAAATATGAAAGCTTCAGGAAGAATTTATCTGCCCTGTGAATGAACAACAGGCCTAATTTGGGGGCCTGTGTGAAAGAAAAAATAGCATGAACCCAAAGGGAAAGGCCTGAATCAAGAAAGTTCCTCACTTTCCCCCAGAATCCTCAGCCCCCTAGAAAGGGAAACAACACAATCCCATTTAAGAACATTTTAAGTGAGAAACAAGACCAATCATCATCTAGCTGCTGAGAACCATCTATTGAAGGAAATGGGGCATGTTTACCAGACTCAGACAAATGTGTGAGTGGTTATCTAAATGTGACCCCTAGTGTTCAACTTTCATGGCACTCACAGAGGAAAATCTAGGTGATTTGATGGGCTAGAAACCATAGAACCATGAAATGCTAGAGCTGGAAGGCATTAGAGAGCATCTAATCCAGTTTCCTATTTTACAAATGAGTGATTAAGGCCCAGCAGTGATTAAGTGACTTCCCCAGAGCCAGGTAGATAGTGGCAGAGCTGAACTGGAACCCAGGTCTTCTAAGTCCTGGTCCAGTACTATTTCCTGTATCTTTGAGAATATTTTCCATAAAATGCAGTTGGCTTTATGTATTTCATTATAGGACCTATGGAAGATCATGAAAACTCAGTGTTTATTTCCTAGGGGCTGAATTATAAAGAGGATATTGACATTATTTACTTCATCTGAAGCACTGCTAATCAGCGACTGAATCTTAAATTGTTCATGCTAAGAATTGTTAAAAAGATTTAAAGCCTTTTCCGTATTTTCCCCATCACACACCACACATTTAAGTGACAGATTATGCCATTTCTTCTCAGCCTAAGGTTTACAGTGATTTTCAAAGCAAAGAAATCACACCATGTAACAGGAACAATCAGTCAGGGTGGAAATCAGATGCACCAGGTCTCCCAAGATTCCCCACCATGGCCATTTGTATCAACAGCTGTTATTTTCTATCCATTTCCTGTCCTTTTCCTCACAGCCTGCTGAGTGAAGCCAGAGGGCATCATGCCACCATTCACGCTGGTTCTCCTAGAGACCCAGATGACCCAACCTCAGCTGGCTGCTCACTACCATCCAGGAGTATTGAGGTCACTCCTTCCCAAGCTCCTTCCAACAGCTCTTCCCCCTTCCAGTGTCCCCACTTCACTGAAAAATAATCAAGGCCATTCAACATGACCTAACAAAACTTCCCTTTTCATCACTCTAAAATGCCTCTTTATCGTCTATCCTTTTTTCAAAGGAAGAAATGTCCCTTTTCTTTTCCAAGTTTCTGTTTGTGCTTGTGAATCCTTCCTAGGACATTGTTCCATCAATTATCAAAGTTCCTGTCTCATCCATTTTCCCTTCTCTTCTTTCTGACTCCTCTCTTGCCTAGAAAAATGCCCAAATTTCCCTTAAACTTAAAACACAAGCTTTTAGCCAACTCCTTTTAAACTAAACCCCATCTCTATCCTTCCTTTTACTGCCAAACTTGATCTACTCTCATCACCTCCTTAACTCCTTGTAATCTCAATTTTATTCCAATTGCCTCCTGAAATCATTTTTCTAAACAATTAAAACAATAGAGATTTAATCATTAGACCCAACGGCCTATTCTTAGTTTTTAGTTTTCCTTGACCTGGCTATAGGGTTTTGTTCACTCAAGAACTATTTACTAAACATCTATTTGGCAAGGCCCTGAGCTGAGCCCTGTGGGGAATAAAGATGAGTGAGGCCCTGCCAGGAACTTATAAACTAGTAGAAGAAATAAACACAGAAACAGCATCAAGTGAGTGCTTTTTCCTTACAGTCCCAGCAATTTGGTTATAAAATACAATGATTTTTTTCACATTATTTTGTGTATATGTCTAATCACCGAAGTTAGAATAAAAGTTCCTTGAGGAAAGGGACCTTTTCTTCTGTCCCCAGTTGTGCCCTGCATAGACCCTTGGCCCTGATAAATGTTTGTGGTAGTCAGCTTCTGCAACGGCCCCAGAGATCCTCACCTTCTGGTAGTCGTGCCCATGTGCGGTCTCTTCCCATATTGAATAGAGCTGACCTATGCCACCAAAAGGTTATTGAGGAAATCATGGTTTGTGACTTTTGAGGTTTGGTCATGAAAGACATTATGGCTTTGCCTTGCTTTCTCTTGCAAGATCATTCACTCTAGGAGAAGCCTGCTGCCATGCCATGAGAATACTCAAGCAGCCCTATGACTGAAGCCTCCTGCCAACAGCCAAGTGAGCTCTCTTAGAAATGGATCCTCCAGCTCCAGTCAAGCCCTCCAATGACTGCAGCCCTAGCTGACATCTTGACTGCAATATTATGAGAGAACCTGAACCATTACCTCCCAGCTAGCTGCTACCAAATTCCTACCCACAGAAACTGTGTGTGACAATACATGTTTTTTGTTTTAAGATGTTAAGTTTTTGAGCAATTGTTACACAATAGATAGTTAATTCAGATTTTAGTACCCGAAAGTGCAATGGTGCTGCTATAATAAAAATCTGAAACATGGGTATGGCTTTGAAACGGGGAAGCAGGCAGAAGTTGCGCGGACTTAGAAAAAACTATTAGAGAAGCCTGAAGAGCCCCGAAGGGTCTGACAGTAGAAGCTTGATAGCCTTTGAGGAGGCTGCAGGTGAGGCTTAAAGGAAAGAAAGGAAAAAGCTATTGGAAATTAGAGGAAAGTTGATCCTTCTTATGAAGTGGCAAAATGTTCAGCAACATAATAGAAATTAGAAGATATACCTGATGAACTGGCTGATCTAAGGAGACTTCCAGTCAGAGTGTTGAAGCTGCCACCTGGTTTCCTCTTGCTGCTTATGGTAAAATTTAAGAGGAGAGAGATAAGCTAAAGGAAGGACTGATAAACACAAAAAGCCCAGGAAGTGTTTATTTAAAGTTTCCCGGTTTGCCCTTCTAGGAAACTCTTCTGAGGGTACTCTTAGAAAAATATGGTCTAAAGATGAAGCCAAGGAACTGACTATTAAATCCTTTAAGATCTCAGAAAGACCCAAGGTTGTGCTTGGAGAACTATTAAGTCAACAGGGCTTCTAAGAAGTTTAAGGATGCTGTCCCTCTACAGTCTCAGAGAAGCTCAAGAAAAGAAGGGCTTATCTTGAAGCAATTTGTGGATGTTGCTAATGGAGTGAACCCCAATAAGACTGCAAACCTACAAAGTTTTATCAGACCCACAGATTGTATTTCCAGAAATATAGCCAGCTTTCATTAAAAGAGACAGAGATAGTATAAGAGCGAAAGCAGCCTCTCGACTCAAACTTCTACAGGAAGAAACAAGCTGAGAAAACTATACAGCTGCACACGAGTTACCTTTGATGGAAAAGGAAAGATGACTCAGAGGGTGGAGCTAAGAGTCACTGAGAATCATTCTGGGAAGGAATGGCACTATCTAGTGAGGTCTCCTATGAACAGCCTGTGACAAACTGAGGCTTCCTGCCAATAGTCATGTGAGTGAACAATCTTGGAAGTGGATCCTTCAGCCTCAGTCAAGCCTATGGATGACTGCAGCCCCAATGATATCTTGACCACAACCAGAATCACTGGGCTAAGTTGCTCCTAAATTCTTGACACTCAAACACTGTGTGAGATAATAAATGCTTATTTTTTTGTTTTAAGTTTGTTTTAAGTTTGGGGGTATTGTGTCATGGAGTAATAGATAATTAATATAGTGTTCAATAAATATTTGTTGAGGAAAGTAAAGAAATAATATCTCAAGAAGGAATATAACCAAATCCCCAGTGTGCCCCTTAATTAAGTATAAAAAGTCTCCTAAAATGTATCCAACTAGGCTATTGGCAGGGAGAAAAATGGACTCTTAATCCATTTCTTCTGTATAGACACCTAATACAATGAGGAAGCAAGCAGAAGTATCATGATTCACTTTACCAGTTGACCACTGTCGTCCTGTTACTTGAATGCTCAAGGAGTGTCCAATGTATATGTGGAGGGGCACGACAAACAGATCGTGACCTAGGAGATCATATTATATAGGAGTTAATGCTCATCATCCTCCCATTCTCCCTTTTTTCCTCTCTTTTAGGTCTCAATTTGTCTTTGTCCTCATTGCTTCATTTTCTGGGATTATGTGAAAGAACTCAAGTATGGTAGGTGGAGTGATATAGCCAGGAAACCGCACCTTATCTTTGTACCTTTAGAAGCATTCCTTGGAGCAGGAAGGGTTTAAATACTAGATCCTAAGAGAGCAAACATAGCTGCATTGTTCCAAGAAGTCAGTAAGATCATTACTGACTTCAGTAATGAAGATATAATCCTGCTTTTCAAATGAGTCCACTGGAATTGATGGAAAGTTACCTCATAGGAAGAGTATTGTCACCAGATTGAGAGGTTTAAGGGCCCAATGGGAACAGTGCTTTCACTGGGTCTGTATTTGTGGGTCTGGCCCTGAGTTCTCCAGAGTTCATGTCATTGTCTGAAAATTCCTAACGTAAATTGTTACCTTGATGAATACAATATCGTTGTTGTTTTACTTCTACTAAACCCAACAGTACCACTGAGGAATTATCCTCTGAGCTGAAAGATCCTAAAATTAGGCTTGTACTTTGACTGCAAACAACAAAAGCCCTGCTGAAAATGGCTTAAGCAGATAGGAGTTCTCTCAAGTGAGAAAGTGCCCAGGAGTAAACAACCTGGGCTCCTTTTGGCTTCCTCTTCTGCCATCCTTCAAACATGGTTACTCCAGGTGGGCATCCTGGTCACCTTCCAAGCAGGAAGAAAGGAGCAAAATCAGAATGGGCAAGTCAGTCACAACTGTCCCTTTGGAAAAGCTTCCCCAGAACCTGTATCCAGCAATTCCCATTCACATTTCAGTAGCCGAACTGGGTCACATGACAATTCCTACCTGTAAAAGATGAAGTTTTAGTTTTCTTGCCTCTTCAATAGAGGAGAGCAGGGAGAAGGGAGTTGTGAGTCTACCACACCTCGGGTTAAAGGAGACCTTGGGTAATTCTGTGACTCTGTCCTTCTGCCTCAAACAGGGTTATTCCTTAAACATAATTCTCTCCATTAGAGTATGTAGTGAATATTGGAATACAGAAAAGTGTCTCTTGCCCCTCTTGCCCTTCACAGCAGAACAAAGCAGCGAGAGTTCTTTTAGCAAACAGATGCCTTGCAAGTTACTTCACTGGGGGTCAAACCTGTCCTCTCAGCAGCAAAGGTGATTATTTTTCTTAATTACCATTGCTTTGCATCTTGTTATGTGAGCTGTCGGCGTCTTTATTTAGCTGATGGCTTTCCACGATCATTTTAGATTTATTTGGGACCTAATTTACTTAACACAGCTTTTGCTGTGCAAGTTAATCAGGGGTCCCAAAACTCTTAATTAGCTCAATATTTTACAGTGAATACCACCCTGAGGAATGCTTTACAAAAATGATGACAAGGCACAGGGTCTGTAGCTTTCAGAATCAGTAAGTTACCAACTAATGAATTAAGAAGGTTTTGAACTTACACTTCACTACAGGGTTCATGTAGCAGATGCACAGATAAGCATTTGTAAACATAGCTGGTTCTTTATAGAAAACTTCCATTAACCCAGCAGCTGAGTATAGGAGAATCTCTGTAGTCTTACGAGTAATGATTAAAGAACGTACCCCATTCAATAATTAAAATGATCTTGTATTTGCCACCATTTCTTCAGCTCTTTCTTTTGGGACAAACTGTTTGTTTTGTTTTGTTTTCATGTTTCTACCAGTCCTGAGTTTTGATATTGGTGGAAGTCACTGAAGTAGACAAAAATGCCCTGTTGAAGTATCTCTCTCCATACATCAAATAGAGGTAAGTTCAAAATGGATCAATGGAACAGAATAGAGTGCCCTGAAATAAACCCACCTAACTATGGTCAATTGATCTTTGACAAAGGCGGCAAGAATATACAATAGGGAAAAGACAGTCTCTTCAGCAAGAAGTGTTGGGAAAGCTGGGCACCTGCCTGTAAATCAGTGATTTACAGGCCCCCTCATGCCCTACTCAAAAAAAAATTCAAAATGGCTTAAACACGTAGATATAAGACATGACACCATAAAACTCCTAGAAGAGAACATAGGCAAAACATTCTTTGACATAAATCGTACCAATGTCTTCTTAAGTCAGTCTCCCGAGGCAATAGAAATAAAAGCAAAAATAAACAAATGGGACCTAATCAAACTTATAAGCTTTTGCACAGCAAAGGAAACCATAAACAAAACGAAAAGACAACTTACAGACTGGGAGAAAATATTTGCAAACTATGCGACAGACAAGGGCTTAATTTCTAAAGTATACAAGCAGCTCCTACAATTCAATAACAAAAAAACAAACAACCCAACTGAAAAATGGGCAGAAGACCTAAACAGACATTTCTCCAAAGAAGATATACAGATGGCCAATAGGCACATAAAAAGATGCTCATCATCACTAATTATTAAAGATGCAAATCAAAACTGCAATGAGGTACCACCTCACATTGGTCAGAATGGCCATCATTAAAAAAGCTACAAATAACAAATGTTGGAGAGGGTGTGAAGAAAAGGAAACCCTCTTACACTGTTGATGGGAGTGTAAATTGGTGCAGCCACTATGGAAAACAGCATGGAGGTTGCTCAAAAAACGAAAAATAGAACTACCATATGACCCAGCAATCCCACTCCTGGGCATATACCTGGAGAAAACCATAATTTGAAAAGATACATGCACCCCAATGTTCATTGCAGTACTATTTACAATAGCCAGGACATGGACGCAACCTAAATGTCCATCAACAGATGAATGGATAAAGAAGATGTGGGATACATACACACACACACACACACACACACACACACACACACACACACACACACACAATGGAATATTACTCAGCCATAAAAAAGAATGAAATAATGCCATTTGCAGCAACACAGATGGACCTAGAGATTATCATACTAAATGAAGTAAGTCAGACAGAGAAAGACAAATACCATATGATATCACTTATACATGGAATCTAAAATATGACACAAATGAACATATCTATGAAATGGAAACCGACTCACAGACATAGAAAACAGACTTGTGGTTGCCAAGGGGAAAGGGGGGTGGGAGAGGAAAAGACTGGGAGTTTGAGATCAGCAGAAACAAACTATTATTATATATAGGATGGATAAACAAGGTCCTATTGTATAGCACAGGGAAATATATTCAATATCCTGTGATAAACCATAATGGAAAAGAATATGAAAAAGAATATATATACATATATATGTATATATAACTGAATATGTGTATATATATAAAAAACTGAATCGCTTTGCTGTACAACAGAAATTGACACAACATTGTAAATCAACTATACTTCAATAAAAATTTTAAAAAAAGAAACAAAATGCAGGGACCCATCCTCATGTAATTTACAATCCAAGACTGAAAATACAAATGTAGAGGAACACAGGGAAGTCATAAAATAGACACACCACTTAAAAATGCAAATATAGTTGCCCCCACCAACTGTGAGCATCTTGCACCTACCTGCTACCTTCACTACTAAATATCTAAATAGTGCCCTGAAAAAAAGTAGGAACTCAAGGAATATTTGCTGAGTAAATTATTTTCATAGTGATAGAGAGTAAAAAGGAAGGGAGGAAGGATGAGAACAGGCAGAGTACCCGGCCTAGGGTAGGCAGGAAATAAATATGCTTGCAGAAAGACTGGGATTTTTCTTTTTCTCCCAGATAAAGAATTGTAGAAAACCTGAGATTTAAAGGAGCAAGAGAGTACATCTGTCTTGGGCAGGGGGGTGTTTGAGAAATGAGGGAGACCAATCCAAGCTTCTAGGCTCTAACCTGGAAGGCACAGAGGATGACATGTGAACTTCAGGAGAAGCAGAGAGAGAAGCTAGGGAGTGGGGAGAGGTCAAAAGAAGGGAAACACTCCTAGACTCTGAGCCTCAGTTCCCTCATCCTTAAAATAAGAATAAGTAATATTTGCTCTGCCTATTTCAAAGTGGTATTATGAGGATTAAATGAAATGCTATGTGTAAAAGTGTTTTCAAAACTTGAAAACACTATATTAATACAACAGGTCCTTTTAAAGATATTTTTGGCCCTGGAACAAGTAAGCAGGTGCTATCATGAAGGGAAATGCGGCATAGAGGCAAGTCATAAAGGGATCATGGCCCTTGGGAATAAATGGCTCAAGCGCACTTTAAAGGGTCACAGGAGGAATCTCAGATATCCTACATTTTTAGGGCCGCAAACTTCCTGACATGTTTTCACATAAACTGTGTTTATCGCTGGTGAGACCTTGTAAGGAATAAGGAGGTTTCGACTCCAGAAGTTAATGGGCTTACCAGGCACAGACAACTGGTTAACAGCAGGGTTAGGACGAGGCTCAAGCTTCCTGGCTCATAGTCTAAAGCTCAGGCCACTCCAGGAAAACCTTCCAGCATGATTTAAACCCATCAGCACCAGTTCCCTTTGTTTCAAGGTACAAGTTAATGAGCAAGAACAAGGAGAGATGATATTACTTCCCTGGACTTCTGATATCTCCCCTAAGAACAATTTTCACAGGGAAAGTAATGGGCACCATGTTTTGTCTAAATTGATTTCCTTTTTGCAAAGCCGAATCTATTTTCAGAGGAGGAAACTGGGTGCTTACGACCTCCCTGTGGAATTCTGTGCAGGGATTTAACAAGATGAGAGCATCACAATGGGCAGGCTGACAAGGCTTCATAATGAGAGAGCTAGACCTGCATTAGACTGCACAGGGGTCCCATCTGTCGGAGAGGTTCTCTGCTTTGAGCTAGATTTCTTTGTCTTGCAGCTGGGCAATACACTGATTTAGGTTGTTAGGCTAATGAGTTTGTCTTAATCAGGTCAGACTGCTATAATAAAAATACCATAGACTGGGTGGCTTAAACAACAAACATTTATTTCTCACAGTTCTAGAGGCTGGGAAATCTAAGGTCAAGGCACCAACAGGTCTGGTGTCTATTGAGGGCCTGCTTCCTTGCTTGTAGGTAGCTACCTTCTCCTGCACCCTCATGTGGCTGAGAGAGGCCTTCTCTCTCCCATCTCCTCCTACAAGGACACTAATCTCTTTCACGAGGGCTCCACTCTTATGACCTAATTACCTCCCAAAGGCCCCAGGTTCAAATACCAACACATTGGGGATTAGTCTTCAAGATATGAACGGGGTGGGCAGCACAAGCATGCAGTTCATAACACAGTTATGAGCTCTTCCTGACCTTGCCTATTTGACCTGACATTGACCTTGTCTGATTTATATCCCTCCAAGAAGTATAGGCAACAGCCCATTTTTATTTCAATTACAGAGATCATTTTCTTTCCTACTAAGATAAGAGTAGGATGAATATGCAATAAAATAAGTAGTTTTGTGAAGTAAGCACTCAAACTAATAAACACTTGTTGCCTGGTAGAGGTGACCTCCTTCTTGCTTCACGGTATAAATAACTAACATTACCCAGGCAAAGCCATATTATAAACATTTTATGAAGGAATTACACATGCGTAATTTATATGTGTACACATATTTGTGGATTTTTGTGAACCTTAGAAAACCAATTTGGAAAGATATTTCATATTGCTTTCATGGTCTACACCACACAATTAAGCACTTAATTATACACTAATTCTTTTCATGTTAGTTTCAAAGCCCTTAGAAGTTGAAGATCATGTACTAAACTTCTTTTATGACCTCCACAAGACCTAACACAATCTTAAGCATGCAGAAGGTGTTAAGAAATATTTTTAATTGATTGATTTCAACAGATAAAATACTAATCCTTAAGTGTTAACAAATAGCTGGAGAGGTAAGGAGAGTCCAGTTGATGAAGAGCTGTAAATGTCATGTCAAAGAAGATGACAACATCTGCAGCTTAGGAAAATGACTCTGAAGGCATGTGGAGGCTAGAGCTAAAAGGAGAAAAGAGGTGGAAAGCTGATGATAGCAGGGAGATCTATTGGAAGCTGCTTAAATGGTCCAGGTGGGGAAATGTCTGAATAATGGCCATGACAAGGATCAAGGGAAAGACAAGACTGAATCAAGAGATATGTAAAAAAATACAATCAGTGGGAATCTCACTGGAGTGGAGAAGAAGGGAATCTGCAATGACTCCTAGGTTTCAGGCTTCGATAGCCGTGTCATTATCCAAAATAGGAAATGCAGCATGATCAAGAGGTCGGATGCGGGAAGAGGTAAAGAATTTCAGGTTGGACATTTTGAGTTTGGGGGGAATCTAGATAAAAATGTCTAGTTAGAAGATATAAATGTATGGGCCATGGGGCTTCCCTGGTGGCACAGTGGTTGAGAATCTGCCTGCCAATGCAGGGGACGCGGGTTCGAGCCCTGGTCTGGGAAGATCCCACATGCCGCGGAGCAACTAGGCCCGTGAGCCACAATTACTGAGCCTGCGCGTCTGGAGCCTGTGCTCGGCAACAAGAGAGACCACGATAGTGAGAGGCCCGCGCACCGCGATGAAGAGTGGCCCCCACTTGCCACAACTAGAGAAAGCCCTCGCACAGAAACGAACACCCAACACAGCCATAAATAAATAAATTAATTAATTAATTAATTAATTAATTTTAAAAAAATGTATGGGCCAGTCTACAAGAGAAGAGGGAAGTTTGGCGTAGGGATTTAGACTTTGAGGTTGTAAGAGCATGGATGGTAGTTGAAGGCACGGATGTCATTAAGAATACGCAAGAACGGATATAGAGGGAGTGAATAGAGGAGGATGTTAAGATCTAAGGCAGGCCCATGAAAGAACTTGAGAAAGAGCTACTATAAGCTTAAGAGGTAAACCAGGGAGGTGGGAACACAAGATGGTGACTGCAGTCAATAGAACCAAAGGCCCAAGGCCTCAGAGAGATCAAAAGCTGGGGGAGAAAAGGAGACCTAAAGGATGATTGGTGATTAGGACCCAAATAAAGCTAATGTCAGATGGATGACAGTGTCCAGGATGTAGCCATAGCAGAAGCTTGTCCAGGTTGCATCCTGAAACCTCATTTCTGCAACATGACCCTGCACCTGAATCTCAACTTTCTCATTTCTTTTTAAATTCACACCTTCTTCCTCTCTCATAATCTCACAATTTGGCCATAGTTTAACTCACTCTTACATGCAATTTCTCTATCAGCTCCTAACATAGGTTCTGTTGTTTGTTTTGACTGGGCTAAAGGAGCAGTATCTGTTGGACAAAAGAAAAAAAAATGAGGCTATTTGACAAAAGATAAAGCTGGGTTTCTGCAGACACAGCAGGAACTGTAGGGTACAGTCTTATTTTCCAGCCTTTTTGTAAGTGTTTTAATTAGATGCCATTTGCTGATGATAACTGCTGTGTGAGGGATTGCAAAGAAAGTTAAAAGGATACACCTCACACAATCACAGCAGTCATGCTGCACGTCAGTGTAGGGAGGACAGGATACTGGTCACACCACATTTGCACAGGTCAGATGGTATATGGGGATGGAAACTTTACCAGGCATGCGGGGAGGAATGGATGTTTAGCTGAAAAAGAGAGGAAGCCAGAGGAACAAATAATGGACAAAGTACTTTAATATTGCTGCAGTTAAAAAGTAGTAATAATGACTTATATTGATTGAGCCTGTATCGGGCACTGAACTCTACATAAGCTTTATGTGCATTATCTTGTTTAATACCTAAACACCCCTAAGAGATAAAATAATAACTAACACATAAATCACTTACTAAGTGCTTTACAACAACCTCATGAGTTAGGTACTATTATTATCCCTGTTGTGCAGATCAGGAAGCAAAGGCATGGAGAGGTTAAGGAAACCCATTCTAAGTCAAGCTATTAAATGGTGGAGCCTGAATTTGAATGATGCAGTTGAAAAGCAGAGTCCAGCTCTTATGCAGAAAGTATTACAGTATTATCATAGGCATCTTACAGGTGAGGAAGATAACACACAGAAACTATAAGCCACTGAACCACAGACACACAGCTAAATAGTGATGAGTGGAATTTGAAGCCATTGGAAACGAATTTGCAATTAGGAGGCAAATTATGGTTCAATATAAAAGAGGTTGTCTAATATATACACTACCAAACGTAAAATAGATAGCTAGTGGGAAGCAGCCACATGGCACAGGGAGATCAGCTCGGTGCTTGGTGACGACCTAGAGGGGTGGGATAGGGATGGTGGGAGGGAGGGAGATGCAAGAGAGAAGAGATATGGGGACATATGTATATGTATAACTGATCCACTTTGTTATAAAGCAGAAACTGACACACCATTGTAAAGCAATTATACTCTAATAAAGATGTTAAAAAAAATAAATGAAATAAAAGAGGTTGTCTAACTACCAAAGCTTCATAACAATGAGATAGGCAGCCCAGTGGGGTTCTGAATCCCCTGTGCCCAGAAACACCCAGGAGAATAGGTAATAATATAATAGTATCTTCGATTTACATCCACTTTATCATTTCCAAGGTGCTTTATAGGGAGACTCCCTTTCTTGGATTTGGATTTAATGGCCCTGTTGGTTCCTCCCCACCTACTCTGTTTAAGGACTTCAAACTGCAAGCAGATTATCTTGACCTGCCCACTACTAACCACTGTCACTGACACTTGAGTTGGTTTTAAAAGGTCCCAAAAGGTTTTTGACAATTGAGCAGCCTTTGCTGAACCATTAAGCTATATTTGTGCATATGTGCTCTTCCTTTATCCACCTGCTCATCCAACTAATGGTTGTTGAACATCCATGAAGTGCCAGGCGCGGTCTAGGTGCTAAGGATGCAGTGAGGAAGAAGGCACAGTCTCTGTAGCCGCAGTTGTCCGCAGCCCACTCATAGTCTGCCCATCCCGGAGGTCACCTGCAGACAGGTCCCATCCAGGCCAAAGGCTTCCGGCCTCTCTGTGCCTCAGAGTGCTCTCTGGCCCTGGCATGCTTGGCCCACGCAGAGGAGCGCCCCTCAGCCCATGCAGGGAGGAAGTTAGTGGATATGTGCCCCAGCTTCCTTGCCCTTGGGTGGGACAGTGTGAGGTATGCTCTTAACGGACTATTCAAGCCCCCCCCCCGCCCCCAACAGAACGAGCCCTACAGCAGAAATGTCATCAATGCTCCTTCTACTGTCTCTCCTCCATTCCCTGTCTCATCTCCTCACTTGCTCACCGTGCTTCTTCGGATCATTTCCTAAGTAAACTAATTACACCCAAATCCGTGTCTCAGGTTCTGCTTTGGGGGGGAACCTGTCCTCCAGGGGCTTTTGACTTAGTGGTTAGCACATGTGTATTATTATTGAGGCTGCAGATTCACTTGAGTAACCACAGTGAGAAAATCAGAGGCGCCTTCCTTAGGAAGGACGGATGCATCATGTGGCTGTCCCCTTCAGTACCTTTAGGTCAGAATTTAATGTGGAAATTAACACCCAGGGACACCTGCAGGGCAAAGCTAAGCCAGAGCACCCTGCTGAGAAGTGAAGCTCTGGCACATGGAGATGGCATTTCCAAGTGCTCTGCAGGCACCATCATCCATTGCCTGCACAAGAGGAGAGAGGGGAGAGTACAGGAGGAAAGGAGAGGTTGTGGTACAGTGCCCTATAAAGGCCTGATTTTAGCTACTGATTGTCCATGTCTGCAGTGGGAAGCACACTCTGACTCAGCTGGACACTTTGCCCCCGGACACAAGATCACTCCTGCAGCAGCTTTGGTTGTCGGCTGCTGGTAAACCACTATACACCCACGGGAAGCTTGAGACATCTCGGACTTCATGTCCCCAAAAGAGAAGCATCAAGAGGAAAGGAAACTAACATCTGACAAGCAGCCTAATGTCCTTTTGTACCAATGTCCTTGAGACACAGATTTAAGCAGATTAAGATCACAACCATAGCCTTCTCTAAGACCAACTAGGGTTCCCTTGTCAGACATGATTTTTGCCAAGAGGATCACAGGGTGAGCTTTAGGGTCTGCTCCCTACTGAATTTCAGTTAAGTTTAAGCGTGTTTAGCAAACTGTTGGAAAAGGTTCAAGACCAGTCCATATCATAAGCTGATTTACATGAAGGCTTTTATTGTTATAGGGAGGAAGCTTTGAGCTCTGCTCTCTGGGAGAAAGAAAGCAGACATGGGGTGTCTGTCCCCTGCCCTGCCCCCATTTAAGTCCTATGGAGAGGATTTCAGGAAGAGGCAGAAGGCACTGTGGTCCTGAAGCACTTGACGGCTTGTGGAGGGCCCCTGCGTTAGCAGTGGGACAGAGTGCAGGGAAGATGATCCTCTCCATTTCCTCCTGGAGCACAGCAGGGAGGTGAGGCTGGAGGAAACGTGGGACTGTGAAGTCATCTTCTGGGGTTTCAGGCAGAGGGGGCCCGGTGGTAGAGAGAGCCAGCAGACACACCCACTTCGCTCACTGACTGTGTTTCAGCAGCCAGGCCCCCTTCATATGGATGAGGGCTGCAGACCACCATGATGGGACCGGAGGGGAGGCCCAAGACCACTCTGGAGCTCCTATAAAATACCCCTAGGGATCCCAGAAGTAACTGGCAGACTTTTTTTTATTGGGGTAGAGAAAGAATTTGGCCTCTTTTACATGGAGGTAGCAGTTAAATTTGCAATTTTCTAAATCAAAGGTTGGGGAAACTGGCCAAAACTTGTATTGGTACATGGCGGAGAGGCTGACCCAGTCAAGTGCTGCTCTACAGCTCCTGGGAAATGATAAGCAGGTCCACGTTGTCTTCAAGGGTCCCAAACTGCAGTCAGATCCAGCCTCAGTAGAGCCTGCCACCTCTAGGCGTGGACAGTGAACTTTCCAAAAGCCATTTATTCAAAATTTGACTTTAAAGGTTTCCAGCTCATTCTGGGGGGTTTTAACTCTTATTATAAACTTGTTTTGAATTTTGCACTTTGATTGTTAACTATTCTATGCATAGGTGCAAAAGCAAGGACTTTTGTCACTCTGAACTTGAGTTGCCAGATTTAATAGATAAAATATAGGACATCTAGGTAAATTTTAATTGACATAAAAATTTACATTTTCTTGACATAAAATGTAGGACATCTAGGTAAATTTGAAACAACAAATAATTTTTAGTATAAAATTAGTACGCAATATACTAAAAATTATTCATTATTTATAAAAAATTCAAGCTTCACTGGGTGTCCTGTGTTTTATCTGGCAACCTTACTCTGAAAAGATCTTTCCCTAGAGAGCAGAGCAGCAAAACATCTGGAATAAAGGAAAAGTTCTGTGGTCCTTTTTCCTACTGGGTAAAACTGAAGTGGCTGACTAATTTGTCTTTCTTGAAATGTACTCTCCATTTACTTCCCAAAAGGATTGAAATGGCATAAAATAAAAGGCACAGACAATCAGCCCATTAACATAGAAAAAGAAATTCAAAAGAAATAGAAAGGGATGAGGAAGTTTGAATTCCAAAAGCCATATGGTTGTGGTTGATCTTTACTTTGCTTCTCCACTGCTTGGCAGCCCAAAGCCAAAAGAAAACATGATCTGATACAAGAACACAGGCGATTAAGGCTTTTGTCTGGTCCCAATTCTTAGAGGACTTTATCATATGGGTCATTATATATAAAACAGCGTGCTAGCCAGTGTGGTCCAAAGGGAGGGCAGCTTAGGGAGTGCAAGCACCTGGAACACCTGGCTTGAGGCTCAGCTCAGCCTCACACTGTCACTTCAGTTCTTTCACTTCATTTATTCATCTATAATATGACTTCCCCACTAAACATATTACAAATGTAAGATACTATCACTAGAGCTAGGACTAAGGATACCAACACCAGCAATAATAAAAGTGCGTTCTACGAGGGTTTTATAAAACACACATAAACACTCTTCAAATGACTGTTATTACATTAACCCTTGATTTAAAAGAATAGGAGACAACATTAAAATGTAATTCAACAAGGGCCTTTTTGGCAAGGCAGGTCAAGAAACCAAAGTCATCCTGGCTGACCACCTGCCTCTTGGACTTCTCAGACAAGTGATGCTCAGGGCTGTGACGTCACAGAGCACAAGTATGCCAGTGAGTCTTTCCTTTACGATTGCTAGTAATCTCTACAGCCTGGAACCTGAGAATAAGTTGTCTTGACCTAAAAGCAAGCCACAAGCAAATGGGAGTGCCCATCCAAACACAGGGCAGGGCTGCAGGCCGAACTTCTTTCAAGGAATTGGCAATGGTTGGCCAGAGTGTAAAAGAAGGAAAGACATGTGTCTGTGGATACCACTGGATTTGCAGACAGGCTATGGAATGCAAATGCTTAGTCACTTGAGAACTGGCTGCCAGGAGCTGATGGCATATCAGTATGACTATCACAAGCTTCCTTCTGCATCTGCCACATTTATATGGCGCCCTCTTCTCTTTCGAAGGGGAGGGTAGGAGGGCTCCACTTTTGCTCACAGAATTCCTAGAGAAAATATGCTTCATTTTAGAAATAACGATATAATAATAATATAACAACAATAATAGAAGTAATCATTATATGTTGTGCTGTTTTATACGCCTGACTTCATTAAACCCTTGTAAAAATGTTCTATTATTACTCCCATTTTACTGTGAAGATCTTGGTTGAAGATGATCCTTTCTACCAGGTGAGAAGGGGAAAAAAGACCCTGGGACTCTGGAAAAGAAGATTGTTCCATTTTCTGTTCTTATTTGCAAGGCTGGTTTACTTTAACTGGGAGATTTGCAAGACCTGAGGACCAATTGATTATTCACAAATTTAAATAGTGATTGAGTACCTACTATGATAAGAGCTTTAAGCCAATCACATGAGGAATGCACAGATGGCTCCTGTCTGCACATGCTTACAATCTAGTCTGGTCTACAAATTAACCAAGGTAGAATATACATGCCCTCAGAAAGGTGTGACCTTGGGTCACATTACATCCCTTCTGACCAACAGCCTTTGTGGTGGTGAACTTGAGTATCAAAGGCAGCCAGGGGTGCCTGATAGGGGAGCTTGCTTTGTACCTGGACTGAGTCCCCCAAGAAAGGGAGGGTTTAGAGGCCAAGTGTAACTCTCAGGGCCTCAGATAGTTGGTCCTGCTAGCAGGCCATTTTGCTGGCACCTTCGAATGAGGTTCCTGATTCTTCTAGACACATGCAGGCTCTTCAAATCTGGGGGCTTTTGAGTGACCTCGTCATTGAAGGTCATTGGAAACACTGTCTCATCCTATGTTCTGTCAAAAATAGTTACCGTCACCCCTTGGGCAGAGAACAGAGGAGAAGGTGTGAGGGTGGGCACCGTCACTCGTTCTGAAAATGGACAGCACTGGTCAGTGAGAGTGAGGATGGCTGGCCACAGAGGTAGGGGGAGGGGTGGCACTTCTCTCTTGACAGAAGGCGTCCCTTAGCTGGACCTCAGAGCCAGGGATCACCACCAAGAGCCATCTGGCGGAAAGACCAGTAGGCCCTCCATGCGACCACATAGCCCCACTGCTGGGATTCGGGGCAACCTGAGGCTTTCTCAGAGGGTACCCCTCCGGCTCTCCCTGTTTCCCAAGCCAGTGGCCTGCCCTATGGAGCATTCCTCCTTTGCTTTGTGCATGTCTTGCATTTTTAAACAGCAGTTTCTCAGAACAGATGCTTCTTCCCTCGTTCCTGGTGGCCTTTCTGCACCAAAAGCAGATTGCCTGCTTCTGTCATCTTAATCAAGAGAAGGAGAGAAACATGCTAATCATGTTATTTTCCTTTCCTTCTGCCTGCAATTGGCTGTGTGAGCCAAGGGCCCTCTCTCCTCCTCAGCTCTCCTTGTGCTGAACACCCCAAGTGGGAGATTTCCCTTGGTACATCTCACCAAGCCTGCTTCCCCTTTGACCAGAGGGGTTCTTTTTAAACGGACACTTTTTTTTTTCTAGATCTCTCTTCCTTTGACTTCCTAGGAATCAGGTTGCCACGCAGTCACTGGTAATGTCTTGATTTCGACTTCCCCTGTAGGTTAAAGACCCAAGACTGGATTGAAATCCATCAGCATCAAAATTATGCTCGTGCCTCCTTCTCCCAGGGCTGCTGCATCCCACAACTCCAGGGGGCATCATTCACACAGGGCTGTGTATCCATCTGATAGTCGCACAATGTGATGTACAGATGTTGTACAAAACAACCACAACACTAAGCCATAAAACAACCGTAACGAAGTGCATCAAAATTCTGGGGCTTTTTCTCATGATGATGACTTTAATACTTGTTTTGAAATATCATATGGATTCCCCTCCAACGCTCTTTGTTTAGTGCCATAAACTCATGAGTAGCCCACCCACTGAGTAATCCAGCACTGAGCAAAGTCACCAGAGGGCTCTTCGCAGCCCCCTGCTTTGGCAGATGCCCCCATGTACCAGAGAATGGGAGTGGGCATATTTAATCCTGAGAAACAAAAGAGTAAGATGAGTGTTAAGATTTCCCCTCTAGAAGAGTGATGCATCTGAAAGAATCTGAAATGGAACAGGCTAGAATCAAACACTTCCCTCAGCCTTGCAGAGTTGTTAAGTGATGTCATGCATAGTGGTCATGGGGATTCTCTGCCTCTTATATACATAATTTGCACCAGACCTACCTTTTGGGGGCAGTGCTGAGAAACGATAGCCTAGCAGGTCTCCTCCCCCTTCCCAGCAAAGCAGAAAGGTAGGCTACAGCAGCGGTCCTGTGTCAGGGTGCAGGTGTGTCAGTTGGTGCCTAACCAAGGAAACAGAAACCAAGCAAGTACTTAAAGCAGAGAGGATTTAATGCAGGAAGTAAGTTACAGTGTTCTTGGCTAGGGTCCCCAGGAGAGCCAGAGACAAGGATTCCCGCACAAGCAGTTTCACTGGGAGGTGATCCCAGGGAATACAGGTAGAGAAGTAGTGGGATGGGCAAGGGAAGGAAACCAGTCTAAAGGGTCCATTATCAAACATAATCCCAGTGTGGAAAGAGAGCCCAATCCCAGGGAACCCTGGAAGCCAGTGTAGCCTCAGGGTTATCCCCACCCCCGTGGGAAAGGGAGCTGGGGTATTTCTGTATCAACACTCCTTCTGAGTTGCGGCTACTTCTGGGAACATTCATTCTCCAGCTTGTGCTAAACACAGGTTGAATATTCTCCAATGGTCAGACCCAGACTTGGCCAGCGAGTCTCAGGTGTTCCAGTAAGTAGCCTTGGCTTGTAAATTTGCTACCTAGAGGATAAGTGTAGCATGCTCTAGTGTCTGCTACAACAGGTGACGGAAGAGCTGAAAAGCCAAACAAAAGACAGTGAGGCCACCCAGAGATGTGCAACAGCAGAAAGGGTGTACCGCTTCTAGGCTGCAAAGACATCAGTGGGAAGCCAGGCTCCTGGATCCAGGGGTTGGGACCACAGGCAGTAAATGGAACGAAGAAGAGAAGGATGGTCCTGCAGGAGCATAACAATGGAGAAAGCGCAGCCACTGCCAGAGACACCGCCCAAGGCAGAAGCAGGAGGCAAATACCTTGGCTCTTCTCTTCCTCCCTCCAGTCTCTCACCAGAGACCAAACCTAGCTGGGAGCCAGCTAACAGGGGAGTTGGAAAGTGGAGTCTGCAAGGGTTGGTGACCACCCCCTCACCCTCCACCTTCTCCAGCCCCCTACTCCCACCTATGTTACAGAGCAAAGCAGAGGAAGAGCAAGGAAAAGATCTGAATGTAAACTGGCCTAGGGTAGCACTGGAGTGTGTGAATCAGTTTCCCACACCACCTCCTCCGTGCACGTGCCCCTACAGTAATAGGACGAAGAGGAGTTCTGGATAAGGATGTATCGGTCCCCTAGCAGATACAGGGACCACAAACTCCTTGGAACCTGTGTGATTGGCCCAACCTGTGTGATTGGGCCTCCATCCTAAGAGGATAATAAGATAATAACCCAAGCATTCATTAACCACATGAATCATTCAGGCTGATCCCCAAATCCCTAAGAGTGCGGTAAAGGACCGCGGTGTGGTGTGGGATCTAGAGGAGTGCAGTTCTAATTTCCACTGTAGGGATTTGGGGGGGCCTCAACAGTGCTGGGGGAGCAGTACAGAGACTGCTGTGGTGAAGCTGCAGTGTTACCAGGAGTCCATGCACGGTTTAGCCACATTTTCTAAACTATATCCTGCTAAATAAATATAATAACTGAATATTATATACTCTTCTGATAGTTTCAAAATGTGTGCTAGCATATTACAGACTCTGAGAAGTCCTACAACATTTCTCAAAACTTCTTTGTGTCTAGAATGCCGCCCCTTCCCATTTTTCTCAACGTGGATTGCCTTTTACAATCTCAAGGGAAAAATATTCTGTAGCACAAAGTTTAAGAAACACTAAACTACAGAATTTGCAGTAAGAAGAGTGTTGATATCTCTATGAGAGTATATTTATAAAGTTACTGGTAGGGTCTTTAACTAAAAAACATATAATAAGCCACTAAATATCGTAACGGCCACCAGTGTGCCGAAGCCAGCTTGCACTGGCTCATGTGAACCAATGTTAAATTTCCTGGAATTTTAAGAGCCGGTTGATAAAAAACAGCCATTATTAAAAATAAAATCATATGAACTTATAATTAAATATGTTTTATTAAAAACAGAGGTAATAAATATTCAAAACTCATTACTGTGTACTTAGTTTACTATTATCTGTGTTCTGTGGATGATTTATGTCTATTGTATCAGTATAGTGGAAATGTTATATAATGGTGAGCTACTGTGCTTCTCTCCCCAACTGCGTGTTCAGTGATGTCACATTGGTAGCTTGAAATCAGTCACGACGGGAGTACTTACACTATGGAAATCAGAAAATGCTATAACTCAGGGCTTGATTTATTATTTTAACATTTGTCTAGACTTACAAGAAAGAGAGAGAAAATAATAATGTAGATTAAACTTGAAAGCTGTCATTCTATAGACAATGCTCTGTGAATAACACACACACACACAAAATGAGGAAATATTCTTCCAGTATTCAAAAATATAATTCAATTCAGCGAAGAAATTGCTAACATCACTGATGAATAAGTGAATTTCTGAAATGCATAGTGCCAAAAGTGAAAGAGGTTTCAGTTTCATGGATGTAATCTGTACAAGGGAAAGAAATAGTTGAACAATAGATTACCTATCAGAGAAATGATGATAAGTTGATTGGGAAAAGAGGTAGAAGACTGGGGTGCAACTCCATGTGTTAAATCATGGTTCAATTGCAACCATAGCTTGGCTGCAGATTCAAGAGTTCAGCAAAAATCGATTAAAGCATTCTGTGAGAATCAATTGGCTACATGGAATTTACAGTAAAGAGTATTTTATATTTTATTATTATTTGTAAATTGTGTGCTACACAGCCTTTATATCAGTAAAACTTATAATAAATTTGAATAAACTTACATACATACATACATATTGGATGGTTCCTTTTTCCCTTTACCAGTACACCATTGATGAAGTGCATTCATTTAAAGGTGAGTCTGCCCCACAGATATACTATATTAAGAACCTGAAGATGTCATCTGATCCAGATATCTCTACACGTAGCAAAGTATTGTCTCTCATCCAAAGAATCACACTCCAGTGTTCCTTTCAATTCAATTTGGCAAGTATTTCTTGAGCACCTATTGTGTGCTAGAGAGGTTTCAGTAAATTATAGAGTCTTAGCGTTTAAGAAACATTTGAGCTTAACCTTCTCATTTTTCAAGTTGAGATAAAACTCACATAATATAAAATTCACCATTTTAACCATTTTAAAGTGTACAATTCAGTAGGGTTTTTTTTTTTAAGTTTATTCACAATGTTGTGCAACTCTCACTACTATCTAGTTCCAGAACATTTTTATCATCCCCCAAAGAAATCCTGTATCAATTAAGTAGTCACTCCCCATCTCTCCCTCCCCCTAGTCCTTGTCAAACACTTATCTACCTTCTCTCTCTATAGATTTGCCTGCTCTAGACATTTCATGTAAATGAAGTACTACAATACGTGACCTTTGTCTCCGGTTTCTTTCACTAGCATGTTGTCAAGGTTCACCCATGTCCTGTGTCCTTTTTTACGACTTTATTCTTTCTTGTGGCTGATTATATCTGTGGTGCAGATATACCACATTTTAAAATTCATTTTTTTTCATTCATCAGCTGACGTACATTGAGTTGTTTCCATTTTTTCCAGCTATTATGAAGAATGTTGCTAAGAGTATCCATGTACAAGTTTTTGTTTGAGCCTGTTTTCAGTTCTCTTAGGTATGGAATTGCTGGGGTATATGGTAACTCTGCTTAACTTTTTGAGGAACTACCGGACTATTTTCCACAGCGGCTCACCATTTTACATTCCCACCAGCCCTGTATGAGGCAAATGCCTCCGTTTTAAAGTGAGGATTCTGCGGCCCAGGAAGATTAAGTGACTTGCATAAAGTCATGAGAGAGCTAGAACTACAATCAAATCACCCATGTATGCTTGGCGCTCCTTTTACCAATGGCCCACTCAAAGGCCAATGCGAGATGCTCTTTCTACTGTATAACTTAGGGTAGGAGAGCAGTCATGGTAGAAAAAAATTTTCAATATTGATGAAAACAAAATGGACCAGTTTTCACAAAAGCTGAGTTAACCATAAAGTTAAATTAATCAGAACCCCCGCTTTGTTGCCCTCCCCCACCCCACGCTTCACCCCCACTGACCCAACTTCTCAAAGTTCTGCTCTACAAAAGCCAACTCTCCGGTAACACACTGGCCTCAGCATAAACACTCCAAACAGTAAGATCACTGCTTACACCCACATTTAAGGTACTTTTCTGAGAGCTAACACTTGATTCTTTACCCTTCGTTTAGTCCTTGTTCTGTCATTCTTTTCCCAGGCTGTTATGAAAGCAGCTTCTCAGGTCTCAGTGCTTCCTGTTTCCCCCACTGCTGACACCTATATCCTATCTGTCCCCAGACAGCTACCCAAACAAAGACTAGTCCCATGGTTCTCCAGTTGTACATAACATCAAGCATTTCTCAGGGTTCAAACTCTTCCCAACTTAGGCCCCTCCTCCCTTTTCAGTTAATATCTGCACCCACTCACTCACTTAGTGCTCAAGACAGACCAAAAGAACTGAGATCTTTCACCATGTCCAGCATCTTCATGCTTTCAAGATTTTTCCAAATCATAGTTAATCCAAAAAACAAGTGTCAGTCCAGGTATGCAAATGAACACATTTCCTGCTTTTAAAGATCAAACTCACAGCTCCCATCATAGGTGAAGTTCCCATTAAGCAAATTATAACAATAGAATCTGATAAATAAAATAATAGACTTGCAAAGGGCAGAAGTAGAGCAAAGTGGGAAATTATTAATGCTCTCCAGGAGTAGTGCACAAAAGGCTTCACAGAGGATGTAATAAAGGCTTTGAAGGATGAAGAGGAGTTCACCAAGTAAACATGGAGGAAGAACAGTCCAGGCAAAAGGAAACAGCCATTGAAAAGGCAGAGTGGCAAAAACAGAAAGACATGTGAGGGAATTCATGGGTAGTTCTGGAGAGCTGGGCGAAGGAGGCAGGCTGGAGAAGAGCAGGAATTGGACATAGGAAGGTCTGTGTGTGCCAGATAAATGGCTTGTGTGCTAACTGAGGAGTTTACACTTTGCTTTAAGCAGAGGAGGGATAGTTGGTGTTTAGCTAGCTAACTCAGGGGTTACTTTAGGAAGTGGATTTGAGGGGCTCCAAAGAGTGGAGGCAAGAAGACTCTTACTGCAGTCCAAGTAAGAGATGATGAAGGGCTGGCTTAAGGCAGTGGGAGATCTACCACCGCTTCCTCACCTGACAAGCCCCCGGAGGAATGAACCACTGCCTCTTCGGTTATCTAGGCTTTGTACAGATCTCTACCTCAGCACTCCCCCCATGGAATGAGTTCTCTGTAACACATCATCTTCCGCCCACCTCCAGACCACAGCTCTGGGAAGGCAGCAGCCAGGATACCTTGTATCCCCAGCATTCAGTTATCCTCTCACTTCCTACAGCTAACTTTCATTAGGGTGCAGATTTGGGTCAGTCGGTTTTGGGTGGAGGTGAGAATCTGCATATCTAGCAAGCTCCCAGTCACATGCTAGCAAGGGCTTAGCACACAGACTTGTTGACTGAACAAGAGCTGTTCCTGGAACTTAGACTTACAGAGCACAGTCCTCCTCTGCTTCCTGGTCTTCAAAAAAGGGCTTCACAGCACATGCCACTGGGTCCTCAGACAAGGGGAGAAACATTCTGGTGGAAATTCTCCCTGACCAAACCCCTTATCTTCAGTGGAAATGCACTCCATTGTTGAGTCAGAATGGCGAGCAAGTCCAGATCCTTTGGATGGACACAAGTAACAGGGGAAAGAACCAATTGGTCCTCAATATATTAATGAATGTCCTTGGTAGGCAGAGGGCCCTTGAATAATTGATGAATGGGACCGTTCAGTGTTTGCTGCAGCTCTGGCTGACACTGCTCATTATGGGCGATGAGTCACTCTCTTCTATGGAACAAATTGTTCCCAAAGTCTAACTCCATTTCCCTTGCCCTTTTTTTTTTTTTAAATAAAAAGCATGCACCTGTGGAATTCAAATGCATGCAACTGTGTCCAGAATAGAAATGAGAGAATTAATTCATGTCCTACAGCCCATAATAGAACAACCTCAGAGGACCCTGCCAAGGGGCTTAACTTTAGGAAAGACTTCTTTCCTCAGAGAGGAGGAAAGATATAGATGTGTCAAATTTCTGCCGGCTGCAAAGATTTCAAAAGCAGGATGAACTGAAATGAGACCATCTTCCCCAAGAAGGCTTGTTATTTACTAGGTTTGGCAAGGGGACAATTGGTATTCAAACTGCATGCCTATATTTTAGATTGTGCATCTGGAAGCTAATTCAGTGTGTCTAGCTCCTCTTAGCCAAATGTGTCTAAATGCTTAGGGTTGCCTTGCGAATTGGGACAGAGAACAGTTTAATTTTGCTCTCAAAGTCTGATGTTTTAAGAAGCACACATCAAGCTGCTATGCCTCCCCTATATCCCTTCTCTGTCCTCCAAGTTTGGAAATTTCTGTTTCATCTTTCCAACTTATGATTTTGATGAAAAGATGCCTATTTGTTTTGTAAAATTAAGTAAAACCGAAAATTTCACCAGACACATTTCTGTGGTGGTTTACATGTGTGCAGATTCAGCCCTGATGAAATCCTTAGCAAGAGAAGAAGGTAATAGCCTGGGACACAAGGGTCTCTTCTTTATACAACTAGAGAGACTTCAAAACTGAGAGAATCGGGTGGTCCAGCAAAGCCTACCTGTGCTGTGGTCCAAGCATAAGCCCTGGAAAATATCAGCCACCCCTTTCTAGTCCCAAATCCTGCTCAAATTTGCAGATGTTAATATGGCTCAGCCCAGTCCCCAGAGTATAATCTGGATTGGGTTGGGCTCAAAAGCTGAACCCAGCTGTGGCTGTCTCTTGACTGCCTCCAGCAAGGCCTTGAACTGACCTGGGCTCTGGGCCACTATAAAAGAGACAGATTTCCCTGCCAGATTGGAACAAACCAACCCCGAGAATCCCAGAGACCCAGAATGACCAGATCTTGGTGGAGCTGGACCTCCCGAAATGAAAGCAGGCTTCTTCACCTCACTTTGGTTCTGAACACATTCTTAGGACCTAATGAGTCAGTGGCCCTTTGAGGGTGGGAGATCTTTGCTTTAGAATCTTTGTCCCCCTACTTTCCTATGAGATTTTCAATAGTTGGCTACATGTAGAAGCTAGAAATGTGATGGAAAGGCAGAGATCCTCCGTCTCTTCTCTCTCATTCTTTGGCTCCTCCATCATCTACTGCCTATTGTTGAAATTTGGACGGGCTGGCAAACTCTTATTGCCTTCTGTGATGCTCATTTGGAAGAAGCAGTGTCTGGACAGCATTCTTTTGTCTTATGGCTGTTTCTAAAGCGAGTGAGGGCATTGGTCCAGATTCTCACATCCTCAATTTATCTGCGAGCTCCTGCATTCAGCTCCCGGGCCTCTGCGTGGACACTGCAGGCCTCACCCCTCGCCTCTGGCTTCTAATGTCTTTTTGATGAGACCAAAAGGGTGGTCTGCTCTTCCTTCATTCCCACCTCCATTGTTGTTTTCAAGCCCAGGTTCCCTTTTATGTCTGGAGGTGTCCTGCATACCACAGAGATGGCATGGACAAGAAAAAGATGAAAGCACATGCTGGGGAAGGACACCACACCAGGCAATGCTGAGGGCTGCTCCTCCACAGTCCCCTCTCCTGGCTGCTGCCGAGGAGCCTTTCCTTGGCCACAGACAGGGAGAGCACTTCAGGGTACTTAGAAAAGCGGATTCTAGATGCCAGCGTTCGGGGAGAACATACAGGTCGGCAAGTCACCATCTACCTGATACTTGAATCCCACCTTCACTATCCTTCCCTATAGCCGTGCAGGAGGTTCTTGAATAGCTTGTATTAGACTGGATATTCTGAGAAGCAAATGTCAAGCAAGGATTAAAGGTGCAAGGATTTTATTAGTGGAGGTGCCTGAATGAAAGAAATACAATGGGAGCCAGAGAAGGCTAGGAGAGCACATGCAATTCGGACTCTAAATGACAGACAGAGGGAGCAGATTGGGTGAAAGCATCCTAGACTGTTGTGCAGTTCAAGGAAGTTTCAGCAAAACCTTTGGGAGGTTCTTGAGGCCAAAGTCAGCTGGCAAAGTAGTCCCATGTTTCCCTGGAATGGGTGTGCTTTAGCCTCCCTGCCACAGGTGGTCACTGGCCGGGAGCAGCCTGTGGGAGACATGCCCTCAATGCAGATGCAGCTGTGGTATTTGTTCTTCCCCCAGGTCTCCATGAGCTCAACAATTTAAACTGCCCTGTCTCAGCCCAGCACTCTCCCAGAACAGGAAAGAAAGGACAAGCAGACATCTGAGTGGAGCTAGGCCAGAGCAGAGAGAGGCCATGCTTGGAAAGCAGGGAGCTGCGGAAACTCAAACCTGTCTCCCGCAGGCACTTGGGACAGCCATTTGGCCCGTGCTCAAGATCCAGGGATCTCAAGGCTTCAGCTAGTCCTGGTTGAAAGGGGAGGGCTATGTTCTGGGACTACAGCATTTTATTTCAACCTAAAAGTTTAGCTCTGTTTATAATAAAAACCCAATCAACATAAGCACTCAGAAATTCCTCCCTGAAATCCATTCCCAATTTTCACCTAACCCCAAGTGATACATTTAAAAATGCTGATCAGAATTTAGGGAGGTGGGCTCCCACTGGGAACAGATGATTTGAAGTGCCCACTGGTTCAAGATCACACTGTTTTTCTTCTTATTGGTAAAAACAGTCACAATTCTAGGACTGTTAGAAATGGCTCTTTTGGAAAACCCCAAGGAAATGACTTAAAAATACCATGAAATGGTATAAAGTGTCATAGAAATGCTTAGTGACAGTGTACAGCATCATGACCATCAGACTCTTCAATTTATCTAAGAAGTTCCTGCATTCAGTCCCTGGGCCCTCTGCTTGGACATTACAGGCCTTTATCCCTATCCTCTGGCTTCTAATGTCTTTATGATGAGACTAGGGTGTTGCCATGGAAAACATTCCCAGCTGGTGGACCAAAGTCAGGCTGTTTTTAGGTTTGAGTCTGACTGGTACATACTATCTTGTGGCCAGGCTTTGCTTAACCATATTCAGAGATTCACACCACACACACACACACACACACACACACACACACACATGCGTGCACCATGAAGAGAGAAATCAAATGGGGAACGGTGTCTGCTGATATTCCATGATTTTCTTCCCCACTCAATTCTCATTTTGATAAAATGTGAGATCTGAAATATAGAAATATTTAAGAATTGTAGACTCTCCTGCTTCTCTTACATCTTATGTGTGGTGTGTCCAACATTACACACTGAGCAACTAGAGGAAGAAAATAAGAAAGAGGAGTTTTGAAGAAGGAAAACTATGTTTTAAAGTGTAGATTCTATTCCAGTAATGGATCAAAGATCCATACAAGGACACAGATAATAGATTTATAGGAAAATGCAATGATTTTTAAATAGTGTCTTTTGCAACAACATGGATGAAGTTCAAAAATGTTAAGTTGAGCAAAAGAAGCCCCAAACAAAAGAATATTCTCTATACTTTCATTTATATGACATTAAAAACTAATTTTTGGCAATAAAAGTCAGAATTATGGTTTTCTAGGGAAGGGTGAGGAGTGGATTAACAGGAAAGGACCATGAGGGAAACTTCTGGAGTGATGAAGAGGTTCTGCATCTTGATTTGGGTGATGGTTATGCAATTGAATACATTCAGCAGTGGTCTGAGTCTGGCTCTCATGCTCCCGAGAGGCAATTCTTAAATAATCAGGATAATTTTGAGAGCCGGTTGTTAAACCATTGCTAGCTTGAAATCAGCCATGGTGGGATTATTTAAACCAGGAAAATCAACAAATGTTACAAATCAGGCTTTTTTTTTTTCTAGAGAGCCAGCTTACCAGCACATCTCTGACTACATTTGTCAAACTTCATCAAAGTATACACTTAAGAACCATGAAGTTTCCTGTAGCTCTAGTAGCAATAAAGATGGAGGATAAAATAGTGTTTTCAATTAGTGATCTAGCCCAGTGGATCATCCTTGACTTTCATGCCCTCATGTACCTTTGCAGGTCCTTCTGTTTTCTAAAACTGAGGGTCACCATGATTATAGAAAATAGCTGATTTGGCACTGGGTACTCTTGAAGCTGATGAGCTTATTTAGTCCATATATCACTACTTTTAATACAACATTTATCCTAATTTTTACCCCGGCTGGTAAAATACACTTACACACGCAAAACATATAGGTGTGCCCCACTTTTTAAAATGTTAATATGTAAACATCTTAACATGCCAAACAGAGCAAATATTATATCACTGAATATTCACTTAGTTCACAAACTGTTCTTTTTAATTGGGTAAATCCCCCATAGTTTTTATGTCTTATTTTCCTTATCTTTTGTGGGGGATTTTTAACCATGAAAAGGGCACATTGGCTATGTTGAATTCAAACAGTACAAAAAGTTGAAAGAAGATGCCTCTCCCCAGACTCCATCCTGAGTGCCACTCTCTAAAGGTAGTCATGGTTAAATGTTAGGATTTAACTGTCCAATCTTTTCCTATACCTACATTATACACAAATCGAAATACATAAATATATATACACACAAATGCTTTTTTAAGAGCAAAAATTGGATTACGCATAATGTCACTCAACTTGGTCTGTTTACTTAATATTCCATGGTCACCTTTCCTTTTCAGTGTAGATTAGCTCTACCTCATGCTTTTTAAAAGCTTCATAAAATATGTACCACTATTTATTTAATGTTTCCTATTGCTAAACATTTAGGCTTTTTCCAGACTGTAATCATTACAAGATGTTACAGTGCACATCCTTGTATTAGGTTGACTCATTTAAGTTGCTGTTTTTGTATATCAAAATGGTTGATCACAGTAATTTCATATAGTTCACGTTATACATTTATATTTCTATAGGATTCACTTCTTGATGTGGGATTGGTGAGTCAGAGCATATGTGCATTTTAAAATTTTGCAGCTACCACCATACTGCTCACCTAAAAGGTTATGCCAATTTATATGCTCATTTCTCCATGCCCCTGACAACAATAAAAGCTTTTAATCTTTTTTGTTTTTGCTAGAAAATTACACCTCACTATTTTGATTTGCTTTTCTTTCATTATTATTGAGGAGGCCGAACATCTTTTTGTATGCCTCTTGCTCCCGTAGCATTAAAATATCATTTGATTATCCTACAGCTCTCCAGACACACTCCTATTTTAAAAAAGAAAATCAAATCTGTTTTTAAAGGAGTTAAAGAAAATATGCCACATTAAAATAACCTCTTCAAGGAAGCCGGAATGGATTCTTTTTCTGCCTTCAATTTTCCATTTGCTTCTGTTATGGACACACAAGCGTGTATTGTTTTTACCCAGAGTGAACTGCTTTGACCTCATTCTTCTGTTTTCTGAATTTGAATCACTGGGAAAATCCACTGGGCTTTGGCTCTGAGAAGCTGACAGTAGGCTCTCCGCAACGCTGGTTGGCTATGCAGCCATGTGGCCTGCCTGCCAGCAGGGGGCCTCTACAGCTCTGAAAGACCTCCTGGCCAGAGCTCCATTTTCTCACTGCTAAATAAGCTTCATCTCTCTATAACAGAGAGGCAATTGCTGGCTTCTGCTTAAGCAGACTAATTTGCTGAATTAAAGTCGTTTGGCTTCCACCATAGCAATTAGTATGCAAATTACCGGTATATTACCTGCCTAGTCATAAATTACATTGACAAACTTAATATTCACAGATTCAACATATCAGTGTGGGTAATTTTTCTATTTTTCAGTAGTTGTAGACCAGGGCGATTCATCACCTTATTGAACCATTATATATTAAATCAACAGTTGAAAAATTGAGCATTTTTCAAAGCATTTTGTTATGCATTTATTTCTTTCATCAAGCAGTAAAGTGGAACATTAAATATGCAATGTGTCTAAGAGTACTAAATGGCTGGTGAATACGTCTAAGCCTAAAACAGTTCTTTTGTAACTTTAAAAAAAGAGACACAACAAGGGAAAATCTATACCATAATACAACCTATTGACTCTCCTTCACCATCATTAGAACCAAATATTTCTTAGTTTGGGTTCCCGTAAGTGTAAAGAACAATTAATCCCCAATATGTGGTTCAAGCTAATGCTGCTCACAAGCAGAAAAGGGAGGGCTGGTCACTAGGATTCAAGGTTCATAAATTGTCCCCAAGGTATTTAGCTATGGCGTAGCATCTGAGCTTCGGTCATTAACTCATTAAATTGATTATACCCACTTTTTTTTTCTCCTGAGTAAATAAGGTATTGAGCCTTAAGATTGGGAAAGGGCTGGAACAAGTCCAAGAAGGGGTAGACAGGTCAAATCCAAGCATGCCAAAGCAGTCCTTCCTTCATTCACCCAAGAAGCAAAGTGAGCCTGTATTCTGTGCCAGCTCAGTGGGATGAATCCTATCCCCAGGGGATTTGAGGATTGTTAGAGTCAAAGTCCCTTAGCTCTGTATCTGCTGATGGAACAACACTACTCACTGAAGAGTCATGGGGACCCTCCTGGCACCGAACTCCTTCCCTCAATTCCTCTCTGCACCCTCCAACAAAATAAAACTACCTTTGCTTTAAGATTCTAACCGTGCTGCTAAGGCAATCAAAGGACATATATAGTATTGATCGATCTAGCAAGGAGATCTGAAAAGGGCTACTAGAGTTGGTTAGCAGGAATATACTGAGAGAGACCCATTCACAAGCTGTGTGGATTATCCCAAATTGTAAATAAATCATGTGGCTAACATCTTATATTTGGTGCTTAACTTTGAAAAGAATTTGGCTTGCACATAGAATATTTTCTTTCAAATCCAACAAAAATGTCCCCTGTGGAGACGGTGTGATGATTACTCTTAAATGTCAACTTGACTGGGTCACAGGATACCCAAGTAGCTGGTTAAACATTATTTCTGGGTGTGTTGGTAAGGGTATTTTCAGAAGACATCAGTATTTGAATTGGTGGACTGAGTAAAGCAGAGGGCCCCCCCCAGGGTGGGTAGGTATCGTCCACCCACACTGAGGGTATCAATAGACCAAAAGGAGGAGGAAGAAGGAATTCACTCTCTGCCTTACTGCTGAGCTAGGACATCGATCTTCTCCTGACCTAAGCATTCCTGCTTCTCAGGACTTTAGACCCAGACTGGAATCTACCCCATCAGCTCTCCGGCTCTCAGGCCTTCAGACTACACTACTGGCTCCCCTGGGTCTCAGGCTTGCAGATGGAAGTAAGCAGGAAAGACCCTCCTGTGTGACTCGGGAGAAGTGACGAGAATGATATAAGCAAAGGGATAAAAAGACGAATACATGCATTTAACAGTTTCCTCCTCCTTTCCACAATCAATCAAAAGCTACAGAGCATGGGGAGAGACATAAAAAGCACAGGCTTACACCAACCACAGGTCATAAAGTCCCTGTGCACTGACTGGAAGCTGAGGGCATTTGGGCTGTTACCACATCAAATCCCACCATCAGCTGTGGTTTGTGGCCTGCCTTCACCTAAAGGTGAGAGGTGGGGAACTACCCTCTTTCCTTAAAGGAAAGAAATATCTCTGCTCCCTACATTGGCTCCTGAGATTTTGTCTTAGCCTGGTATAATCTGGGGTCATTATCAATGCTTAAACTTCTACTTCAAGGGAAATCAGACTCCATTTCCTCAGGAGGTTAGGTTAGACAAGTGCCCTGGGAGCGACTTGAGGCCTGGCCAGTTCTAAGGTGAACTGAGAGGCTGCTGAGTTCCAGGATGGAGCACAGTTCTCTCTGCTCACTCTCAGCTAGAGGTACAATCCCAGCCTCACAAGGATGTGGCTCCAGGGGCCAAAAGTGACCCCAAATGACAGTGACCCAGACTGCTGGAAGGAGGCAGTGATTGAAAAGACCCAAAGGGTTAATACTAGTTTGTAAAGAATAGGAAGAAAATATTCCCATTTCTCTATCTTTACGTGTAGACCAAGCACAAATTTTAAAAATTTAAAAGAAATAGATGGAGTATATATGTTGTTAAAAATATATATATATATATATATACAAATTTTCCAACTATTTTGTGGAGACAAATTAATTTTATCATCTATGAGTTTCTGCCCCTCAATCTTGGCCTTGCTTACCCGCTGTGTCATTGATAGAAGGGCAGAAGAGTAAGAGGAATATTTTCACTTTCTTTACTTGGTCCAGGAGTTGGATTACAGTCACATGGTTCTAGAACTGTGGGACCAGCGGCTTTGTATTTTTAGAGGCAACTGGCAAAGCATATATGAAAAAGAGGTCAAAAGTGATAGGGCAAAGCATAGGCAACTTGCAGTCACTTCCTTTCCTGGTGTCATCTTACTTTGCAAGTGTTAACCATGGAAGCATTTCTTGTCTCTCTTTAGACACAGGGAGACAAGGCAGGCAGTGATCAAGCAACTGGCTTGAGTCAACCCAGCAAGTTACTACCAATGGTCGAGGATTCAGCCTTCCTAACTTCAAATCCATCCTCCTGCCTTGACCCATTGCCATTTCCTCTTTAATCAAATGCACATTGTTGAGGCTTATGAAAGTGAACCTTCAGAATCCAAAATACATTTCCCAAGAGTAACATAGTCATTTGCTGCAAATTTTTATGAGAGCAATATACACTTTTTTAACATCCAAAGAAAAGATACTGGAACTTCCTGTTTCCTTGTCTAACAGTAATTATTGCTGTCTACCCCTAAGCGAATGAAGGCAGTTCTCTAAAAATGGAGAGGGATACAACCCAAGTGCCCCACTCATTTAGTGCCAGGTACTTCATTAGAGAGGCCAGAATAAGTCACAGTAAGGAAGCTTTGTGTATTCACCCAAGGGAATAGACCTTTAAACAAGTTATAATACAGACATATATACAGATATACAGACATACATGCATATATATACGTATAGTTATATATACTGTGTATATATAGAACATATGTATGTTAGATTAGATTAGACTAGGTTAGATGAGATTAGATTAGATAAAATAAAAATAAGCAGCAGGAAGATAGCCTTGAAAGTCAGGCCATTCATTGCCTTGAGGCAAAATTGTTCAAATTCTTCTGTCTTCCCCTCAGTCTACCAACAACTGAACTCTGTGGACTCAGCTCAGAGAGAAAGAATTACTGCTACATGGAGGAGATACTAACACCTACCATTATAGCTTAGCCGGAATTAGAAAGAACTAAGTCATAATGTTGGGTAAACCAAAGAAATGCCAGGCCTTTTCCTGTCTTGGAGAAATTGGAAAGGGAGCAGAAGAGAATTGAGAGAAGTCAAAGGGGGAAACAGTAAAATCTGTTCCTGACTTCTCCTCTATGAGCCTTGGCCTGCAGAAGCGGGGGTGTTAAATACATTGAGGGAGCACCAAGGGCAAGGTTATCTTTTGCTTAGTTCCCACATTGGATTCTGGGAGTAGAGGTCAAAATGCATGATCACATAGAGAGAAGTCTAATTGGCACTCATGAGCTAACCCCAGCTCCTGCATGGGATGGATATTTGATGGAGCACAAGCTATGAGGTCCAGTGTGGTAGGACAAGCTGACCTAGAAACAGAGGCTGGGATGAACCATCCGCCCAGGGTATTGGATAGAGAAGTCATAGAAACCCTAGGATTTGCCTCCTGTGAGAGCTGAAAGAAAGTTGAGTCATCCAGAGGGTTGGTTTATCTTTCTTGGGAGCACATACAAACCAAAAGAATGGATCATAAGTTCATTGGTCATGTATAGCAAATCTGGAGGCCACCAGAGCACCCAGAAAGCCAAAAGCCAAGTGTTCCCAGGCCATCACGTTAGAGGCCAATCATGAAGGAGACAGTGTAAACAGAGAACTGGCATGAGGCCAGTCATTCCATCTTTGCACAGGCTGTGATGACATAAAAATTCCCCTCCTACTTGAATATCATCTTGCGGAAAGAAGCAAGAAAAGGTGAAAGCAACCTTTAGAGACTGATGGTTTTTATTCCAATGACATTATTTCCTAGAGAAACAATTTAAATTTTCATATCAGACTAAAGTTAGAGTAAAGGTTTGGCATTTAATTACCAAAGAACTGAAGAAGTTCTATTCTCTCCATTCAGCTGAGTTATACTGTATACTACAGTTTGCAAATATCTAGTATAGTATGAGTTCTACCTCCTAATCTGCTGTTTTCCTACGATACTGATGCATCCTATATTATTATCTTTATTTCATATCAGAAGGGTGTGTACATACCTTGGAACACCAGTTTTTAAAAGCAGATCCAAAACTGAGAAGTAATGATGTATTATGCTTTACTGATAAGACCAAATGCATCTCAATAGCTTGAAAGAAATAAAATGCAGATCATTTTACTTCTGTCTCCTTTGTAAAATAAAATTATATTCAGCCTGAAAAAAAGGTTCAGCAAATATGATAAGGTGTCCTAAATATGTTCAAATCTACTTGCCAAGAAAAAATGTCTCCCAAGATATAAAAAGAACTTGCACACCCAACCACAGTAACTAATGTTTCTTTTGAAAAATAGGAAAACTAAATGTGGTCACATGTAGAACAAATGTTCAAAGAGGAGAAGGCTGATGCTATAAACTGGAAAGTGGTGACCTTGATATCAGTCCCAAACCAGAGGCTAGAATGGAGAGTTAGGACTGGACCATGCTTCCTTAGCACAGGAAATGGTGATCAGTTAAAAATAACACAGATTCACAATGAGCAAATCTTGCCAGACCACTCCTTCTTGCTCTCTGCGGCAGTAATGCTAGACTCAATAGCAGCATGGCTTAGAAATTCTGCACTTTAATTTTAGCACGGGATGTGGCAAGGTCTTCATGATGGACAAGAGGAAAAAAAAATGTGAGCTGAATCACAGTACCATGGATTTGTAACGTGATCAGAGTGGTGATCAATGCCAACTTGATGGAGGCTCTGGTGTGGACTGAGAGGCTCTGTCCTTGGCCTGGTTCTATTTTTTGAAGCAATGACTTGAATGAGAGTAGCGATGGCAGCTGATGAAATACATGGGTGCATGCAGCTTTAAGGAAATGGCTAATATATCTGGGGACAAGACCAGGATCCAAAAAAATCTCAGCTGGCTAAAAGGAAGGGCAAGTGTAACCTGATTTATATTTACTGGTTCTGCTCTTTGATGATGGGTCCTCTGCATTCTCCTTCCAAGAAATGTTAGCAACAAAAACATCATGCAATTTTAGAAGGTCAAATAGCCTCAAGTTCAAGAGTACCTGCTTTGGAGTCAGACCTCTTTAGGCAAGTCTCTGCTTGTATGAGCCTCAGTCTACCCACAATAGGGGCTACGGATACTTACTACGTCATTGGGTTCATGTGAGGATTAAATGAGATGCAAAAGATGCAAAGCATTTAGCACATTGCCTTGCCCATAATAAGCACTCAACAGATAATAACTATATATAGCTATACACACACACAGTGGCTTAGCAGGAGCATGTGTGAAAAAGACTTGTGGTTTTAATTGACTCCAAGTTCAACATGAGCCAATGATATGATGTGGCCTCCAAAAATAACTGATTCAACTTCAGCTGTCTTTAAAGAGCCATGGTAGGCTGAATATGTGAAGCAACAATTCTTGCCAGATTCCACATGGACAGATCACAGTTGAGCCCCATATTCTGCTCCCAATATCTCACCATTGGAAAAGACCTTTGTAAACTTAAACTCATCCAGCTAGGAGAGCCTAAGACAACAAGAGAACTTAAAACCCTGGCCTATGAAGAACTGGACTTGTTTAGCCTGGAGAGAATATACTTAAGGGCATCATGACAGCTGTTTCAAATATTTTTAGGACAGTCACATGGGAGAAAAATAAACGTTGTTCAATGTGAAGCCAAACTGGCATTAAAAGATCTTTCTACACAGGAAATGCCAGGGGTTTGGAAGAGGCACTAATTGACTGAAAATATAAACAATAATAATGAAATAAGAGGTTTCACTTTACTTTGAAGAAAGTCTAGTTCAGCCTTGAGCCTTTTTTTTTTTTTTTTGATCATTGGGCATGGAGGACCATGTCTCTGAAAAAGCCCTTTCCAGAGATTTTGATCAGCCTTGTGGTTAGGTATACACATCACCATCCCATTTTCAGGGGATGAAAATTAAGTAAAGGAAAGGCACTTCAGTAATTTTCCCAGGTTTGAATGGAGACTAGAACTCACCACTCCGTTTTTCTCACTGTTCACACCTCTGCTGAAATCAGTGGGCTTTGATGCCTCTTATCTCAGTTAGCCATCTCCTTAGAGTCATGAATATGGTGATGGTTGGGATAACCTCCCACCACCCCGCCTCTGTTTACGCTGTATTTATTTGTATACATTTGCTTTTCAACATTCAGTGCCCTAGAAGAGTGTTATGAAAGCATTTTGGTAGAGACATGCTCTTAGCTACCATGAAACCCAGAGCAATACATCGTGACTTCAGCTCAAGTGTGCATGGTTTCTTGAACACCATCTCTAATTCTCATTTGTGCATTGCCCCGAATACTCTCTCTGTTTTAAAATAAGCTATATTTCTTAAGGAACCAGAGTTGAGTGATTTGTATTCTGGTCACAATATGGAGTTTTGATGGAATGGGCTCAGATTTCTCTCATCTGATCACTGCATCTAAATGAGAAAAAATGGACTCCCATTCACAATGCAAATACTACAGAAAACCGGAAATCATTCTGCCTTATAATCAAAACCAGAAAGCTGTTATTGTAGCTCTGCACCATTTCCAGAGACTCTTAATTCACTGCAGAAACCCTGTCCTAAAATGAAAGTCTGGGCAGAATGACATTGTTTCTGCTAAAGAACCACATTGTCTTAATGGCATCATTTCCAAAGCCATGGATGAAATTGACTAACAATAGCTGATTAATTTGGGTACTTTGTCCTGGTCACATATTTGTTTCAGAATAAAAAATTAACTTCAGTCAAAGCCAGGCAGAAATGAAGTAATTAGGACAATGACTGCCCTGCTGATATTTATTAGAGATGGGAAATTAGAGTGAGTGCTTTCTTGAGTTAATATTATATTTTACAATCACTATGAACTTCTTGAGGTAAATCTAACACTAGGACTGTTGATTCTGAAGTATTTAAAGTATTGTTTGAAGTTTCCCTCAAGGTTTTTTTTTTGATATATTCTTCTACAAAACGTTATTTGGCAGCAAACTTCAAAGGATCCAACAGTGATTTTCAATTATATTTATTATTAGCTCCATAATCAGCCAACATATTAAAAAGAGCAAAGGCAGTAACTTGGACCACTTGTGCACTGGCATCAAGTTTCAAAGTTACATTTGGCTCTTCGAGAGGGTAACAGATTTGGTGAAGATTTGATCCCAATTCTGTTTTGTGTTGTTTTGTTTCACTTCAGTTTTCTACCAATGGTTTCCCAAGTTTCAGACAAACTTGTTACCTTCACAGGAGGGTAAAAATCAAATCAAAATAGTTTAGGTGTTTTTCTTTAAAAAATGTTTCCTGGGTCCTTATGCCGCCAATCTATTTCTCTTTGTTATTTTCCTTGGATTTTTTCCTTTGGTTTTAGGATTCATTTTAATTTCTAAAATTATATGAAATTACATTGTCTTGAATTTCTATAGTGTTGATTGCTATTGATATAGTAAAACACAAAAAATGTTTTGATAATTGTAGGTAAATTATATCACTCTGAATTGAAAGTCTTAAGGAAATAGGATCAGTGAGTCAGTAGGTTAAAAAAAAAAAACAACACTCTTTTTTTTTCAGGGTTTCAAATAATAATTTCTAAGTATCATCTCCAATTTTAACTGGAGACACAACTTTTCACCTCCAGTTCTCACACTTCTGTGCCATTGCCCTACTATGAGTCAGTTTCCAAAGGGGGGACTGGGAATTTATTCCTTGGAGAAAAGGATGCTGCTTATACCAATAGCCACCTCAATCAAATGTTCTGGAATTCAAAACAACCTTAATGATGTTATTCACAGCAGCAGAATGTTGTGTTCTTTAAAAACCAAGACAGTATTGTCATGGGGAAGGAACACAGACTGGCACACTGAAAGGAAACAATGAGGAGAAGGATGGGGCTTGAGACTGAAATTGAGAGGAATGTCTGAAGCTGGCGCCCTCCTCTGGATAGGACAGGTTCAGCTATTGGTATCAGTTTCTCTGTGGTCTCTATAAACAAACAGCTTCAAGTTTGCTAGCCTCTGCTAGAGGCTCTTTCACAACTTCCCCATGACTTATAACTGCAGCTGGAGTGGTTATCACTGGACCAGAACCAGCCACCACTCTCAAAGTTGGCCACAGGCTAGTTACAGAATTCAGGCAGCACGGTGATCATCCATGGACTTAGAGTAAGTTGAGCATGTTGAAAAGCATAGACAGTGCTTCAGGTTTCATTTGCCCCAAGGCAAATGCTCAGAGATGCCCAAAGGTCAAGAGAACCTCCCATCAAGGTGGCTGCCACTGACCATGACTTTACAGGCAACTTGTGCAGATTTGTTGGGAGCATAAGTGCAGATGGCTTATCAGGTCCCATTCTTCCCCTGGCCTCTTCATAATATTGGAACAAGGTCTTAGCTCTTCATCTGATTTAATTCTTGGAATGTGATACTCAATGTACACTAATGCTGAAATGAGACCATCTTGAACATTCTCAATTATAAGATGGTAGGGGTAAGACCTTAGTCAGCAAAATAGAGGCTAACATTTTTTTCTCCTACTAAAATTGCAAGATATTATGAAGTGTGCTGGCAGACAATTCACAGTACTTTATAACAGCCACAAGGTTACATTTTCAAAGTGTATATCTCTTGCTTTATTGTCATTACCGACGATTTTATTTACTACAGATACCTACAGGTTGAATCAAGGCAGCAATATTAGGTTAAAAATGAAGATGCAGAAATTCAGGTTAGCCAGAAGCCAGTGATTTTCCAGTCACGAATCAAAGCCCAGTAGAACTATTCAATACATGGAGAAACCAACCACCTCCCAGTCCTTCACTCTCTTATTTCACTCACGTTGATGGGGGTCAAGAGCTTTGGTTACCGTGAAAGCAAAAGGGGAAGAGAAGAGCAATGGAAGGCTCTACTGGTTCAAGTAACTTATTACCATACAGAAATACACTTTTGAAAAAGACCATCAGGAGTTTAGATCAACAGAAGTAGAGGTTGTTGCCAATAGATCTCTAGTCTCCTGTCCACTAAAAAACTCAATATGACTTGCAGGAAGAAGGATCCTTTGAATCTGAGTTCCATCTCAACTGATAAAGAGATCCAATGGTGACACAATGTCCCCCTCACCACCACCACCTCCATCCAGATCCAAAAGCTGATAGAAAATTACATAAAGTCTATGGATAAAATGAATTTAAAGATGTAAGGACTAAGAAAGTGGTGAGTACTTGATACTTTGGTTCATTGAGCTCTCGGGATAAAAGGTACCATTATAAAGTGTACATTTATACTATTAATACTAGCTGCCACAAAATTCGTCTACTAAGTCTCTCTCTTTCACTTAAAAATATCGTTCTTGGTAGATAAACAACAAGGTCCTACTGTATAGCACAGGGAACTATATTCAATATCCTGTAATGAACCAATAATGGAAAAGAGTATGAATAAATATATGATATATATATTATTGAATCACTTTGCTGTACACCAGAAACTAACCCAACATTGTAAATCAACTATACTTCATTTAAAAAAAAGATTAAAAAAAAATGTTGTTCTTGGGAAACATTTCTAAGCCTCCACTGGTCTTGAACTTCGTAAGAAAACCTGAGGGTCCTTTTTACATGGAAACACAATAGGTTGTCTTTACGTTTGGTCTGTTGTTTAATTTCAACGGCTTTAGCTTCCAAGGTTAGCGATGCAATTTTAGGGCAAAGCCAGTGGGAAGCTTATTCAACGCTTTGTCTGTTGTGCTTGAAAGCCATACTGAGTGAACTTGGCCTAATACTGTGGAGTTGGAATTCGATAGTTTCCTTGTAGTGGAAGGGAAAACAATTTTTTTTTTGCATATAAAGTCTGTGACTAATTCCATAATGACCATTGCAGAGCAGTGATCTCTCCCTACATAGAGACTGTCGCTTTAATTCAAGGGGATTTTCATGTAAAAATGCCTGTTTTAAAAAGAAAAAACTAAAGATTTCTTTCTCCCTAAGAATCTCATCCAAAACCAAATCAAAACTGAACCTTAAAATAGTTCTTGAAAATAGTTTTTAAGGTCAGATAAAGGGTTTGTCAGACCAGGGAGATGTGAAGGAAAATATTTTAAACCATCATGGGACTTTCTAGGAATAGAAAAGGAATGTTGAGTCCCCTCTGTGGTTTTGACACTCTTCTCTTACAGCAGGGCTTTGACGCTTGGGGCCTTGTTACAGGCCCACCTGTCTCTCTCTGAAAACTAATGTGACACCCACCCCAGGACAAAGTTGAACTGAGGCATAATTTCTGCACTTGTAGATTTCCAGTTTACAGGGGAGTACAGATTGGCTGATGCGTCCACCCTGTCATAAACATTGCGGATGATGTCTCTTCCCTGACATACTGGCACCTAATTTACCCCATTAGCAAACAAAAAGAAAATTTAAGTGAAAACCTCAAACCCACATGTGAACGAAATGCTTGGTTCATATTCACTTACATACATTCATGTGCACATACATGAGCAAGATGTGTCTCATCCTGGAAGCATTGTGCTTTATAGTTTGCAAAAAACTTTCATGCCCATCATAACAACTGTGACATTGGTGGGATGCTAGTGGAGAAGGCAGCTACAATTGCCTCTGTTTTTTTTCCAGGTAAACCTAAGGCTCAGATAAGTAATGATGATTTTTCCTAGGGTCTCTGACCTGAGTCAGGATTTTAACTTGGATCATCAAGCCCTTACTCCAATTACCTTAAACCTACAATTCACTTTGTCTCTGTCTCTAATTTTTACTTTCTCTACAACCTCTGGAATTTTCTTCCTATAGAACTAAATAGACAGATTTGAAGGAATCCAGGCTTCCAGAATATGAGAGAACCCATACTACAAAATGATGTGAATCAGAAAAGATTTGCATTTCACTTCTTGGGCCTAACTCCATGCCAAGGTCATGGAATTCCCCCTTTTCTCCAAGTTTAGGTTAGCTGTGCCTCTTGTAGACCACAAATTCCATTTTCTTCCTCCAACATAAAAATTGAAGTAATTCTGCTAGATGCTGAAGAGCTTAAGGAAAGAATCTCTTAGCCACCAAACATCAATACACCCAACCCAACTCTGGTATACTGACGTATTCAGTCCCTGAAAGTTCTTGAACCCATATGCTGAATTTTTTATGTATACAGCAGCATGACTCTTCCCCACTGAGGAATTCTGAGGACAGAGAAAATATTCAGGTACAAGAACAGAACCACTTCTGAAACAGTTACGTCCATTCTGAGGGCAGAGAGCACTTTGGTGCTCAGGTAATAGTGTTTCTGAGAGCAGCAACCTAGTGAATTAATTTCTGAGTGTTAGGCTCAGCCAAGAGCTAGTATCTAACTGCTTCTTCAGTTTTAAATGCCACACACAGAAAATTGCTAATAAGGATATGGGAGCCACGCTCCCCTCCTTCTTCACCACCTGCTCCTGAGGCAGTAGCTCATTTGTGGGAGTTACCCCTGCCAGCAGGACTCTCTGTATGGACCCCTCTATGGCAGAAGGCAGAGAATGGGCATCCCTTGGGCATTTTTCACACTGTGTTTTTCAAGCTGGTACTCCTAGGGGATGATGAAAAATTGATTAGCTTTTCTAAGCATAGCTGGAAATGATTGATGCCAAAGGGCTACGGTGTGGCACCTTCTAGTGACACCTTGTTGTGAGGAATCTCCTGGCCTGCTTAGCATGACAGCCCCAGATGCCAAACTCCAATGTTAGTGCAGCCCAAGGCAATAGCTCAAAAGCTTCCATGAGGCTCCTTTGTCAGATTTACCCCTTGATGACTTCCTTCTTAATAAGGAAAAGCAGGACAGCATTGCTGTGCTGCTCTGTACTTTCAAAGGCAAAGGGAGCCAGCCACCAAGATCCCCTTAGAGGCTACATGCTTGCCTATCATATAGGAGAAGCATATTGAAATCAGGTAAATAATTCATAGCTAATAAATGAAATAAATTTACATTTGTATAAAGCTGTTCACATCACCAAGCACTTCTACATTCATCGTGCAATAACTAAAGCAAGTTTCGTTATCCTCACTTGATAACTGAAGACGTTGAAGTTCGTGGGAGGTTAAAAGACTTGCCCCAGGGACTTCCCTGGTGGCTCAGTGGTTAAGACTCCGCGCTTCCCCTGCAGGGGGCACGGGTTCGATCCCTGATCAGAGAACTAAGATCCCACATACCTCGTGACCAAAAAAAACAACACAAGAAACGAACAAAAACTTGCCCCAGATCACACGACCAGCTGATGGCAAGGCCAGCGCTAGAATCCCAGTCTTCTGATTCCTGAATAGAGGCGATTGCCTGTACATGGCATGTGCAAATATTTCTTAACAATATTCAGCTTATATTTTTATTATCCTGCTAAAGGAATTTTTCTCATCTCTGTTCTCGCTCACCAATTGTATTGCCTCCAGACTCCCACGCATGAAGCAGACAGCAAAATAAAAGGGCACCTTCCTGGAGAGGGGAGGTGGGTAGGGATCAGATGTTGCCACATGTCTGCTGGCTACCTTGGGGGAACCCTGCTGGGCCTCCTCTCCCATTTCACACTGGCAACTCCTCAACATACCAAATGAATAGGCTTGGCCTTTTCTGAGCTTTGTCGTTCCGGCCCCCAGAGTGTGCTGGATGTATTAAATGGATTGCATGGGAGTGAGTGACTCACGTGGGGGATGGTAATGAAATTTTGGAAATGAATATCTACAGAAAAGCAGAAAAGCTGCAGGCCCTGCAGCACTCAAGGATGCTGAGAGCCTATCTGCTGATGCAAGAGAATTACAAGAACTCTTAATTTGGACTTATTAAATAAAGGGGGTAGGAAATTATACAAAATATACGGTACAGTAATTTGTTTTTTAAGGAGACTCTCTTCTCTCTCCTCTTCTTTCCCTGTCTTCCTCTGTCTGACTAGCTACACACACACACACACACACAAACACACGCATGCACAAATAGACGTACATGCTCAGTAATTCTATTACCAGTACAAGATGAGCTCTTCTCTTTACTGTAGCCCAAGGGGATTTTAGCATAATGACTAAGGTAACAATTTTTGAATAAGAGTTCTTCAGATTTGAAGAGTGTCTTGTTTCCAGATTACAGACTCAAAGCTTTGGCAAACATCATGCCATTCTGAAATCCTCTCGGCAGCTCCATGGGAGTGAGCAGCACACACAGTCTCTCCATGCTGCAGTGAGAGGAACTGCGGGGAGAGAGACTGGAGGCAGACTTGTGTCACGGAAAAGTACTAGCCTGGGAGCTGAGAGGGCTGGGGGCTGGCTCCAGCTCTGCCACTAACCAGATGTGCAAACTTAGGCGAGTCCTCTGACCTCCCTGGGACTCTGTGCATCATCTGGCCACTGAAGATCTTGCCAAGATAATCTCCCAGCTTTCTTCCAGCTCTAACAAGTGTAACAAGACATTCGAACTGTACAGTACAATTTACAAAGCCTTTTCATGTTTATTAACACAATCTTCACTACAACTCATCTCATAAGTTGAGGAAACTGAGACCCAGAAACAATAAGGGATTTGCTTGGGGGTCATAGAGCTAATAGACAGAAGAGCCAGATTAGGGAACCAGGTTTCTGACCCCAAAGCCATGTTCACATCATAACCCCAGGCTGCCTCTGAAGGAAAGACCCTCTGTGCTTTCACTTCCTGTGGTAGAAAAGTGAGATTTTTCAAGAAGAGTTAAAACCAAAAAAAAGTGAGTTTTCAAGTTTACCAATCCAAAAACAGTGACTTTCCAAAGGCCAGATCTTGAGCTACCTCTGGAGAAGGGTAAGATTTGACCTCACTGGAAGCTAAAGTCCCCTGGAGAAGACCTCTGTGAAATGTACACAGCCCACATCCATATGCCCATGTGTTCAGCCTTATGTAATGGGGGTGTCCCTGGGAACATTCTCTTTATGAAAATATATTTGGTCAGGCAAGTTATATTTTGAACAAATGAAGCTCATCTGCACTTTAAGATGGCTGGTCATCTTAGAAAGTTCTTGCATAGTTTGAAAAGAAAGAGAATATTTTCTAATCCAAGAGCTCTCTATTGTTCACATTCCTAGCTAAGGACCAGAGCAACTAGACAGAGAGGGGAGACTTTGACCAAGAGGAACAAATGGGATCAGCGCCCAGCAGTCGTGCTGCTCTCCACCCTTCAGAACGGAAGCACTCAGTCCAGCAGCTGCTGGCAGTGTTGATTGCTGGGTCTTGCTAGCTCACAGCTGAGCCCTCATACCAGTGACTGCCTAAGCTGAAGACAGCTGCCTAACCCAAGGCCACACCCCAATTCCCTGGGGCTGCCTGGGAAATAGCATTTCTCATCAGTACACAACAGTATAAAAACCTGGCCCTTTGCCTCAACCGCAGATAACTCTGCAAGGCCAGATCAGCTCCAGAGCCTCACCGTGGGGCTGGCTGCAGCGTCTGCTGCGGCTGCATCACAGGCCAGCTTATCCCTCCGCTGAGCCTGCTTCCCTTACTCCCCCAGAAACATACTGCGCCCCAATCTCCATCTGAGAGTGTGCTTCACAGAAGCCTGACCTGTCATACATCTTCCTTTCTCTTAATCCTGAGCCAGCAGAATCTCTAAAATCTCCATTTCTTTTTCTTTAATTGTTAAGAGCAACCGTCCTGGTAAGGACTCCAGCGGTAGAACCCAACATTGAGGAAGATGGAACATGGCTGTTTGTGAATACAGATCTACATGTACATGTGATTTTGGAGATTGGGAACAGACTTTTGAGATGAAGTCATACAAAGAATAGGTGATTTGGCAGAAGAAATAGTATATAGAGAAACTGACGTTGCATAATAAATTAAGAGGAAATCTACCGCGTGCACAAGAACTTCAACCAGGAAAAAATAAAGCTCTGTCTGACCCCCTCCTGAGGGCTCATGTTCTCAAGCCAGGCAGTACCTGCTGCAATCTGATCAAGCATACCTTCCATCCCTTTTGAGCAAAACAGCGATGACTTTACTGATAGTGTATTTTCTGCATGAATTCTCTACCCTAAATTTCAGGGCTTTTGTGTTCATGGTTCAATCAGCTTACTAGGCCATGAATTCCACACCTCCCCTCATAGAGAAAGTAAATTATTCAGTTACAAAATCTGAATAAGTCTGCATAAAGCTAGCTATATCCTAAATCATAGTCAAATCATCATAAGCAAGTCCCATAGTCAATAGCCTTTCTCAGGATCTAATGTTCATGGACAACCAAATCATTCCCACTGAGGGCAACACAACTAAATTCAAAGACAGTCATTGTGCACAGTAAGTTACCATTGGATGATGTTGTCTGACCTTCTGAGTTTCCATATTTTTAACTATAAGTTGGCAAGTGTGAAAAAAAAAAAACTGGAAAAATAAAAGCCATGCTAGCTTCTAACAATCAGGTCAGTTCTAATTTGACTGTAAAAATATTAGGTACAAATTATGACACATAATCTGGAGACAGCTCTGGGATGGAAGTCTGATTTTGCCCTCAAATTTCAGGGTTATGCATATTTTTCCAGGTAGCCTGAGGAATTCAACTGAACGGAATTTTCAGAGCAAACCCAATAAGTGCTTGTCCAAAAAACATCGACATCCACAGTCCTTCCAGTTTTTCTACACAGAGACATGTGGATGTCCCCTGAAAATACACACAGTGATACCATTAAAGGGGCAGGGATGGGAAAGGAGTATAATGAATGATTTCCGTAAATCAGACTCACTACCAACATTGTCTTCTCTCTAAATGTGAATTTATGATTTTGGGTTAGCCTAATGCAATATATATTTACAGAGTGACTGCCTGTTGAATAATAGTTTTAATGGCTAGTTTTGAATGACTGGATTCTCCCAGAGAGTACTGAACACAAAACAAGTTTGCATGTCAATGAAAATGCAGGGCAAGAGGGCACAGAAGGACTAGTTAGGAGAAGCACTTAGAAATAGCATCACTCAGGACCTCGGCAGGAAACAGAAGTGCGCTACATGAGGATGATCCAAGGAAGGACTATTTATGGAAGCAGACAGGACACAGGAAACCATAAGGGGTAGTGCAGAACCCCTGGGCAAGGACTAGTGGAGCTGCTACCACTCCTAGAGCTGAAGGAGAGAGGGGAAGGAGCAATTACTGGAACCCAAAATAAGAAGTGCTGAGAAGAAGCATAATGTAAGAGAAGTGACTTTTAGTCCAGAGAAACAGCCAGCCTGAGGTGACCCCATAGGGAGAAGACAGGGAGTAATACCCCAATCTCCATCTCCTTCCTCTCCCTAATCTACTGCTCTCCCTCTCTCATTGGCCAAGACCAAATGAAGCCCCCTTATGTGGTCCAAGGAAGTCAGCCTCCTGGCTAGAGAGCAGGTAGAATAAGAAATCCTGGAGGGGCAAAGGAGGATACACCCCATTCCAAAACAGGGAAGATACCCAGGATACAATGCATCAAGATTTGAGCATGAGCATCTTTTTTTTTCCCTTTCATTCCAACCTCTGTTAAAAATTTTAAAAGCATGGGATAAAATCAATTGAGAAAATCTTCCTGGAAGTAAGTCTTAAGCTACGTTTTAAGAAAGAAGGGGGCATGGCTAGGGGATATTCAAGAAAATCATAGGAAGAGATTATTGATGGAAGAGATTATTGGTGTTGCTATCATCTTCATCTGCCCTATCAAATACAGCACAAATACATCACCCGCTATATCAAATAGAGTAAAAACCATGTGCTATCATCTTCCACTTGGGTTTTGCTGTATTTGAAAGCAAGCACCCCAATGACAGTGAGGTCAAAAAGAAGAGATGAGGTAGATCCACATTTCAGGGTGTGGCTTTTCCTGAGCTCTAATAATGCTGTGTCCAGAACCATGGCTATCTGAAAGCAATCTGTTGATCTTCTAGAGAACAGAGGATGGGAAAATGCTGCTTTACCACTTGTAGGACCAAACATTTTCCTCAAGTCCTGGCTCTAGAATCACATGGATCTAGCTGTGTCTGCATCCTGGCTCTGCCACCTAATAGCTGAGTGATCTTGGGTCAAATTCTATAATCTCGCTAAGCCTTAATGTCCTTATTTGATCATTGGCGATACGCTATCTCCTCCTAGTGTTGTAGTGAGAATGAAAGAAAATAACGTATCTGTATTAGGAAAAGTTCTTTCACTGCAAATATGATTCTGATTTACATCTGATTCTGGCTAGGAAGGAAGGAGGGAAGAAGAAAAAGAAAGAGAAGAAGAAGTAAAGTACTGAAATAGTGGGGTACCTTGGTGTTCAAGGAAGAAGGGAAAAAGAGTGGGTTAAAACATTCATATCACATACAGACCTCCCCATAGTTCTTATGGTTTCGAGCTTGGTAAATCTCTGAGAGAGCAAGAACTAGTACCATTCCGGGATCCCAGCAGCAGCAGTGGTGCCCATTCTTTCTGGAACACGTGGATATGTGGCTCAGTTTCAACGGTTACAGACCCTGGCCTCTTCATTGCCAATGTAAATTCCAGGGAGAGAGAATTTCATTGGCTCAGCTTGGATCAAGTCAATCAGCTGGGTAAACCAACCATGGGATGAGGACAGGCCCCAACAGTCATGTAGGGGACATGACATTGCGAGTCCACCTTTGTGTATCTAGAGGGAGGTCCTGGGGAAGAAGGAATCTGGATGAACCATGCAGCCTCCTCTATGTATAGAAAAGCCATAGTATATGGGGTCCATCACATAGAAGTCCTCATGAGGTGTTAGCTATTATTATTTCAATGATTATGATAGAGGTAGCATTTAGAAATTTAAATTTCTCTTCCCTGTAGATCTGTGGCACACTATTAGCTGTTACTGATAATATCTATAATTTTTAAATTTTGGATTTATCCTATACCTCTCATTAGATTATAAATCCACAGAGAGAAGAGACCATTATATTTCCCACTTTCTCTCTATATCCTTATTATTTAATGCTTTAAAAACAGTAGGTGCCCAAATGAATGTGACCTACTCCCGAAAGCTCACTAACCTATACTGATATTAGAACTACTGTAAGCAAATATGCCCCCATTTGCCTTTCCTTAAAACCTAAGACATAAAAGCAATGTCCACTCAATGAACTGGAAGTTTAGAGTACAATACTTAAAGAAAACTCGAAGAAAAATATTAACTTATAATATTCAACTCTGCCCAACATTTTCAGTTATTGAAAGTGGCTTGCAATAAATATATGTCTGTTGCCAATTCTGATCCAGTGGTAGGAGCTGCCTGGCACTATGCTGAAAAGGTATATGAGAAAGAGCCTGAGACAGAGAAAATGCCATAATCAATTATTAATGTCTGGCATGGACACAGGATTGTGCAGTGGTGGCATGTATGTTAAGTATTTGGCATTCCTGGACCATACTCAGAAATTGAAATAAATATGAAAATTCAGAATTTACATAGAGAAAACTAAGACCAATTTGAAGCAGGAATGAGATCCAGTACTGTAAGTTTATCCTCAATTTTTAGATAACTTGAGGTTTGATTTAAGGTAGATTATGTCAAGGCAAGATTTATTTACATAAATATTATCTTCCTATTAGACATTATCATCATCATTGTGATTATTTAAATGACACCAGAACAAGAGATGATTATTAAGAGTACAGTTAAGTAATTTGTTACTTATCCTTTAAAGTCATGATTTCCAAATCTAGCATTTAAGTGGTGATTGTGTATAGTTACATTGTATATAATTTAGGCTTGGGTTCAACTACACAAACAGAAAACTCAACTCAAGAAAATTTGAATGAGATAGAGACTTACTGAATTTTTCTCTCCCATAGAAGTCCCAAGACAGGCAATCCAAGGCTGATATGGAGGCTCCATAGTCATCAGTAACCTGGTTGTCTTCTATCTTTGTGTTCTACCTTCCTTAACAAAAGGCTCTCATTCTCAAAACTGCCTCATTGGCCAAGATAGCTGCTGGATCTCCAACCATCATATCTGTATTCTAACTGGGAAGAAAAAGGAAAGAGAAAATTGCAAATGGAAGTGTTTTCCAACTGAGTCAGCCCCGTTTTAAATAGATTGCCCAGAAGCCCCACTCAATGACTTTCAATTACATTGCAGTGACCATCTCAAGCAGTAAGGGAATATGGGAACTTCCATCTTTTCAGCAGAACAAATTCCCATCTGGGAGATGGGGAGAATGGATATTTTGGTAGGCAACTAATGATCTCTGACACAATTTGCTTATTAGAAACATGCTGTCCTGAGCACCTAGTGATTCCACTAGACCGTACACTCCATAGGAGCAGGGACTTGGTCTATTTTGTTCACTATAGACCCCCAGCCCACTCTACCCCAACCCCAGTGCCCAGAACACTGCATGAAATATGGAGTTATTAATTGGCCCACAGTTAATCAATGAATAAGAGGCCGAGTCAGAATTAGAACGCTGACCTGCCCCCAAAGCCCAAACTTCCCCCAAAACGTCCATGTTTTGAGGCCTGTACAAAGAGGTAAATGGTAGAGCTTTGAGAGAAGCTAGAGAGGTAGATTAGAGGCTAAGTAGTGACAGTCCTGAATGCCTTTTCACTAGAGCTTTTAAACACAGATCCCACAGGGGACCAGGGATCGTGTAAAGGGAGCAAGAAATGGGAGAGACTCAGTAGAATAGTGCACAAATCCAGGTTAATGCTGCTTGGCCTGAACCAAGACTTTGTCAGTAGAGACAGAGGACTGGGATGAATCTGAGAGACAGCTTTCAGGAGCCACAGAACAATGGCTGTAGGGAAAGGAGGTAGTAGGGATCACAGGCTTCTAAGTTATGAGACAGTGTGGATTAAGATTACATCCAGAGTAACTGATAGGAGATGCTGCAGATTTTTAAATGCAGATGCTAAGAGTATTTTTGCACAGAAAAACCACGAAAGGATAGCGAAGGAGCCCAGTAAAATAAGCTAATTCAGCCAACGGACTGGAGGAATGAGATTGTTTTTAACCTCTTCTAGTTATCACGTGCATAATCCTCGGTTTGGAAAGGTTTTCATTTTTTGTTTGTTTTTTTTGTTGTTGTTGTTTTCTTACAGGTGAGCTACTAGAAAAGAAGAATTCATGTGAACAAACCACGGAGGACAAGCTCACTGTTCTCTGAATTCCTGCTGAAGGCGGAGCCGGCCAGCATTAGCAGCAGCTCTGTAACTATTACAGGCTGAGGGATCGCCCTAGAACATGTCTTCTTTGAAAATGAAAGTCAATATAACACTTCTAAACGTGGCTTTTTAAAACCTGAGAGCTTAGAAGTTTCTACTCCTCCCTTCTGGTCATAATTATCAGGTTTTTTCCCTTGAGCGCAACAAAGCTGCAGAGAAGGACTGCACAGTCAGCCCTCCGTATCCATGGCTTCCACATCTGTGGATATGGAGGGCTGACCCTCCGACACCATTTTATATAAGGGACTTGAGCGTCGGAGAATGTTGTTATCCATGCGAGATCCTGGAACCAGTACCCCACAGATACCAAGAGACAACTGTACTTAGGATAGAACATGCTAGTTGTCTACTTAATCCAGAAGTCATGCAAAGTTAAAGATGGGCAAAGCATTTGGAAATATTATAGGTCTGAATTGTTCAACTTAAGTCTGATGTCCTTGTGGCCAAAGAACTGCCTCCCAGCTCTCTGGAATTATCTGATCAATTTGACGTTCACTAGATTTTATTTTGCTAACAATGTTTTGGCCAGCATTTTCTTTCCAATTATTGCTTTATAGACGTTTTGCAAGGTTCCTGAAATAGGAACAAATTTGATTTATGTAGTGGAACGTAACATCAGCAGTTGATTTAATTATGGGGCGGAAATGCATATGGAAATGTTTAAAAGAAATTTCCATGGTCAATTAGCTTTTGAAAACAAAGAAAATTCAAATTTTTAAATATAAAAAGATTCACAGTAAACTATGAAAGGTATTTTAGGACCAACAATATGTAATTTATTTCCTTTGTTTACTGGTACTCCCTCCCCCACCCCCTAAGAAAACATTGTTATTAAAATATGTCAAAAATATTTTATTGTTTATTTATTTCCCAAATTGAATTATAACCTGATGGATTAGTTTCATTAAAAAGTTACAAAAAATTGAGAAAAAATCCAATAATATTGGAAAAAAATATACAGACCCAAATAAAATAATAAAAACAAATGAAAAAGGAAGCAAAATACCCAGAATACCATAATCTACTTTCCTCTTAATGTCCCTAATTTGAGTGATTCATAACCAATTTCTAGAATAGTGCTTGTATCTTCAATTAATTCATTACAAATTAGCTTTTGGTTTGTTTTAGTTTCCTTAGAATTTATGGGTCAAATGTTCAAACATAGCAATTCCTGGTTTCTGTCTTTGCAGTTTAAGATACCATTACTTAGCTTTGTTTTCTCTAAAGAATTCTTAAAGACTTGATAATATAATTGTCCGTACTTTAATTAATTTCCTAATGAGGAAAGTATTATTCTAAATATATTGAGGTTTCTAGGTACTTTTTTGTTTAAGCAGTTCCAATTATGCCTTGCATACTCTGCCCATTCCCAACCCAACCTCCAGGGCATGAGAATTCTGGCAGAAATGGTTTTAGATGCCATTATTAATATTTGTCAGGTCATGCAATCCATGCATTTTAGAGCTTGAAGGAAACCGATAGGTTTGAAGATCTATTTGGTATTCTGAGATCTCTAGTCTGATTCTCTTTGATGTTTCTCTGGGTGTCATGGAATACTTAATCCTATTCATTGCCTGGACCATATCATCTCATAAACTTTCCAAATGAATAATCTCTGATCTACCCAATGTGACATTTTACTTCACCTTTTGAAAGGTGGATTTATGAGAGAGAAATATACACTGTTTTAGAAAATTTGGTCCAAATTTCCCACCACACTTTTAAGCACTTCAAGGTTATAGTCCAAATATGACCAAATGCCTTTTTTTTCCCCATGAAACCCTAGAAGCATCCAAAACTCTATTGCTATACTAACGAACTACCTTTAGCATTCATCCAGGAAACCAAATCTAAATCATCATAATTTCCTAGGCTGACAGAAAATGACATTTAAGTCAATATTACTCTAAAGAACTTCTGCTCTCTTACTGCTTATGAACATATTTTCAAAACACAGGAGTAAGCTACAACCTACTGTGAGCTCCCACTGAAGGCATAGATATAATTTTCAGCAAATCTCTCACTTAGGCTGAAAGCCAGATTTGTCACAATAGTGCTATTCTAATTCAAACCACAAATCCTTCTCTAAAATAAAATCCTCTATCTTATATCTGCAGGAAAAGAAAGTGCATTCTGTACAGGTTTAAAACCCATTGATTTCTGAGCATCTGCCAGCTCTATTCTCTTTCAAACACCTACCAAAACCCCAGCCCCTCCACAAATGCTCCCATGGCTTGGCGGCAGTGAGGTCCAAGTCCATGGCCACCAGTCCGGAGAGGCCAACACCACACTGCACATAATAATCCACTGAAAGGAAAAACTATTGTTTTGCATGCTTAATTATTTATCTTATTTTTGTTCCGTGAGAATTTACCTTGATTCTGTAGCACACAGCATATAAAGATACTGTTTTTATTTTACTTTCTTAAGACTGGGTTCTGTGTTCCTCACTAATGACAGCAGTTCTAATTCTTAAAGGACCCAAAGCATTACTTTATGAGGTTTCTCACATAGAAGGGTATTTTAAAAGATTGCATTTTAATCTCCTCATTCTTTAACTTGGGAAAATCAAAGCCAATTGATAAATATCCACAAATAACCACTGCTTATTAGCTTACAACTCCTTGGCCCTCTATAATTCTCTAGATGAATCAAACATAACTGACAGGGAAGGATCGGGGCTCTTAATGAGAGTGGACTGTTGCTTATAGATTATTTCAATAATCTGTAATCAAGAAATAAAAGAATATGACATACATGCTCCACTGGAAGGATATATTTATTTATTTAATTTGGCAAGGAATCTTGATGACTGTGTCTCTAGTACCTGGCAGAGAGCTCAGGTTCTGGAGTCTAACTGTCTGAACTCAGATCTTAGCTCCACCACTTGCATGAGGGATATTTATCTTCTCTGACCTGGGTTTTCTGATTGGTGAAATTGGTACCATCATCATAATAACATACCTTGTGGGGGCTATGGTTAGGATAAATGAGAGAAGATGACAATTTGGGCAGGGGGGGTGGAAGAAGGGGGTGGGCAGAGACCTCTCTCCATTTGCTTCCTTTTTTCACGCTCTGGCTCCTGAGTATCTCTCGTTCTTGTTGTTTTCCTGCTGCTCTCTTAATTCAGGGACTAACTGCAAACATCACGGAGCAGAGAATTGCTCGGTAGTATGAACATTTACTCCATGTACAGTCAGCGGGCCATGCAGTGAACTCATGTGATTTGGCAAATCCCATTGATTTCATCCGAAGCTTGAAATTTTTTTGTAAAATATAGGGTTCCACACGGGCCTGGGCTCTTACTGGATGAGGCCTTCCAAGGCTCCATGTTTGAGTCTCACCTAGTTTTATATTTCTAGCTCAAGGTTGTTGACAATCATATTCACACCCACAACTTTACAGAAAACCTATAATTCTGGCTACCATTACTAGGGGCCTACTGTGTGCCAGACACTCCATTTGTCACTTACCTTACATTATACTACAGTATGGGCATTTGTTTCACTTCTTTTTAACTTAGGGGGGAACTGAGACTTGGGAACTTAAGTAACTTGCCCAAGACCACACAGCTAGGAATGGGCCAAGCTGAGTCTGAGTACAAAGAGCCTACTATTCTCACGATGCCAGAGAAGGCGGGTAGATTCCAAGTCATGTGCCCAGTGTGATGCACTGGTGGTGGGCAAGTGCTGTGTTAAGAAGCATTTTGGGGCTGGGCCTAGGCTCAGGGAAGAGAGTGCTGTTGACAACGGATAACTGAGCCAGCACCTCTGGTGGGGAAAAAGACAGAGGGTGGTAGGTGCCATGCTGCCTCCTGAATATCAGGCAACACAACCGCCTGGTTTCTACACACCAGAGGAAAGGCATTAATTTGCCTCCTTGGAACACCTTCTAGTGCTTTTCTGTCCCTTTTCATCAAAGAAAAACATCGCATTTTTGAAGCTTTTAAGCCCCACAAAATAGTCTTTCCAGCAATTCCTTTTGTTTAGTGCAGATTTTTCATCTCCTGGGCTGCAGGGAGACCAGTAGCAGCTTGATTTCACAAACTCTTCTCAACCAGCGTATCTTCCCTCCCCCCTGAGCATTTTGCTGTCTAATTTCTGACAAGCCTACCTCTGATTGCTTAATCTCTCTGCAATGTAGTTTCCTTACCTATCTTTTTAAAAAGTGTGTGTGTGTGTGTGTGTGTGTGTGTGTGTGTGTGTGTGTGTATGCATGTGTCTGTGTGGGGGGGATGGGTACAGGAGGTGCACAGTGATTCTTAGCCCTACTTGCACATTAGAGTTACCTGAGCGGTTTTATAAACATGCCCGTGCCTGGGCCTCAGTCCAGATCAGTTGCGTCATCTCTGGAGCTGAGGCCCAGGGATCAGTTTATTTAAAAACTCCCAAATGATTCTAATATGCATCCATCCAAGGTAGAGAATCACTCAACTACTACTAAATACTAATATGCATGGTATCAAATAATATCATTTGTTAAATAAACTGGCTAGGTTTAGGTTCACTTTTATGCCTCTTGTAGAGGCTAACTAGCCCCTTTAAATACTTACCTGCAAGTTTTTTAAAACACAGATTTCAGACAACTTTTAAATATCTTGCCTTTCTTATGGAACTGTTATATAACTATATTGTTGGATTTATTAGTCTTCCTCCTTTGCAATGTGTAGTGTTCTAATTTGGTTTATAACTTACTGTGTTTGCTACATCAAGTGTTTCTCAAAGTGCAGTCTGTGGACCATCTATATCAGAACCACCTGATGTGATTCTTTAAGAAAAATGATGATTCCCAGAGCGACTTAAGACCTACAGGATCAGAGCCTCTGGAGGGGATGCCTGGGAGTCAGTCAGTGTTTTTAAGAAGCACCTGCAGCAACTGGTTAGCATGCTAACATGTAAGAGAAGGACTCCCTTCTGCTTAGACTGATTTGTATGACTGGTATCATAGCACCATAGCACTAGACACACATGGGAGTTTAATAAACACTCTCTGATAATTGTTATTGTGAGGCATACAAAATACTGACTGTAGCATTTACACATAGGCCTTATACTGCCATTTTTTTTTAAAAAAGCATATTCTTCCACTTTTACTTAAGTCTCTGCTAAGCAAATTACTCTTTAGTTGAGGATAGCTGCTAGGTTTGTGTTTTTATTTGGTTTTGAATATTCCCCTCCTTTCTTTTTTTTAATTTTTATTTATTTGTTTATTTAGCTGCATTGGGTCCCAGATGTAGGTGCAGTCTTCCCTCTAGTTGCAGCGTGCAGGCTTCTCTAGTTGTGGTGTGTAGACTCCAGAGCACGCGGGCTCAGCAGCTGTGGCACACAGGCTCACTAGTTGCGGCAGGTGGGCTTAGTTGTCCTGAGGCATGTGGGATCTTAGTTCCCTGACCAGGGATCGAACCTGTGTCCCCTGCATTGGAAGGTGGATTCTTAACCACTGGACCACCAGGGAAGTCCTTCTTCCCCTCCTTTTTAATCATCTCTGTTGAATTCATATAGACCTTGAAATCAGGAACAACAGTTGTTCTTTGTTGAGCTTCTTTGTAAACAGGTTTAACCTCAAGGACTTCTTCCCTGCTGCAGAAACCAATTACCTAGGTATTGGGTGGGGAAATCATGTGGCCCCGGAAACCAGGTTTGAAAACAGAAGTCTCAGTCTGATGTGCAACTCTCCACTGATGTACTCAGAGCCTAGCCCTGGTCTCTGGATTCCTTGCTGCTTATTTTTTCTTCGAAAAATCATCTAGTACCTGGTTCATAAAGCCCAGTCATCATTAATGAGTCAATGGATATAAAATCTTTTTAATATCTGTTGTAAAAGCCCCATTTCATGTACAAAACAACCCTCTTATTGCATTAGTACTTGAGTGATTTGTTTTGGTAAATCTAGAATTCAATTATGATGTTTTCTAACAGATAGATTTCACTTTAGAGGCTTTTAAGAAATGGAAATTCATGTGTAGCTGAACTAAGTGGTGACCAGACATAGTTTTCATAAAGCATGTTTCCTTCAAGGAGGAAAGTTTTCCTCCTTGAGTTTTACGGTCATTCTAAATTAGGGAGCGTTTGTAATGATGTCAAAGGCTGGCTTTCTCTAGAAGATGACTAGCCACCCCTAGCTGACTCCATAAAGTTGTATTTTTCTGTTCCTAGTGATGCCCGGGATGATTTTGAGTCACTTTTGTAGCCTTGAACAAAACATAATTTTCTGAATTACCATTTTTACTTTATATTATGTAAAGCAAAGAGACTATATCTTTAACATTACGGTCTACATGTGCATCCAAACACATTGCCATTAGCCGCCAGATTCACCCACTCAGAGCCCCCTTGGTTTCAGTTCATGTGCACTTGAGACAAATAGAATCTGGTTTAGGACAAAATGAGCTCATTCTCCTGGACAGAGGAAAAACTCAGCATGCCAGTTTTGATTCTAATTTCACTCGTGTACTGTTATGATTCTTCAGCACAACCATGAAATCTTGATTGATCTACTTTAGAATTCAAATGTAACTCTGGAATGCTAATTTCATAGTCATCCTTCCTAGAAAAATCCATCATCTGTAATGCAAACAATAGCAAACATTTTGTGGCACTCTGTACCAGGCATTTTGTAAATGCTTCATGTGCATTATTTCATTCCAGTCCCTACAGCAAGTCCTAGAGTCAGTACTCTTTGTGATCCCATTTTATAGAAGAAACTGAAGCACACAGGTGTGCCACACGTAGCCACAGTCAGAGGTACAGTTTAAAAAGGTCTGTCTGACGCCACAGCCTGTGCTCTTACTACATGATGGGTTACCATTGCTTCTGTAATAAAATAATAGCACTGTAACTACTAATATTAATTGAATGCTAGCTATGTGCCAGATGAGTTAGATGCACTTTACATGTAATTGTTCACTTTTTCAGGTAACTATTATTATCACCATTTTGCAGATGAGGAAACTGAAGCTGAGAGAGCTTAAGTAAATTGACCAAAGTCTCAAAATCAGGAGGTGGCAGAACTAGGTTCATAGGGTGGGCCTGCGTTGAGCGGTCAGTGTCCATTTGCACCAAAGCTGCAGTGCAGGGACCTGAGGAATGGGAAAAGGGTCAAATGTAGGGGTGGATGCAACAAAGAAATGTGGGAACAATGGACAGACTCAAAGTGGTTGGGCAGAGAGGAACCACGGGATCCAAGGCAAAAGAACTTCAATTGAGCAGCATTAACAGAATTAGGCAGGTTTGGGAAGACAGCCATAGGTGAGACCCTGAGGCCTGGGAGAGCGGCAGCAGAATCCACACATGATTTGGAGGAAGGTGGTCAGAAAGCCAGTGGAATGAGGGGGAGGGATGAAATCCTGCCAGTGACCTCATCAGAGTCCTGATAAACTGAGTTAACTCATCCCTAACCAAATAAAAATCACGATCACCATGAACTTTGTTTGTAATCTCTTCCCTATAGAGAAAAACAAAGAAGTCTCTCGTCCTCCCTCACAGAGCTTGCTAACATTCCCGTTTCCCATTTACCCAATTTACTTTGACTAGAACAGCCATCCACTGAATTCATTAAAGGTTTTTGTTGTGAAAGTGTCTTGACTCTGGATAGTGTCTTCAATAAAACATGTCTCACTTTGTTCTCTCTCAGTCAATCTCCCTGGACACCCCACATAATCATCCTTTTGTAAACAAAGCAGGCTTTGAAGCCACTAGGAGCTCTGCAAGGCTGAGAGAGATGAGAATGAGCTACAGGCACCCTGGTGGAAACCAGAGACTGGAAATCTTTCATAACCTTCACTGTTTTTCCTGATTATGAAAGTAGCGCGTGTTCATTATAGAAAATACATGAAAGCACCAAGAAAAAACTATTATCCAACAGAGATAAGCAAACATAACATCTGGTTTAGAGTATTTTGGTTTTAGAGATTATATATATATGTAAAATGTTTTTAGTTTTTAAGCATTAAATTATGTGGAAATTTTATTTCCTTTTTTTTCTTTCACTTGATGCAGATCAAAAGTATCTCCCTATGTCAAATCAATATTCAGCATACAGATTTTTAGTGACTACATATTAGCCCATCCTATTGAATTTCTGGTACTTATAGTTCAGGATTTCTTTTTTGCCTTTTTATATTAGGCTGTTATGTTTGCTCTGTGGTTATATATTCAAACCCTGCCTTATTTGTTTCCTCTTTATGCTTTCTGAAATTTAAGACACTGGTTCTGAGACCCAGAAAACCCTGTTAAATAAGCATTGGAAAATAGAAATTCTGTTCTGTCTTGAGTTCTGCCATCAATTCCCTAAACAGCTGTGGCCAAATCCCTCTTCTCTGTGTGTCATATTCCACATCTCTCATGTTGCACTGTCTAATTTAAACATACTGTAGTTTGGTAAATGAGAGGATTCCACCTGGCCAGCCATGGCACTGAGCTACAGAAGAGCTGGCGTTTCCTACAGAGAAACGATCATAATGGCGTGGGCCAGGCATTGTGCTAAGCACAGTACACACATTATTCATTTGATTCTCCCAACATCCCAGTGAGGTAAGAACTATTATTCACATGCGGTAGAAGAAGAAAATGAGGCTCAAGGAGGTTAGGTAACTTGGCAGACACCTAGCAAGTAACAAGTTGGGGTTCAAGCCCAGCTTTCACTCATAGCCCCTGGCGATGGCTATTGCTTTTAATGGAGTAAAGCACTCCTCCCAAAAGATTCCAAACTCTGTAACCACGTCCTGTGAGGGAGCAAAATGACCAATTGCTTTTCAAAGATAACACATCTGCATCTTTTAGAAGCCAGTGGGAGGCTGTACATGAGACAGATTTTCTTAAATGTTCAAATGAAATAGGAAGTACTGAAAACAGATGTGACACAGGAAAGAAAAATGGCTCTTCAGACACAACTCTGGAAAACTGAGACAACTCTAGGATCCAATTTAAAAGAGAGTCCCAGATCCTGACATTTCCGAGGGCCCTGGTCTTCATTATCCTTCCTGAGTATTTTAATCACAAAAGCATGTAGCTCTTTAATATCTCCTTCGTCCTGCTCCTCCCCTACACAAGGAAATGGTATTTTGAGTTTTTGAAACCAGCCCACAGATACAGGTCTATTTTTGTGAATCCAGACACATCCCTCCATATTCCCTCACCATCCCATCCTCCACTGTGTCTGTCCCTCCCTCCCTCCCGCCCTCACACGCACAAAGGCCCTCAAGGAGACCTCAGAATAGAGAGGACCTCGCCCACTATGCCTGCCAGGCTCCCTGCCCCATGATGACTCACACATTTCACAGAGCCACCAAGAGAGAGGAGAACTGATCACAGAACAAGCCATTGCCATCCTTCAGTCTGAGCTTTCTGCAGCTAAGCCTCTGCCTGCCGACTCTGGTACTATCTCGGTTCAGCATCCAAGTGACACCCACATTATTCTGGAAGAGGAAGAAAATGGGGAAGAGACGGAGGACAGCTTTGGTCTGCTGGAACTAAAGCTATGCTGTCCAATTCAGCAGCCACTAGTCTCATGTGGCTCGTGAGTACTTGAGATGTGGCTAGTCCAAAGTGAGATGTGCTGCAACTGTAAAACACACACCAGATTTCAAAGATAACATACGAAGAAAAGAATGTAGACTATCTCAGTAATGATTTTTTAATTGACTATGTGTTGAAATGATATGTTGGGTAGATTGGAGTAAATAAAATATATTATTAAAATCAACTTCAGGGACTTCCCTGGCAGTCCAGTGGTTAAGACTTCACCTTTCAATGCAGGGGGTGCAGGTTGCATCCCTGGTCGGGGAGCTAAGATCCCACATGCCTCGCAGCCAAAAAAACCAAAACATAAAACAGAAGTAACATCGTAACAGATTCAATAAAGACTTTAAAAACCACATTAAAAACATCTTTAAAAAAAAATCATGTTCACCTGTTTTCTTTTTACTTTTGTAATCTGGCTACTAGAAAAATTTTAAATTGCATATATGACTCATATGCCACCTCCATTGTATTTCTATTGGGCTGCCCTGGAGTTTTAGCATTTCTGCTGGCTCAGGTAGGTAAGACAGGACTTGAGTTTGCTGCCTCTGCCTTGGCAGCCATGGAACTGATCAGATCTCACCTCAACTCAGCTCCTGTCACAGTGGGTCTGTTCTTAGGTTCGTCTGGATGTGTTTGAAAGGAGCCTATCCCAGCATGTGGCAAATCCAGGGCATGGGTCTTTTTCAAATGTCTTAGAAATCCAACCCCTCCCTGCCCTCCACTGAAGGTGAGTGGTTAGGAGACGAAGGTCACTAGCTCCCCTTTCAGAAACTTCCTTCTTCAGGAAGGACAAATCACTCCCATATGGCCCAACCTAGCCCTGGGCCCTTCCACTGCACTCCCTTACTCTCTCTTTTCTTCCCAAGATAGAAGGCCACCTCCCAGGGAAGGATCTGTAGCAGAAAGAGGCCTGCCCTGAAGAGACCTGGAGGACAAGCCTCTATGTGACAGCTTTGGGTACCCTACACAGGCATCCTTCAGCCAAATCTCATCATCTTCTGATCTTCAGGAAGAGCAGAGAGGATGGTAATACCCAGGGAAATATAGCAGAGCAAACTTCCCTCTGGCCATATTCTGCAAACTCCTCAAAGAAGCCTGTCTCCAGAGGCATACTGCTTCAGGAGCTTCAGCAGTGGCTTGAGAAATTTAATGGTCACTGAGTACCACAGTGCAATAGCCAGGCACGGGCAACATCAGCTTCCTTAGAAATGCAAGTTCACGGGCTCTGCTGCAAATTTTCTGAAATAGAATCTTCAAATGCCTGCCCCAGCAATCGATGTCTAAGAAGATTCCCAGGGGACTTGTGTGCACGTTAGAATCTGAGTAATACTGCTAGAACTGACGACTGCTGTTTCTGCCTGATCAGCATCTACTTACTCTTCTTCCAATAACACCCCCTGATGTGCCTTAGGAAACCCCTTCTCCCAGTCTCAGGATGTACAGCAGGGACTAGACTGTTCCTTTAACTCCAAAAAGTACATGAGAATTAGGCCTGACCAGTTAGAGCCTTGGGAGCATCTGGAATCTGCTGCAGGTCACCCCTGGGGTAGACTGAGGGGATATATTCAGGTAGCCCACTAGCACCTGCTACAGCCTCCCTGTAAGACTCTGTTTGGATAGTTTCTTCTGCTAAAGAAACATCTGAAAATCACAGGTCTCGATGATCTCCAAGGTCTCTTCCAGCCCTGCAGCTCCATGGTCCAGTGCCTCACAAGCTCCCTCATGGACACACCTCTGAGGGAGCAGGCATAGGAGCTGCTGCTGTGTCCCTGGAAAGGCACAGAGGGCATCGCTCTCTGAGAGAATGCGGTGTTCTCTTCAAACTACTCTCTGTCTAGTGGGGGAAGATTTCTGATGCGGGTAGATATACCTCAGCTCTAATCCCTTTAGATGTGACATGGTGAACAGGCAGCTGAGATAACCCCTTCCATGATTGTTCCTCCCGAAGTCCAGTCCTCAAAATACAGCTTCAAATAATACCAAAGGGCTAACTGATGCCCAGTTTCTGGGGCTCCCTTTATAAACAATGTGAATCCTGGGGTCTTGCGTGTTACGGTTGACCCCCCCCCCCAAGCATCTCACCAGTGTTGGGGCATGGCAGGGGGGACAGTGGGTAGGGGGAAGACACTTCACAAAAGACCCACAGGGACTGGCCATAGGTGAGCAGTCCGGAGGGTCTGGGCTGCGTGTGGGAGATTTTATGTTTCCTGACCTGGCTTCTCTCAGGACAGGTCAGACATGTCCAGGTCCAGAAAGCCAATCAAGGAGAAAACGGAAGACAGATCCACAAAGAGAAAAGATCATTTAGGTTTACAGATTTGAAGTCTCAGAAGAGAACTATTACCTGGGGGAGATTTTAAGAAGAGTCATCTCTTAAACTGACCAAAGCCCAATTTTCCGTTTCCTGCATGCACCTGTTATTACCATTACCTGCCTGCATGGTGTAGGTCCTTATGACGGCCTCATTCAGATTGAAGCTTGTGTTTATCATGCTGGAGACAACTCGCCTGAGACTGTCTGTATTCTTAACTTCGGAGGAGGCCCTGTAGGGCAGAGGAAAGAAACTATGAGGTTACACTGCTGGATCTGCTCTTTTTTAATGCTGTGGCCTAGGGCAAGTCATTCACATGTCTAGCTTGATTAAAACTTCAATAAAATGGCTTGAACCAGATGATCTCTAGGGCCCCTTCCAGCTCTAACAGGATTCTAAATACAAACCCTGAGGAAGGGCTAGTCTGTGTAGCCATAGGGAGCCCTCGCCATCCCAAGCCAAAGAACACAGCCTCCGGGATGCACACCTCTGGGACCAGGCCTATTTCACTTAGCCCATAGGGGAGTGCCAGCTAGAAACTCCCTGAATGCAGAGTGGAGACAAAAAGCACCAGAGGGGTCTGGGCAAGATGGCGGAAGAGTAAGACGCGGAGATCACCTTCCTTCCCACAGATACAGTAGAAATACATCTACACGTGGAACTGCTCCTACAGGACACCCACTGAACGCTGGCAGAAGACGTCAGACCTCCCAAAAGGCAAGAAAATCCCCACGTACTTGGGTAGGGCAAAAGCAAAAAGAAATAACAGAGACAAAAGAATAGGGACAGGACCTGCACCAGTGGGAGGGAGCTGTGAAGGAGGAAAGGTTTCCACACACTAGGAGCCCCTTCGCGGGCAGAGACTGCGGGTGGCAGAGGGGGTGAGATTCGGAGCCACAGAGGAGAGCGCAGCCACAGGGGTGCGGAGGGCAAAGCGGAGAGATTCCCGCACGGAGGATCGGTGCTGAGTAGCACTCACCAGCCCGAGAGGCTTGTCTGCTCAGCCGCTGGGACGGGCGGGGGCTGGGAGCTGAGGCTCGGGCTTCGGTGCTAGCCGAGAAGGAGTCCGGAAAAAAGTCTGCAGCTGCCGAAGAGGCAAGAGACTTTTTCTTGCCTCTTTGTTTCGCGGCGCGCAAGGAGAGGGGATTCAGAGCGCCGCCTAAACGAGCTCCAGAGACGGGCGTGAGCCGCAGGTATCAGCGCGGATCCCACAGCAACAGGGGTGCAGAGGGAAAACCAGAGAGATTCCCGCACAGAGGCTTGGCGCCGAGCAGCGCTCACCAGCCCGAGAGGCTTGTCTGCTCACCCGCCAGGGCGGGCGGGGCTGGGAGCTGAGGTTCGGGCTTCGGTCGGATCCCAGGGAGAGGACTGGGGTTGGCGGCGTGAACACAGCCTGAAGGGGTTAGCGCAGCACAGCTAGCCGGGAGGCAGCCTGAGAAAAAGTCTGCAGCTGCCGAAGAGGCAAGAGACTCTTTTTTGCCTCTTTGTTTCGCGGCGCGCAAGGAGAGGGGATTCAGAGCGCCGCCTAAACGAACTCCAGAGATGGGCGCGAGCTGCGGCTATCAGTGCGGACCCCAGAGGCGGGCGCGAGCCACGGCTATCAGCGCGGACCCCAGAGATGGGCATGAGACGCTAAGGCTGCTGCTGCCGCCACCAAGAAGCCTGTGTGCGAGCACAGGTCACTCTCCACACCGCCCCTCCTGGGAGCCGGTGCAGCCCGCCACGGCCAGGGTCCCGCGATCCAGGGACAACTTCCTCAGGAGAACGCACGGTGTGCCTCAGGCTGCTGCAACGTCACGCTGGCCTCTGCCGCAGCAGGCTCGCCCCACCTCCGTACCCCTCCCTCCCCGCGGCCTGGGTGAGCCAGAGCCCCCGAAGCAGCTGCTCCTTTAACCCATTCTGTCTGGGTGGGGAACAGACGCCCTCAGGCGACCTACATGCAGAGGCGGGTCCAAATCCAAAGCTGAACCCTGGGAGCTGTATGAACAAAGAAGAGAAAGAGAAATCTCTCCCAGCAGCCTCAGAAGCAGCGGATTAAAGCTCCACGCTCAACTTGATGTACCCTGCATCTGTTGAATACCTGAATAGGCAACGAATCATCCCAAATTCAGGAGGTGGACTTTGGGAGCAGGATATATTAATTTTTCCCCTTTTCCTTTTTTTGGTGAGTGTATATGTGTATGCTTCTGGGTGAGATTTTGTCTGTATAGCTTTGCTTTCACCATTAGTCCTAGGGTTAGGTCCCTCCGTTTTTGGTTTTTTTTTTTTTTTCTTTTACTTAAAAAAATTTTTTTTCCTAATAAATGTTTTCTTAATAATTTTTTCCTTATTTTCTATTTTTAGAAATTAAACAAATTTTTTAATAAGTTTTTTCATATTTTTTATTTTAAAAACTTAAAATTTTTTTTCTTAATAAATTTTATCTTAATAATTTTTTTCTTATTTTTTATTATAAAAAATTAATCTTTTTAAAAATTAAAAAAATTTTTTTTTCTTAATAAATTTATTCTTAATAATTTTTTTTCTTATTTTTTATTATAATAGCTTTATTTTATTTTATTTTATCCTCTTTCTTTCTTTCTATTTTTTTCTCCCTTTTATTCTGAGCTGTGTGGATGAAAGGTTCTTGGTGCTCCAGCCAGGCATCAGGGCTGTGCCTCTGAGGTGGGAGAGCCAACTTCAGGACACTGGTCCACAAGAGACTTCCCAGCTCCACGTAATACCAAACAGTGAAAATCTCTCAGAGATCTCCATCTCAACATCAAGACCCAGCTTCACTCAACGACCAGCAAGCTACAGTGCTGGACACCCTATGCCAAACAACTAGCAAGACAGGAACACGGCCCCATCCATTAGCAGAGAGGCTGCCTAAAATCAAAATAAGGCCACAGACACCCCAAAACACACCACCAGACGTGGACGTGCCCACCAGAAAGACAAGATCCAACCTCATCCACCAGAACACAGGCACTAGTCCCCTCCACCAGGAAGCCTACACAACCCACTGAACGAACCTTAGCCACTGGGGACAGATACCAAAAACAACGGGAACTACGAACCTGCAGCCTGTGAAAAGGAGACCCCAAACACAGTAAGATAAGCAAAATGAGAAGACAAAAAAACACACAGCAGGTGAAGGAGCAGGGTCAAAACACACCAGACCTAACAAATGAAGAGGAAATAGGCAGTCTACCTGAAAAAGAATTCAGAATAATGATAGTAAAGATGATCCAAAATCTTGGAAATAGAATAGACAAAATGCAAGAAACATTTAACAAGGACGTAGAAGAACTAAACAGGAACCAAGCAACGATGAAAAACACAATAAATGAAATTAAAAATACTCTAGACAGGATCAATAGCAGAATAACTGAGGCAGAAGAACGGATAAGTGACCTGGAAGATAAAATAGAGGAAATAACTACTGCAGAGCAGAATAAAGAAAAAAGAATGAAAAGAACTGAGGACAGTCTCAGAGACCTCTGGGACAACATTAAACGCACCAACATTCGAATTATAGGGGTCCCAGAAGAAGAAGAGAAAAAGAAAGGGACTGAGAAAATATTTGAAGAGATTATAGTTGAAAACTTCCCTAATATGGGAAAGGAAATAGTTAATCAAGTCCTGGAAGCACAGAGAGTCCCATACAGGATAAATCTAAGGAGAAACACACCAAGACACATATTAATCAAACTATCAAAAATTAAATATAAAGAAAACATATTAAAAGCAGCAAGGGAAAAACAACAAATAACACACAAGGGAATCCCCATAAGGTTAACAGCTGATCTTTCAGCAGAAACTCTGCAAGCCAGAAGGGAGTGGCAGGATATACTTAAAGTGATGAAGGAGAAAAACCTACAACCAAGGTTACTCTACCCAGCAAGGATCTCATTCAGATTTGATGGAGAAATTAAAACGTTTACAGACAAGCAAAAGCTGAGAGAGTTCAGCACCACCAAACCAGCTTTACAACAAATGCTAAAGGAACTTCTCTAGGCAAGAAACACAAGAGAAGAAAAACACCTACAATAACAAACCCAAAATATTTAAGAAAATGGGAATAGGAACATACATATCAATAATTACCTTGAATGTAAATGGATTAAATGCTCCCACCAAAAGACACAGGCTGGCTGAATGGATACAAAAACAAGACCCATATATATGCTGTCTACAAGAGACCCACTTCAGACCTAGAGACACATACAGACTGAAAGTGAGGGGATGGAAAAAGATATTCCATGCAAATGGAAATCAAAAGAAAGCAGGAGTAGCAATTCTCATATCAGACAAAATAGACTTTAAAATAAAGACTATTACAAGAGACAAAGAAGGACACTATATAATGATCAAGGGATCGATCCAAGAGGAAGGTATAACAATTGTAAATATTTATGCACCCAACATAGGAGCACCTCAATAAGGCAATACTAACAGCCATAAAAGGGGAAATCGACAGCAACACAATCATAGTAGGGGACTTTAACACCCCACTTTCACCAATGGACAGATCATCCAAAATGAAAATAAATAAGGAAACACAAGCTTTAAATGATACATTAACCAAGATGGACTTAATTGATATTTATAGGACATTCCACCCAAAAACAACAGAATACACATTTTTCTCAAGTGCTCATGGAACATTCTCCAGGATAGATCATATCTTGGGTCACAAATCAAGCCTTGGTAAATTTAAGAAAATTGAAATCGTATCAAGTATCTTTTCCGACCACAACGCTATGAGACTAGATATCAATAACAGGAAAAGATCTGTAAAAAATACAAACACATGGAGGCTACACAATACACTGCTTAATAACGAAGTGATCACTGAAGAAATCAAAGGGGAAATCAAAAAATACCTAGAAACAAATGACAATGGAGACACGACGACCCAAAACCTATGGGATGCAGCAAAAGCAGTTCTAAGAGGGAAGTTTATAGCAATACAAGCCTACATCAAGAAACAGGAAACATCTCGAATAAACAACCTAACCTTGCACCTGAAGCAATTAGAGAAAGAAGAGCAAAAAAACCCCAAAGCTAGCAGAAGGAAAGAAATCATAAAGATCAGATCAGAAATAAATGAAAAAGAAATGAAGGAAACAATAGCAAAAATCAATGAAACTAAAAGCTGGTTCTTCAAGAAGATAAACAAAATTGATAAACCATTAGCCAGACTCATCAAGAGAAAAAGGGAGAAGACTCAAATCAATAGAATTAGAAATGAAAAAGAAGTAACCACTGACACTGCAGAAATACAAAGGATCATGAGAGATTACTACAAGCAACTCTATGCCAATAAAATGGACAACCTGGAAGAAATGGACAGATTCTTAGAAATGCACAACCTGCCGAGACTGAACCAGGAAGAAATAGAAAATATGAACAGACCAATCACAAGCACTGAAATTGAAACTGTGATTAAAAATCTTCCAACAAACAAAAGCCCAGGACCAGATGGCTTCACAGGCGAATTCTATCAAACATTTAGAGAAGAGCTAACACCTATCCTCCTCAAACTCTTCCAAAATATTGCAGAGGGAGGAACACTCCCCAACTCATTCTACGAGGCCACCATCACCCTGATACCAAAACCAGACAAAGATGTCACAAAGAAAGAAAACTACAGGCCAATATCACTGATGAACATAGATGCAAAAATCCTCAACAAAATACTAGCAAACAGAATCCAACAGCACATTAAAAGGATTATACACCATGATCAAGTGGGGTTTATTCCAGGAATGCAAGGATTCTTCAATATACGCAATTCAATCAACGTGATACATCATATTAACAAATTGAAGGAGAAAAACCATATGATCATCTCAATAGATGCAGAGAAAGCTTTCAACAAAATTCAACACCCATTTATGATAAAAGCCCTGCAGAAAGTAGGCATAGAGGGAACTTTCCTCAACATAATAAAGGCCATATATGACAAACCCACAGCCAACATTGTCCTCAATGGTGAAAAACTGAAACCATTTCCACTAAGATCAGGAACAAGACAAGGTTGCCCACTCTCACCACTATTATTCAACATAGTTTTGGAAGTGTTAGCCACAGCAATCAGAGAAGACAAAGAAATAAAAGGAATCCAAATCGGAAAAGAAGAAGTAAAGCTGTCACTGTTTGCAGATGACATGATACTATACATAGAGAATCCTAAAGATGCTACCAGAAAACTACTAGAGCTAATCAATGAATTTGGTAAAGTAGCAGGATACAAAATTAATGCACAGAAATCTCTTGCATTCCTATATACTAATGATGAAAAATCTGAAAGTGAAATTAAGAAAACACTCCCGTTTACCATTGCAACAAAAAGAATAAAATATCTAGGAATAAACCTACCTAAGGAGACAAAAGACCTGTATGCAGAAAATTATAGGACACTGATGAAAGAAATTAAAGATGATACAAATAGATGGAGAGATATACCATGTTCTTGGATTGGAAGAATCAACATTGTGAAAATGACTCTACTACCCAAAGCAATCTGCAGATTCAATGCAATCCCTATCAAACTACCACAGGCATTTTTCACAGAACTAGAACAAAAAATTTCACAATTTGTATGGAGACACAAAAGACCCCGAATAGCCAAAGCAATCTTGAGAACGAAAAATAGAGCTGGAGGAATCAGGCTCCCTGACTTCAGACTATATTACAAAGCTACAGTAATCAAGACAGTTTGGTACTGGCACAAAAACAGAAATATAGATCAATGGAACAGGATAGAAAGCCCAGAGATAAACCCACGCACATATGGTCACCTTATCTTTGATAAAGGAGGCAAGAATATACAGTGGAGAAAAGACAGCCTCTTCAATAAGTGGTGCTGGGAAAATTGGACAGCTACATGTAAAAGTATGAAACTAGAACACTCCCTGACACCATGCACAAAAATAAACTCAAAATGGATTAAAGACCTAAGTGTAAGGGCAGACACTATCAAACTCTCAGAGGAAAACATAGGCAGAACACTCTATGACATACAGCACAGCAAGATTCTTTTTGACCCAGCTCCCAGAGAAATGGAAATAAGAACACAAATAAACAAATGGGACCTAATGAAACGTAAAAGCTTTTGCACAGCAAAGGAAACCATAAACAAGACCAAAAGACAACCCTCAGAATGGGAGAAAATATTTGCAAATGAAGCAACTGACAAAGGATTAATCTCCAAGATTTACAAGCAGCTCATGCAGCTCAATAACAAAAAAACAAACAACCCAATCCAAAAATGGGCAGAAGACCTAAATAGACATTTCTCCAAAGAAGATATACAGATGGCCAACAGACACATGAAAGAATGCTCAATCAAAGAGCATTTGCAGAGAAATGCAAATCAAAACTACAATGAGGTATCATCTCACACCAGTCAGAATGGCCATCATCAAAAAATCTACAAACAATAAATGCTGGAGAGGGTGTGGAGAAAAGGGAACCCTCTTGCACTGTTGGTGGGAATGTAAATTGATACAGCCACTATGGAGAACAGTATGGAGGTTCCTTAAAAAACTAAAAATAGAACTACCATACGACCCAGCAATCCCACTATTGGGCATATACCCTGAGAAAACCATAATTCAAAAAGAGTCATGTACCAAAATGTTCATTGCAGCTCTATTTACAATAGCCAGGACATGGAAACAACCTAAGCGTCCATCATCGGATGAATGGATAAAGAAGATGTGGCACATATATACAATGGAATATTACTCAGCCATAAAAAGAAATGAAATGGAGGTATTTGTAATGAGGTGGATGGAGTTAGAGTCTGTCATACAGAGTGAAGTAAGTCAGAAAGAGAAAAACAAATACAGTATGCTAACACATATATATGGAATCTAAAGGAAAAAAAAAAAAAGGTCATTAAGAACCTAGTGGCAAGACGGGAATAAAGACACAGACCTACTAGAGAATGGGCTTGAGGATATGGGGAGGGGGAGGGGAGAGATGTGACAGGGTGAGAGAGTGGCATGGACATATATACACTACCAAATGTAAAATAGATAGCTAGTGGGAAGCAACCGCGTAGCCCAGGGAGATCAGCTCGGTGCTTTGTGACCACCTAGAGGGGTGGGATAGGGAGGGTGGGAGGGAGGGAGATGCAAGAGGGAAGAGATATGGGAACATATGTATATGTATAACTGATTCACTTTGTTATAAAGCAGAAACTAACAAAAAAATAAAAAGCACCAGAGCTTCCCTTGTGGGCTCTCTGCACAAAACTATTGGACCCTGAGCTGGCTTCCACTGCCTTCTGCTGCACCCTCATCTCCCTGGAGCCAGTCACAGCCTGGCACTTGCAGATCAGAGCCTTGGAAGGGACAGCCCCTGCCAGAGAGATGAGGCGTCATCACCTTGTGCTGAGAGCTATCTTTCTTCCCCCAGGACTAGGCCACTTTAAGGGACACGGAAACATCCTACAGCCCTCCACCCTCTCCCTGAAGAGGGAGGGGAACATATGGTCTCTGTAAAGGACATCTGCCATGCATCTAGCCCTAAACAGCAAGGCTGGAGCAAATCACACTTCTATCCAGCTTGCCCTGAGAGCTCAGATGGTGTGCATTTGGGCTCTGGTGACAGGCTGAGCCTTTCTTTCCAAAGCTAAGGAGACAGGAAAATCTCTTTCAAGACTCTTGATTCCTATCTGGGGTCTTTGGAGCACAGCTGGAAGTAGTTGGTTGTTATGGCTTGGATCTAGAACTTCCTATCCAGACTCATGTCTTTATGAGAACAAATTCCAAATACTGTCCAGCTGAATGCAGGACCTAAGACAAGGACCCAACAGTGGTGCCACTGAAGAGATCATGAGGGAATTAGATATGGCAGCTCCAGATTCTTTTCTAGCCCCACAAGGATTGCCTGCTGCCCAAAATTTTGGGCTTAGAAATTGCCTTTGGAACTGCTTAGTATGGCTGCAGATTCCTTTCCTCCCTTGGCTGGGCTGTTACACTGCCTTTACAGCTTTTTAAGAGGTCATCTGTGAAGTTTTACTTTTGTGTGTGTGTGTGTGTGTAGTTTTTTCCTTCTTTTCCCTCTACTGTGGTCACTGGACATAAGAAACAATGGCCTATACACCCAAAAGAATTGAAAGCAGGATCTCAAAGAGATATTTACACACCTATGTTCATAACCACATTTTTCACAGTAGCCAGGAGTTAGAAGGAACCCAAGTGTTCATGTACAGATGAATGGATAAACAAAATGTGGTGTGTGCATACAATGGAATACTATTCACCCTTAAAAAGAAAGGAAATTCTGACAAATGCTACAACATGGATGAACCTTGAGGACATTATGCTAAGTGAAGTAAGCCAGTCAGGAGAAGATAAATATTGTATGATTCCATTTATCTGAGGTTTCTAAAGCAGTCAAATTCATAGAGACAGAAAATAGAATGGTGGTTGCCAGGGGCTGGGGGAATCAAGAATGAGGAATAGTTTAATGGATATAGAGTTTCAGTTTTGCAAAATGAAGCGAGTTCTGGAGATCCGTTACACAACAATATGAATGTACTTAACACTGCTAAACTCTAGACTTAAAATGGCTAAGGTGGTCAATTTTATGTTATACGTATTTTACAACAATTAAAAATTTTTAAAAGAAAGAAACAACAAGTGGCAGTAGATGAGGCACATGGGAAAGCAAGGCCTGTGTGGATTCCATATTCATGTGTCCCAACTAATCTGGTGGCAAGGCCATGGTACAACAAGAGTACTTGACCCTCAGTGTGTCTCAAGCTGAGCCCTTATGAAGACAGGGCCCAGTTCTGCTCCACAGCCCAGGGCTGCACTCAGTGTTGGTCAGAAAAATTTAGCCTACTTCCCTCTTAGAATTCACCTGGGTCACTGAAGCCTTCTCTGCACAAGAAACCTGAGCACACACCTGAAGGACCCACTGCCAACACGCAGATGTGAATGCCTAGTGGTGTGTTACACACTGAAGTGACAGAACAGAGATAGCTCCTGCTTCCACTCTGACTGTTTCAGACCTATAGTCTGAAACACACTACCAAGGAAGCAGTGGATGGACTCTCAAAGCCATGATCATTGCAGAAAACTTTTTCTTCTAACTTCCCTCCATACTGGCCCCCAAGAAACAGCATAGCTGTAGAGCAGTTCAAAATGTCTGGGATAGCAGTTTGCCTCAATCTGACCTTGGCTCTGCCTTTTTTTCATTGTTTTGATATGAGCATATTATTTAACTTTTCTAACATTCATCTTTAAAATAAGGATAATGATATAGGTGCTTGTTTGGGTTTGGGAGGATTAAATGAATGCTGCTTGGGAGCCCTTACCCCAGAGCCTGCACACAGTAAGTACTTGATAAGTGAGGACTTGTTACTATTTTCTCCATCCAGCCAAATCCTACCCATGTTCCAAGAACCAGCTCAAGCCCCTTTTCTTCCATAAAGTACTCCAAGAGCCCACCATGAACCAAAAGCCCACTCTGAACTCTCCCATAACACTGATTATTTGAACGCTTCATCTTTGTGGCAACTCTGAAGGGATCAGGGCTCATCAGGTCTCTCCACAAGGCAGGGTGGAGAGGGTTAAGAGCTGTCATTCTTAGAACTCCCAAATGTACAGGAATTGTAAGTGATACCCCATGGATTGCATATAATAACTGATAAAACAAGAATTCAAAACATGGCCCTGTTCATTCTTGCAGCTGGGACTAACCTTATTTGTATTCTACGATTTGAGATGTACCAGAAAAGACTGTCACCCTCAAATCTCTCCACGCCAGTGCAGAGGGCCTTTTTTGGGTTCAACTGTCTCCCTGCCCCTCTTCTTTCAAGTGTAAAATATTTGTTAAGAGGGATTTTACACCCATCTTACCTGCGTGAGTTTCTTGAGTTTTCTGAGACTGTATTTTTAGTTATAAATTTACAATGTTTAGGGGCAAGGATTCAGAAACAAGAGAGATGAATCCTAGAGAAAACCTGATCTACTTTATAATTAAGCCACCTGTTCATTTTGCCCATTTCCACACTCATTCAGTAAATATTTCCTGAACAGCCACCGTATGGCAGGCACTGTTTGCCCCTGCAAGGGTGACTCTGCTGGGAAAGCCCTCTTTAAGACTCTGAGAAGGGAATTCTCCAGTCTTTCCAATGCTATTTTTGCAGTCAGTGTATTCAATATCTCTGCTTGGTGATATGGGAAACATAAAGCCATTCAATGGAACAACTTTAGTTCAAGCGCAGTGACTTAATTATCTCTTATCCTGAGTACCTCATATGTTTCCAGGCATATAGGTTAGTAAGGTTGGATGGATGGATGGATGGATGGACAGATGGACAGATGACGGATGTTGTAGATAACATGAGACTTAGTCTGAGTTCCCTAGCAGATACCAGCACAAAGATTTGAATGCACGTCATTTACTTGGGAGGTAATCCCAGGGAGCTGATAAAGAAGAAGGGAAGTGAGACAAGTAAGAGAAGGAAGCCAATAAATGGTGTGTTATAAAGCAGGTTATCGCTCTGACAAGCATCTGGTTACTTACCAGGCATTGAATACTGAATGTCTCCCCTGCCTTCCTACCCTGCCTTCCTAACTGAATGGTTATGGAATGCAGATGTTCTAAATGAGAATGTGAATGCACAAATATTTTATGTGATGTTACTTGCCTTCAAGTAAGGGAATATCCTTTTTACCATCCCTTAAGACCAGGAGCTTCCTAGAGATTGCCCAAGATCTTGGGTGAATTCAATATGTCCTTGGGCAAATTTAAGTAAAGTTTCTAGAAAATATATTTCCTTTTTGATATGTAAGGAAATAGCTTTGTTCAAAGTCACTCATCTATCTCAGGACAGGATAGTTCACTTTTAAGACTAGCTGAGTTTATATCCCATCCTCACTTCTTAGCTATGTGACCTTGGGCAGGCTACTTAAACTCCCTTCGCCTCAGCTTCCCCATCTGCAAAATGGCGATAATAATAGCATCTATCTTATAGGAATGCTGAGGTGATTAAATGAGACTGTTGGTTAAGTGTTTATCAGTGACTGACAAAGAGTAAGCACTCAATAAATACAAGGTATTCTTATTATTGCTTGGAATGAGTAAAAATGTGTGCTAGATGAATTTTAAAATTCTAGTTCCACTAACATTATTAAAAATACAACCATAATTGTGGTATGCAGATAGATAAAACAATCTGGACTTCTGATAAAAGTTTTGAGCTTTTGTGAAGACTCTACTAAGAAAAAAAGATGAATCAGGCTTACCATCTAATACCAACAAAGATGAAATAAAACACTTAGGGGACTTCCCTGGTGGTCCAGTGGCTAAGACTTTGCGCTCCCAATGCAGGGGCCCAGGTTCGATCCTGGTCAGGGAACTAGATCCCACATGCCGCAACTAAGAGTTTGCATGCCGTAACTAAAGGTCCCACATGCCACAACTAAAGGTCCCACATGCCACAACTAAAGTTCCCGCATGCCACAACTAAAAGATCCTGCATGCGGCAACGAAGATCCCATGTGCCGCAACTAAGACCTAGTGCAGCCAAATAAATTAATTAATTAATTTTAAAAAAAACAAAAAAAACTTAGTTCTGTGAATTTAATTCTCTGATGTCAAATCTTAGAGGGACTGGGATTTAAGGGTGCAGGTAACCTCCACTTTTCCAAAGTTCACTTTATGCTAATTCGCTTTTACAAAAGAACTACATTAGTATCTGTTTTCACTAACTGAAAGAAATCAGAAGAGGATTTTAGCTTTTACAAAGAAAGGTTGAAAGTGAAAATAGCGTTCAACATTTGTTTTGCAGGAGTCATGGAGACAGTGCACACCCCAAGCAGAGCAGTGAGAGTGGCACCACCAAGCTCGTTCCCCAGGATCTACACTTAGCATCTCAGCATCAAGCCGCCATAGCTCTGAAAAACATCTGAGCGCATATGTGCTTTATCTCGATTTATTTTGTGCATCCGTTAGCAACATGTGTCCTAACTGCTTCTTCGATTTATGCCATTTCAGCTTAGGAAACGTTTCTCTACTTCTGGATTGCGGGGGAAACCTGTATATCAAGCATCATTCTTATAGAGGACATAGGAGGAAAAGGCAGGCTTAGTCAGCTTCTCTTGTTTTATATGGGGAAAGATTGCCTGTCTTGTGTTTAAATATTAAGCTCTTATTTGTTAGATTTCTATGACCTTCACTCTTGACGTTTAGGGGAAGAAATTAGATCTGTTTCTGCACTGTGCTCCACATCTGTTAGATAGATCAACTAGAAATTGTATTTGGCGGCTAGTAACTGAGACTTAAAATATTGACTTAAATCCAGCAGAGATTTCTTTTTCCCTTATAAAATAAGAATTCTAGAGTCTAGTGACTCCAAAATGTCATGAGGGGCCTAGGCTCCTTCCAGCTCTAGGTTCCACCATCCCTAGGCTATAGCCCTCGTCCTCATGCTGTCAGGGGGTAGCCTCACGTAACAGCAGGTGAAGGCACCGAGCCCACTGAGGGTCTCCATCAAAGGGAAATGACCCAGTGTTCACCAGGAAGGAGCAGAGCAGCCACAGCACAAGCAGGTCAGCCAGACAGCATCCTGCCCTCCTCACCTCTCAGCCAGCACCACCTGCCCCAGACTGCAGGCCCCAGCCAGCAAAGCCAATGCCAGTGCCCTGCTGGGCACGAGGGAATGATCTAGATGGATTATCTAATCCCTTCCTGTTTTACAGATAAAGACAATGTATTCCCACAGAAGTTTAATGTCTTGTCCAAGGTCACATAGCTCAAAGAAAGGAAAGTGGAGATAAGAATCAGATGTATCAACTTCAAATCTGGTGCTGAATAGGACCCCAAGTTCCCACCAGCACCAACCTTTCAAGCAATCAGCCCAGGAGCATGATTAAGACGAACTGTGAGCTGCTCAAGTTACTCTTTTCCACCACCCGGGCCAACACGTTCCATGCCCTTGGCGCCCAGGCTAGCATTTCTGGTTGGGGGTGCACAGTCGGGTTGCAAGCAGATTCCGTAGCACTGAGGGGAGGGGAGGCGTTCATAACAAGTGTGGGAGCAGGGGAAAGGCATCCCCTAAACTGCAGCCCCTCCATGCAGTAGCTCTGGGAGCAAACAGCTTAGCTCCAGCCCCACGAATGGCAGATGTGAGCAGTAGTAGGTGAGCAACCATCCTAGTTTACCCAGGACTTTCCTGCTTTAGCAAGGAAAGTCCTGCAACCCGAGAAATCGCTCCATCTCTGGCAAAGAAGGGCAGCTGGCCACCACAGCATAGTTCTGTTGCCTCTCGTGGGCCATATGTTTAAAGACTTTCAGTGGAAACTGGGAGAAGTGGGGAAGAGGACAGAACGAAAGGTGGCTGGTCCACCGCTTTGGACCCAACCCAGCAGAATCATTTGTTGAGTGCCAAACTGATGAGTGGCACTGTGCCAGGTTGTGCCTGGACATGCGCAATCATGGCTAACGTTTCCTGGGCACTCGTCAGTGCCAAGCAGAAGGGCTTCTTGTAGATGAACGCAGTAATCCTCACAACACCCCTAGAAGGCAGATCCTATCGCTCTCCCACGCGTGGAGAGGAACATGAGGCACAGGAAGGTTAAGGAATGTGCCGGAAGTTAAACAGCAGGACGGCGGGAGAGGCAGGGTTGGACCAGGCAGAGGGACTCCGGAGTCCACGTGTCCCCTTCTTCACCGCACTGCCTCGCAGAGGAGAGATGGCGGCTCCTCCTCACTCAGAAAGCTGATAGGCTGACACGCAGGACGAGGCGAACGCTCAAATCTCTGAGGAGTAACAACAGTGACACCTTGGCTGGCACTCATCTAGCAGTCGCCATGGGCCCGGCCTCTGCTCAGCCTCTAGGTAAAATGTCTAATTTAAATCCTCATTACCATGAGTGTGGTACTACTATCTCCATTTTACAGAGGATCAGACCGTGGCTGAGAGAGGTCAAGAATCTTACCCAAAGTCGCCCTGGGGGGTGGGGCTGGGATGCAGATGCAGGAATCTCATTCCGAGACAGGGCAGAACTGTGCAGTGGTCAGGAGCTGGGGCTGCTACCCAGGGGCAGGCTGGGTAAGGGCCGGACAATACTATGGGGTTGGCCAAAGAGGTCGTTCGGGCTTTGCCGTAACATCCTACGGAATGGAAAACCCGAACGGACTTTTTGGCCGACCCCATACAAACCGGGCGCCCCGGGCACTTCGCCATCCCTGCGTGTTTATTTCTTTGTGCTGAGTACAGGACTCCAGTCCTGAGCCCTGGGCTGTGTTCAGCTAGCAGCGCCAGAGCCGGGGGTGGCTGCCACTGTCCCGCTAGAGCCACCCTGGGAGCGTCGCAGAGCAGCACGAAACCTTCAGTCCTGCCACCCCGGCCTTTTCGTTAAGGGTAAGCTCCACAGCATGGTGCTATTCCGGGAAGCGGCTTTCCACACGCACCCCCATGCTGTCCCTCAGCTGCAGCTGTGTGCTTCCTGCTCCAGAGAAGGGCTGAAGACACCTTATCTCCATACACACAACTGCGGCAGGGAGGAGGCCCTGTCAGGCCCCGTCCTGTCACGGAGCTGCCAGGCTCGGGGTATAATCACCGCATAACCACAAGGCATTATTAGTATAGACGTGTTCCAGAAGAGACTTGTTTAAAACTCATTCAAGGGGGCAAATGCCTGAAAGCCGTGCTGCCGTTAGGCTCACAGAGCCCTCTTTGGCAGCAGCAAGTCCTGGGCGCTCTGACCTCCCACTGGAGAAACGCATGCGGGCCTGCAGGGCACAGAAAAGCTTTCTGAGAGAATCCTTACTACTTTAACATCTGTACTGAGTGAGAGCATAGTGGAGGCTCCTAGACAGCAGAGTTACCTGTAAGAGGGGCCACACCATCCTGCTGTCAAGATGGGACTAGACTGGGGGTGATCTGTGGGCTCTTTAGAAAACACAACAAACCCTACTGCTTCTCCCACAATCGAAAGGGAAAGTGAGCCCCAGAACAGAGAGGGAGAGTCACCTCTCCACAGAGAAATAAAGCCACCTTCCTAGGTGCTAAAGCCAGGAAGGACCCTAACCTAGTGTGTATTGGAGCTAGACAAACTGGTGGAAAATCAGCAATAATGGCCCTAATCAAGCCACGGACCCTGGGGCTCCTGTGTAATGACGATAATGATTAAAAACAATAATCATCATTATTTACCATATGCCAGCACTGATCTAATCACTTTATACACGGGCTCAACATCTATGACAACTCTATGAGGTAAGTAGTATTATCATCTCTGTTTTACAGATATGGAAAGCAAGGCACAGAGAGGTTAAGTTGCTTACCCTGATCGCACAGCTGGAAAACGGCAGAGCTAGGATTTCAATGCAGGACATCCAGGGAAAACTATGGGGAGCATGTGTATGGGATAGCATTAGGGGTGACTATTTTGAAGCCATGAAGTGTTGTGCGGTTCTGGGTGCTTACTTGCCTATTGCAGAATATGTTGATTTTCCTTTCTTGTAACAAAGCTGTCTTCTGGGCCCTGTACGCAGGTGCCCACAGGCCCAAAGGACAGCTCAGTGGAGAGAATTCCCCAGGTTTCTACCTAGGAGCTGGAACAACAGAAGTGTGTCGTCTCTAATGTAAAAATGTCTGACACCAGCTCACCTGTAAACGCACTATGTCACCCTGCTTCATGAGCTGGATCAGACAACTCTCTTTTATGTCCCCAAGCCAAAGGTTTTCTTCAGCTGTGAGAAGGAGGTGAAAGAGCATGAGTCACCCGCCCAGGCTGAATTTGAAGAGTCCTAACTGCAGCCCTCGAAAGGATCAGTTTTTTTCTGTTTGTTTCTCCTATGACCCTGTACCTTCTCCTCACCGGCCACTGCCCAAATCAGGGCCAGATTTGCCTGGGCACGTCTTCAGAGACTGGCTAGTTATTTCCTGGGTGGTCAACCTGAGTTACATCCCCTGCCTAGTAAGAGTTCCATTTGCCTGAAGAAAAAAATCCCAAATCAGAAGCAATGTTCATGATACGTCGCTAAATTTAAAAACCAGGTTACAAAGTAATATGTAAGTTATGATAGTATTTTGGGGAGAAAAGAATAATGATAATAATAATCATAGCTAATGTTTGTTGAGTGCTCACTGTGTGCCAGGCACTGAGCTACCTCTTTCATTAATCCTCAGAGCGATAGAATGGGGTAGGTATGAGCACCCCGAGACTGAAAAGATTAAAGAAATCACCCAAGGTGTAAGTGGTGGAGTCAGGAATTAAACCCAGGCTGACTGATCACATACCCTGTTCACATCACCATCCACCTTCCGGCCTCCGTATACACCAAGACGTTAGCTGTGGGAACCTCTGGGGTCAGATTCTTCTTTTTACTTGTCTGTATTTCCCAAATTTTACTCGCTAAGCATTACTGTTTTTGCATTTAGGGGGTAAATGTTAAGGGTGTGTCCAACCCCCTGCACCCTCCCCCCCACCACTGAGATCTTCACAGCAGCAGGAAGCCTCTCCTCCTGCCCATTTTTGGCCTGCCCTCCTCACTCCTCACGACCAGAGTAGTACTTCTGCAGCTCCACAGCCCCTTGGGGAGCAAGCCTCCCCAATCAGACTGGAGAAGCAAGCCCATCCTTGCCCCCTTTAAACAAGATCCCAGCTGAGTCCTCCAGGATGTGGGTGCCTATTAAAAGGGCCAGTGTGAACACATTTTCCAGGTGGTCATATTTTGGAAAGAGTTTGTCTGGACTTTGGGCCAGAATACTAGAAAGTAACCTGGAATTATCCTGAAAATGCTAACACTTGACAATCGTCAGCCCTGAGGAGACCTAGTAGAATTGCCTTCTGAACTCTGAAGAAAAAGCAATCCTTCAATTCCTACACTGTCCTTAGCATTGTCAATCAACTCTGTGCTCTTCTGTGAGAGATATATACACACACACAGGGAATTTACAGGCCAGCTGAAGAGGCAAGACAGGCATCAGGTAGGTAGAAAGGAGCATGCCTCTTTCAGCACCGCCTATATAGCACATTTATCTCAAATAGTTTCCATTAATTCACTCTCGTGTTGAATTGTGCGTTAGTGTGTAATTCTTTCATAGCTAGCCAGTCTGTGCAGTGAACAGCATGCTACTGTGTGTTCTCAGTGCTGGGAGACAATTTTCTGTGGGTTTCTCATGTTTCTGCATGTCCTACAAGTCAGGCACTGGCTGCCCTTTGTTCCTGACCATCTTTTCAAGAATGTTTGTATAATGAAACACCTTGGAAGATAGAGCTGGTGTCTCCCTCTTGAGCAAAGGGTAGCCTTGCTGACTGCCCATTGTAAAAGATCTGGTTCTTTAAGTCCACGGCTCTCTGTAATGCAACACTCTACCTGTGCAGGTATCACCTGGCCCTAGTAGTATCACACTATGAGAATTGGGGCTCAGGGAACACACTCAATATTGCTAATACTCTAGAGCTCTGAGTTATAAACTGTTCTTTATCTCTAACCTAGGAGTCCCATGTCCTCTATCAGCATCCATGAAACTGTGGCAGGCTAACTTGTTACTTAGCAAGGAGGGTAGAATTTCAGACCCTTCACAGTTTGTGACACATAGCTGGTGCGTTCTAACACGACGTAATCTAATTTTCTCAATCTGAGGGGCACCATCTACTCCATTCACTCAGATGACGTCTGTCCTCCAGCCATTATTTTCTTTTCTGTGGATAGTTTTGATGACTAATGACTGAAGAAAGGGTATACAAGTGACCATGCTTGATCTGCTGAAAATAAACGAAGGGACAATCACACTGGCCATAAAATGTAAGAATAATGGTAGCTCAAGTCTCCTTCAAGAAAATGGTTTGAAAATCAAGGGTATAGATCAACAGGAAATAAGGGATTGATTGAAATTCTTTGATATCAAAAGAGCATTAGGGCTTCCCTGGTGGCTCAGTGGTTGAGAATCTGCCTGCCAATGCAGGGGACGCGGGTTCGAGCCCTGGTCTGGGAAGATCCCACATGCCGCGGAGCTACTAGGCCCATGAGCCACAGCTACTGAGCCTGCGCGTCTGGAGCCTGTGCTCTGCAACAAGAGAGGCGGCGACAGTGAGAGGCTCGCGCACCGCGATGAAGAGTGGCCCCCGCTTGCCACAACTAGAGGAAGCCCTCGCACAGAAACGAAGACCCAACACAGCCAAAAATAAATAAATAAATTTTAAAAAATTTAAAAAAAAAAAGAGCATTAAAACACCACTGTAGTTAGGGAGGGTTGATCAACAGTTGCAGAAAGAACGGAAGAGAATGGAAGAACAATGACCTACGTATGCCACTGAGAATGCATCCTCTCTGGGATGTACCAGGAAGACCAAATAGCACTGATTTCCTTTCTATCCCCAGGAAAGCATTTTCTAAATAGGATAAGCCTTAATTCCATCATATGGCACAGATGAGTATCACAGAAATTTGTAAACTAAGTCCATTTCCGATTCTAGCCCTGCCATAGGATAAAAGAGCATGTATAAATGTGGCCATATTGTGATTTTTGTCCTAAAACACTACTGGAGAAAAAGTTAATTATTAGCTTTAGTAGAAAACATTTCACACAATTATTCCCTTTAATTTTGTTTTCAGCTATGGGAAGTCATGACCATGTCACAAATAATAAACTCTTAAAATAGAGCATTCAAGGAAAGAATTTAGTAATCAAAATGCACGATAAAATCAATCTGACTCAGATTTTCCAGTACAATCATTGTGCTACCTGGTAACCAGGCATAAACAAATCATGTAAATGAATATAATTAGTATTACTTTGATACAAAATCCAAGCATTTGCAAATCTTTCCTTTTTTCTTATTGTCAGGATCCTTTACTCTAACCTCATGCATCAGGGACACTGAAGGACACACAGTGGGGCATCCATATTACAGGACCAAGTTTTTAATGACTAGGAAAAGGGGACCCAAATTAGGTTCCTTCTTTTAGCTGCTTCCCTTTGGAATGGAGAACTGGGAGCATACTTCTGAAGCCCCCATTTTGCCCTCAAGGAGTAAGACTGTTAGAAGAGCACAATCCTGGGATTGAGGAACAGTGAGGCTCATGTATGTTCAGCTCAATTTAGCAAAGTAGAGGAACAGAAGCCAAAACTGGGAATAAAGAGTCTGCATGACGATTGTTCTTGATGTCCATAGAGGAACTCTCAGCAGAGGCAGATACTTGAAAGACAGAAGTCCAGGGTAGGAGAGGTGAGAGACTCTTAGTTCTGGTTTGATCAGGTCTAATAGTTTTCCCACTTACCATTTTTATGCAAATTATCTACCTACTTTTCTCCTCCCCTTTTTCCTCTTCCTCCTCCTTCCCTCCTCCTCCTCTTCCTCTTCTTCTGCCTATTCCCCTCCCCATTACACATTCATACTTCCATTCTTATTAAAACACATAGGCCCTGAATCTATCTCTGGCCCCAATCTCCATGCACATACATTTCATGACTGTCAATATCTGCTTCAGAAGGTCAGTAAACACTTTTCAAGGGGACCATCTATTTTACACAGTCCACTCAGTTCCCTGAGAACTCAGAAAGAAGCTTTGCCTCACTAGATTGAAACACACATGTAGGGAATTCCCTGGCGGTCCAGTGGTTAGGACCTGGGTTCAATCCCTGGTTGGGCAACTAAGATCCCACAAACTGTGCAACCAAAACAAACAAACAGACAAAACAAAAAAACAAAAAACACATCTCCATTCCTCCTATTTAAAGAGTACCCACCTGGCCATCTCATTTTTTTATAAGAGGCTTATAATTCACATACCAAACAATTCACCCATTAAAGGTACAATTAAATGGTTTTTGGATTATTTAAAGAGTTGTGCAACCATCACTACAATCAATTTTAGAACATTTTAATCACCCTAAAAAGGAACCTTTAGCAGTCAGTCCCAATTCTCCTCCAAATCTCCACCCACCCCCAGCCCCCATCCCAGCCCTTGGCAATCATCAATCTTCTTTCTATCTCTATGAATTTGCCTATTCTGTACATTTGCATAAATGAAATCATACAATACGTGATGTTTTATAAACTAGTTCCTTTCACTTAGCGTAATATTTTCAGGGTCCATCCATACTGTTGCATATATCAGTACTTCATTACTTTTTGTTGATGAGTAATGTTCCATTGTATGGATATACCACATTTTTTATCTACTCATCAGTTGATGAACATCTGGGTTGTTTCCACTTTTTAGCTGTTATGAACAAAGCTGCTATGAATATTCATGTACAAGTTTTTGTGAGGACGTATGTTTTCATTTCTCATGGGTATACCTAGGAGTGAAACTACTGTGTCATATGGTAAGTCTATGTTTAACCTTTTAAGAAACTGCCAGACTGTTCTTCCAAGTAGCCATACTATTTTACATTCTTAGCAGCAATGTCTGAGGGCTCCAGTTTCTCCACATCCCTGTCAATATCTGTTACTATTTTTTTTATTATACCTATTCTAATGAATGTGAAGTGGTATCTCAATGTGATTTTGATTTGCATTTCCCTGACAGCTAATGATGTTGAACATCTTGTCACGTACTCATTCACCATTTTTTTTAATCTTCTTTGGAGATATGTCTATTAAAATATTTGCCCATTTTTTAATCAGGTTTTTTTTATTAAGTTGTAAGAGTTCTTTATATATTCTAGATACAAATCCTTTATCAGATACATGATTTGCAAATATTTTCTCTCCTTTTATGAGTTGTCTTTTCAGTTTCTTGATAATGTGTCATTTGAAGCAAAAAAAACTTACTAATTTTGATGAAGTCCAATTTACCTATTATTTTCTGTTGTGACTTGTACTTTTAATATCATGTTGAAGAAAAAAAAAACACATTGTCTTGTCCAAAGCCACAAAGATTTATGCCTGTCTTCTTCTAAGAGTTTTATAGTTTTAGCTCTTACCTTTATGTCCTTGACCTATTTTAAATTAATTTTGTGTACTGTGTGAAGTAAGGGTTTATATTCATTCTTTGCATGTGGATATCTTTAGTTGTCCCAGCATTATTTGTTGAATGATTTTTGCTTTTTAATAAACTTCCCCCAAGAGATCTCTATGAATTTACTAGTACTTCAACTCTGTTTCCAAAGAAATTTGTTTTAGGGTGGCTTCTTCTAGTGATGGAGCTGGTGTTACATATGGCAGTTGGAAGGAGTTTGCCAGTGTCTATCCACATTCCAGATTACTCCCCATTTCACCCCATATCTTCTTTAGTGGGTTTCTTCAGCTTAACCCAAGTGGCATCACTGAAATCAAGTCCTTTGTAAAGCATGAGAGTAGACGTGCTACCTGGATTTCCAGGTAACCAAAGTTACTTGTGAAATTGAAACCTTTTTAATTTGGGAAAAAAGATTATGAGGATGGAATGTAGGAGCCTTATGACTACAGCACTTTCTCTTTAAAAAGAAGATTACAGTAGATATCACTGGGCTGGGCCCGGGGATAACGATTTTCCTGCTGGGTATTTGCCATCTCCCTGAGATCTGGCTTGTCCATCAGCAGCCTGTATGCAAAGCTGTTGTTTAAGGAGGCCAGGACCAAGCCATAGACAGAAGCAGTACAGCAAGCTGGAACGGGGCTCTTGACTTCAAAAGTCCAGAAAGAGCTTCTATTTTTCCAGGTATAATTTTCAAGTTAGATGATAAGGATATGCCATTGGATAGAGAAGTTGTTACCCAGATGAGTTTCCTGGGTTCCTTTGCTTACCCTGGGATAAGCAGTTAGGACTGTCTTCAGTTATTTCCATCACCAATGCCTCTCTTTTAAACTTTACTTAGGATCAGAATCAACTGGGGTGCTTATTAAAAATCTATCTTCCTTGGTCTCACCCCAGAATAGAAATTGCATTTTTAATGAGTAGCCCAGATGATTCTGATGTAGGCCATTCCTGGACCCACTTTGGCAACATCGCACTGAAGATTATCTAAGGACTCTGAGTTATATTTAACTCTGCTCCTTAGTGTGGCTTTCTCACGACCATGGTGTCACCTAAGACTAGGGAGAGGGTGTGAGGGTACTAGAGGCTGGGGAAGGGAAGAGTAGAATGTCAGTACATGTGAGATTGGAAGAAAAAGTTTGGCAAAGAACAGCCTGGAAACCTTTTGAAGATGTTCAGACAGTTAAGACAGAAGGTGGAGAAAATTTGTCATATATGAATATCCCCCATATTATTATTATTTAGCTAATATATTTTTCTTTATATCAATGCATCTAATATTGCCACCTCCTTAAGACTTGTCCTGAAAAATTATATCCAAGTTAATTTTTTTCAAATTACAAAAAATATACACATTACAAAAAATATATAATTACTGACATTTTAAAAAGTGCTTATGTACTACTTAAAGTCTTTACAGGACTACCAGCAACCAAAACACCGTCCTTGGGAAAACGTCTCTTTACTATGTAAGCTTCTAGAGGGCAATTTGTTCCCTCCCTTGGCAATTCTTTGAGATGCTCTAGGATCAAGAAAGTTTTAAAAGATAAATCTGTTTTCTAGAGTCAAGATTAACCTCTTGTCTGCCTTCTAAATAGGTCATAACTTATGAGGTTGAGGGTTTTAAACAGTTTGATCTCCAGATTATGCACATATTTGATTTCCGCTGTAAAGTACAAATGCCTGCAAATTAAAAGTTAATGCAATCTTCCCAGAGGGTGTTAGAATTACTATTACTGCTGTACTCTTTATTTCTTTCCTTTAACAGTTCAGTCTTTTAGGAAAGGATTTGGAATGTTATATATTCAGCTACATAAACTAAAAAATTTAAAGGAAGTTTCTTTGAAATGGAAAAAAAAAAGGTCAAATGTAATCTTCTTGCACATTTAAATTCTGTTAAACACATACAAAAGAATGTGTTCAGATGAATTTCAACTATATCTTTATCAGTGGCTATTTCCCCTCTTCCAACACTCCTGAATAAAGGAGGCTTTAAGGAAGCTGCCTGTATATGCAAGTCTGTATATGTAAGTTCATATGCCAGTCTGCTAGGAACATAATGCAATCATAGTTTGCAAATGCAAATTTAGGGTAGACACCAGACTCCGTAAATAGAGATCTATGAGATTTTCTCTTTAATATTTCTTAGAAACCAGGTATTGCACAAAAAGGGTGAAATGAAATTCTGTATAGCATTCTGAGCATCCTATTCATAATGAGATATGTAAATTTTGCAAATTGGGGAGAATATAATAATGTTTTACATACTAATAGGAAAGTTTAGTCCTGCTTATTATATATTTGGTTCATTTCGGTGTGTGAGTGCTGAGTTTATGCCAGTCACCATTTTGAAAGACATAAAACGGAAGCATAAATTTATGTTTCTTTTTCTGGTTTAATGTTTTCATCATGCCAACTGAGTAAACATCTGCAGAGAAGACGCATATGCTCTATGCTCAGAAATTTCGTATTTCCATCAAAGCACTAGACCCCTTTTGTTTGCGTAGCCAAAAGAAGAAAAGTATCTCTATGTACTAAAAACACACTAGAGCGAAAAACCCAGAAGAGCATGCTTTCTTTACTTTCAAAGGGTTTTATTATGCTTTGCAATACATATGTGTCTCCCACCTTTAAGTGAATGCTGCAGGCTTGGACTGGGATTATTGCATGGCCAGTTGATGGGCTAAAGACCAGAAGCCTTTCCCCAAGTTTCCTAGATGTCTTAAATCCCCAAATTTCATTATCCCCTAGATTTTGCAAGCCCCATGGAAGGGACACAGGCTACCCAAAAATTATATTTGTATTCCTTGACCCAAATAACTATTTGTCCAAGCTAAAAGTAATTTGATTTTTTTTTAAAAAGTGACATGACATTTCTTGTGCCCAAGTGTTATGACACAAATTCATATCTGTTACATTGGTTTAATATCTATGTCTTTCACTAGATTGTAAGATTCTTAAAGGTTAGGACCATATCTGTTTTGTTCACCACTGTATTCCACACCACACTTTTTATGCTCAATAAATATTTGTGGAAAGAAGGGAACAAGGGAGAAGTAGATGAGGGGAAAGGAGGAGAAGAAGAGAGAATGGGAATGTGAGGAAATATAGGTTGGTCTCTGCCCCCAGTTCCTGGAACAGAGTTCCTGAAACCCTTATAATTTCCTAAGTGATAAGAACACTACAAGTATCTTTTGCTCTAATATCTGTCTTTGACTGCATTCCTGACACAAGGCTCATAAACAATTGTAAATTCCTAAGTGATAAGAGCACTAGGAGCATCTTTTGTTCTAAGGAGGTGATTCTTGGTGGGCTCCTGGATAGGGGCTGGTCACCAGAAAGATCAAGCCATGATTAGTAGCTTGGAATTTTCAGCCCTACCCTTTATCCTTCAGAGAAGGAAGAGGAGCCAGAAACGGAGTTAAAAACTAATCATGCCTACACAACGAAGCTGCCATAAAATCCCAATAGTAGAGGGTTCAGAGGGCTTCCAGGTTGGTGGACACATCTTCTATACCAGGAGGGCGACACACCCCAACTCCACAGGGACAGAAGCTCCTGTACTGGGGACCCTCCCAGACCTCACCCTATGTACCTCTTCATCTGGCTATTATTTGTATCCTTTATCATATTCTTTAATACACTGGTAAAGGTAAGTAAGTGAAACAGGAGGGAAGGGGGCAGGGCACAACTTTTGAAAGAATGACACAGCCCAAGGACATGACGACGTAAACTGATTAGAACCAAATGGGTCCAAGATGGCGGACAAGTCGACTTCCACTAGATGTTGAGCCTCAGTATACGCTCACTGTAACACATCAGCAAGCTAAATGACACACCCACAGGTGCCATGACAGTTCCAAGGCCGACCATAAGGATCAAAAAGTGGGCAGTGGCCCAATTCCTGGAAATCCCCTCCCCTTCCTAAAATAGCTGGAATACTCCTCCCACTCATTAGCCTATGAAATTACTCACCCCTATAAAAACTGACAACCCCGTACCCTGGTGCCTTTCTCACCTTCTGAGGTGGCCCACACTCTGTCTGTGGAGTGTGTTTCTCTCTAAACAAATCCACTTCTTACGCATCACTTTGTCTCTCACTAAATTCTTTCTGTGATGAGACATCAAGAACCCGAGCTTCATTAAGTCCTGAAACCAGGTGTGTGATCTCAGTTGGAAGACCATGGGTTTTGGCCGGGTTTGAGTCCCGGCTGTGTGGATTCGAGTCCCAATCTGGGTTTTGGTCGGGTTTGAGTCCTGGCAAATGGGTTCAAATCCCAATCTGAGGTGCACTGTTTCATAAGTGTTTCTCTGAGTTCTGTGTGCTGCTCTTGCAAATTAATCAAATCTGTGGAGGAGGTCATTGGAACCTCCAAACTATACAGCCTCTTAGTCAGAAGCACAGGTGATGACCTGAGCTTGTGACTGGCTTTTGAAGGCGCGGTGTGTGTGCGTGTGTGTGTGTGTGTGTGTGTGTGTGTATGTGCACGCAGACGTGTGGGACTGAGCCCTTACCTGTGAGAGCGGACAATCTCCAGGTAGACGGCGTCAGAATTGAGTTAAATTGTAGGACGTCCAGCTGTGTGGGAGACTTGCTTGCTGTGGTGAGAACCCACACACATTTGACCAGAAGTGCCAGAAGTCACGTGTTCTGTGTGAGTAGCACAGGACCCTCACAGGAGAGAAACAGTAGCAAAGAACTGGGTTTTTCCCTACATAGGAAAGAGGAAACTGAGTTTATCCTTTACAGGGAGGAAGGAAGGGAAAATGTTAAAACAGCAGTGTGAAAACAAAGTCCTTCTCACCAGTGTGCCTCCCGGTCCAACCCCCAAGGCTCACATTGTCTTTCTCCAATATGTCACAGGCTCAGACAGGCTCAGCAACATCTCCAAGACTAGGCAAGGCACCAAGACAGGCCTACACAAGAGTCCTGGCTAATCAAGCTAAAATAAATGTCTGTGTTTAAAAATACTCAGAAGGACAAATAGTGTGCTAAACCATTAATCAAGAGCCGACAGCCACAGGGGCCAGGCTCATGAAGGAATTCGTGCTCTGTATCAAATGTCAAGGCTAGAAGGAGGCTGTGAGATCTCTAGAGCAACACTGTGTGTCCCTTCTAGATCAGAAAAACTGAGGTGCAGGGAGGTTAATAAGTCTCAACTGGCACAGCCAGGGTGACAGCTGATGACTTTTGACACATAATATCATCACTTTGAACTAGTGCTTCACTCTTCTCACTAAATGAAGTTGTGATGGGTTTCTACAGAAAGAAAAAGGCTAGGAGAAAGGATTTTAGGCACGGCAAATATAATAGAATATAAAAACTGACTGGAGGGCATATGGCAGAATGGAGATCCTGAAACCTCAATTAAATATAAATAAAGCATATATAGATGGTAGATAGACAGATAGGTATGTTTAATTGAATATCTGAGGCTATGAGAAGGTGAGAGTACTCTGCCAAAGCCCAGAACATGAGTCTAGGAAAGTAAAGAAGCTTGGAAGCCACTGGGTAACTGTGTCTATAGCATGGGGACATGAGGGGGCTACAAACAAAGGCTCGTGCCAGCACACAAAGTCCCAGACTTGTAGAAGGAGGTGACAATCTGAGATCCAGAAATGGATACACTGTCAGGGAAAGAGAGAAATAGGAAAAAAAAAAAAAAAGACCCACAGAAAATGCAAGAAAAACAAATAGTATCTGTCTCTATCCTGGCTCTAGAAGTCAGGAATAAAAAGTCTCCTCGGGGAACCTGTACCTTCTGACTCGTCTTAAGAAGATTAAGGACTAGTGCCCTTAATGCCCAAAACTGCATTACTTACGTGGTCCTTAAAAAACTAGAATGTGGGTTTCCCTGGTGGCACAGTGGTTAAGAATCCACCTGCCAATGCAGGAGACACGGGTTTGAGCCCTGGTCCAGGAAGATCCCACATGCCACGGAGCAGCTAAGCCCGTGGGCCACAACTACTGAGCCTGTGCTCTACAGCCCACAAGCCACAACTGCTGAGCCCACGTGCCACAACTACTGAAGCCCGTGCGCCTAGAGCCCATGCTCTGCAACAAGAGAAGCCACCGCAATGAGAAGCCCACGCACTGCAACAAAGAGTAGGTCCTGATTGCCACAACTAGAGAAATACCGCATGCAGCAACGAAGACCCAATGCAGCCAAAAATAAAAATAAAATAAAATAAATTAATTAAAAAAAACTATAATGTAAGAATTGTGGTTAGTGATCCCAAGTCTGTGGTACCTTCAAACAGCTGAATAAAGCGGACATGGATCTTCCTTGGAGAAGCACTCTGACAACCCAGGACTCTTAAGAATTTCAAGCAAAATTTCCATCACAGAGACACACACACAATCACAAAGCACACAAGCCAGGACTTCTCTGGTGGTGCAGTGGTTAAGAATCCGCCTGCCAATGCAGGGGACACGGGCTCAATCCCTGGTCTGGGAAGATCCCAGATGCTGTGGAGCAACTAAGCCCGTGCGCCACAACTACTGAGCCTGTGCTCTAGAGCCCGTGAGCCACAACTACTGAGCCCATGTGCTGCAACTACTGAAGTCCGCATGACTAAAGCCCATGCTCTGCAACAAGAGAAGCCACCACAATGAGAAGCCCATGCACCACAATGAAGAGTAACCCTCACTCACCGCAACTAGAGAAAGCCTGTGCGCAGCAACGAAGACCCCACGCAGCCAAAAAAAAAGGAAAAAGAAGCACACAAGCCACCATGAATTCAAATCACAAGAAGAATATATAACAGAACCAGATCTGCAAACACTTGAGATATTTTAATATTTTATATATTAAAATGACCAGATATAGAATTTGAGATAAGTATTATAATCTGATCAAAGAGATAAAAAGAAAAAACTGAAAAAATAAATAACAAGCAATAAACTATCAAGATTTGAAGTAAAACCAAATAGAACTTTTAGAAATAAAAAATAAAACAGCTGAAATTTAAAACTCAATGGAACAGGTTTAGGAAGAAGGAGAGATGAATAGGTGAAGCACAAGGAACTTTTAGAGCAGTGAAACTATTCTGTATGCTACTATAAAGGTGGATACATGTCATTACGCATTTGTCAAAACCAACAGAATATACAACACAAAAAGTGAACTCTAATATAAACTATAGACCGTGGTTGATAATAATGTATCCGTGTTGGTTCATTGATTGTTTAACAAATATACCACACTGGTGTGGGGCATTGATGGTGGGAGAGGCTGTGGATGTGTGTGGTGAGAGGGTATATGTGTACTTTTCACTCAGTTTTACTGTGAACCTAAAACTTCTCTAAAAAATAAAGTCTGTTAATTTTTTAAAAAGAGGAACCATGAAAAAAACTCAATGGATGTATTAAACAACAGATTAGACATAGATGAAGAGAGAATTATTAAACCAGAGAGAAATTATATGCAATGCAGCATACAAAGAACAAAACACACACACACACACACACACACACACACACACTTCATATATAGAAATGAAGATTAGAGGTACAGAGGATATAATGAGAAAGACCCACATATGTCTACTTGGAGTTTCAGAAGGAACAGAGGAGATCATAGAAGTAATAAAGGAAAGGCAACATTTGAAGAGATTGT